>NW_024544029.1:2270000-2927500 GCF_018167655.1 Microtus oregoni | reverse complement strand
TCTCAGACAGGCCATTTACACAGATCCCAATCCATCCTGTCAGTCATCCTTGCCCGCACTCCTAGCTCCGCCCATAACCTCCCTGTGAACTACCCTGCCAGCTTCATTGTGTTCTTTGGATGATTGCAAGGCCCCTCATCATAAGCACCTGTGTTCCCAGACTCAGTGTGCTTCTATGGCGATCACTTGGGTCCATCCTCCTGTCTGGTCAGAAGGCTCCACTATCGGCAGAAGGGTTCTCACGTTGTCAGAATCTGTCCCTTTTCACTCGGGATGGCTTTTGCCTTCTCTCTGCCCACTGGGATCTCAGATGGTCTTTCCTCTCAGCCAGAGATTCCAAAGCTCCCTGAGAACTTCCTGGATGACCTTAGCCCCTAGCATGCTTCCTTTGATGAGTCCCAGAGGACGCTGTGCAGTTAATCTGCCATTAACTATGACAGAGCCTGGGGAAGCCAAGGATGCCTTCATGCGAATATGTGTGCCCTCAGCTCCAACCCTGTGCCTGCATTGACCAAAGCATCTGCCCCCATTTGTGGGCTCATTAACTCGTGAGTTCTTTTAAAGGGAATCAGCTAAAGTGCTTGTCATCTCATTAGCCAAATTTGCTCCTTTAGCAACCCTTAAAGCTACATCACGTTCACCTTATTCATTTTTATTTTTGAAGAAAAGGTCTCTCTATGCAGCCCTGGCTGTTCTCTAGCCTAGAACTTACTATGTAGACCAGGCTGGCCTCAAACTCAGAAATCCACCTGCCTCTGCCTTTCAAATACTGGGATTAAAGGTGTGTGCCACCATGCTTACCCATCATTTTCACCTTTAAGAGACCAGGTTTGTGATCCTTTGCCTCCCTTTGTAATAATATACTTCAACCACAGTAGACCCTGACTGAACGTTTTTGCCATGTTTTAAAAGTCAAAGCAGCATACATCTACCACCCAATGCATGTGAAGTTACACTCTGACATGATCGCAAGAAATAACCATGACATTCAGTTTTCATAGGTAATTCTGTTTTTCTTACAGAAGGGGAGCTTTCCTGCCCTTTGTCAAGGCCAGACCATACCATTTCTTTACTAGTTTGGCCACGTTTCGATGTGTAGAAAGTGTCTATGGAAAAACAAATGATCTAACCACAAACCTTGGCTGTTCCAGCTCGTTTCCCCAGGTGTAGGTTTGATTTTAAGTCAGTGTTAGAAACTTGGTGATTAAAATTTTGCCACGTAGAGTAGGTTGGAATCAAAGAGGCCATGGAAGTCCATTTGCAGTCTTAACCTAACATACTAACTGCTTTAATTACTCGTTACACTTAAGGATAAGAATGATGAGGAAGCCGAAGCATAAAATGTTCAGGGAAGTAAAATGTTTCAAGTATGCATGCGTTTACCAGCTCCCTTCCCAATTTACTGCGAAGACACTGGACGGCAAAGTTCTCTTCTCTGGAGTATATCTATGCTGGCTCAGTGGGCCAACTGGGAAATGGGATTTTGCTAGTATTTAATTTTCTAACAATTACTACAAATCTTTGCTGGTTTATCTCATCTTAATTTGATAATTTTGCAAATGGGATGAACCCCTAAATTGGAAAGATCACAGATGATGGAAACAGTCATTCGAAAAGGAAGTTTTGGGGTTTCTTTGAAGTTCATGCATGTATTCTTTTCTCCCTGGATTACAATAGCTCTTCCTGGGCGGGGGTTGAGGAGGAGCAAAAACAACAATGGAGACCTCTGGAGTGAAGGACTCATGGTTCCAGTAGCAATAAAGGCATCATCTTCCAGTTCATAAGCCAAATGAGCAGGCGAGAGAGGAAGAGAGACGTAGGTGGGCCCACGTGCCTCTAATGTTTTGTGTTTTGCCTCAGCTTGGGAATTTCCTAGCCAGAGGACAATGTTTGGTTTTTATAGGAACAGGAGTTGACAGACTGTAGAGACAAATCATTGCTTCGGATTGGGTATGGGGTTTATTTAAGCCGTAAATATTTATAAGGCAAAGAGCCTGGTCGGGGTTGGCTTCCCTTCTTTCTTATCTCCCGCTCAGAATGTCTAGCGGGTAGATTTTAACTAGACATACATCATTTACCAACACATTTGAACTCCTCCTCTGGTGTGTGGAGAGACAAGGAGGTTTGTTTTCTTTTAAAGAGAAAATATACGCGTTTAGAAATTCTTCGCAAACATCCCACAGATGGTTTTCTCAGCACTCGGCCTCTGGTGAGGCAGCAGTGGTTGAGAGTGGGCTACAAACTCCACCTCCTGGCACCTGGAGTAACTCGGGACTGATGGAGGTTCTGCCACTCTGTAAAATTTCCTCTGAACAGGTCAACAATGCGACCAGAAATAGTGCTCCTGTAACCAGTATCATCTGTGCCTTCTATGACATTCTACAATGTGACTGTTTATTGTGTTTGCTTTACATTGTCAGTTCATAATACTTGAAAAATTAATGCCTCTTGATCTATCCGCTGACCACACAACAGAATTTTCGAATGCAGTGTGACAGCAAAGTCAAACACCCAATTAGAGTTTCTTTGTATAAAAGCCAAAATTCTGAAAGCAAATAGAAATTGGTGTGACCAATGTGACCAATGCCAAGTGTGCAGCAGCGAACCAAGTTAGCGTCCTCTCACTTTTAAGCTGACGCAAGCTGGCCTGAGGGAGGTGTTGGGGCAAGAAGGTGTTGGTGTTGATTGGCTTCTGTTGTTCACTCCCACGGCCTTTAAAATCATTGTCAG
Organism: Microtus oregoni; assembly: GCF_018167655.1. Taxonomy (NCBI): domain Eukaryota; kingdom Metazoa; phylum Chordata; class Mammalia; order Rodentia; family Cricetidae; genus Microtus; species Microtus oregoni. The sequence goes on along the minus strand of NW_024544029.1, from coordinate 2,924,770 downwards.
CTTTCCAAAAGTTCAGATAAGTCACCTCTGTGACAGGGGTCTGCCATCCCAAACAATTCATGGAAGACTGCACAGGACTGGATAAATTATTAAGGTACAGTTGGTTTTGCATACACATTCGCAGAGTGACACTAGTGTCTGCTTTCTTCTTTACTTTGCGTTGATTGCTTAGTCATTACAAATGAAAATGTTTGGAAAGACTACATGGATAACTTTTAAAAGATCAGTTGGATATATTATCAGACGTGGAAATGACTTATCCAGATCCCAGTTGCACTTTTCTTTTGCTGCAAGTGGTTTTGGGTCTGATCAGAAAACTGGAGAGTGGTTAATAGGAAAAGGAAACACTGCAAAACCAGCCAGCAGTCACAACTTGTGGCTTCCGGCAAGTCACTGACTATAATAAAAGTTAGGAAGAGGGACATGGTTGTAGAAGCCTGTGTTCAGGTGGCACTGTTCAATAAAACCCACAAATTAAATAAAAAAAAAAAAAGAATGTCCTCTGAGTGAGGGTGGGAGTGATGTCTGCCCTCTCTACTGAAGAAGAGGCTCTTTGTCTTCCCTTATCTTTTCAATGTGACCATTTTCCAAAGAACATTTTTTTTTTATTTTTCTGAGCCAAAGAACATATTTTTTAAAAGAGTAAAGTCATAAGAAGAACCTGTGAAATCGAATAAATATAAATAGAACTTTAGGTTTTGAAGGACTGAATCAGTGATGTAGAACAGCTGTTCTCAAAACTGCCAGGGGCAGGAGCTTTTCACATCTGTGCAGTAAGCATCCGACAGAGGAGCTAATGGTGGTTTCCATGAAAAAAAAAAAAACTAAAGCAAAACCAGCAGTGTTTTATAAGTCAGTAGAAACATTCCAAATTTGAAATATTTCATATTCTTGGGCAGTGGTTTACAATGAACCTTCTCGACAAGTTAGACGAAATTAGCTGTGTTTTCCAGAAAGATTACAATTCTTTTATAACTCAGGAGCCTCCCGTCTAAATTTATAATTTAATTATTTCTAGAATTCTCTTCATAGTATGTAGCCTCCTAAAAAGTACAATGTCAGCATTTAAGGTTGTGATGGTTGAACATGAAGGGTTTCTTCAACTGTGTTTTATAATATGTGCCAAGGGTTATTGAGATTGGTTATTCTTAATATATGCGTAGTTTTAATGGAAGTGAAAATCATTTCTTTGGGGGAGAAAACAAAGGTCTTTCCAGAGGTGGCCTTGAATCTGTTACGGAATGTAGACGTTTGGGAATGTGCTGTATTCACAGTTGTGGTAGGGTCTTAGACATCACTAATTTAATTATACGGTATCAAGAGTTTCTTTTGGCAAGATTATGTGTGCTATGTGTTCCATAAGATGGTTATTGTATGGGAAAATAAAGACTAAAGTGTGGCTGTATGTCTCTGCTTAAGATGACCACATCTTCACCTGCAAACAATCTAGAAGGAAGAAAGCATATTCCAATTGTATGAACGGTCCTCTCTCCCTACTCTTAGCAAGCATATCATACTTTAGTTTTATGGCAGGGCTTCGTAGCTCACACTGGCCTAGAATGCACTCGGTAGCCTCAGCTGGTCTCACACGCCAAACAATCCTCTGTTGGGTTTACAGTCACATGTGTCCCTTTTTGTCCACCGTCACCTGGCTAAGCATGTAATCTTTGTGGACAAGGCCTCAGTATAGGGTCTGTTTAATTGGAAATGTTCCAGTTCTTCCTAGATGTTATTTACTGAAGTAAATCTGGGAGGGTTCTTTCCCCAGAGCTCCTCAGACTCGTGTGTATGTGTGTGTGTGTTTGTGTGTGTGTGTGTTTGCTAGACTGGCTGGCCATTAAGTCCCAAGAGCCCTCCTGTCTCTGCCTCCTTGGTGCTGGATTGCAGACACCCTCCACCGTGTCTGGCTTTTTTAATACAGGGATCAAACTCAGGTCATTGGACTTGTGCAACAAGTACTTTATGAACTGGGTCATCTCCCAAGCCCCTCAAAGTGTTTCCATGTTAGGTAATTTCATTGAGAAACAGTGAGTTAGAGAACCAGTTTGTCTTGCTATCAAAGTGTGAGTAGCACGCAGTGGGGAAACTGAGGCAATTTAACATGAAGATCATATTAGATTGGTTTTCATGCCAACACTCTATTCATTTATCAGATGTACATTTTAGATGTGACTTTAAATCAGTTCCTCAGATAGAATATAATTTGGCTTCAAGTTTCACGGGCAGTTGCGACGCACTTGCCAACCCAGGGGTCACTGCCACGCTGGTCGTCTGCTGCCTGTGCCAGACTTTTGGAATACACTCGTCAGCACTGAGATGGTCTGAAGGAGCAGACCAATGACAGTGGTGGAAAGCCTACCCTGACGTCACTAACTCCCCTTCCACGGCCCCTTATCAGATAGGACAAATGTTTGCAGTCCCCACAGAAGGTCGTCACTCCAGCTTCTGACTCAGGATGGTTCTGTTTACCATTTTTGATGTCTTGGTTTGGTGATGAGAAATTTCTCGTTTTGAGGATCTTCCACCATGAGCTTCTTAGTAGCAGTTCAGAGGGAAAAACCTTAGCTCTGTTGATAACCAAAGTTTGGATGGGAAGAATTTGCTACCTGAGACACCAGCTAACAAATGCGTTAAACTGAAAGTCTGCTAACATGACAGTGGCCCCAAGATTTATCCCTACTGCATGTACTGGCTTTTTGGGGCCCCATTCCCTTTGGATGGATACCTTGCTCAACCTAGATTAGTAGGGAGGACCTTGGATCTTTCCTCAAAGCAATGTGCCTATCCTCTCTGAGGAGTGGATAGAGGGTTGGGTGGGATGGTGTGTGGAAGGAATGGGAGGAGGCGAGGAAGTGGGAACTGGATTTGGTTGTACAATGAAAAAAGATAGTTTTCTTTTTATAAAAATAAAATAAAGAACCATCAGAAAAGAGAAGAAAAGAAAAAAGAAAGGTGACCACTCAGGTTGACCAGATAGCTTGGAACAGAAGTAGAACTTTTCGTGTGAGCAAAAACCAAAACCTCTTATTTGTGGTCAACATTGACTAGAATTTTTTCAGTCTTGAGTATAAAGAATTTTTTCAGTCTTGAATAAAAAGAATTATCTTTCAAAAGAAAAAAAAGAAAAGAACAGGGCCTGGGTGTGTCAAGGCTTAAGACCAGCTTCATCCAGTGAGCACCCGGTAAATAAAGTTGCCACGTGCTGAGTCAGGGAGCAAAATTTAGACCCACAGAAAGGAACTTTTTCAGCCCTGGTGTTTGCCAGCATTGTTGTTCTCTATCTTACTTACGTGCCCCTATTTGCTGACTTATTTCAGTAAATATTTAGTCAGAGAAAAGTAGCAAAGATGTTCATGGTGCTATGTGTGAAAGCTTGCTGTTTTCATCTCTTTTCTCTAATAGGATGAGTTCCTTGATTTCAGACTCTGTCTTAGGTCATTCCAAGTTCAAGTCCAAGTTCCTTGTTTGTATTTCAGTCTCAACATTTATGAATGAATGAATGAAGCCACTGTGAGCACATTCACACTGAAGTCCGTGCATGTGACCAACATGAATGAATGAATGAATGAAGCCACTGTGAGCACGTTCATACTGAAGTCCGTGCATGTGACTAACATGAATGAATGAATGAATGAAGCCACTGTGAGCACGTTCACACTGAAGTCCGTGCATGTGACTAACTTGAGGTTACACTTTGGTGATGATGATGTGGCCAAATCCTCCCAGACGTGTACTCTGTGCCCCAGGCAATTGATTTGGAGTATTTTGTGTGTCACGGTGTTCTAATGCTGTTGTAATTGTGCTTAGTCCTTTCAACCAGGCCAGCAATCAGGTATCCAGAGATGAGAATGGGCTACACACTTGTGAATGCTCCTTGGCAATGGCCCAAACCAGGATAGCGACCTGAGGCCTCAAGCTATTGCATGGGTTATATCACTCTCCAAAGAGATTTAGAAGGTGTCATATATACAGTAAAAGCACTATAAAAACAAGTTCTTTCCCCACCTTGCTTACAAGGTTTGCAAGAGTTCTGAGAACATGAGGCCCTCTTTCAGGGTCTAAGGTGAAGTATACATGTTAGTATGTATGTTCAAATGCAGATAAAGACAGTGATGGGAATCTGATTATAGAAGAAGGAAAGGGATTCGAGTTTATTGAGGATCTCCTACATGCTAATCTTTGACATACATTACCATACTTAAACTCCCAGGATGCTGGTTTTGATGGTAAATGATATGCCTTCCATTTTTGTCTAAGCAGGAAGTCATTGGGTGTTAACTGGGTCAAGATTTATACCTAGTTCTATTTGCCACCAAAGCTGAAGTTCCTGTTCCCTATCCAGGCTTTAGTTTTCTGTGTAGAAGGAGCAATAGAGAAAAGGCCACTCAACACTTGTGTCCTTTCCTCATCTGTATATGCAGATAGAGCAGGATTGGTACCCACCTGAGAGGGCTGCTGTGAGGATCACCTGGGGTGATGTATGCAGAACCTTAAAATAGACCCTGGCCGGCTTTACACACAGAGTAGGTACCATGTGAGGTTTGGTATCTTCTGGTTTAGATCCCAGGATTAGCATGGTATTCGGTGAACAATGTAATAAAAAGAAATGAACTTTAGCCGAAATCCTGGACTGAGGACCAACGTCTTAGCCCTGAGCTTCCACAGAGGAGCCTTCCCTGATTCTCAGACTTAGTTGGACCCTGTGCTAGAACTTATAATTCTGTAGATGGGATAGCTGGATAATAGATGGAGTAGAGGGGGAAAGGCCAGCTTGGCCACTGTGATTGACAGGTGCAGCTGGCCTGAGATAACAGAGAATGCAGTGTATCCCCCAACTATAGACCAGTGTAGCTATAGTTACTAGGTGAGGAGAGTGTGGAGAGAGATACAACCAGAGACTGGAGAAACAGATCGCATAGACAATAGCACTGTGTAGGCTTGTGAGAATGGGGTTGCTGTTAAAGGGCATTCAGCAGAGGAGGGATATGATGAACTTCGGAAGTGCACTCTGCCTTTGTGTGTGTGGAGAATATGGATATGGGGTAGGGCAGGCAAGAGCAGGTTCCAGCTCAATTAGGACATGTCTCCCTGGACACGTGATGGTGGAAGAGATGGAGCAAGGTAGACCAGTTAGAAAACTTGACTTTGTGAAGGACTGGAAGTTGGGGTCAAAGGGGACATTCATAATAGTAGACTCCTGCTTCTGGCTCAGATAGCTGCACGCACGTGTCACCATTCTTAGAGTAGCTTGTGGTGGAAGGGGAGGAAGATTTTAGACAATGTGGAACTAAAATGTTGAGATATGCAGGTGTCAGGTAGGCCGCTGGTCACATGGAAGCACAACTTAGAAGTGAAGCTTGGGCAAAGATGTGGTTTGAAAATCTTCTGTGTGTGTATGTACTGAAGTCAAGGAAACAGGACAAATGGGAGGGGAGCAGTAGGTAATAGTTAGATAATTGATAGATCTGGTCATGATAGGTTGTGGGAATTGGCCTGTGTGATAATGAGGACTTAGAGGTTCTACAATCCGTCATCTGTAAATTAAAGAACTAGAAAGCCTGGTTGAATAATTTATTCTGAGCTGGGGGCCTCAGAACCAGGCAACTATTTGCATAAGCCACTGGATGTGAAGACCTGGGACCTAGGAACATGATGGATGTTCCAGGTTAAGGAGGGAAAGTGAATTTGCCCTCCTTCCACCTTATTGTTTTGTTCAGATTCTTGGGTCATTGTTTCAGACTCACTGACTTCACTGGCAGAATGTCTTCTTTACGGGGCCAATTGATTCAGATACTAATTTTTTTTCCAGAAACATATTTATGGACCTATCTTTGAAGGACAGTGTCTTCCCAGCTTTCTGGCTGTACCCTAGCTCCATTAATTTCACAGCCTCTAGAGAATCAAGCAGTGAGATTTGAAAACAACAAACAAAAAAAATGCTTTGTAAAAAGCAAGCTTGTGGAAAGTATGGCAGGTGGTAGCTAGTGATATCATCTGCTCACGGCAACTTTGAAGAACTCAAAGAAACCAGAAAGCAGATAGAGTTGGGAAATCTGAGAAAGCGGGCAAGCCTCGGGGCAAATGTTTTCTTTTCTAGAGGGTGCTCTGTTGCAACACCAAGTCATGTCAACATCTTCAAAGAGGAGCACAGGTCACAGGTGACCAGTGACAGTATTCACCAAGGAACCTCGTTTGGGGCACTGTAGTCTGTTTGGGCTTCCATTTTTTCAAATTTGCGTTTTTCAGAGTATTTCATATATATATGTCCTATATTTATGTCATTTCTACCCCCTTCACCTTCCTGCTCTAACTTCTCCTGTGTTCCACCCCCTCTCAAACTTATGACCTCTTCTTAGAACTATAACTGGTACATGTAACTACAGACATCTATTTAAAAAAAAAAACCTATGAGCCTGCTTAGTGTCGCTTATATGAACATGTGTTTAGGACTGACTACTTGGGATTGGATAATCTAGTAGGGAACTTGATGCTGGAGAAGACAGATTCTCTCCCTCTCTGCAGTAGCTCTTCATCTCTGGGTAGGCCTTATGACCTTTCCCCTATCTGAGCTGGCGTGTCAGTTGGTGTGCTCATTATGAAGGTCTTGTTTAGGCAACCATACTGCTGAGATTTCATGGGTGCACTTTCCCTGGTCGGTCTGGAGTCCCAGTTCTCTCGCTCTAACCGTCTTTCCACCCCTTCTTCCATGATGTTCTTTGAACCTTAACGTCCAGGGGGTTTTCACTGTAGATGTACACGTTTGGACTGTGTATCCCATGGTTACCTATTCTCTACGTTTTGATCAGTCGTGGATCTCTGTAGTAGAGAAGAAGCTTGTTTGATGAGGGGTGAGAAGTGTACTTCTCTGTGGGTACAAGTATCTAGAATACAGTTATAAATTATATTGGCTTAGGAAAATGGTGGCCTGCCATTTTCTAACCTTAATTCTGTCATATAGTCCATAAGGAAGACTGCAAAGGGCTCTCTGGTGAGTGCTTGGGCCTTGACAACAAAGAAAGGCGTACTAAGTAGGAATGGAAGCCCCAGTGACAGATGTACTTGGGAGTAGGCCCTGCAGGGTGTTCTTTCCCCATTCAGGGTCTTCTCTCTCACACACACACACACTGCAGAGAAGCCACTGTACAGAAAGGTACAAGGAGCAGGCGGCACTGAACCAAGCCCATAGGCCTGACAACCTGGATACCTGCTGTCTCATCAAGTTCTGAAGATGCCGATTTAATAACTTTAGAAAGAGTTTGGAAAACACTGTGTCCATAAAACCAAACAACAAAAAGAAGACCTGAAAAGCGAGAACAAGGGGGAGAAGAAAATTATCAGGGGAAACTAAAAGCATGTCTTGTCAGGTCCAAAAGTAACTAGGGACCCGTGGCTAACTGTGATGCCTGTTAGCATACCAAAGTTCCCGCTGGCATCCAGGCTCTCTCAGCATCACAAGTACCTGTTACAGAGCTCGTGCTGCCATCCTGGATCTTCTTACCCTACCCGTCCCCTGTAAGGGCTATGAGATTAGTTCCAGCCCTTACAGCCCGTTTAGCTCATGGGCTTCCTTTTCCCAGATTCTCATTCCTATATAACCCTGCCATTTTGGCCATGTGCTCTCTTAGTCCCCCACACCCCTGCCTCTCTCTCTTGGTCCTCTCTTTCTCTTCCTCTCTCACTCTCTCCCCACTCCTCTTATGGCCTTAGCCTACTATTTTATCTCTCTGCTCTAGACTCTTCCAGATGCCCCTGGCTGTACTTCTCCATTCTACAATAAACCCCACCTCCCTTGTGAGGCCACGTCCTCACTTTATACATCTGTTGCTAAAACTCCCCTCACACCTCAGGTGCAGGGGCATCTGGAAGAGTCCAGAGCAGAGAGAGAAAGAAACAGGCTGGACATCTCCAAGGAACAGACAGAATTGTCAGCTAGATTGAAAATAAAAGATATACCCAAAAATATGTTTATTGTTTGCGACATGACATTGAGAACTTATACCCGAATGTGGATCAGTAAGATGAAAAAAATGGAAGACATGGTGGCTACTTGATTGACAGCTTGAAGTTGAAAACATCCTTAAGATGAAGATATGTTTCGTGTATCTCACCTACTGCACGGGTCAGCTTGCTGTTATTGTGGTCAAGAGTGTAATGAGGGTAAAGCAGAAAAGGAGAGTTTGGACCCAGGTTCAGAGCTTCCATTCGCTCGCCCTTCTTTTTCTGGACCTGTGGGAGTGTTGTTTACATGGCGGTAGCACAGGGCAGAAGAGACTTTATTTCATGCTGTGTAGAAAACAAAAAGAAAGGATGTCCTTCAAAAGCCAGCATCCAATGACCTGAAGAGTCTGCACTTCCTCATAGTGCTACAGACTGACAACCAAGCTTTCAACACGGGGGCCTTGGAGGGACATTCAAGACACATTGTCCAAGTACAATGGTTTATCCACAGCAAACTAGAGGACTGTCTTTACGCTCATCATCGTTAGCTGACTGGCACCTGGAGCCCACCACTGCCTCCTACTGTCTCAAATGAGTCATAGACAGCCCAAGAAAAGACCAAAATTTAAAATTTTTGAATTTTTTTTCCTGAGGGCAGGTGGATATTGTATCACTTAAAGTCAGAAACACTGTAACTTCATAAGCAAGGAAGTAGCTGTAAGGGAGAAGTTGAGCCATCTAGACCAAGTGGCCTACAATAGATTTGAATAACCACGGAGGAAGAGATAAGCTAGCTTTAGATAATGGCAGGAAAAAAATGTAGTTTTGGCCTGAAGAAAGCTACATACATGTCTCTTGATTGAACTCTCCCTCTATCTACTGAATATGATGAATATGATGGGTTTTGAAAGCTACACACATGTCATTCCATCCTGATTGTTTTAGTGTAGTTGTGTTGCTGTGATAAAACACTGAAGAAAAGCAACTTGTGGGGAGGAACGATTTTATTTTGGCTTGCAGGTTAAAGTCCATCATGTTGGGAAACCAAGATGGGAGCTTAAAGCTGAAAACATGGAGGAACTCTGGTTACTAATACAACCCAGGCTCGGTTGCCTAGGGATTATACCACCCACGGTGGGCTGTCCCTCCTCTCCAAATGGGTTAACAATTAAGAAAATCCTTCACAGATTTGCCCATATGCCAATCTGATGGGGTGGAGGAAATCCCTTATATAAGTTCCCTCCTTCCTCGTGTGTCAGGCTGACAACTGAAGCTGACTTCAGTTAGCTTGCGAAATTTCAGATCAGTGGAAGGAGAAAAAAATGTTAGCTACAAAGGAACAAGAAGCAAACTAATCAGTAGAGGGCTGAGGCGGAGGAAGAAAGGCCTTCAGCACCCAGAGGGAAAATGAGTCCGAATCTGGAATTCACACAGTGCCGTGTAAAAGCCTAACAAAGTCATTCTCCAGGATGGACAGACTCAGGTCTGTGAGCAGAGCTGCATGGCTGAGAAAGGCCTCTCCAGGTGGTCTTCCAGCACACTGCAACATGAACTGATAAAGGCAGAAGCTGAGTTTACAGGACGGGCATGTTCAGAAAGGAAGACAAAGCTGGAACCTTGCTTTCGGAATTCTGGTAATGTAGGGTCGTGTAGTCAAATGCACCATTTGGTGTTCTCAGGCATGCCATTTACACAATGCGAATGCTGTAAGTAGAGGCGATTGGTCCTACGTGGGAGCAATCTGTAGGTAAACTGGCACAGATTCAATAGTTTTGTAGATCAGGATGAAATAAGTCTCAACATTGTAAACATGTTTTTTTTTTTTTTTAACTGATACAATTGAGAGCGTAAGCAGGCGAGAGTACGCCACCATCTTACTGTGCACAGCTGACTTAAGTTCAGAACCACCGCTTTTAGGAACTGACAGCAGAAACTACTGAGTAGCTCCCGTCTGGAAGTGAGACGGGGCAGGTGTGGTGGGCAAGGTGAGCTACCTTGCTCAGTTTCTGTTTGCCTTTCTCTTTTCAAGCATCTACATTCCTTCTTTCTGTGCCTTGTGTGTCTTCTCTTGACTTTTTCATATGCACTTACTCCACCTTGTATTAGTAAAGGATCCAGTTTTATCCTGAAACACATTTCCTCTGAAACTCTGGGACCTGCTGTTTTCCCTTAATTCGGAACCTGACTTTGTCAAGTTTCTCTTTCTGTCCTGTCTCTCTGCTCTTGCCATTCTGTCACATGAGAGCACCTGTTAGCCCCTGTGCCAAGCTCGTAACTCCTCCTTCACAGTTTTCTTTCTTTACCTGCTTGTGTTGCAATTCGAGTGATTTCGGCAGCTCTCTCCTACTTTCCTAACTCTTCCTTTAGCTGACTTTTCCTATTTCAATGGCTGCATTTTTTTTTTAATTTTAGAATTTTTTTTTGCATAAACTAAACTTTCCTTGTTTCCCAACGTATTGAAATCAATGTTATTTTCTCATTTGGATTTTTATTATTATTATATCACTTTAGAAGTTTATTTTATATTGCTCCATGACTTGGGAATCTTGTCCTTTCTGGTACCTTACTGATAGTCATGTTAGTAAGTTTCCACCTGTATTTTAACTTCATAATTTAGGATTCTAAGTTCAAGTGTGTCAGCCGCTTTCCACAGATATGCTTTTGGGATTGGTGGGGGCATTCTCATGTGTAGGTTTCTTGTTTCTTGGGGTTTGTGACTTTTTGAGTTCTGGAGCAATTTCCATGGTTGTGTCTCTGCTCAGCATGTGCTTAGCAAGTGGGTAACTCATGGATTAGAATCACTCCTTCGAGAACAGTCGTGTTTCTGTTCCTAACAGGGCTCAGCAGCAACTGGATGCGTCTAGCTGTAAGCTTTCCAAAAATTTCTATCAGTAGCATAGGAAGATTTATGGTGTTTTTAGAAATGGCAAATCCAGCTGGTCCTCCCATCACTTTCCAGTTGAGAACAAAGTTTTGCTTAGACCCAGTGACTTAAAGACGGAGCACAGTATGAGAGACGAATCTCTTTTTTTTGTTTGTTTGTTTTTTGTTTTTCGAGACAGGGTTTCCCTGTGGCTTTGGAGCCTGTCCTGGAACTAGCTCTGTAGATGACGTTAGAACGCCAATTCGATGGTAAACCCGCATGTTTATTTCGTTAGTAGTTTCGGCTATGGCTGGCATTCTGGGTGCCTAGAATGTGGCTTTTCTAAGCTCATCCTGCCCAGGGTTGCACATTACCAAGCACTTTGGTGGCTTGAATTCTTTCATGCTCAGTTAAATTAAGGAGACAATGTTCTTTCTAGATGCAGCTCATAGAGATACTTGGCAGACCTTCCTTTGTCAATAATTTACTTTTGTCCTCTCCTCTGTTTTACAAAAGCATGCAATCTGCTTACGAACACCTAAATCTTCACGATGACCGCCTGTCACATCTTGAGATTGCTTTTAATTTATTCCCATGGTGAGTTAAAAGATAACTGCCATGTTCTTTTCTCGCCTTCCTTCCTTCTTCGTTCCCTCCCTTCCTTCTTTCCTCCTTTCATTCTTTGTTTCTTTTCTTCTTTTTCTTTCTGTATTAGGTGAGGAAAATTTTCAGGGCATTTTTTTTTTTTGTGTGTGTGTGAGGTTTCCAAGAACTTCTTTCCTTTCTGTGTTTTACAGCAAGTGTCCACAAAGTAGGAGATTCAGATTCATCGATCCAATTCAAAGCAAATTATAATGGTGTGTTTTGTGCTCTGTTTTCAGAACAGAGCGTTCTGAACGTCCACACGAAGTGGAAGAGCCTTAACCTGAAGGTGCTGTGTATTATTTCCACTGAAGAAGCTCCTGGGTGGACAGGAAAGCGCTGACAGGTCAAATGGACCCCATGGAACTGAGAAATGTCAACATTGAGGCTGACGACGAAAGCAGCAGTGGAGAAAGCGTTCAAGACAGCTATACGAGGATGGGGAACTCTGAAAAGGCAGCCATGAGCAGGTATGGGATGAAAGATCGCCAGGCTCTGTGGGAAACAAGACGGGCCGCGGGCTTGGAAAACCGGGGTCATGGTGGGATGGCTGCATTGATTTTGGATCGATGTGAGCTAACAGTGTTGATGTTAACACGTCAACTCTGGTCCTTGGTGTGATTGATTGCAAAGCGAAGTTGCATTGTCCTTGTCTCCTTTGCTAACCCACATCTCACTGACATTACTGTGTTGTTTATTTATCTTTTGGGAAAACCCTCCCTCAGATCCTCTTTCCGTTGACTTTACTTTCAATGTTGTGTGTCTCCAGAGAGTTTGGGGGGCGGGGGGTGAGGGTGGGGTGGAATTGGCCTTTCTTTCTTTCTTTCTTTCTTTCTGGCTTTTAATTTTTTTTGTTTAGTTTGTTCTTTTCTCATAAGCATATCCTGAGTAATATCATTCACAAACTATCATGGGGTCACCCATGAAATATATGGCATTTCCTCAGCCTGTTGTCGAGCCTTCCACTCAGGCTTCCGGTCATTTTATTTGTCCACCAACTGCACCAACCTTTAAAGCTCACTAGCTCACTTCTAACAAGGAGGTTGTCTCCTTCCCACTGTGGGAAGCAGTCCAGAGGGAGCAAGGCCTTCCTACCGATGGCCGGGTGCAGTGACTTTAGGCACTGGTGGACTAGGAAGGGGTCAATCAGGGCAGTTTCTAAACTTAGTGGCTCCTAAATGTGGTAAAACACAGGCCACTGGTATCTGCAGAGTGCTTGCCCAGCTTAGAGGGAGATTTATCTTCATTTGAACTTTCGTGCAAAGTGTAGACTCGTAAACTAGCACCTGCTTTTTCAAGGAATAAGTAACTGTTGGGGGGTATAAGGTGATATTCGGCAATTCTGTGTTCTTTTTCTTTTACATAATTGTTCTTGGTATGCTGGGCCCGGATGGAAGGCTCTTAGATTCTGCAGGGAACACACACAGGTGTGAGAGCTGTGTGTGGGGGGGAGGGGGGGGGACGGTAAACTGGAGGGGCTCCAACTCAAGACCAGCCCTAGAGTCCACAGTGGATTCTGCTGTTCAGCTTCATGCAGCATCGTCTTAGTACCCACAGTGATGTACTTTCTAACTGAGAGCTCCTGAATAAGATGCCATTTTTTTGTGAATTGCCATTCACTTTTAATGGGTGGGTTTTGTTTGTGTTTGGTATAGAATGAATCTGTAGTTGTAAAAAGAAAATTCAACATACTGTAGCCTTTGCTTGAGGTCATTTTCCTTGTCTTCAATAGATGTTTGTCTGATGTTAAAATATTAACGTGCTAAGGGCATTTCTCACATACTTTCGACAATGTCAGTTTTATGCCCACATCTACTCTCACACCAAAAAGAACATGCAAGCGCCTCAGAAATAAGTAATATGCTTCCTTTCCAATTCTAAGTTCCATAAACCACACATGCAATAGAGATTTTAATTTGCTGAGGAAAATAAATCAGGATGGTGGGCACCCTTCAGTTTGGACTGTACGGAAGAAACACTCATTTTTATAGTCCTTTGTCCCCTTTTGCCCTATCATCCCAGGCTTCAAGTGTGAGCTGTAACAGCTCCCACATAACCAGGAAATTAAACACAGACTGATGGTGGGAGGATTGTGGACACAGAAGAAAACAGGAAGTGTTTTTTCATGTGCACTCAGCACAGTTACTCTGTGGTTCCTGGAAACATACTGAAAGCTTTGTGAGTGTGTGTTCTGTGGTCTAGCTGTACCTTATATAGGACACCATGTGGGCGTGTCTGTTGTGTTCTGGATATATCATGTATTAGGCACTATGTGAGTGTGTGTTCTGTGGTCTAGCTGTACCTTATATAGGACACTATGTGGGCGTGTCTGTTGTGTTCTGGATATATCATGTATTAGGCACTATGTGAGAATGTGTGTTCTGTGTTCTAGCTGTACCTTGTATTGACACTGTATGAGTGTGTTGTGGTCTAGCTGACTGTGTGTTGTGTTCTGGTGTCCAGAGTCACCGTACAGTGCCTCTTCTCCCAGTTCTCCTTGCTGTGCCTCTTTCCTACCACATCATCGTCAGGATTACCTCCTATTAGGAAAGGCAATTTGTAAGGCTCTCGTGGAGCGATTCATTTTCATTTTATTTCTTGGGGCTAGCTTCCAACTCTTTGATTTTGCTCTGGAATGTGAGAAATGTCTTAAAAACCACAAAGCACCAGCTAGGAAATCCTTTCCAGAAGCAGGCAGCATTGAAGACATAATGGCTCAGCAAAGGCTTGCGTTATGCTTTTACAGTTAAACTGTAATGGTGGCAGCCGGCCTTGCTGGTCAGGCCCCGTGGCTCCTGGCAGTGGCCTGCTGGAGCTGACCAGCGCAGGAAGGGAACAGCATCAGTGACTGTGCAGTCTCCAGCCTGTGCCCAGGCAGCTCATAATCGCAAAGAGCTTTTATGGCTCATGCCTAACTTATTTAGATTTTTATTATTTTATTATATTTTAGTATTTATTTGTTTAGTTAGTTTTTCAAGGCTAGATTTTTCTGTGTAGCTCTGGCTGTCCTAAAACTCAATCTGCAGACCAAGTTGACCTTGAGCTCGGAGATCCGCCTGCCTTTGCCTCCCAAGTGCTGGGATTAAAGGCGTGCGCCACCAACTAGGTGGTTCATGCCTTTTGTTTGTTTGTTTGAGACAGGGTTTCTCTGTGTGTACTCTTGGCCATCCTGGAACTTACTCTGTAGAATAAGGTGACCTCAAAGTCACAGAGATCCTCCTGCCTCTACCTCCTGAGTGCTGGCATTAAAGGAGTGTGCCACCACCACCCGGCAGTTCATGCCTCTTTAAAGTCTACTTTCTCAGTTTTATCTATTATCTACTAATAATCAAAATACATTTTCAGAGTAATGGTGTATATGCAAGCTTTATTTGTTAGAACATAAACAAAATAGCACTACATTTTTCTTTTTTGATCTAAAATAAAGAAGACTATAACTAATATAAGAAAAACTATATACACTAAGTATAATAACTATATACAGTATAGGCAATAATTACACAACAATGTCTAGTCCATTTTGCATTTGACAAATTCAGAGAAAATACTCCATTATCTATCCTATCTTGGTGAGTCCAAAGTATTGTACATAATTCACTTTCTATTCTAACTTGAGTGCACATACTCACGTAACCAAATACAACTCAGAGTTACTATGTAACTATTTTTCCAATAAGTCATACAGGCATAGGCAGATGCAACTGAAAAGCAGGAAATGGCTTTGGAATCCTGCTGGGACTGTGTGATGCCAGGAAGGCCACAGGCAGAGTCTGGCAGATGGACACGCTCCTTCCTGTTCCTCACGGCTGCACCTTGCCTGAGTAGGACCAGGCAAGCTCCTCCCACCGGGATTTTCAGGGCATCAGATGAGAGGAGTACCTGAGCATATTTGTTACATCTGTAAAGTTAGAGTAGAGTGTGGCTATCTGCAGCCCTGGTCTTACAGAGGGCTTGTCCCTAGCACCACAGAAAATTCAATAAACAACAATAAGCACCATCATCTTATCACAGCATGGCGGTTGTTTTAAAAAAAAAAAAAACTTAGGGCTGTGGCTCTGCACCCTCTCCTTGGAAGGGTTCACAAGAGGCAACGAAACTCAGCCCTGTTAATCTCTTTCTAGCATAGTCAGTGTGCGTGTGGGGGTGGGGGGAGAAGAGACAACATATGCAGTTTCCAATTGAACATATTTCCTTCCTTATAACACTCTGCATCCCCAAAACTGTTCATCGTGAGTTCAGTGCTTGCTCTAGACAGAACACTGGTGTGAAGGAAGAAAAGAATGCTTTGGACATCGTGTTCCTCGACGCAGTTCAGTAGATCGCCCTGCCCTCAAATACACGTCAGAGCATTTACTCAGATGTTCTCCCTTTTCTCTGTGTCTTTGGCTTACCTTTCCCCTGCTCGTACAGCCAATTTGCTAACGAAGATGCCGAAAGTCAGAGGTTCCTAACAAACGGATTTCTGGGGAAGAAGAAGCTGGCCGATTACACGGATGAACACGTAAGTGACGCTCTGCTCTCAGGAGGTAAACAGGCAGAGAGGTGTGTGATCTACCACGGTCTCGGTGGGAAAACAGTGTGATTGAAATTTTCCAAGCCTTCATCAGCACATTCTGTGTTTATTCAGGCCCTTACTGGAATAAAGGCTTGTTTTTCCCGTTTGCCATATGGCTGCATGAATCATTTATGAAATTTATTTGTTTTTTCAAGAAATCATTCTAACCCAAATGTAATCTGTAGCCATACGTTGTTTTCCTTCTTTTTATTACTCCTCTGTATTTCTGATTTTTCCTGCAACCTATGATGAAGCCGAGACTTGCATTACATTCAAAATTAAATGTTCTTTTTGACGCTCTGAGTAATGAATGGCTTTTACTCGCTATGACTGTGTCTTACTCTTCCGTTTGGGGATGCAGTCTCTTCCAGGAGATATAATGTGAGAAGAGTAGCCAAAGGAGAGACTGGTGCTTTAGAAAACGTTTGCTCATACTGCACTTCTTTTTTTCAAGCACCCCGGAACCACTTCCTTCGGAATGTCCTCATTCAACCTGAGTAATGCCATCATGGGCAGTGGGATCTTGGGCTTGTCCTACGCCATGGCCAATACGGGGATTGTCCTCTTTGTGTAAGTGAACATCTATGTCTGTGTAGTGCCAAGCCGGTGTTTAACCTGACAACCTTATATGAGGTCTTTGTGCACGAGAGTACTGGGAAAGTGTTAGTAAATTGTTCTGGCTTTTATATAGATCTGCTACCCGGAGGGATAGCCGATGGGGTCTAATCACAGCACTTGCTCATTTGACCATCTGTTTAATCAAGTGGCAGAATGTCTACGTATTTAACCACCAAGATGTTAGTGAGCCCATCAGTCCACAGGAAGAAGGAACCGTTCCCTAGAGCAGCCCATCACTTGAGGCTCAAATAACATAGTGTTCAGTGACCAGAAATATTCCTTCCCAAAGCAAATCAAATTCTTTTCCTTTTAAGGAAATAGGAATTTTCTTAGAATAATCTTAGGAAAGATAACTCATGTCATCTGAGAGCCCCGCATGCCCCAGTCCTATTCCCTGTGCCTCTGGGTACCAGACACCAACATGCTGGCCTTTGCATATGGCCTCCGAGCCTTCTTTCCTGTCTTCTTCATTTAGTTAACTCCTTATATCTGTGTTCAGCCTAACCTAATGCAGCCTTCCATCACCTCTGTGACAGGGACCAGTGTATCGTACCTGTGCCTCTACTGTACCACCCTGGTGTGCTTGTCTGATTTCCTTAGTGCCCAGCTCCCTTGCTAGACAACAAGACCCTGAGAACTGGCTCCATGTCTCACCACACACCCTTTCCTAAACCCTGTCACAGTGCCTGGCCAGAAGGGTATTTGTGGATGACTGAAGCCTATTTCTAAACTGCTACGCTTTCGCCACACTTGGTCCCAGGCTGCATGGAAGCAGCAGGGTTCCATGGCCGACCAATAGGATGTCTGGATAGGGGCCTCGCCTGTGATGGACAACCACAGACGTCGCATGGTCACACATAGTTTGGTATTTTCCAAGACACGCTTCTCGGTGTCTTCACAAGCATGAAGTGGCACATTGGGAGGCATCTGATTGTGGAGCCCGCACAATGCTGGA
Organism: Microtus oregoni; assembly: GCF_018167655.1. Classification (NCBI taxonomy): domain Eukaryota; kingdom Metazoa; phylum Chordata; class Mammalia; order Rodentia; family Cricetidae; genus Microtus; species Microtus oregoni. The sequence goes on along the minus strand of NW_024544029.1, from coordinate 2,907,199 downwards.
GGGCTAACTGTCTAAGAATGCGGCACTTACACTTTAAATACATGCTATTTGTGTTCTGCCACCACATATGATTAGCTAATCACGCGGCTATGTGAGGACTGAGTATCAGAACTATAAATATTTATCTTGTGTCAAATGAACTATTTCATGTATTACAGTCTTTAGCTGAATGGGATTTTATACCAACTTCAGTAATCTGCTTGAAATCAATTAGCTGTTTACCATCTGAATAGTAGGCTCATAATCTATTTGCATATCTATATGCTTTCGTAATGAACGTAACCTTTGAGACAAGTCTCATTCATCATTCGTGCTATTAGACATCATTAAGAAATTATCACATCATGGGTGAGCAGAAACAGAAAACGCTTTCCCCAACCATGGAGCCACAGATCACCTTCTGGAGAACATTCCATTCCACATTTAAAACAAAGGCTTCTCTCATCTCGCAGGCTAACTTGACCGGAGCCATGACATCTCTTAAACACCATGGGATGTGCTTTGTGTGTCTAAGAGACACTCAGCTGTCCCTCTTGGTTTACGGCAAGTGACATAGCATTCCACTGATTTGGCTTCTAGAATTTGTCCCCCAGCAAGCCCATGTTTAAGATATAGGAATGCTCATTGTTTTTTTAGGGAACAAAGCTACATAATCTGAAGTACACAATTCTTTAAAAACAGGTGCATCCACACTACACAGATGAGGAGCTCTAAGTGTGTAATCGGGGTCTGAATGCACGCATGCAACAGTGGTCTCACTGAGGTTATCAAATAGACCGTGGAAAGATGTGTGTTCTTAAGTAAATAAAGTGAAAGAATGCCTTTAAAAATGTCAGATGTCCGAACTGTCCATTTATTATCTAGATGATGTGTTCACATTCTTTTTTCTTCTTTTCTTTGGTTTGTTTGAGATAAAGTGTCATTATGTGGCCCAGGATGGCCTTGTACTAATAATCCTCCTGCCTCAGCTTCCCAAGTATTGGGGTTACAGGTGTGTGCCTCCATGCCTGGCTCTAGCCATGCTCTTCTTTTTATGCCCTAATTCCCGGTTTTATGGAAACACTGATCAGTACTAATGGACAGGAGCCATTCCTACACGCCGTCATGTAGAGGGTCCTGATGTCAATGTGAGTCTCTTTGAAAATAAGCAAGGAAGCCGGGCGGTGGGGGCGCACACCTTTAATCCCAGCACTCGGGAGGCAGAGGCAGGATCTCTGTGAGTTCAAGGCCAGCCTTGTCTACAAGAGCTAGTTCCAGGACAGTCTCCAAAGCAACAGAGAAACCCTGTCTCAAAAAGGGGGGGGGGGGGGAGGGAGGAAGAAAGAAAATAAACAAGGAATGGTCCAGCTGTCAACACTCACCATCCTCTGCTTTTTTATTGTACCTGACTCTCTCCAGTTAGCAAAGTATCTTCCTTTCTTATGTAGATAAAAAAAAATTAAAATGTCTAAGCTTCGGTTCAGTCAGGTTCTCAGGCAGCCTTTTTCTGCTACCTGTTGATGCAAATACGGCATGCACACACCTGGACGCTGGGTGAGTAGATGGGATGTGTTAGTTTCGTGCCCATTAGATATGTTACCCTCCTATGTAAGAAGCTACAGACAGTAGCAGAAGCATGTACAATGTAGAAAGTCCTCATTGGATGGTGTTCCAGAATTTCCTAGAATCCTCCAAATCCATATACTTTTGCAGAGCCGACGATTGAAGAAGCAGAATTATTACTGTAGTTTACTGCAATGGTTAGCCTAGCAATGTCTCACCTGTTATAAACCTAGTGTTGTCTACTTTCTGTTCCATTACAGAATCATGTTGCTTACTGTGGCCATTTTATCACTCTATTCAGTTCACCTTCTGTTAAAGACAGCCAAGGAAGGAGGTATGTTCCTTTAAGTCCACATCTTCCGCCAAAAGACTTCCTAGTTTGATTCCCATCAAAGTGCTCTCACTTAACACAGCATTCTAAGCTAAGGTGGATCCCAGGCAGGCTCGTGGTTCATTTTCCTCTGATCTCTACAGTGTGTTCTCCCAAGGTTTGTAGTTAGTGGGGACAAATGAGAATCAAGAATGAAAGTCGATTGACCCAAATTCAAGCCAAATAGGGGGAAGAAAAGACTTTTGGCAAATGGCAGGTACAGCTGCTACTGCTGCTAGCGGCACACAGCTCAAGTGAACGGAGACATTGCTTCTGTTTGCAGAGCGTTTGACATTGCTCACTGGTTTCTGAGGTCCTGTCCTTTGGTTTTTTATCATTTCTCTGTATTATTTAGTTACATGCTTAATATTCCAGTGAAGCGTTATGTAAAGACATGCTAGAGGCATGAGAATGATCCTGTAACACAGCAATTTCATCTTCCCTTACAGGGTCTTTAATTTATGAAAAGTTAGGGGAAAAGGCATTTGGATGGCCCGGGAAAATTGGAGCCTTTGTCTCTATTACAATGCAGAATATTGGAGGTAAGTGAGAAGCCTACAATGGGCCACTTGAACTTTCTGTAGGAAGCGCAATAAAAATGAATGACTACAGAACTTCGGCAGCGAACAAACAACCGCATTCTAGCTTTGAACTCTCACCATACCCCCGGCAGCCCGCTGAACTCACTGGGTTCCTGGGTGTGTGTGAGCCACACCGCAGACTCAGTGGGTGTTTATTATCTCTATGTTTTTAAATAAGTCTTGTCTAGACATCTGCGGAACTGCTAGGATTGTTTTTGTTTGGTTGTTGTTTGTTTTTTGCTGGTTTGGTTTTGTTTTTACTGGATTAGGGCCATAAACATCTAAGCTCATTGAGGAATCTACGTTTAGTTAAAACCTTCAGCTTTCCGGAGATTTAAATCACCAGGCATCTCATAAGATCACCTCATGCCTGCTCCAGTTGGTGACAACTGAAATAAGAAGCTCCGAGTGTGTTAAGTCCTTAACACCCAAGGACTGGGCAAGGGGGCCGTGGCCATTGAAGGTGTCAGTACAGCCACGTCACACTTCCAGCTGTGGATCAAAGCAGGCTCCGTGTCGGGTCAGACACGCAGCAACGTGGCTGTGGCTGTAAGAGAGATGGAGCTGGCGTGTCCCCACCCCAGCAAACACTCTCCGGTCATCTGTTTCGTCTAATCAGCGATTTCCCATAAGGAAAGCCACTGGTGCTTCTTAAATTAGCAGTTCCACGTTTAGAACGCTTTAGTTTTTCAACCCCCTAAAACCTTGGCATTCGCCACCGATGTGTTATCATTAGCAGGATGATGTTGACATTGCCCAAACAGGCCTATGGCACCCTGAATTTTCGAAGACCAAACACATTAGCGGTGGTGACATCACCGAGAGTCAGCAGTTAAGAGCTCTAAAATTGAACGGTCCCTCAGTGCGCCAGCTCATCAGAAACACCTCCTGTTTACGCTCTGTAAGATTCTGCTGTGGCCAAGGGCGTTGTAAAGATTAACCAAGCCATGTGGACAGGAGACACAGCAGCTAGCAGAGAAACCGCCTCATTTTGACCATTGGGAAGAGTCAGGGGTCTTGTGCTTTTCATGTAGTCTGCCCTCTGCAAAAGTATGATCTTAGATGCGTCACTGAGTTCCTCACAATCCTGATGTCTGCAGGAAAGGGTGGTGACATACACCTGTTCTCTCCAAGACTTTCCAGATGATCAAATGATGGAATCCACAGAGCTCAAGAGACTCAGATACGATCGGCACCATTCTTTCCTCTTTGGAAGGTTAGGGACTAATTTGAAACTAGTCAGAGTTCAGTGTACCACGTAGATGCCTGTTTATACAACCGCACCAGAAGGATGTAGCTCACACTGAGAGTTGTGTAAGAGCGGCCTTTCCCTGTTGTGGTAGTAGGGGAACTAGAACCCAGATTCCTGTGCATGCTAGACAACTGTTCTACACCCCTGAACTACAACCTCAGCCCTGTTGGTTTTACTTTTAATTGCACCCTGGACCATGTGTCAGATAACAAACTAGAATCCCATTGCACCAAATGGTGGCCTTGGGAATGGAGTGTTGCACAAATTCCCGCAGTTGGAGGCAATGCTCTCATGTTTTACATATGTATACAGACATGTATACAGGGAGAGGTTTTATAGATTTTTAAGATGTTTTCAAAATAGTAAAGGTGAAATTTGACCCTTTCTGTAATTTTCTTAACCAATGGGAAACTGGAATAAGAGGAAAAACCCCAAATCTGTAACAGACAAAAATGGGAGAGAAGCTATTGTCTCTTATACTCTGTTATCAGTCTAGAAGACTTTCAGTGGCCATGGCTCTGAGATTCTTTGTGTGGCTCTGGGAGACAACCGAGGACCCGACAGGTGTCACCAGGAGAAAGCCAGAGTGACTGGAGCGCCCAGAGTCCTGCCTTGCAATTCTGCCACCTTGGTTTTGGCCTCCACTCTTTTTGTCAGACAGCCCTTAGACCCACACAACAGAGGCCATGATGATCTCTAACTAATGAGGGTGAATATGTGGGACCCAAGGTTCCCCTAGTGCCCTAAGTTAGATTTAACAAAGAGACAGCATGGGCACTGTTAGCAATAGCCCCTCATGTACGAACTGGAAGGACAAACTTCTGCTTTCCAAGAGAATCTGAAAGCCTCGTGGAGTGTGTGGGGCCTTCGCATTCTGTTTTAGGGATAAGATGTTTATCTTTCCAAAAAGAATGGATGTCCCGAGTGCTCTGACGTCTTCCAGCTTGTGTGGGATGGCAGTGTGTGCATCACCACTAAGCTGTCCCTTTGTCCATTCCAGCGATGTCAAGCTACCTCTTCATCATTAAATATGAACTACCTGAAGTAATCAGAGCATTCATGGGACTTGAAGAAAACACTGGGTATGTCTTACATTCCCTCTGCAATACCACGCGGTTCATTCTGTTGGTCTTTTCTGGTCCCAACACCCTCTCTCTTTCTCTTCTAGGGAATGGTACCTCAATGGCAACTACCTCGTCATATTTGTGTCTGTGGGAATTATCCTTCCACTCTCTCTCCTTAAAAATTTAGGTATTAATTCACTAACTGAAAGTTTATCTTTGCTTCATATGCTATTAGGCAAGCTTTTTTTAGACGCTATAGTCACCTTCCAAAATATTTCTGGTGATTCCTAGGTTACCTTGGCTATACCAGTGGATTTTCCCTGACGTGCATGGTGTTTTTTGTCAGTGTGGTAAGTGCTTTGTTGACATGATCCTTGTAGCTTGGAATGCGTGCCATGTTTCATTAGTGTCCTCATGTTTGTCCATGGATTTTACTAGCATGGAATAGTTCTTGCTTCACAAGTAATTTTATTGTATTCTAATTTGGAATGAGAAAGGGGCAGTCAAGGGTTTAAAAATAGTTGAATTAGAATGCCAAGGTCATAGCACATGGTATGTTCTAGGCAGGCTTCCTGGGCGGACCTTCAGACAAAGGACTATGGCAGTGACCCAGTATCTAAGAAGGTGGAAATAACAGGCTTGAGTAGGCTGCAGTCACGTCTGTCTGTATTAGCCATTCTCCCTTCCACTTTCTACCCGTTAGGAGACTTTGACCATAGCAGAGTTGAAGAAGTCAACTCAAAACAAAGGAGAAATTTCTTGAAATAGCGTAGATGAGAAATTGCAAATCTTTTCCCCCCACAAAGATGTAAAGGAAGAGGAAAGAATTATTGATGACTTGTGTCATGAATACTTTGATGTAATGAGGAAATTATCTTTGATGTAATGTCATAGAAGAGTCAGAAAGACCTGGGAAGCCTGGGACTGTTGACTAGAAAGTAGCACTGGCAACCACAGTTCCAACTCTCTCCTTTGAACTCTCTATGGTCCAGCAGTCTATGGAGAGCCTGTACTCCTCAAGTCACATAGATGGATTTTTATTTTATTATTTCCCCCTCAAAGCTTGACAATTCTTTTGTTTTTGTTGTTTCAATGTTTAATGACTGGCTATAGGTGATCTACAAAAAATTTGAAATACCCTGCCCTCTGCCTGTCCTGGATCACAATGTTGGAAATCTGACGTTCAACAGCACACTTCCAATGCATGTGATTCTGTTACCCAATAACTCAGAGAGCACTGACGTCAACTTCATGATGGATTACACTCACCGAAATCCTGCAGGGTTGGATGAGAACCAGGCCACCGGCTCTCTTCACAACAGTGGAGTGGAGTACGAAGCCCACAGTGATGACAAGTGTCAACCCAAATACTTTGTTTGCAATTCCCGGGTAAGTTATAGGTCCATGCCCCCTAATAGGCTGAGCAATGCTGTGATCACTGAATTTTATTTCACAAACTGAGAAGCTCTGGAATCACTGTCTACGCTGGGTCTCCAAATATGCGTGTTTGTTTGTTTTACAGACCGCCTATGCAATCCCAATCCTAGCGTTCGCTTTTGTCTGCCACCCCGAGGTCCTACCCATCTACAGTGAACTTAAAGAGTAAGGCAGCCATCATTTTAGCATTCTCATTTGATTTGCAAAAGTGTCCATCTATTCAAAGATGCTTTATGAGGAGGCCCATCCTATGGCTTTCTGAGCAGAGATGGTTTGTGCTACCGCAATTCATTGGTAATGTATTTCAGCCAAGGTTTGAGTGAGCCCACCTGCTTGGCTTTGCTTCCTCTCCTGCCGTTCTAGCATGACAGCTCAGGGAATGATTTCCCACGGTGGGGGAGGAGATGGTAGGTGCATTGATTCCGGCAGGTGTGTGGATTTTGTTGTTTAGCTGGAAATGACAACACTCGTGATAATAAAAACTTAGAGTAAGGGCAGCCTTGCCGAGCAGCTGATGCTACTTGTGGCCAGTTCCTTGCAAGAAAGGTGTTCACCGGAACAGACAGCCTTGTGTGTGCAATGGGGACACGAGCTAGTTCCTACCAGTGCAGGGATCTGTGATTCATTAATAATCATCTCCTTTGAGGCTGCAGACATCGCATTTGGTCTGAACCCATTCTAACCGCTCGGGGGTCAGGCAATGGTTCTTACATCTTTAAACCTGAACAGAAAAGATCCCTCGTGTGTGTGTAAACCAGATAAGTTCTGATTTGCTTCCTAAAGTTCTGGAACACTTTTGGCTACTTGGGGTCTTAGATTTACTTTGTGAATCACATACAATATGGACTCCATAAGCCTGAAGATTGGGTGGTGAGTGCTCGCTATACTGGCTTCTAGAAACTTCCGTGGGACAACATATATTTTTCTCAGTAGTTCGAGCTCTTGGTAGTAGGGATTTGCTGACTCCCTAGGTTGTTTTCTTCAGTAAACTCATCTCAGTGTGAAATGGAAAAGCTTTGCCATAGGGGCCGGTTTAATCCTGACCATTTAACGTAATTAAATTAATTAATTTTCTGTGGACAAGCTTACGTGACATTAAAGGAACTACATATTAAAGGAACACTGTTTAAGAGAAATGAAAATAAATCTTCCTTAACTCTATGAGACAATTTAAACAAGTTGTAAGCTTTATGTCTGAAGTCTGGTTTCATCATTTTTTATTTTAATTTTAAGTTATATTTAAAGAAGTTTTTAAAGTGAAGCTTGGTGTTCTTTTTCTTCCCAGTCGGTCCCGGAGAAAGATGCAGACAGTGTCCAATATTTCCATCACAGGGATGCTTGTCATGTACCTGCTTGCTGCTCTCTTTGGCTACCTAACTTTCTATGGTAGGTCACCCTGTCGCAGCCATTCACTTTGTAATTAGACTGGTCATTCATCTTAATACATAAAATTGTTTGTCATCCCTTAAGTGGGTGGCATGGTCTATCGTGCATTCTTGATTGACACTCTATTTAGCCTTGCCACTTTCCAAAGGAAAGGGGCTCTGGATCCACCCGGCTAATAGATTCCAGCAACTGGGGAAGTCATGTGTGATTTGTTTGTTTGTTTGTTGTTTAAATCTCTCCAATCCCAGCTAGGATGATGCTCAGTAGATAAAGTACTTGACCTCCAAGCATGAGGACCCAGGTTTGGATTTCCCAACACCCAACACAAATCCAACATGGCAGTACAGGCTGCAATGCTAGCAACAGAGACAGGAGGATCCCTGGACTTGTGAGCTAGCTAAGCTAACAGAAGCCATGAGCTGTGAGTCCCTGAGAGACCCTGCCTCAAGCATTTAGGGAAGATGCCCAACACCAGCCTCTAGCATCTGCATGTGCAGGTGTGTGTGTGTGTTCACCTTCATGCACACACTTGGACACACACACATCACAAATCTCTTAAATCAAGTTAATTTCCTTCACATATAAGTGATATTTGTCTAGTTTCCCAGTCCATCTTAGGCTAAAAACAATGAAACTGAATCCAACTGTGTGCAGTAAAACTCTTTTTAAGGAGAAGTAGCTGCCAAGCAAATCTCAAGAGCCCATAGTCCTCAAGTTTGAACCTGCTTCTTCTTTACCAGCCAGTTAAAGCTGGCATCATAAGCAGGACAGTGGTGGCACACGTCTTTAATCCCAGCACTCTGGAGGCAAAGACGGGAGAATCTCTGTGAGTTTGAGACCAGTCTGGTCTACAGAGTGAGTTCCAGAACTGGCTCCAAAGCTACACAGAGAAACCCTGTCTAGAAAAACAAAAACAACAACAAAACAAACAAACAAACAAACAAAGCTGGCATCTTAGAGTATTAAGTAAAATGTCCACTTCATTTCCAAGTTCTGTTAGAGTAATAGCTTCCTAAGTAAAAGGATACAAAAAAATGTTCCTTCAATCTGGGATTATTCTAAATTTGTGTGTATGTGTTTATGTATGTATGTATGCATATATGTATAAATGACATTGCAACATTAAACATTACACATTCTGTCCAGCACCTTAACTGTAAACAAAAAATTAATATGATTTTCTCATTCCATGAAGAGAAATTATTTCAATCAAATATGTGTGTTATCATGTATTTACACTAGTCAAAGTGTCAATGCAACTAGGCATTTTTAATAGACACCTTCAACTCTTTCTTGAGTTCTATTAGTGAGTTGTTTATTGCAAGACACACAACACTTTGGAAACCATTTCAGTTATTTTAGGACAGATAAAGAAATGTGCATATAATACATACACATGGAGTTTCAAAAATCGACTGCAAAGTTGTAAGTAAGAGTAGCTCTTCCTCAGTTGAATGTGTGACTGACTGGGGAGGAAATGGCTCGGAGAGGCCATCATTTGCTTAGGTGTCTTTCCCATTTGACTAACATTTGACTGGTAACCGAGCACTTGCTCCCAGTTTGGCATTAGCCTCTCACTGGTTACAGGTTAGCGAAAGTCAAGATCAACACCACCGAGTGTGTTTCTGCCCCTTGTCTCATCTTGAGCGCGGTATAGAGGGGAAACCGGGCTACGTATGACTTCATATACATCTATGTGTTCCTCGTGTCTTGATTTCATGTGTGTCTATGAGCGTTTGCATCTGGCATTCTGCATGGCCGCCTTCAAAGAAGGCATCAGATAAATCTTAGAATGATTCTGATTGGGAGATCCTATAAAAATCACACTTTCATTCTCACATGCTTTTCTAATGAATTTCATAAGACAAACAACCCTTGAAATCCTCAAGAGGACCTGAATTTAGATTGCCAGCACCCATGTAAAAGCTGGGTGTGGAAGCCTGGTATCGGTAACCCCAGTGCTAGGAACCAAAGAGGCAGATCCCAGGGCCTTGCTGGGTGACAGTCTAGCCAAAATGACAAGCTCGCGGTTCAGTGAGAGACCGTGTCTCAAAAAGTAAGGCGAAGGAGCGATTGAGAAAAATGTCTCAACATCAACCTCTGCCCCTCCCCCACGTGTGCCCACACAAGTGAATGCACACGTGTGTACAAACATACACACATACACACAAACACAGAGTTAGAGCTCATCAGTCCTACAGTTCCCACACTAGGTGCAAAGATGCTGCTTTAGGGTTAGCTGGATTGACAGGTTGAGGATAGAGGTGGCGTGGGCGGGACAAGCTAGTAATGGCTTAGGCTTTTTCCTTCCTTTTAACCCGAGCATGTCGTCCTGGTTTGTGATGCTTTCTGCAGCAGACAGATTTATTATGGACCAAATCACGTCAAGAAGCTTAGCAGCCTTTCATGTAGTAGCTTTACAAGCTACAGAACTGTCTGAATCCCCAGGCCTGGCGTCTTCCACTATCTTGTTTCTTCCATCCCACTGCATGTTTCTGTGAGTAGCCGGTGCCGACTCAGCAACTCCCCTGACTCTTCCTCTTGCAGGGGAAGTTGAAGATGAATTACTCCATGCTTACAGCAGAGTCTACACATTTGACACCCCTCTGATCATGGTACGCGTGGCCGTCCTGGTGGCAGTGACGCTAACTGTGCCCATTGTCCTCTTCCCAGTAAGTACACTGAGTCCCAAAGAATGAGTCCGTTGTTCTGACTCGCTGTGGATTTGGGTGTCTGTGTGTCTGCGGTTGTGGGTCCCAGCCAATTATTATTTTCTCATAGAATTTTAGAGCCACTTAAAGTTGAGCACTTAGTACATAGACACAGTCAGTCATTTTAGGTGGTGTTTTTAAAGTATGAGAAAAAACATGAACCTTATTTTTAAATTCAAATGAAGAACAAACAGAGCCTGGGCTGCCACCTATTGACTAATATAATATAATATAATATAATATAATATACTTCTTCTGCCTCTGGAAATGTGAATGCCAGCGCCACTTAAGCTAAGACCACGTTGCATCTTGCCAGCATCTTGAGGTGTTTCCATTTGTTCCTTAGAGTGTTGTGCCGAGGTCACATCCAAAGTTCAGGTTATTGAATCTGACGTCTTGGTGGCAAACAGGAAATGGTATATCATTAAGTAAATGATATACCAGAAGGGAGTTTTTTGATCTCTCCCACCAAAACTGACACATGCCTTCTGGCATTTGAGATTCTTGCTCCTTGGCACTAGTCAGAGTTTCAGGGGAGAGGACTGCGTGGCAAGAATTAAAACACCACCCGTGGACAAGCACAGGTTCTCCTGCCTGCCGACTGTGCCCCTTTCATAAATACTCCGTTCACTCATCCATTTTAGGGGGGGTAAACTAAGCGACCTGGAAACCAGCTTTGCTATGTACAAAACGTTCCGCACGAGACTCAGCATAAGAGAGCATCTTAGATAATGCACTGTGGTCACTTTAAGAACTGCTCGCGTGGTGACGTGTATTTTGCCACATTCCTTCCTCATGAGTGCATGAAACCAAATCCTCGTCGCTATCACGGCTAATACTTTACTCTGAAATAATGCCTGGCCTCTATTATATCTGAGAGCATTCTGAACGTCATGCCTGGAGCTTTAGCCTAAAATGAGCTCTGACTGGAGCGGGATGTTCTGTAGGACGGCATTTCCGGTTACGCCGAGAAAAGCATATCTGGGGTCCTTGTGAGTTTTGGCATACCAGAAACACTTGCATTGTCGTCTGTTTTATGCAAGGAATCTGTTACCGTCTTTTACTTTGCTTTACTCGCAAGCCCTTGATAAGGAAGGATTTCCCTAGCCACAGTCTCGAGAGACTGAAGGGCATGGCGGTGCTCACACAGCTAGTGGATAACTGTTAAGCTAAGGCAAGGCAAGGCTTGTTGCCAGAATGGGAAGTAAAAGCCAGTCTCAACAAATATTATATCTCACCATTGGCAATCCAACCCTCTCTTAGAAATTCTTGTCCCGTGTAAGAACGAATGCCCTGGGCCGAGTCTGATATCAGGAACTGTAGTAGTTTGTCAGTGCTAGAGGCCATTAAAATCGAAATTGGCCGTAAGAACCAACATCCATTTTCTGGGGCATGGCATGGCCTTTCACTGCCACAGTTACAGGGAAATGTTAACAGTGGTCACAGACAGAGTGGTGGTCGGCAGAGTGGGCAGGCCGGCAGGGAGGGTCAACAATGCTGAACATGTAAAATGGTCTTCGGCTGAATTTTGCCTTTTCTGAAATGCATGAACCACCTTTTCTAGTTTATTCTGTGCCTTGAATCCATGGGAATGAGGGTCTGGGCAAGGGAATCAAATGGTCACAAGTGTGATAAAGTGGCGACTTCCATGTCCCAGTCAAGTTCAAAGAGGCCAAATTCTGATGGGCTTCTGATAAAGCGGCCAATACTGTGAAGAGCGGTTTTATTTGTTTTGTGTAACTTGGGGACAGGATTTCAGTGAACCAAACGCAGGACGTGGCTCTCCTACCTACACTGTATGGCTTCACCTGGAGGGTGTGGGTCTCCTGCATGGCGCGGCTCACCCAGAAGGCACGGCTCACCTGGAGGGCATAGCTCTCCCAACAGCTTTCCTTGCATTCAGAAACACTTGGCACCCCTCCCCGCAAGAAACTTCTTTATCTGCCATAGTATCCTCCCAAACAAGGGACTAAGCAAACCTAGTCTGGGTTCAAATCTAGCATTTTAGCTACTGTTTCACGTCCTTTCTCTTACAGAACTCGGTCACCTGGCTCTTTCTTTGATGAGAGGATAGTGTCGCCTGCTCAGATCCCCTTATCTTCTTTCTCATCTCAAGTTGGTCTTTTCCTTCTCAGCACAGGCATGCAGGAGCCACCTGTGATATTTATCTCCGATGCCTGTCAGACAGATGCAGACGTGAAGTGAATGAAGGCTAACTCTATTAGCAGCTTCATATGGTGCTCCTTGGGTGAGGGGTAGGCAGTCCACTGTGGGATGCACCTCCTTCCAGAGGATGGATGGCGACATGTGCAACTGTGCTTCCCTTCCTACGGCAAGGTTCACGTGTCACCACAAGGGACAGAAAAGCAAGTAGCCTTTATTGTTTATCCTAAGTGGACAGGCTCATGCCCTACTGGAGTATGTTCAGAAGGTCATCTTTCAGACTTTCCGGCACTTGCTGTTCATCTTCCTACAGAACAATCATCCCTTTTGCATGTCCTGCCTCCAGGTCTCTGAAGTGTGCACAGACAATGGTACAGAAATATGGTTGGCACTGTCACTGTCAGGAACTGCAGTGGGGTTGGTACTCTCGAGATACGATCCCCAAGCCGTCCTGTAACGCGAAGAAGGTGTCATTTCTACTCAGTGGGAGAATCTGTGTTTATTGAGAGGCAAATCAAGGCTGTTCCTTTCTTCTTGACTTCCATATCTGTGATCTTCACTCTGGCACCCTACATTAGCCACAGAGCGCCTCCTAACAGACTGTGCTCAGGAAACTCTGCAGGAACAATTAGCATTCTACCCAGAAAGTGCATGGAAACTTCCTCGTGTCATTCTGTGTCAGAAGCCCTGGCTGGTGCTGGGGACTTCCCGGACTTGCAGCATCTGACCCACATTTTCATATCCTTATCAGTTTGCATCAGTAGATAAAGGGGCACATGGGTAAGGGCATGTGAGTAATAAGGTTGAGCTGCCTCCATTGTCCTGGTCTGGGTAAACAGAGCTGCCCCAGCCCTTTGGATCCACTCTCTCATAACAACGGTGCTGTAACAGGGAATGACCAGTTTTCTTCTAACCCTTTCCAAGGCTCCTTTCCTCTGCCTCCTTGGCACTGTTGCCCTCTTCAGGGGGCTGTTGACACTCCATGTTCCCTCAGTCCTGTACTCACCGTGAGAACAAAGCTTTTGCTGTTCACCCCAACCATGTTGTGTTTCTTCCTGTCCATTTTGTGTCTTCTTGTTTCAGTAGGCCAAACCTTCATTTACCACATGACCTTAGGAAACTGTGTTTGTTCTCAGAGGCCTGAGCATACAGGATTGCCCTTGACTTGGCCTTTTGTTTGCTTGTTTTAACCTGAATGCTTTCGTTTTAACAGAAACAATATGTGTGCGTGTGCGTGCGTGCGCGCGCGCGCGCGCGTGTGTGTGTGTGTGTGTGTGTAGCATCTTCATAAAACACGAATCTGTATTCAGCCTGCTTTTTTGTAAGTTTCCCAGTCAATCATACTGAGCAACACACACCCCTATAGAAAACTCACTGTAGGTTCACTAACCCTGCCTCTGTGAACAATATTGGACAGGCATCCATCACAGGTCATAATGTCCCAGTTACTGGGGAAAGTGGCATCAAACTGCTAGCCTTCCTTAAAGTGCTTTTCACAGTGAGCTTCTTTTTCACTCATTTTTAAAATCTCTCCCAAAGTCACTCCTAAACCATTTGCGAGCCCGTGTGTGCAGTTTGCCACTCCAGAAATGAATTCCCTTTGACCTACACAGATGGCTCCCATTATCCACGGCTGGTATGAAAGGAATGCCACAGAAGAAACTGCGGGCGATTTAGCTTGCATTTTTCCAGGCTGTCCATACATGTTTCAAGATGGAGCTTGCAGTTGCTGCTTCTGCAATGAGTTCCTGTCTCCGCGCCATTATGAGGTCTCGAGACTGGAATTTTTTGGTGGAAATCGATCCCATCACTTCTGAACGTGGGAAGCCCTAGCTGAACTCAAGGGTTTACTCACTGAAAGGCCAACAGAGTAACCCCACTAAGTCCAAAGAGTGTCCTCAGAATTGATCCCAAAGATGAGCATGTCTCTGTGTCAGGCTGTCCAAACCCAAATGCTCTCAGTCCCTCTCCCGCAGTGACTCCTTTGTTGGGTGACACCACAGTTCCTCATGCTCTGCTACCAGCGGAGCCTCTCTCCAGCTTGGCGCACTGACTTCAGCTGCTGAAATGAGGGCTGGAATCTGCAGAGGACCCCGAAGGGAGTGGAAGGATTCCTGCTGTCAATTTAATTCAGCGTTTCCTGAGTGCCTGCTATGGGGAAATGACTGAGCAGGACCTCTGCGGAATGCTGGGGTTATTGAGTCCCACTGTTTGCCTTTTGTGGGTCTATAATCTATTAATGTGGGGGGAGGAGGAAGAAGAAGAAAACACAAAAAGTATCATTTTTTTCCCTCCAAAATACCAGTGGAAAATGTCAAATAAAATGGGAAATTAAGAAAAAGCCAGGTTTGCAGAATTTGCTTTATAATCTGTGCTATGCCATCTCAGTGTCTATGTCTGATGCCTAGGCTGCTCTAATGAAGTAAGACACAGTTAGCTAGCAGCAAGGCTTCACTGCCCCAAGTTGCACGGAGCTGTTACTTCATCTCTTCGGCCCAAGATTATTTTTGAACAAAGAATTCTAAGATCCAAGAAAGTAGACACTTGGTATGCAACCAAGGAAAGATATCACTGTCAGACACGACAGATCAGTGTGAAGTTGACACACAACACAAATGGACCTAATTCTGTGGAACTGTACGAACTTAAAGCAGTTAGGATGGCAAATGCTCCTCTGTGTGTGTTTCAACACAAGGAAAATGTGAGAAAAAGCATCAAGATGTATCTTTCTGGTGGTGGGGTGGGAGGGGTAAAACAAAATGCTTTAGATTAGAATACTTATAATCATAGCAAAAATTAAAAATAGCCCGGCAGTGGTAGCACACACCTTTAATCCCAGCACTCGGGAAGCAGAGGCAGGCGGATCTTTGTGAGTTCAAGGCCAGCCTGGTCTACAGTATGAGTTCCAGGACAGTCAAACCTACACAAAGAAACCCTGTTTTGAAAAAACAAAACAAAACAAAACAAAAAAAAAGCGAAAGAAGTGATCAGGTCTATTCTGTCAACAACCTCATTGCAGATCCGGACCTCCGTGATCACGCTGCTGTTCCCCAGACGACCCTTCAGCTGGGTAAAGCACTTTCTGATTGCTGCAGTGATCATTGCGCTCAACAATGTCCTTGTCATCCTCGTGCCCACCATCAAATACATCTTTGGATTCATAGGTAAGTTTCAGAAGAGCTTTTGTGTGATCAGTTCCAACGTACGCCTCCTTAAATAACAATATGAAAACAGCACTATGCGGGCAGGGCTCCTGTCCCTGTCGGGCTAAAAGGAATTTCATGAGCCCCTGCTGGGCTCAGTGACCACACTGGCTGTGTTCTATGTTGGCGGTCACCTATAGGCATTTTGTCCAAGTGCCCTTTCAAGAGATAAAGAAACTGAGCCTCAAAGAAATCAAATCACATACCTTTTGATGGACAGAGGATTTGGGCATGGGCATAGCTCTGTCTTCAGTGGGAAAGGAAGGGCTGACTACCATCTACTCTCTCAAGGCTGTGAGTGCCAGCTGGGGTGTTCAGGGTGTCTTTAGAGGAACTGGAGGCTCATAGCCCTAAACATCTCATTCCCATTAACCACATGGTTGGTTGGTGCATTTGATTTCTCAGTCCAGGCGAAGGGTTTACTAGATTTTTAGGGCAGAATGGCAATTTTTGCTCTTTTTTTTTTTTTTTTTTTTTTTTTTTTTTTTTTTTTAGCTTTTTTAGACAGGGCTTCTCTGTGTGATCCTAGCTGTCCTAGAACTCACTCTGTAGACCAGGCTGGCCTCAAACTCAGAGATCTGCCTGCTTCTGCCTTCCAATTGCTGGGATTAAAAGCACACACCTCCATCACCTGGCTAGAATGACTTTTAAGAGAATCAGACCTGGACAGGAAGCTTTAGTGCTGAGTTCAGCCCCCGAGATTGTTTGGCCTCCTACTACTTATTACAGTTACACTTACATGGCCATAATGTGAGGCATATTTTAACTTTCTTTACAGACACACATTGTAGAAATGCATAATCAAGATGAATTATGACTTAAATGTTACTTTTAGTGCTGAGAAAAACAAAATGGATTATACTTGTTTGTCCTGAAGCATGTGCCTGCAGATGCTTCTCTGGAGCAGCCAACTGTGCAAGACACTAACTGTCCTGCATCTCCCTCCTCAGGGGCTTCATCCGCCACCATGCTGATTTTCATTCTTCCGGCGGCTTTTTATCTCAAACTTGTCAAGAAGGAACCTCTGAGATCACCCCAAAAGATTGGGGTAAGTAAGACTCGTAATGTCCCCTACTGTATCTCAACCACTCAGGGAAAGTCAGAAAAGACACATGGTTTAGAAAAATGAAACAAGCAAGACCCCCAAATAAGCAAGACCCCAAGAGCTGAAAGTGGGCAGCATAGCAGTTATGGAGGAGAGGGTCTCTGACATTCACAGGAGTCTAGTATTTCAGGGAGCAAATGTCTAAACATATATGGCAAATGCTGTCTTGGTGTATTTCCCACGGGCATGCCTATCACATGCACACTGACATCCAGTGCCTGGCTGGATATAATGTAACATTATTAGAGGTACTGGGCTCCCTCCTGGTGTGGGCGATGGCAGCAATGTAGTTCCATTTGCTAGATTCACATGGGCAAAGATGACTTTCATTTCCATTCTATCAAACCCTGTATGTGCTATAAAAACAGAATCGATCATTTTTCAATGAATCTTTTCAGGTATAAAATATCATCTTATTAAACTGCAGTGTGCACATTTCCTTTCATAATAAACAGTATAGAAACAGACATCACAAAGGATATTTTACGCATACTTAGTGGTGACTATCTAAAAGGATCTTCTATTAAAGCTTGGAAAGAATGCTTCTAAATCCAAGTGGAGTCTTGAAAGTCATTCACCTTTTGAGGGTGCCCGGGGATGTTAAGGGCAGTTTGATAGAACAAGTCCTCCTGTCATCGTTCCCCAAAATTGGACTCTGTGGGCTCTGCCATGCTGGGTGTCTGTAGCAGTGTGCCCGGGGGAAGTGCTCACCATGGCCAGCTCTAAACTGGGCAAAGTCATCCCCTGTCCCCTGCTGATGACAGTCTTCACCTGCTGCTCTCTAGCAGGTAGACTTCGAAGACTGGTCCATGTGGAATATGTAAAAACTCTTCCAGTTAAAATTCTCAAGTTATAAATGTTCTCAATATTCCTACTTACAAAGATACTTATGCTGTTGACTTTTGTCGGAAATATTCAACATACACTGGGCTCTCATTTTGTTCATGGGATTTATCTGTTGTACATGCAAGAGGTCATGAGTCTTTCCTACATTATTCAGTCTTCGTCTGGTGCTTAATGTTTGGTGGTCCCCGTGTTTTCCTGCACCAAATCCATCAGCTAGTCCTCTCTTCTCAACCCTTATTCTATTTGTCTTCACCATTTCCCCTCCTTTTCCTATAAGAATCCTAAATTGACCTACTTGACATTTGTCCCTGCGAATATACAAGACACATTACCACCCCGTGACACTGTCCTAAAGCAAACCATGCTGTTCTCTGTCTCTGCTCCCTAACGTGCTCCCTCTGAATCGCAGGCTTTGGTCTTCCTTGTGACTGGAATCATCTTCATGATGGGAAGCATGGCGCTCATCATAATCGACTGGATTTACAACCCTCCGAATCCCAAGCACCACTAACTAAGCCCAAGGAAAGACTTTCCATTGGAAATGGCTGAAGTTATGCTCCAGAGGACATCCTAGTGGCCCTGACAGGGATGTCCTTGAGAGGAAACAGCGAGAAGATTCCAAGGACACATCCTAGTTCCATTGCCTGAGACCCGTGAAAGAGAAAATGATGGGTTTGGTCGGGAATGGCGAATGATGCATTAAAAAGCTGTGGCGCACATTTCAACCCAGGCCTTCTAGTGCAGTGTGTGGTACCCAAGGTGTGTTCTGCAGATGTGCAAGCAGAATCCGCTTGACTGTGTATCTTGGTCAGCAAATAATACCATGTCCCCATTGCTCACTCCCCACACTTCACCGCCCCAGATTAACAAATAATTTGGTTCTCAACATCAAGCAAAAAAGGTCCAGAGGCAAAGCCATCATCACTTAAGGCCATCTCCCATCCTGCAGCAACACTAAGAGTCTACTGACTGACGGAGACGGGCGTGTATCTTGAGAACTGTCCCTGTGAGGTTCATGAATGGCAGATACCAGTCTAGAGTACTTTGTTTCGATACTAAAGAGTAGTTTGCCCAATCTGCTTATTACACTGAATTAACGCCATTGGTTTTTATGGTAAATGCCAAAACAGCTCACTAAACGGGAGGTGGAGGTGGTATTTAATTATCAAAAAGTAACAGCGAAATGATGCTTTTAGCTCAGCTGCCCAGTGAGCCAGCCCCTGCTTTTTCATGTCATTCCTGGGATTTTTGTCACACTTTTGTCCTTGAACAAGGCTTTCCCTCTTGTCTTCCATTCTCATGCATAATTTTCAGAAGACCATAATTCAAGTGGAAACACACTACCCAGTATTGTTTGATACATTTTTTTTATTTGATAAACATTCAGTGCAGGAAACTGTAATTTTGCTCTATGTTTGTGTATATAATCTCATTCTGCAGTTATCAGAATGTTGACATATGGTACATTGCATTTTTTATTTTTTACATGTGTAGCTTTCTTTCTTCACAGTCAAAACATTTATATTATCGGGTGGGGGCAGAGAATTAAGCTAGTGGGCTCCAAAATCCATGTGTATGTATCTGTCCATGGAGACATCTAAAAATTAAAACCAAAGTTGTATGTAGTTCAGTAATGCTCTTCACTGTTTACAACACTATAAACATCCATAGGAAGGTAGCAAAGGAAGGGGCTCCTCGTTTGTAAAAAATTTCAAGTGCTAGCATTGGTCTTTGAGTTTCGCATGTCTAGAATAGGGCTCTGCTTCTTGGAGCTCGCATGGGAATTTGCTGACATTCATCTGTCATTAATATAATGTCAAGTGGCTATAAATAAATGCACTAGCATGGCATGGAAACAGAGGCAACTGTTCTTGTTCACATCCATAGACGCTTACATGGGATGGAGATCAGTTGCTACTCACTGCCCAGAAGTTTTGGCATTCACTACTATTTTTTTCAATTATTTGTTGTGTACTTTACATTTCAGTAAAGCCAAGTATGAAATATACGTACCATACAGATAATGAACATACTGTTGTACTAAAACAGTTTTTCTGTAGTGTGCCTAAAAACATATATTTGCTTTATGTATCACTTTCTGGAGTTATAATACTATAAAATGATGTGCTTTGTGATAGAAAATGAGCATTACTAGAAACTATCATAATTTTTAAGTTATTATCATTTGGGAGGAAAAAATCACCAAATAGCATCTTTAAGATGTCTCTCCATTTTTGTTCACCCAACAAATAAACCAAGACAGAGAGTAGAAAAGGTATGTATGTTTAGTCTGAACATATTTAAGTGTAAATATAAATGGCTAATCAAAAAATATTTGAAAACTGTAAAATCTGTATATATTTTGAGTATTTTGCATTGAGGATGACTAACTTGAAAGTATCCACATTTGTAATTATATAAATATTCAAGAGCAATACGACAGTGCCAAAGACTACCCACAGTACCGTTCTGTCGCGTGGCAGTTTGCAGGGTTGGGGTTCGCACAAGCTGCAGGGCAGATTTGCAGAGTGCCTTGTCCTGGGTATCTTGTCCTGGGTACCTTGTTCTGGGTACCTTGTCTTGGGTACCTTGTCCTGGGTACCTTGTCTTGGGTACCTTGTCCTGGGTACTTTGTCTTGGGTACCTTGTCCTGGGTACCTTGTCCTGGGTACCTTGTCTTGGGTACCTTGTCCTGGGTACCTTGTTCTGGGTACCTTGTTCTGGGTACCTTGTCCTGGGTACCTTGTCTTGGGTACCTTGTCCTGGGTACCTTGTTCTGGGGTGCCTTGTTCTGGCAAATTTAACCCATTTGGAAACATATACAAATTTTATTTTCTTATATCATTTATAAGGTGGTTCAATGTATTGGGAAGATTTTTTTATTACAGAGACTGTATATTGATATATTAATAAATGACCTTTTCAAATGACCCGGCTTGATTTTCCTTCTCAGTAAAGAAGGCTGGGGATTATTATTTGTACATGAAACAAAACTGAAAGTCTAAATATCACCCTTCTTAAACTCATGCATGTCCATCGTGCATATGCGGAAGGCTCAAGTCCTTCACCCCCTGAAGATACAAAACACATCAGTGCCTTCATCTCACACGCGTCTGTCTCTCATGTGTCTATCAACTAGCACTAGAAAGTAGAAGCAGGAGAATTGTCGATTTGAGGCCACCCTGGGCTACACAGTAAGGCATGATCTTGAAAAAGTCAGGAAATAGCAATGACATCGTTTTCTGGTTGTGGAAGTCAGCTATCCTAACATCAAGGACTGGTGGTTCTACCTATCTCTGGAGTTCTAGGGTTGGATCTAATCTATCCCCTTGCCTTTTCCAACTTTTAGAAGCCACATAGATTCCTTGGCTCCTCACCTCTTCTTCCATCTTCCAAGTTCACAATGCATGGTCTTCCAATGCATCTCTCTCTCTCTCTCTCTCTCTCTCTCTCTCTCTCTCTCCCTTCCTCCCTTTAAAAATTCTTGTGACTGCATGGGATCCATCCAAATAATACAGGTAATATTCCTTTGCAAAGATCCCTAATCACACCCATGAAGTCCCCTTGCCTAAGCTGCAAGGACTAAGATATGAACATTTGGGGGGATCATTCTTTCTACCACCCCCCACATACATCTCCTAGCCTATATCACAGACGATGCTTGTGTATAGTTGTGTGCCTGAGGGGTGTGCAGGTTACCCCAGATATTTCAGATGTCTCTGAATGATATAAAAAGAGGTGAAAGACATATTTTAAAAACATGATTCTGGTTACTGCCTGGAGACCGGAACGGGAAGGAGTGAAGATGAAGAAGGAAGAAGCTGCAGGCCTGTTGCAGACCAACAAGAAGGAGAGCCATCCTTCCCATTGGTAAGTTCATTCTGTCTTAAACTAGAGAAGCACTTGTGGTCAAAAGTCTTTCAGATACACATTTCTCCGGGCTCTTTATTTACATTGGAGTCATCCTTTATTAATTATAGCAAGATTAAACTAGAAGAAGGAATGTAAGCTGTCTAATACTGCTGTGTATATGATTCTAAGCACCTTGTACATCTCGGAAGGTCAGAGGCATCTTGTAGGCACTTTCAGAAAGAGGTGCTCACCTACATTCCTAGAGTCCTCCAAGTTTGAGTCCAGTATATAGAAGAGATAGCAATAGTGTGAAAGGACATCCCAGTGGGATCATCCCAGAGAAAGAGAGTATTCCACTGAGACAATCTCAGAAAAAGAGAGCATCCCCATGAAAGAGAGCATCCCAGAGAAAGAGAACATCCCTGTAATAGCATCCCAGTGAGAGCATATACTTTATGTTGTATGTTATACTTTTTACATATGAATCATGTTATAGTTTTAAAAAAATATTTATGCAGGAGTTTTCAGTTAAAACCTCTGTCTCAAGTTCTAAAAATCCTCTTTTTAGTAATTAGATTTTATAAAATTTCCAAATTTAAAGAACATTGCAGCCTGGTATGGGAAGATGTCTCTATTCTCCCAGAGAAATCGGCTCCTATGGGCTGGATCCTCTTCCACTAAGCCTCTGGAACAGAAGGGACTCTGCCACTATGAACAGTTCAGGAACTTAGTGCCTGGGACTCCTCTGTCTGCTCAGAGACACTGTGATATCTGGGGTCTACAGGCTGGGAAATCTTACAGTAGCAAAAAGTGAAGTTTTTGGTAAGTGGAGACAAAGGAATGTAATATCAACAAACTCAAGCAAATTTGTATCTGAACAGTGGGAGGAAAGAAGGTGAAAACAAAGATCAAATCTCCCAAAGTACAAGAAGGCCATGCTGCTCTGGGGCAAAAGACAAAAATAAACTCAACATTTCTGTTATTAGAATTCCAGAAGGAGCTTAAAGCTGAAACCTACATATTCAAAAAGCTGAGTAAATCCCAAGTAGTATAAACTTCTCAAAATTTGTGCTAATAGTCTGGCCTCTGAAAACTAATGTCAAGAAAAAAATCTGATGTCTACCGGTGTGGACAAAGTCACAAACACTCAACGGAACTGGTAAGATGTCCTCAGTGGTGTAACAGTGATACTCACATCTTAGGGGTAACCAACAGCTGTCTAGTTGGACCTAAAACCCACTCAATAGCTGTACTAAAAACTTGGCCAAGAACCCAAGGCTAGAGAGGTCATAGGCCTTGGAGGAGAAGCAGGAGATGTCTCTTGTGAGGTTGGGTATCCCACAACCCCAAATGGGACATCTATAACAAAACTCAGGAATCTTCCTGGAGGAGGGATTAGAAAGATGGTAAGAATCTGGGGACCAGGATGACTGCTTTGTGATTGTTGCACTTCGACACGACAGGGATGCTACACTCATGAATTCTCAACAATATGGAGGCCTGCACAAGACCCATAAAGGCCACACCAAGTGACATGCCAACATGGATGGAGGAAAATTGAACAAGGCCAACCCTAGATAAAGAACAGTCGATGGATAGTGATGGAGAAAGAGCCGGCCTTTTCCCCTAGGGACGAGACGCCTCCATTTTTAAGCCATCAGCCCTCAACATATACATAGACATATAAATGCATATGTGAGTGATAGATAGATGAAAGATAAACAGATGATATAGATAGATGATAGCTAGACAGACAGACAGACAGAAAGATAGATAGATAGATAGATAGATATGTATGTATATAAAAATACATATAAATATAGAAGAGAGAACAATTTGAGAGAGGGTGGTTAGGGTGGTGGCAAGAATTAAGGGGGAGAAGGATGTGGTTAAAATATATTTATGTGTGAAACTGGCCTGAGCTTAGGTTTCCTTCCTTCTTAAGGCTGGTTGGCATTCTGCATGGGCACATTGTTTTCTCTATCCACTCTTCCTTCAGTAGATAACATCATTTCTACTCCTGGGTCACACGGCAAATTCCATTTTAACTTTTTGAGCAGTCTGCATCCCACCTTCTAAGGTGGCTGTGCCATTTTACATCCACGGCAACTCGGTTCCTATGCATTCATCATTTTCAATATGTTTGATGCTAATTATCTATATATTATAAACATTTTCCTTAAGCCTTTCCTGGTTTTTGTAGCTGTCCTACAATGTCTTTTTCACTTAACAGCATTGTATTTTGACCTAGTCCATTATATCCTTTATTTCCTCCCAACTTAAGGACATCAAAGCATTGTGTTTTGAACTTTGGAATATGTCTAAAATATTTAGAAACTTATCAGTAATTTATTTCTGAATGTGGGCCTACGAGGAAACTTCTTTCTTCTCTAGGTAATCAGAAGCCTTTCTCTGGTTTGGGGTGTCGTTTCTGTCCTGTAGGACTCTTCTCTAGGTAATCAGAAGCCTTTCTCTGGTTTGGGGTGTCATGTCTGTCCTGTAGGACTCTTACAAAGGGCAAATGCTTTCCCTGCAGTTCTGTTGACTTCTGCCTTCTGAGCTTGAGTGGAAACAGCCACATGATCTTCTCCCATCCTTCAGCAAGCACGTAATTGGATGTTTCGAGTGGGCAAA
Organism: Microtus oregoni; assembly: GCF_018167655.1. NCBI lineage: Eukaryota > Metazoa > Chordata > Mammalia > Rodentia > Cricetidae > Microtus > Microtus oregoni. The sequence goes on along the minus strand of NW_024544029.1, from coordinate 2,883,053 downwards.
GTCAATCATGATCCCAATTACACCCAAGAAGGGATTTGAAATAAATGGGAACACAGAGGCTTCCTGTGAAGAGATTAAGATTGTCTGGGGAGCTCTAAAACAGGCTGATAATTACTTAATGGTAATAAGGAACACCACCAGCATCAACACAAGCTGCATGTGTGCAGAAGGGCTGTGTGATCCGCTGTGAGGCGGAGGGAGAAGATGCTGGGAAAGGAACTCGGGAGAGATGCTCAGGATGTGGAGAAGGGTATGGCTTGGCTGAGAAGTATACATGCTTGGGAAGGAAGAGCAACAGAGGAAAGGAAATGGAGGAGGGAAGGGAAGAAAAATAGTGAGGGACAGAGAGGAGAGAGGGAGGGTGGGAGAGAGGGGAGAAACGTAGAAAGAGAAGCCCATAAAGAGACTGCTCCAGTGAGCAATCACAGTGTCTGGACGTGAAGCCGTGGCTGAGGATGAGGACTACAAGCCTTTCCAACAGAAGCTGCCAGGGCTTGAACACTTCCTGCCTTCATGAGCTAACAAACTTTCCTGACTTGTCTGTGCCTCCACCTCCTCACCTCCAGATCCAAGGTAACTCCTGTGAGTGGGTGGACACAGGGTAGTAAGCATGGTGCCTGTCAGCTCCTAAAAGTCCTCACTTTCAGCAATTGCTTGCACCCATGATCCAGGGGCAGGATGCAGAAGGAGGCTCAGAGCTCTGAGGGTGAGCACACATTCTCAACTGTCACACCCTGACGTGTACAATGTCCTTCATGGAAAAGCACCACTTGCAAAGTGATCTGTGGTCAGCTGAGGGTTCAGCCATTGTCGGGCCCAACAGGACTCCATCTGGTACCAGTGTGAGCATCAGCTGACTGTTTTACAGGCTCCACCAAGTACTAGTGTGAGTCTCAGCTGGCTGCCTTATGGGTAGCAGACCATACATCCCCATTTTCCAGGACAGCCCAGTTTGTATGTCAACTGTACTTGTATCCTGTTAGCAGCCCCGTTCACTCAGACATGTCTAGAGTTAGAAGATAAGTTTAATAGCCAGTGTGATGTTGAGTTTTAAATGTCAACCTGACACTATCACCAGGGAAGATAGTCTTGGTGAAAAGGGGCTGTAGATCAGGTTGGCCCGTGGGGTCTGTCAATAAAACTTTAATTGAGGTGAGAAGATCTTCCTGCTGGGGACAGCATCATTCCCTGGTTTGGGGTCCTGGCCTGGGTATGAGCAGAGAAAAGCTGAGAAGTAAGCCTGTCTGCATTCATTCTTTCTGTGTTTGTTTTTTTTTTTGGAGGGGGGTTGTTTGGTTTGGTGTTTTGGACAGGGTCTCACTATGTAGCTCTCTGTCCTATGTAGACCAAACCGCCTTGAACTCACAGAGATCCACCTGCTTCTGTCTTCTGAGTGCTGAGATTAAAGCCGCGCACTGGTGCATCTGGCTTTCTCTCTCAGTTCTTACCTGTGGATATGACTAGCTGGCATCATCAAGCTGTGCCTCGACTTCCCTGCAGCGATGGACTGTAACTGGAATTCTGAGCAAAGATAACATTGCTGCCTCAGAATCTGAGAGTCCTGTACACTGCGGCCATCGCACGCACTAGTCCCAGTAGAGGGAAAGAGGGCGGCTCCTGGATAGACAGAAAGACCATGAAACAGCCTAGTAAACCTTGAAGTTCTTGAAGTGCAGGAAAAGAGAATAGCTGATATCAGAACACCACAGGTGAGAATCAGAGGTTCCTGCTCAGAATGCTGGGCCTGTGCACCCCAAATCTCAAAGGACAGCTTTGTGGGTGAGCTTCTCAGAGCATGAGCCCACAGGCTTTGGCACCGCTGCTCAGAGTCGCCCGCCCTATCTTGGCCACCACACCACCTACTCTCTTCTTATCCGTGTTAGTTGTATTTGCATTGCTACAGCTATCTCACTTGATAGAAACAACTCGAGAGAGGAAACAGCGATTTTGGCTCACAGTTCCAGAAGGTCCAGCCTGTCATAAGTCGGGACGGCATGACTGAGCAGATGGTCACAGCAAGGTGGGTCTGGGGGATAGCGATCTCTAGCTGCCTTCCCTCTTTTACTCTTTTTTATTCTAGCACATGGGATGGTGGCTCTCACTTTCAGGGTAATTCTATTTCCTCCCAGTAACACCTGTTTATAAGTGTCCCCACAGACACACGTCACCAATTTCTCAATTGAATCTAAATCCCATCACTTTGTCAATGAAGATTAACCAGAAGACACCTGTCAAGGTCTAAAACACACCTTGTACTTACAATCTGATTTTATTTTATTTTTTTTTTCCTTATATTTTCTTTATGTCAGTTCACATCACATCATCACAGCAATGGTTTCTTTTTTTTTCTGTTTCACAAAAACATTTACATGTTAGATATTTAATTGAATTTGCTCATTGAAACATTTAGGTATTAAATTATGATTATTGATACCTTTAATTTCTTTTTTTTTTCTTTTTTTTATAATTTTTTTATTAAGAAAAGAAGAAAAAAAAACATAAACAAAAAACAAGTTTCCACCTCCTCCCAGCCTCCCATTTCCCTCCCCCTCCTCCCACTCTTCTCCCCCTCCTCCCACCCTTCTCCCCCTCCCCCCACTCCTCTCCCCCTCCCTCTCCAGTCCACAGAGCAGTCCGGGTTCCCTGCCCTGTGGTAAGTCCTAGGTCCTCCCCCCTCCGTCCATATCTAGGAAGGTGAACATCCAAACTGGCTAGGCTTCCACAAAGCCAGCACATTAAGTAGGATCAAAACCCCGTGCCATTGTCCTTGGCGTCTCATCAGCCCTCATTGTTCGCCATGTTCAGAGAGTCCGGTTTTATCCCATGCTTTTTCGGTCACAGTCCAGCTGGCCTTGGTGAGCTCCCAGTAGATCAGCTCCACTGTCTCAGTGGGTGGGTGCACGCCTCGTGGTCCCGACTTCTTTGCTCATGTTCTCCCTCCTTCTGCTCCTCATTGAAACCTTGGGAGTTCAGTCCAGTGCTCATGTGTGGGTCTCTGTCTCTATCTCTATCCATCACCAGATGAAGGTTCTATGATGATATGCAAGATATTCGTCAGTATTGCTCTAGGATAGGGTCATTTCAGGTTCCCAATCCTCAGCTGCCCAAGGAACTAACTGGGAACCTCATGTTGGGCACTTGGGAGCCCCTCTAGGCTCAAATCTCTTGCTCACCCTAAAGTGGTTCCCTTAACTAAGAATTGTGGTTCCGTGCTCCCCTATCCACCTTTCCTTTATCCCAATTCTCCTGATTCCCCAAGTCTCCCCTCCTTCCCTTCTACCTTTTCTCTCCCCATCTCCCCTTACCCCCATCCCACCCCACCCCCAAGATCCTAATTTTCTTCCCTGCAATTTGGTCTACTTCCCATAGCCAAGAGGATAACTATATGTTTTTCCTTGGGTTCACCTTCTTACTTAGCTTCTTTAGGTTCACCTATTGTAGACTCCGTGGCCCTTATTTATGGCTAGAAACCAATTATGAGCGAGTACATCCCATGTTCATCTTTTTGGGTCAGGGACACCTCACTCAGGATAGTGTTTTCTATTTCCATCCATTTGCATGCAAAATTCGAGAAGTCATTGTTTTTTACCGCAGCATAGTACTCTAGCGTGTATATATTCCATACTTTCTTCATCCATTCTTCCATTGAAGGGCATCTAGTTTGTTTCCAGGTTCTGGCTATTACGAATAATACTGCTATGAACATAGTTGAACAAATGCTTTTGTCATATGATAGAGCATCTCTTGGGTATATTCCCAGGAGTGGTATTGCTGGGTCCAGGGGTAAGTTGATCCCGAATTTCCTGAGAAACCGAAACACTGACTTCCACAGTGGTTGCACAAGATTGCATTCCCACCAGCAATGGATGAGGGTACCCGTTCCTCCACAGCCTCTCCAGCAAAGGTTATCCTTGGTGTTTTTGACTTTAGCCATTCTGACAGGTGTAAGATGATATCTCAAAGTTGTTTTGATTTGCATTTCCCTGATTGCTAAGGAAGTTGAGCACGACTTTAAGTGTCTTTTGGCCATTTGAACTTCCTCTGCTGAGAATTCTCTGTTCAGATCAGTGCCCCATTTTTTAATTGGGTTAATTAGCATTTTAAAGTCTAGTTTCTTGAGTTCTCTATATATTTTGGAGATCAGACCTTTGTCTGTTGTGGGGTTGGTGAAGATCTTCTCCCAGTCAGTAGGTTGCCTTTGTGTCTTAGTGACTATGTCCTTTGCTTTACAGAAGCTTCTCAGTTTAAGTAGGTCCCATTTATTCAATGTTGCCCTTAATGTCTGTGCTTCTGGGGTTATACATAGGAAGCAATCTCCTGTGCCCATCTCCTGTAGGGTACTTCCCACTTTCTCTTCTATCAGGTTCAGTGTGTTCGGGCTGATATTGAGGTCTTTAATCCATTTGGACTTGAGTTTTGTGCACGGTGACAGATAAGGGTCTATTTTCATTCTTCTACAGGATGACATCCAGTTGTGCCAGCACCATTTGTTGAAGATGCTTTCTTTCTTCCATTGTATACTTTTAGCTCCTTTATCAAAAATGAGGTGTTCATAGGTTTGTGGGATAAAATCCGGGTCTTCTATACGATTCCATTGGTCTACTTCTCTGTTTTTATGCCAGTACCACACTGTTTTCATTACTGTAGCTCTGTAATAGAGTTTGAAGTCAGGGATGGTAATGCCTCCAGAAGATCCTTTATTGTATAGGATTGTTTTGGCTATCCTGGGTTTTTTGTTTTTCCATATAAAGTTGATTATTGTCCTCTCCAGATCTGTGAAGAATTTTGATGGGATCTTGATGGGGATTGCATTGAATCTATAAATTGCCTTTGGTAGAATTGCCATTTTTACTATGTTGATCCTCCCAATCCAAGAGCAAGGTAGATCCATCCATTTTTTGGTATCCTCTTCAATTTCTTTCTTCAAAGCCTTAAAGTTCTTGTCAAATAGATCTTTCACTTCCTTGGTTAGATGTACCCCAAGATATTTTATGCTGTTTTTGGCTATTGTGAATGGTGAAGCTTCTCTGATTTCCCTCTCTGCTTCCATATCCTTTGTGTATAAGAGGGCAACTGATTTTTTGGAGTTGATCTTGTATCCTGCCACATTACTAAAGCTGTTTATCAGCTGTAGGAGTTCTTTGGTGGAGTTTTTGGGGTCGCTTATGTACACTATCATATCATCTGCAAATAACGAAAGTTTAACTTCTTCCTTTCCAATTCGAATCCCCTTGATTCCATTATGTTGTCTTATTGCTATTGCTAGAACTTCAAGCACTATATTGAAGAGGTATGGCGAGAGTGGACAGCCTTGTCGTGTTCCTGAGTTAAGTGGGATGGCTTTGAGTTTCTCTCCGTTTAATTTGATGTTAGCTGTCGGCTTGCTGTATATAGCTTTTATTATATTTAGGTATGACCCTTGTATCCCTAATCTCTCCAAGACTTTTAACATAAATGGATGTTGAATTTTGTCAAATGCTTTTTCAGCATCTAATGAAATGATCATATGGTTTTTTTCTTTCAGTTTATTTATATGCTGGATTACATTGATAGATTTTCGTATGTTGAACCAGCCCTGCATCTCAGGAATGAAGCCTACTTGATCATAATGGATAATTTTTCTAATGTGTTCTTGGATTCGATTTGCCAGTATTTTGTTGAGGATTTTTGCGTCGATATTCATGAGTGAGATTGGCCTGTAGTTCTCTTTCCTGGTTGAGTCTTTGAGTGGTTTTGGTATCAGAGTAATTGTGGCTTCATAAAAGGAGTTTGGTAATGACCCTTCTGTTTCTATCTTGTGGAATACATTAAGGAGTATAGGTATTAGATCTTCTTGGAAGATCTGGTAGAATTCCGCATTGAAACCATCTGGTCCTGGGCTTTTTTTGGTAGGGAGGTTTTTGATAACCTCTTCTAATTCTTCGCGACTAACAGGTCTATTTAGATTGTTCACCAGGTCCTGATCTAACTTTGGTATATGATATTTATCTAAAAAAGTATCCATTTCCTTTACATTTTCCAATTTTGTGGCATATAGGCTTTTGTAGTAAGATCTAATGATTCTCTGAATTTCCTCTGTGTCTGTGGTTATGTCCCCCTTTTCATTTCTGATCTTATTAATTTGCAAATTCTCTCTCTGCCGTTTGATTAGCTTGGATAGTGGTTTGTCAATCTTGTTGATTTTCTCCAGGAACCAGCTTTTTGTTTCATTGATTTTTTGTATTGTTTTCTGTGTTTCTATTTTGTTGATTTCAGCCCTCATTTTGATTATTTCCAGTCTTCTACTCCTCCTAGGTGAGTCTGCTTCTTTTTTTTTTCTAGAGCTTTCAGGTGGGCTGTTAAGTCTCCAATGTGAGCTTTCTCTGTTTTCTTTAAGTGGGCACTTAGTGCTATGAACTTTCCTCTTAGGACTGCTTTCATAGTGTCCCATAAGTTTGAGTATGTTGTTTCTTTATTTTCATTGAATTCCAGGAAGACTTTAATTTCTTTCTTTATTTCTTCCTTAATCCAGGTATGGTTTAATAGTTGACTGTTCAGTTTCCATGACTTTGTATGCTTTCTGGGGGTAGCATTATTGTTGAATTCTAACTTTAATCCATGGTGATCTGATAAGACACAGGTGGTTACTAATATTTTTTTGTAACTGTGGATGTTTGCTTTGTTACCGACTATGTGGTCGATTTTCGAGAAGTTTCCATGAGCTGCAGAGAAGAAGGTATATTCTTTCCTATTTGGATGGAATGTTCTATAGATGTCTGTTAAGTCCATTTGATTCATTACCTCCATTAATTCTCTTATTTCTCTGTTAGGTTTCTGTCTGATTGACCTGTCCATTGGTGAGAGAGGAGTGTTGAAGTCTCCTACTATTAGTGTGTGCGGTTTGATGGCTGCCTTGAATTTTAGCAATGTTTCTTTTATGTACGTGGGTGCTTTTATATTAGGGGCATAGATGTTCAGGATTGAGACTTCATCCTGATGAACTGTTCCTGTTATGAGTATAAAATGCCCCTCTCCATCTCTTCTGATTGATTTAAGTTTAAAGTCAACTTTGTTAGAGATTAGTATGGCCACACCTGCCTGTTTCTTAGGTCCATTTGCTTGATAGGCCTTTTCCCAGCCCTTTACTCTGAGTAGGTGCCTGTCTTTGTGGTTGAGGTGTGTTTCTTGTAAACAGCAGAATGTTGGATCCTGTTTTCTTATCCAATCTCTTAGCCTGTGCCTTTTTATAGGTGAGTTGAGTCCATTGACATTAAGTGATATTAATGACCAGTGGTTGTTAACTCCGGTCATTTTTTTTTAGTCGTAGAGTTTGTGTGTTTCCCTTCTTTGTTTTGTGTTGGTGAAGGGTCTCTAGATGTCTGAGTTATTGTGGTCATTGTTGGACTCCTTGGTTAGTGATTTTCCTTCAATTACTTTCTGTAAGGCTGGATTTGTGGCTGCATATTGTTTAAATTTGTTTTTATCCTGGAAAATTTTATTTTCTCCATTTATAGTGAATGAAAGCTTGGCTGGGTATAGTAATCTGGGCTTGCACCCATGGTCTCTCAGTTTCTGCAGTACATCTATCCAGGACCTTCTGGCTTTCATGGTTTCCATGGAGAAGTCAGGTGTAAGTCTGATAGGTTTACCTTTATAAGTAATTTGGCCTTTTTCCTTTGCAGCTCTTAATATTCTTTCCTTATTCTGTATGCTTTGTGTTTTGATAATTATATGGCGAGGGGATGTTTTTTTTTGATCCAGTCTATTCGGTGTTCTGTATGCTTCTTGCACCTTCATAGGAAAATCTTTCGTTAGGTTGGGAAAGTTTTCTTCTATAATTTTATTAAATATATTTTCTGGACCATTGAGCTGCCCTTCTTCTCCTTCTTCTACTCCTATTATTCTTAGGTTTGGTCTTTTTATTGTGTCCCATATTTCCTGAATGTTTTGTGATGAGAGTTTGCTGGACTTGCTGTTTTCTTTGATCAGTGTGTTTATTTTCTCTATGGTATCTTCAGAATCTGAGAGTCTTTCTTCTATCTCTTGTATTCTGCTGGTTATGCTTGTTTCTGTAGTCTCTATTCGTTTACCTAGATTTTCCATGTCCAGCCGGCCCTCTGTTTGTGTTTTCTTCTTTGCCTCCATTTCAGTTTTCAGGTCTTGAACTGTTTCCATTATCTGTTTGATTGTTTTTCCTTGGTTTTCTAGGGTATCATTCACTGATTTATTCAATTCTTCAAACTTTCTGTTATATTTCTCATCCATTTCTATAAGGGCGTTTTTTACATGCTGTTTAAGGGTGTCAATCACTTTCATGAAGTCAATCTTTTCTCCTTCCTCTTGATTAAGGGGTTCTTGTCCTCCCGTTGTGAGGTCGCTTGTTTCTGGTAGCTTCATGTTGCTTTTCAGCTTGTTGGGCGAATTCTTGCCTTGACGTCGGCCCATCTCTTCTTCCAAATGCTCCCTTATGGATCTTCTTTTACCGGATCAGGTCTCCTTGCCTACCAAACGCTGTCTCTCCCCAATGTTGGCTCTGCCAATGCTGGGTCTCCTGGCGCCGAAAGATCAGGCCTCGGTGCTGGTTGGGCAGCTCGCAGACAAAGCGCCTACCCCGCTTGGTGCAAGCAGGCCACAGAAACAAAGGAACTGCTGCCCGCCCGGGAGCCCCGGGTACTCGGACCCAGCGCCCAGATAGGCTGGGCTGGGCGATGCCAGCGCCAAAAGAGGGCAGTGGGGGCGAAGTGGGAAGGGCTCTGGACGGAAGCTGGGTGGGCCAGGAAGAAAGAGGCAGCACCCGGGGAGTAGAGGCCCTGCAGAGAGCCCAAGCAGGACAGGGGGCCAAGAAACCCCCAAGCTCCCCGTCCCAGGCTGGCGCCGTGGGCCAGAAACTCACCCCAATGCTGGGTCTCCTGGCGCCGAAAGATCAGGCCTCCGTGCTGGTTGGGCAGCTCGCAGACAAAGCGCCTACCCCGCTTGGTGCAGGCAGGCCACAGAAACAAAGGAACTGCTGCCCGCCCGGGAGCCCCGGGTACTCGGACCCAGCGCCCAGATAGGCTGGGCTGGGCGATGCCACGCGCCAAAAGAGGGCAGTGGGGGCGAAGTGGGGAGGGCTCTGGACGGAAGCTGGGTGGGCCAGGAAGAAAGAGGCAGCACCCAGGGAGTAGAGGCCTTGCAGCTACAATCTGATTTTAAATGGTCAAGTAAAGATGTATATGTGATGAATAGTTGCTAGCTTGGTTTCGATATATTTCTAGTGTTTTCTTGTGAATCCAGAGCCACCCTTGTTAGGCGGAAGTGCAGGCAAGTATAAAACCAGGTATTTAAAAGAGTGCAAAACGAACCTTTAGAAGAATGGAGTGGTTTTATTTACAATGTTTACATTTAATTACATGAAATTAGACCGGATACTCAGCACCGATTGGTTACCTTGTAATACATTATTTGTTACAATAATGGGATTTAGACTCTCTGTCCTAAAGCCAAGATCCCCTGCAGTGTTTTTCATTCAAGGGCAAAATGGAGAATAAAATAAATCCTTCTTGGACAACATCCAAGGTGGTTTAATCCCTGAATTGCTAAAAGAAAATCGCTACAGGGCTAGAAGGGCCCAGAGTATGGCCGAAGTATGTCGGTTGGAAAGAAGTAAACACAAGAGAAGCTTCAGATAGAGCTTACCCTATGTCTGGAAATACTTAGCATGCTTTGCAAATTTAACTCAGAGAGAAGTCAAAAGAGAGTAATTTCAAATGTTTAGAAATCCCTACTCTTAGGGCCAGAAAGAGAGCCAAGGAAGAGAAGCCCGGAAGAAGTAGGGGGTGGACCAGAGAGCCAAGAGAAAGAAACAGAGTTACAAAGGCGAGCAGGCATTTATGGAGAGTGTGGATCAGAAAAGAGGACAGCAAAGCCACCCATCCAAAGCCACACTCCCTCAGCACTGGCACCCTGGGAAGCCCTTCAGAGCTTCTCTAACTCACAAGAAGATGAAAGTGAGCTCCACCTGCCCAGGGTCTGATGAGCCCTGCTGGGTAGGAAGGAAGGAAGAATCACTAATGTGGATTGAGCATCGCCTCTTTGACTCATGGTGCATTATGCTAAACATATTTCAGCCATGTGCCCCAAAACACCCAATGGTCCCCATTCCCTAACAGATGACACTGATGCTGAAGAGCTTCAGCTAGACTCTGTGCAGCCGGGAAATAGATGGGAAACAGATAAAGGCTATATCCCCTTTTCAGCTACTTCAAATAGTCACAAGGCTTGGGTTAAAGGGGCATGTGCAAGCACGATTTGGAAGGTTGAAAGAAGTGGAGCGAGGTCAAAGCTATTTCTATAAAACTTTGAGAACACAGTATCGTGGAGGTGTTTGTGTGTCAGCTCTGGGAGAAGCTGGTCACTTAGGGCCATGGCAGCCCGCTTCTATGGATATGGAGAGGGACAGGGCATTGTTTCTCTGGCCAGCATCATGGCAGAGGTTCGGAAGGAGGAATCCAACATGAGCAGCAGATGTGGTACTGCCTGTTCCTGAGACACAAGCTCCCTCAGAGAACCTGTTCTCTGGCACACTTCAGGGGCTTTTCCTGGAAGCTCAACTCAGCTGCATCCTTTTAAAAAAAATTATTTATTTAATTTATTTATTTATTATGTATACAATATTCTGTCTATGTGTATGCATGAAGGCCAGAAGAGGACCAGACCTCATTACAGACGGTTGTGAGCCACCATGTGGTTGCCGGGAATTGAACTCAGGACCTTTGGAAGAGCAGGCAATGCTCTTAAGTGCTGAGCCATCTCTCCAGCCTCCCCTACTCAGCTGCATCTTTAACCTTCAATTCTTCTGAGTGTCCCATTCTTTATACCTTCTAACTTCCTACCACAATGGCCTGAAGGCTTCTACTGCTACTGAATTTAGATCTGCCTTTTTGCCTGACTGATGATCAAGACTCGCCTGGTTGGAGAATGGAGGAAACCCAACCAGCATTATTGAATAGAACATTTATTATTCAAAGTAGGTAGCCTCAAAAGAGCTCACTAAACTGTTACCTAGAGTCACATGAAGAGAGCACCCACTTCTTGGGTTGTTATAAAGATGGCCAACACTGCCATAGGATGATGTGAGAAGCATGAGAAATACAGGCCCTGTGCTGAGTGCTAGGTGCTTCCGACTGTACCTCAGAGTCCCGACAGAAACAATGGAAGATGGTAAGAACCATGTGATGTGGTGTTGGGTGGCCTGGGAACTCGGTTTCTTTTACATGAATGCGTTGGCTGAGAAAGGGAAGAACGGAGAGGATTCTAATGACGACACTTGTGATGGAAGCAGTCTGTTTCCCTAGCCCTCCTGGCCATCTTTGTGCGGCACAGTGACCTTCTCCTCTGCTGTGTAAAACTTTTTTATTGTAGCAGTTAGACCCATTTTCTCCATGTCTCACCTACATCATCTGGCTGCCCTTGGTCCAGCAATCCAGCACTATCCGGCACACCCCCACCAAACAATCAGCCAGATCCACGAGGAAAGTATTTATAAGCCAAAGGGAAATGATAAAGCCTGCTTTAGGAGTTATTTGGCTTGTTCCTATAATTAGATCCTTTGGGAAAATCAACTTACGGAGGGTTTATGCTGGCACACATAGTTAGAGGGTACTGGACACCATGGTGGAAAGTTACAGTGGCAGGCACATGAAGTAGCTAGTTACATGACATCCAGGGTCCAGAAGTAAAGAGCAAGAAGTCTTGTGCCCACCTGACTTTCTCCTTACTCAGCCCAGGAGTGAGCCCAGGTGATGCGCTTGCTTTAGAGTGGCTCTTTCCACCTTTACAACCTAATCAAGAAAACCCCTCAGTCTTGCCTAGAGGCTAGCCTGGGCAAAAGAATCTCTCATAGAAGTGCCTGGAGGCTGGTCTCTTAGGTGATTATAGATCCTGGCAAATTCATCCAATCAATACTATGACATCATCCAACTTGTCTATTGTCATGTAACGTGCCATCCCAAGACAGTGACTTAAAGCCACACATCTTTTATCTGGCTCCTGACTCAGTCTGGGCTGAGCATGGCATGCTGGTCCTTCTGGCTTGGACGGCACCAACTGCACCTTCCATGGCCGGGTTCACTTGTGCTCTGGGAAAGCATAGTGCTGTTGCTATGGCCCCTCATTCTCCAAAGTCTTACCAGGGCTTGTTCACCTGCAATGAATGGGTTCCCAAAGTGACAGTGGGGACGACTGCACTTACAGAAGCCTAGATCCATAACTTGCAGAGTACCAATTTCTCCACTGCCTAACCATCCAAGCTGTTCAGAAGTATGTTCATTTTCAAACACTAGGGAAACAGACCCCTCCCCAGTGATGTGCTGCCAAGACCTTAGAGCCATTCTTCAAGATGCCTAAGAGCAAACAACAGCAGCAAGAGCACTGCGCTCCTGAAAATATGAAAAAACAGAATGTTGAGATTGTATGGACCAAGGCAGGAGGAATGTAATCTATGACATTTGGTATGATGGTACTCTGAAATCTGCTAGCTAAAGCACACTGGTGCTAATCTTGCGTGGCTTGGATACTATAAGGTCTCTGGGACCATATGTGGAAATGAAACATTGATTTCTATAACATAGAAGGAATCCATAGACAACTAGAACTAGGAATGATGACCCAGTCATTAGCCACATGCCGGAGCAGGAGTAGCCCACGGCTCTCAGAGCTTCCCCGTGGCTGTGTTGACAACTGTAGTGTCACTTTCAGGGACCTAGGGCCACTGTCACAGCTACACATGTGGGGTGTAATGCTGCTTCTTGCTCTCCGTTTGGAGATTGTGCTTGCCCTACCCCACTACCAGGCTGTGAAGGGTATTTCCAGTGTGTATTGCGGCATTAGTGCAAGGAGCTTTTTCAAGAGTCTCCCGGGCACTGGACTGAGCCAGGACTGGACATTTCAAAAGAGACTTTAACATAGCAGGTTTATCACTGACTGCAGCAGTGTCTCCTGGATGCTAGGTAACACCGTGATGCTAAAGAGAACAAGTGCCTTAAGATTTGCTTCAGGTAAAACATTAAGGGGTCTAATAATTCCCCTTTCCAAAAATTCTGCCTTCTTTTCCTCTCTCCTTCCTACTATTCCAACACTATACCATTGTAATTATATGCTTTTAATATGTCTAAAATTTATTTCTTTTCAAACATATTTTTTCATAAGCTCCAGGGAGCCAACTGGACCTATTTAAATGATTAAGACTTGACAAGAATAAGTATCATTTAATTCTTCCCTTATTGTTCCTGGTCTCAGGAACCCCTGAGAAATTCCCTCCTCCACCCTCTCCCCCTTAAAAACCCCCTTCTATCTTCCATCTTGGGACTCTCTTCCCTTAATCACCAGAATCTAAAAAATTTTCCAGACATAGTTTTCTGCCTTTCCAGCATCTTGCGAGGTCCAAGCTGCCAGCCAGCCTGTTCCACAGAGCTCAGAAAAACACACACACACACACACACACACACACACACACACACACACAAAAGTAATCAAGCCACCCCAGGATGTGGTCAAGCATCTAAACTCTCTGATTCCCACAAAACCAGCAGGAAGCAGTCACAAGAGACCTGATATCACCTTATTCCCACCCATTAAAGACCCCAAACTCCTCAAATTTTTGTAATAAACAAAAGGGTAGAATGTAATGATTTCAGCTGCAATAAGGCTGACACTTCTGGGTTGCAGGGCCATGCATGTGCAGACATGCCCTCAGGCAGAAGTGACTAATGGTCCTGGGGCCCCACATGACCCACATGCATGGGTGGTTGCATCATCCACGTACGACTCAGCTAAGCCCTTGCGTGCATGCATGAGCCCCATCATCTGCATAATTATCTGCGTATGACATAGTCATATCAACCCCCTGTGTGCATGAAGTAGGCATCTTTTAAAAGCTGAATGTGCCCCCCCTTCTTTCTCTCTCTCTCTCTCCACTGACTTCCCCAGGCCTGTACATGCCTCTTCTAACAAACTCCTAAGCGGGTTTGTTGCATGTTCTGTGTTTCCTTCTCACTCACACCAGGTAATTTCACCACTGGGATCAGAAACAGAATTCTTCACCAATGTCCATTTGATCTCTTGGCCTCTATCCCATTCTCAGGTTCCAGGACAGGAAAATCCACAGCACACACCATACTGGACTTTCAGCATCCTGCGGGAAATCACAAACAACCCCTTGCCCCCCACATCAGTACAAGATCTGGACCACACCAAGTGCCATCTGCTAGATTCTTCCATTTGACATAAGGCATCCCCAAAGAAATTGACTACCAATGCTGGTCAGCAGCAAAATGAGATTGAGCATCAACAGTCAAAAAATTTAAATTACATAAAAGATAAATGGTCTCTGGGGGTGGAACCACATTTCCCCCTTTTTGTTTTATGAAAATAGACTTTGAGCATATGATGCACGCACTCCACTATAGCCTGTCCTTGAGGATTATAAGATATTCCCATTTTATAAGAAATAGAGAACTCAGAGCAAAATTTAGCAAAGCCAATGCTGGTGTAGACTGGCCCTTTGTCAGTTTTTAGTTTTTGGAACTCTCACGTAGGCAAAAGCATGGAGACAGTAACTTTTAACATCCTGTAATTTTTATCCTGTATGGGCTGAGGCAAAAAAAAAAAAAAGATGAGAATACGTGTTCACGGTTACGTGAACATATTGCATGTGCCCAAAAGAAGGAACATGGGTAACATCCATTTGCCATATGTGATTAGGGGCAAGCCCATGAGGATTAACTCCCAAATGGGGAATAGCAAAAAGGTCTCTGCACAGATTGCATTTTAACAGTATCAGTGGCCAACTCTCCAGATATCTTAAAACTAAGATTTTTTTTTTGTTTTTTGTTTTTTTGAGACAGGGTTTCTCTGTAGCTTTGGTGCCTGTCCTGGAACCAGATCTTGTAGACCAGGCTAGCCTTGAACTCACAGAGATCTACCTGTCTCTGCCTCCCAAGTGCTGGGATTAAAGGCATGCACCACCACCACCCAACCTTAAAATGAAATCTTAAAGACACAGCATTGAGGTAAAAACAATTATGAGTTTTTTCTGAAGCTTCATAAGATACTTGACTAACTGTACAAATTTGTCAAGCAAGCTGACTGGCCTCACTAAAGGCACCAGGGAGGTCAGTATGAGCCCACAAATGTCCTACGTAGGTGGGAACAGATTAGGCCCAAAGCAATGCTTGAATAGCCAATAACTGAATCTGGACTCGAGATACAGGGGCAATATAAGCTGCAGTTTCCAAAGGTGAGAGAATTTTGCTTATATATTGACTGACAGTAAAAAGGTTAAATGGAATATCAGCATATTTCGCTAGGGCCATTTGTACAGCAATCAGTTCAGCCACCTGAGCAGATTTAGCATCAACAGACTGAATATCAAAATAAGTAGGTGAGGCCACCATGGCCTATCCAATGGAAGACCCATCAGTAAACACATTCTGAGCGCCTGCCAGAAGTTGCAAAGAAATAACTTTAGGGAAGCATACCAGATGGCTTTTGAAAAAGGTGACCAACTTATCAGAAGGATAATGATTATCAAACCTGCCGGGATTAGTGCATAAGAACAAGGCTCAGCAAAGTTTTGCAGCCAAGATATTTCTTCCTGGGTATATTGTGTAATAACTTTATTAGGTAACATTCCAAAGGTTTGCAAACTAAGTTTACACCCTTTCTGAATAACACATAGTACAGCAGAGGGATATGAGATAACAATTTTTACAGGTGACACCTGTTCATATACTCATAGTATGGGTCCTTACTGCCAAAATCTCCAGTGGGACTATACTGAGAGGGGAAAATTATCAACAGCAGAGGCTGACTAGTCAGTATAATGTATATGAGCAGAGGCAAGCTTTTCTTCAATTAAAGTAATACATTGCCTTGCCTGAGGTGTCAACTTATAGAAGGAGGTTGGATCTGGATTTCCCTGCAGAATGTCAAAAATGGTTTTTAGGCTCCCATGGGAATTGCCAAAGTTGGCTGGACCCAGTTGAGGTCTCCAAGTACTTTTTGAAAATCATTCAACGTGTGTAGTTTATCTAAGTGAAAAGTAACTTTATGTGGTTTCACTTTTGTCTGCAACAGCTGATGCCCCAAGTATTGATATGGAAACTCTTGTTGTGCCTTTTCAGAAACTATCATCAACCCAGCATGTACTAGGCATTCCTGCAAGTCAGCAAAAGCCTCAAGAACTATATCTGGGTCCTGTCCAGCTAATAGGATGTCATCCATATATGAATGATATACAGTTGAGAATACTTAATATCGTTTTTTGGGGCAATAGGACTATTGGCCCTGCCTTGGGGTAGTGTTACCCATTGGTAGTGTCTATATGGTTCTTTGAAATTTACAGACTGTACACTGAAGGCAAATTTATCAGAATATTTTGGATGCAGTAGAACGGTGAAAAAACAACCCTTCAGGTCAATAACTAAAAGATTGTATTCTGCAAGAATACCCACAGGCTGAGGCAACCCAGGTTGAGTTGTCCCCATTATTTCCATACAATCATTTACTGCTCTTAGATCTTGCAGCTGCCTCCATTTACCAGACTCTTCTTAATAACAAAGATAGGAGTATTCAAGGGAGAAATGGATGGTACTATGCATCCTGCCTCTAGCTGTTCCTGGACCAGCCTGTAATTTTTCCTTACTTAAGGGGCCATTGCTCTATCCCTACAGGTTTTTCAGTTTTCCATTTTATGGGAATGCTTTCTGCCTGCTCTGCAATGGCCCCTGACAAAAATTTCCCAACCCTGCATGCTGTCCAGGTGACTGTTGTATTATTTTCTTGTCTGCTAAAATTTGAGGGTATCCATGTAGATTTTTGTCCAACCCCCACCCAGGGACAAAGCCTTGGTCTGTTAACATGTGCTGCACAAGTTTAATGGATAGAGCAGCTCCCATGACTTGCAAAATATGTCTTCCCCACAAATTGAGAGGAAGGCATTACAGGACAAATGGTCTAAAAATGTCTTTATGGCCTTCTTTATCCTTCCAATCTAAATATTGGGTACTGCACTCTGGAGAATGGGCTATTCCTATCCCCTGTAATGCTGTAGGGGTTGGTTGTAGAGGCCAGGCCATGGGCCAGTATTTTTTAGCAATCACAGAAGAATCAGCCCCTATATCTAAAAGACCTTAGAATATTTTCCCATTAATTGTTTATGTAAGTGGGCAGTTGATGTGGGAGTGATTTCTTATTAATAAAGAAACTGCCTAGGTCCCTTGATAGGACAACCCTTAGGTGGGTGGAGTAAACAGAACAGAATGCTGGGAGAAAGAAGCTAAGTCTAGGAGTCGCCATGATTCTCTCACTCCAGGCAGACTCAGGTTAAGATCATTCCTGGTAAGCCAGCTCATGGGCTACACAGATTAATAGAAATGGGCTAGTCCAGGTGAGAGAGTTAGCCGAGAAAAGGCTAGATATAATGGGCCAAGTGGTGTTTAAAAGAATACAGTTTCCGTGTAATTATTTCAGGGCATAAGCTAGAGCTAGCCATGTGGGCGGCTGGGTGCCTGGGACGCAGCCCCGCCGCTCCTATTTCAACAGGCAGTGGTTCTTTAAACTAGAAACCCAAAAGGCGCCAGGGAATCCTGTGGAGCCAAATCCCTTGTCCTCTCGTTCTTATTTAAAGAATGGATTAGTAGAGCGAAACATGGGTAAAGCACTAGTTGAGTTATTCTTGCTCCTTGAAGGATGACAAGGACTCCCACCCCAGCTTCAATCGTTTTAATTTCTCCAGTATAATCATAGTCTATAATTCCTGGTAAAATTTTAATTCCTTTAAGTGATGAAGTACTTCTTCCCAAGACTATTCCTACTGACCCCTCTAAAATAGGTCCAAATACTCCAGTCCCCAAGGCCCATACACCCATCTGTGGGGTCAATCCTGCCCAGGCAGAGGTACAGAGGTCCAGTCCTGCACTTCCTGGGGTTCCTCAGACAAGGTTGTGGACAGTGAGGTATTTCTTTGAGGAATGTGTAGGAGGAGGGCCAACTTGTTTGTTCCTGGGTACAAGTATAGCCAGACAGTGTGCAAAGAATGGGAGATCTTAGAACACTCAGCATGTGCAGAATGTCTCCATCAAACTGCTCCCTGCCAGTGCTCAGGGAGTTGGGGGAAAGAGAAGGAAAGAAGAGTGTAAAAGGTAGAGGGATGGAGGACACCAGAGTCACCTTCTAGACACAACAGGGCTGGCACACATTTGATGGCCAACCCAAAATGAACTCTGCAGCATCTTTGGAGGGTCTTTGTCTCATAAGGTTGAGTTAGGTTTTCTTTGTTTTTGTTTTTAATCTTCCAGGTACTTGGCATATATATTATGACTTCTGGCTTTGGGGGCTTTATGACATGAGATTCCTGGATGTGCAAAGAGTGTGTCTCTGTGTCTACATGTGTTCTATTTTTTGCTTTTCTTGTCACTTTTTTTCCTTTGGTTGATTTGTCATATTCCAGTTGGTTTGTTTTTATTTATTTTATTGTATTTTATTATTATTCCTTAGAAGCCTATTTGTTTTCTCAATGAGACAGAAAGGGGCAGATCCAGGTAGGAGGGAGATGGGAAGGATCTAGGAGGAGTAGGAGGAGGGAAAACTATAATCAGAATATATTGTATGAAAAAAAATCTATTTTTAACAAAAGAAAGGGAAGGAAAGGAAAAGAAATAAGGAAGGAAAGAAAAAAGAGAGAGAGAGAGAGAAAAGAAAGAAAGAAAGAAAGAAAGAAAGAAAGAAAGAGGGAGGAAGGAAGGAAAGGACTGGGCTCTCTGCGTTTGGGTCAGCTGTGGATTTCTGGAATAATCCCCATCTGCTACAAAAAGAAATCCTTTGATGAGGGTGGAACTATACTTATCTGTAGATGTCAGGATAGATATTTAGGATACAGTTGCGATTATACTGTTAGATGAGTGTCCATAAATGGTTCTTCTCTGGGTTCCATGGTCTCACCAGTCACAGGTAGTTGGCCAGGCTCACAGTGCCACCATTTCACCCTTGAGTACATCTTTCTATGATGATCACTGTTGAAGTTCATAGACATCAGTTGGGTAGGACTTTTCTTCCCGCCCCCACCCCACAGCTCACATAGCACTTTAAGATGCTATGACAGCTAGTCCTTGACAAGGAGACTTCTGGGTCAGTTCCAGCTTTGTTTCCTCCAAGCTCTGTGTCCAAAGTGTGTGGTATCGTCAGCAGTAGAATCTCACCTTCGAGTTTGGGGAGGTGACCAAGGGCAGCAGCAGCAGCCTCTTGAATTCTTCTAACAGCAATTTGAAGGAAGGGTTTCCATGCCTGGTTCTGGGTTTTTTGTTAGATAGTCTTTGGCTCTTGAGGGGAGCACTATTACTTCAAGTAATGTAAGTTCATTTAAATTATTTATATATGCAACACATATACATATAAGATGTATGTTTTTTAAGGAAACAAAATGGTTGTCTATGTTTTTTGTTTGTTTGTTTGGGTTTTTTTTTTGAGACAGGGTTTCTCTGTAGCTTTGGAGCCTATCCTGGAACTCAGTCTATAGACCATGATAGCCTTGAACTCAGAGAGATCTGCCTGCCTCTGCCTCCTGAATGAGTTGCCTATGTTTTATTCCATCATCCCTAATATTCTTTATTCCTACCCTCTTCCTTCTTTCTCAGTATTTCCACCCTCCCTAGAACAAGTGTCTCTCCTCCTATCTTTTCCATTTCCCTCAGTGTAGGACCCACAGATCTACTCCTGCACCCAGGGTTCATATTGAGGATAGCTTGCAGTTTCTGGCAAAACATCTTGTTGCAGTTTCCAGAAAAACATCCTGTTTGTTCCTGTGCGCCCTCTGCCCCCATGGTTAGCTATAGGGCCATTGTTTATTCTGTCTTTGGCCTGATAGTTTCCCACCTGCCTGGGGGGATTTCCATTGTGCAGCAGTTAGGTATATAAGGTTTTTTTTCTAAACTTGAATAAAGGGCACAAGGCATTCTTTCTTCAGGGATGACCCATGTCTCTTGTGTTCCTTAATCTCCAGGCCCTTGTCAGGCTCACGAACCAGCCCCTAGCATGGGCATTACAGGTGGAGCCCACCAGCAAGATCAGGAAGTAGGGGACCCCTGAGAGATCACCCTCAGAAGGCTGGGAAGTAAGTAAGATATTGATGGTGAGGGTGAATTGAAGATGGGTGCTAGTAATTCTGTTCCAGTATTGATGGGCCAATTGATAGTTCTTTTAGAGAAGCAAGGCACCAATTGATAGTTCTTTGAGACAAGCAAGGCACCACTATTAAAACTAAGACAGCACAAGAGTTCATTAAGACAGTTTTCTTTTGTGTATAAGCCAAACGTGGTATTGCTGGGTCTTAAGGTAGTTTATTGCCTAATTTTCTGAGAGAGTTTAGTCCCTGGTTTCTACAAGCAGGGGGTTTAATATTCCTGACTGGGAACAGGTAAAAGCTGACCTTTAAAAAGCTTTAAAAGAGCAAGGGCCAGAAGAATTTCTCATAGCAATATTTTCACTATGGTATTTAGTCAAAGACACTCTTTTCGGTGATGATGTAAAGGTAAAAAAACAATTATAAAATTTGGCAAAAACCTTTGAGGAAACTCAGGATGAAGAATCCGTGAAGTCTATTAAGAGCTTTGAGGAGATGAAAGTTAAAAGTACTAAAAGGGATATAGAAGAGGAAGAAGAGACATTAGAAAGGGAGATTGTATTGCTAAAAAAGAAGTTGGAAGAAGAAAGGAAGGAAGCAAACAGATGTCTCTATGAGACCTCTGCGGCAGAATCCATTCCTTGCCACTTCAAATCCTTTTGCTGCTGCCTCCGCTCCTATTGACTTAGAGGTTGAAATCTGAGAGATCCAAGATAGACTAAATAATCTAAGTAGAGAGAGGCAAATTTACTCTGTCATGGAGATTATTGATCCGCAAGGCAGCATAATGCTTTGGCCTTTAAAGACACTAAACAACTAAAAGGAGCAGTTATGGTCTATGGGACTCATGTCCCCTTCACTGTGGCTTCAATGGAATCTTTTGTGGAACTCAACTTTATGCCCAGTGACTGGATGCAACTTTGCAGAGCCTGACTTTCAGGGGAAGATTATTTGTTACGGAGAGGTGAGATGCAGGAAAAATTGCACAGATACTGCATGGCATAATGCCACCGCAGGTTTCCCCCAGCATAACCTTGACATGTTAACTGGCACAGGACAGTATGTGGGCTTAGCAACACAGGTTAATTATGACCCTGCTGTTTATGCTCTGATAGCTTCCATGGCCTTAAAGAGTAGAAAGTTCTACCTAATAAAGAAGCAGGGGAATAGCTGTTTAAGGTCCTTCAAGGACCCTCAGAACCTTATCCTGAGTTTGTTGACCAACTGTTACAGCTGGGAGGTCACATTTTTGGGGATGTGGACATAGCTATGCCCGTCATAAAGCAATTGGCCTATGAAATTGCTAACAAATACGATCAGGAGGCTATACATCCCCATAGAAATAGGAGTTTAAATGAGTATATCTAGTTATGCAAGGACATTGATGGCACTCCTGTTATGGGAGAAGTAATTGCTTCTGCTCTTAGGAGAAGTCAAGGTGGAGCTAGATCAAGGACTTGTTTTCTGGGACCTTTCAAAAGGAGCTGCCCTGTGGGTAAAGGGGCGATTAGTCAACCCAGGGTAATCCAGGTGTTTGCCTGAAGTGTCAAAAAGGGGCCCATTGAGCTAATGAGTGCCACTCTAAAACTGACATTCAAGGAAGTTCCCTTCCTGTATTGGGAAATGGGAGGAGAGGCCTGCTCTGAGCCCCCAAAACACAAGTTACAGGGTGATGAGTGGACCAGCTGCTCCCATCAGATTCACTCCTGATGTGGGGGTCCCCTCTGTGTGCTGTGATTACCATTAATTAATAAAGAAACTGCCTTGGTCTGCTGATAGGGAAGAACTTAAGTATGCTGGGAAGATGGAACTGAATGCTGGGAGAAAGAAGATTGAAGTCAGAGACACCATGAAGCTGCCAGAGTCAGACATGCTGAATCTTTGCCGGTAAGCCACTGCCACATGGCGATATACAGATTAATAGAAATGGGTTAAATTAAGATGTAAGAGTTAGCCAATAAGAAGCTAGAGCTAATGGGCCAAGCAGTGTTTTAATTAATATAGTTTCTGTGTGGTTATTTGGGTTCTAAGCTAGCCTGTACCCATCTGCTACCCGAGGAAGCCTCTCTGAAGATGCCAGAGCAAAGGCATGGATCTTGTTCTTTTGCGGGGATGGGGACAGTCAGGGTTCCATATCTCCCAGACTGGTCTTGAACTTGCAATATAGCCAAGGATGACCTTGAACTTCTGTTCCTCCTATTTGTGCATCTGGAATGCTGGGAGAGTGGGCATGTGTTACCATGCCCCATGTGCACTTTATCTAATTACTTATCCGGTTGGCACAGTATTAACTAGCTTAATTAACAGACACATTCAAGGAAAATATGGCATATGATAAGAGAAAGTTGCTAAGCAAATTATTTTCTTCTGCAGCAACCATGTCAAATTCAAGTTAATTTTTTTTAATGCATCCTGGCACCTTTGGGTGAGGATGTCTCTTTGCTTACAAACCTGTTTGCACACGCCTGTGCAGTAGCCAACTGCACTTGATGCATGCTGTTGGAGTTAACACAGCATACTTGATGGGCTTGTCATGTCTGGAAGCAGGAGCTTCCTCTCTGGGGCGCAAAACACATAGCTTGTTTCAGTTCATTTCTTCCTTCCCAAAAGGCTTAGCGCGTCAAAGAAACTGACAGCTCATTTTTCAAGAACTTGGACGTGTCAGAGTTGGCAAGAATGAGCCTGTCTCCTTCAAGAAGGCTGCCTCCCTGGTCCTTGATTCAGTCTCATTTAACCAAACAAATATTCATCATTTGACGGAGGTATAAAGGACCCGACAGGATGCCTTCGGGAAGGAGCGTGAGACAATCAATTCCTGCTATCAGAAGCCGTAGTGCAGAGATACAGCACACAAATGCCTACAATGCAAAGTACCATGGATGATCGTGAAGGATGCCTAAATTGGTAAGTGGGAGTGTCCTGGAAGAGGGCGCGCCTGCCTGCTGCTGGAGGATGAAGCGACGAGCCTGAGCACAAAGCTGCAGTCAGAACATCTGCATCTTCCTTGGATGAGCAGGGAACTCATCCTGAAGCTGGTTCTCAGCTGGAAAATGGGCAAAATGACCTGTCGTCCTATGTCAAAGAGTTAGGTTGAGGATTACATCACATGTTCTGTGTGAGCTTCCTCAGCGCTGTCCCCAGCAGGCAACACAGGCTTGACAAACATTAATTTCTTTGGCGACAGCTTTGCCCCCAAAGACTGAAGATACTGAGGCAGAGAGTGGCAGGCGGGTGTAGATACTTTTGGCATAGGGAGCTCGAGAAGGCACACGGGTGGGGAAAATAGTTCTCTCAGACAAGAGCTAATAGTCCAAATTTATGGTAGGAGAGAAAAGAGATGGGCAAGGAAAGGTGTGCTGGGGCCACCCCAAAGGCATGTGGTGTCTGAAGGGTCAAAATGGGCCAGTTAGCCCGGGATTTGGAGCCATGTGTCTTGGGTCCAAACTGTTGTTGCCTGTACTCAGATCCCTCATCGTCAGAGAGGGTTGATGAGAAAGCCGTTGCCATAGCCTTTCCCCGTAGGCTAAAGGCTTTAGCTTTTGCGAAGCAAGTAGAATTGTGCCTGGCACACGGTGAACACCCAATAAACACCAACTGGCTCTTTTCAGCCTGCTGAACTATTCATCACGAAGGGCCGTGGCCAGAGGGCGTGCCACGAACGTCCCAAACACAGGAAACTAAGCTTGCCTTCACAAGTTGAGCAAAGTCTTGAGATTCAGAACGCTCCAAAAATCTTTGTGAACATCGACACGGTGTACTCAGTGGAAAATCCCACAGCAAAGAACTATGATTCATGCACAAAATTGTTTTTAAATTTTGTCGAGTTACCTCGGACCAACACGTAAAGGTATATGACACTTACATGTATTTCACATTTGGTTTGGTCCCATTCCTAAAATGCTTCATTATGGATATGCAAATATGCCAGAATCGAAACTATGCAAAATTCTAAAGCATTTTAAAGAAGGTACCCAAACTGCACTAAGGTAAATGGGTCTTTCATGTCTGAGAAACAGACCAAACTATTCAGTTGAGTGTCCTAGTCTGTGATTTCCTAGCAAAAGATGAAGAGATGCGGCCTGTACCCTTCAACTTCCTACTCTTTGGCTGATGATCAGGGGCGGTTTGAATCCCAGCCAGCTCCCTAAATCACAGATCCCTTCAGAGTCGTCCTACGAGCTGCTCCTTTGGGCTTGCACAGTGAAGAACCACATGTTCTGATCTTGAGTGAGAGTACCTGAGCAGTTCTCCTACTCCAACAGCCAAGAGAAGTGTAGATGGCAAAGAGGAGCCAAGGGTTGCCACACTAGTCCTTGAAAAATCCACCCAAATGGTAGACCTTTCCCTCTGGATGCTCAAGATGGTGACAGCACAAACTCACATCCTCTGGCCCTTCAGAATGCTTGACAGAAAGGAACCAGACTTGGGTCTACTGACCATCTAGGGAATGCAGATTTGATAATGAAAAAACTTGACCTTAACATAAAAGCAAATGAAAGCAATATTAGAAGTGCTCAGGAAGGGAATGCATGCTACCATTTGGAAGACTGGGCTATCACTAGAGATACTGAAGCAGGGACTTGAGGACATCTGTCAATTGTTTTGCAGGTGGGATTTCTGCATGAAGAGATGGTGGAATAGACAGAGGGGTTTATCCTAGACTGACACTCACCAAGGTTGCTTCTGCTTCTTCTATGGCCCAAACACTTAAATATTTTCATTTTATTTCATAGAAACCCAGAGAGTTAAACGGTTCTGTTTCTAAGAGTCTAAAAACTCATCTTGGAAATTACACAGCTCAACCTCACTTTTTTTCCAGGGGTGGGGGTAGGTAAAGAGACTGGGGCATAGTTGCTAGTTGCCTTTGAGGTCACATGGTTAGCAAGAGGCTGTGCTGCAATACAAGCCCATGACTTGAAACTCCATCATAAGCTCCTTCCCTCTGTTCTCCCCTATCCTCTCCATCCTACACATATACCATGCTGATGACACTCCCAAGCCACAGCTCTGTTTTGTTGGGAGCATGAAGGCCCTTTTACCCACATATCTCCAGGGAAACCAAGAATGTTAAGCACTCAGGATTGTCCTCTCCAAGGACATAAAACATATTCTTCCATCCAGAAGACTGGGGATTGGAAGGGATTAACAGCCTGGTGACCTGCATTGTCTGTTGGGTAATATCAAGCTCTCACAAACAGTACCAGAGGTGACTAGGAATCTAAATTACTCTTACATTACCTGTTTAGCCACCAGGGGCTCCCTAAGAGTCCAAATGACCCTTATATTATCTATATGATCAGAGGCTCTGCCAAGTCCCCACAACCAGTACCAGAGGTAACTAACACAGCCCAAATAATCTTGGCACTGTCTATATGATTGAGACCTTGCCCTAGGCTGTTAAATTCTTCTCTAGACCCCATCTTTGTCTTGGAAGAAATGACATATACTTTGAGTTGAGTTTTGATGTAATTATATCTCCTTGTGCACTGGAGATCGTATTAGGCCGGGAGACTTTTGTTTGAGTATGCTGGCAAAAAAAAAGAACAAAAAAAAAAAAATACAAAAAAACCTGCCTGGCATTAGATTCCTGAAGTTTGACCCAGCCTAAATCAGGCAGAACTGAGTTTTCATTTTCACCTCTTCACGGATCATTTCACTGTTGGCTGTGTTGTGCAAAGGGACACCCCTCCCTGTATGTGGACACCCCCCCACACACACACACCGATTATGACATTAAAGCTCTTAAACGTGTGCAAAAGCTACCAGGGTTCTTTGAACATATATTTGGAATTCTCTATTACAACATTTAAGACTAAGTCTTGGGGCCAGAGGAATGGCTCAGTGGCTAAGAGCACTTGCTGCTCTTGCAGAGGACCAGGTTTCACTCCCAGCATCCACATGGTGGCTCATGGTGACTCCATTTCTAAGGGATCTGATGCCCTCTTCTAGCCTTCTGAGCCTGGCAAACCAACAGTATGTACACATACATGCAGGCAAAACATTCACGCACATTAAAATAAATAAATAAAGATTTTAAAAACATCAGGTCTTGATTTTATCTCAGTACCAACTACTCCTCTATTCTGCATATTCTATGTTTTAAAGAGACATGTATGCTACATATGGTAGGTTTGGTGAAAATAATTACAATTCTCAAGACTATTTCTTGCAACTTTCTTCCTTTGTAGGATTTCCTGACCATCTAGTGAGAGCAGCATGAGATAAACCTCAGAACTACAAGTTGATATTGTGGGAATGTCTTGCTACATCTAGAAAAAAGCCAGTGTGTGTTCTAAGTGTGCGCCTTAGAGATTGGTCCCTGCTATCTGTTACCATGCCTCCGTGCTTCCCTACCCTTGCTCAGGGGCTGGAGTCAGTGGCCTACTTTAAACAGCTTCAGTGGAAACAAGGAGTTGCCACTCCGAAGTCAGTAATAAAAAGACTGCAGCTTTTGACTACAGGAATCCTCCTGGTCACTTTTGCTCTGGGAAGCATGCCACCATGTTGGGAAAGGTATGTGGCAAGAAAAAATGACACTCCATCAGACAAACAGACAGTGGAAACCTGAGGTCTGCCCAAAGTGTAGAGATGATTATAATGTCAGCCCCATTGGGATCTTGAGCCTAAAGCACCCATGTGCTTAGATTCCTACATGCCCAAGGGGGAAATAGTGTTGGCTGTTGTAAACTGTAAACAGGGAGGGATGAGCAGTTCAGAGGGAGGCCTTTCTTTTAGTCCTCATGACAGTTTACAATTCTATGAGTCAGCTGGATTATTATTTTGGCATGGGCAAGTTTTATCTGATCCTTTCTGAGCTCTTAGGGCTTGGTGGTAAGCTATTGTTTTGGATGGTGACTTCATGATCCTGAACAGCCCTATCCACATCTGATGGCAAGTACTCAATTGCTAGCAACACTTCCTCACCCCAGTCAGCTGACCATCTCAACAACCTACCTTGGGTTGCTCTTCTAGGGTGAGCCTTGGGGCTCCAAACTCAGCAAGAGAGTGGGTACCAATATACAAAGGCTTTCCAAACCTCTTTTTACACCACTTAGCTGATGCCCTTTTGGTCAAAGTGAGTCACATGACCAACATATATTCAGAGTGTAGGGATGCAGACGAGACCCCACTGAAGGGAGGATCTACAATATCACATTATAAGAAGGAGGATGAGCCAAGCTGTGGTGGCACATGCCTTTAATCCCAGCACTCGGAAGGCAGAGGTGGGTGGATCTCTGTGAGTTTGAGGCCAGCCTGGTCTACAAGAGCTAGTTCCAGCCGGGCGATGGTGGCGCACGCCTTTAATCCCAGCACTCGGGAGGCAGAGGCAGGCGGATCTCTGTGAGTTCGAGACCAGCCTGGTCTACAGAGCTAGTTCCAGGACAGGCTCCAAAGCCACAGAGAAACCCTGTCTCAAAAAAAAAAAAAAAAAAAAAGAAGAAGGATGGAGAGCCTGGCGGTATTGGTGTACACCTTTAATTCCAGCACTCAGGAGGCAGAGACAGCTAGATCCCTGAGAGTTCAAGGCCATCCTGGGCTATACAGAAAAAACCCTGTCTCAACAAACAGAAACAATGAAGTCGTGAACATATCAGGGTCAGGTAAAATCCTGGCACAAAGGAATCTCCCTAGACTCCTAGCAATAACAGATATGTCGCCTGCACTGGCCATCTCCTGTGACCAGACTGGTGCCTAGCCCAAGTGTCACCAGAGAGGCTTCGTCCAGCAACTGATATACTTTGTCTGGACATTTTTTTCCCTTACAGATCTTTGCTTACGTATTATTGTTTCTGATTTTGACTTATGGGTTTTCTGTGTGTGCAAATGTGTGTGTGTGTTGATGTCTGTGTTTTCTATGTTCTTCTTTGGCTTTTTTTTTCTGTTTTTGTTAGTTTTGTCCTATTCTGGTTTGTTCTTGTTTTATCTAATTTTATTTTATTATTATCATTATTTTTTAGTTGCTTGTTTGTTTCTAATGAGAAAGAAAGTGTGTGGATTTGGGTGGGTGGAGAATTGGGGAAGGATCTGGGAAAGTTGGGGGAGGAGTAACCTTAATCAGAATTACTGTATGAAAGAAAATCCGTTTTCAATTTTTTAAAAAGCCATGAACTAATGCTATGTAACAAAATAGCATCTCAGAGCATTGTTCCCCTTGTTCTCCACAACTGTATGATGTTTTGTCCCAAATTCCATTCTACAGAGAAGGAATCTGCTTCTCTTGAGTATGGCTTGTACAGTCTCACCCAGTCAGCCAATGACACAATAGGGACCACACAGTCTTTCACTCCAAACCACATTTCCTGCCTTCCAGCACATCCCACTGCCCTCTCTTCCCTCCAACCCCTCATAGTCCTTCGATTTCTCTGTTGGGAAAGCTCTGGATCCACCCATGACAACAGCACAGGAGAAATACAATCTCCGTGAGTGTTCTCTGTCCCTTGCAAAACTGAAGGAGCCGGCTTAGATATCTGTTTATGAGTTAGACCACTAGGCATTTTGAGTATCTGGAAACCCACAAATACAAATACATCATGGTCATTAAAAACTAACCCTGAAGAGCAGTCAGGAAATCCCCTTGATGTGGGGGAAATTCTACTCTCCCCTTTTGCTCGTTTAAGCACCCTTGTGCATCTGAGGGTGTCTTCGTTTGAGTTTTCACTGCTGTGAAGAGACACCATGACCACAGTAACTCTTATAAAGAAAACATTCAATTGGGTTGCCTTGCTTACAGAGGTTCAGTCCTTCCATTATCATCATGATGGGGACTGTGGCGGCGTGCAGGCAGACAGTGCTGGAGCTGAGATGCCTGCATCTTGCAGGCAACAGGAAGTTGACTGACTGTCACACTTGGTGAAGCTTGAGGAAAAGACCTCAAAGCTGTCTCCCCACTTTCTCCAACAAGGCCACACCTACTCCCACAAGGCCATACCTCCTAATAGTGCCACTCTCTTTGGGGTCATTTTCTTTCAAACCACCATAGTGGTCTACATTGTCTTAATATTCTTAGCAAACTTCCGTGTTGTCAGAAAGCTTCAGCTGCTATGGGCTCTTCTGAGAGATAACTTGGCATATGTGTGGTGGGTGCTTTTGTTTGTTTGTTTGGTTGGTTGGTTTTTGAGACAAGGGTTTCTCTGTAGCTTTGGAGCCTTTCCAGGAACTCACTCTGTAGACCAGGCTAGCCTCAAACTCACTGAGATTCACCTATCTTTGTCTCCCGAGTGCTGGGATTAAAGGCATGCGCCACTACCATGAGGGCGATCTGGCTTGTTGAATGTGTTCACATATGAAAGTTGAATGTGTTCACATATGGAAGTTCTGAGGTTTGGAAGAATAAACCAGCTTGAAGAAGACCGCTCACTGGTAGAGGAGAGACCACACTCTAAAGCTTGAATCTGTCTGATCCCAGACATTTTAAAAATCCATCCTAAACGGTCTCTCACTTTGGGGAGGACCCCCAAGGCCCACTCTTGCTCTGGTATCGTGACCATCGCAGGGGATGGATTTAGAGGGGCAGGCAGCTCACACAGCAGGAATAAACGGTAAAACCTAGCCCATGTTTACTGAGCAGGTTGAACATATACACGGGGCACACAGAAAGGCATGTCAGTCTGCATGAGCACTGTGCAGAATATACGCCTTCTGCTTTACTGGAGACTTTAATTTCTTAATTTTTTTTAAAAAAATTAAGACCAAACTCCAGACGCATTCTTGAACTAAAATGAAAATAGCAAATCACAGACATGTTGGATTTCCCAGAAGATTAGGTTTGAACCAGAGGAAGACCCTGGCCCACACCCAAACCTGAAATCTACAACACACTGACAATCGGCCTCTGTTTGAACTCTTGGCACTGAGTGGCGTCTGAAGTGCTGAGGAAATGCCATCTTACCCTTGGAGAGTTTTAACTTTAGGACAGCGGTTCTCAACCCTCCTAGCACTGTGACCCTTTAATACAGTTCATGTTGCAATGACCCCAACCATAAAATTATTTTCATTGCTACCTTGTAACTTTAGTTTTGCAACTGTTACAAATCATCTGTGTTTTCCAAAGGTCTTAGGTGACCCTGTGAAAGCGACCCCCCCAAGGGGTAGTGACCCACAGGTTGAGAACCACCGCTCTAGGAAGTCCTCTGACTGCACACAAAGTCTCCTAAGAGCAAGGACCACTTTTGGCATCCTCGGTCTACTGTGGAGTCAATCAAAAGAGACTCTATCGCCGAGTATCTTTACAGTGATTGAACAATACTGACACGATTCCTCTTTAAAGCACATACCCTGGCAATCTAACTACTGGGAGCAGGAGGTAAATTTTTCCAGACTGTATCCACAAAGCAACTCTCTCAGGAGACAAAACAAAATCTAGGTACCTTTTCCAAAAACTTGAATATAAAGCTTCAACACTGTGAAATGCGCCCATTTAAACGTCAGGTGTCTTTGTGATATTTTTGGAAAGGGGTCTCTCCCTGAACCTGGAACTCAACCACTTGGCTAAACTATTTACGTAGCAATCTCCGGGATGGAGGTATCAACAGGCGCCTGCTATCCCCTGACTGGGGATCAGAACCCAGGTCCTTGGACTTGTGAGACAAGCACCTTACCAGCTGAGCCATCTTCCCCAGCCCCTAGAGACCTTGAACTTTTGATTTCTTGGCACCATTTGCCCAGTGCTGGCTTGAGAAGTGTGTGCCACCAGGCCTGGCTAATCCTTGTTAACATTCTCTGTGTAAGACAATGAGGAGAAATAGTTGGACTTCTTTCTAATCTGAATGTCTGATTCTTTTTTGGCCAAGTTTCTCTCACTAAAATCTTTGTGTGAATGTTGAATAGGCACGAGAACAGACATGCCTGTTTCTGTCTAACATAAGGGAACTCTTTCAATCTTGCAACATTATTATGTTAGCTGTTTTTTTTTTTAACACTTTCTGTTTACCATATTAAGAAAGTCCCTTTCTGCTCCAAGCTTGTTTGTTATTTTATCATGGGTGGGCACTGAGTCCTCTCAAGTAAAATTCTGTTCCAATTATCATGTGCCTTTTGCTTTCTCTAATAACATCTTGTATTTTGATACGTTTGCTTTTTAATTCTATGTCATCATTATTGTGTGCGCGTGCTTGCGCATCTTCTTGTGGGTTTGTGCACATGAATGCAGTTCCTATGGAGGCCAAAAGAGGGTGCCGGATCCCCTGGGTTAGAGATAGAGGCAGATGAGCCACCCAGTGTGGTGCTGAACCTGAGTCCTCAGGGAGAGCAGTGTGTGCTTTTAGCCACCGAGTCATTTATGCAGCCACCGATTCGTTTTTATTTGTCAGGCTAATCCTCCATTCCTATGATCAACTTCCCTGGTGAAAGTGTAATATACTGTGAAATTTAGTAATGTTTTGCTAGTATTGGCGGGGGAGAGTTGTATCTATATTTGTGGCAGAAATTCGCCTATACTCATCCTCCTGAATATTAACCTTCATCAGGCGATGAAAGGAGACAGAGACAGAGACCCACATTGGAGCACCAGACAGAAATCTCAAGTTCCAAATCAGGAGCAGAAGGAGAGGGAGCACGAGCAAGGAACTCAGGACCGCGAGGGGTGCACCCACTCACTGAGACAATGGGGATGTTCTATCGGGAACCCACCAAGGCCAGCTGGCCTGGGTCTGAAAAAGCATGGGATAAAACCAGACTTGCTGAACACAGCGGACAGTGAGGACTACTGAGAACTCAAGAACAATGGCAATGGGTTTTTGATCCTACTGCACATACTGGCTTTGGGGGAGCCTAGGCAGTTTGGATGCTCACCTTACTAAACCTGGATGGAAGTGGGCGGTCCTTGAACTTCCCACAGGTCAGGGAACCCTGATTGCTCTTTGAGCTGAGGAGGGAGAGGAACTTGATGGGGGAGGGGGAGGGAAATGGGAGGCGGTGGTGGGGAGGAGGCAGAAATCCTCAATAAATACATAAATTTAAAAAAAGAAAAAAAAAGAAATTCGCCTATACTTTGCTTTTCTTGAACACCTCTGTTAGATTCTGGTATCACAGTAAGAGACTCCGAATGAACAGGAAGGAACTTTCTCTTCTGTTTGGTTCCTGTTTTGTTTGGTTGGGGTCTTTGGAAGATTTATGAAAGTTCTCCATTAGTTTTCCATAAGCTTCTAGAACAGTTTGCTGAGGTTGTCTGAGTCTGGGCATCTTTGAGGGAAGAGTGTTGATGATCGGCAGGTCTTTTTAACTCAACACCGATCTTCCTGAGCGTTTACCTTTCCGGCGCCAGCATCAATGGTTCATGCTGTAAGAATCTGTGAGCCTCACCTTCCTAACCCTCTCCTGGCACACAAGGGTCCCTACACGATCTTTGTTGTCTCTGTAAGGACAGTATGTCTCTATTTTGCTATTGATTTTTACTAATTTAAGTCATATGCCTCCTTCCCCTGACAAACGTTTATAAATTTCGACAATCTTTCAGAGAGTCATCTTCCCATTTTGCCAGTTTTCTCTATCTCCTTTATCTCCTCTCTAATCCTCGGAGTTTCTTCTTCTTTTGTTTGTTGTTTGTTTCTACAAAACTTAGTTTGCTCTTCTTTTTCTGGTTTCCTAAAGTCGTAGGTGACTGGTTCAGTTACTGATCTGAGGTTCTCTTCTGCTTTGTTTTGTCTTGAGACAGGTAGAGCTATGTAATCCAGACTGGCTGTGCATGAATAATCCCCCTGCCTCAGTCTGTTAAGAGCTAGGATTGCGCTCGGTTAGCTCTTCCTTACTTTATAGGTGTGTACACCTTAGCTATCACACAGTGCTTTTTGCTGAGTGCTTTAGCCATATTCTGTAGTCTTTGGTATGTTAAGCTTTTTTCTCTAGCTAACTCTATATGTGTGAGCATATTACAGATAAAGATGTGAGAGGGAAAAGAATGGAGCTTAATGGAAGAAAGTATTTATATGCTCAAGAGTTGTATTATTGCTTTATGCTTTTGCTCTTTATATCAATATTTTTAATTGGGTAGTCATGTTTAATAATGCTGCCTATTTCCTCACATAGTTCGGCTTTCTTGTCTCATGACCTTTCATTCCAGTCTGAAAGGATCCTGTCAACATCTCTCTAAGGTAGGTCCACCGCTGAAAATTTTAGTTTTAAATCTGCGTATCTGAGAATTCGTCTGGACCTTCAACTTTTCTGTGTAGTTGGTTTTAGTGTCGCCTTGCCACAAGCTAGAACCAGTCGTGCAGGGTGTCTCCCCTGAAGACCTACTCCACCTGTGTTGGTTGGTGTGGAAAGGCCTACTACCTTGATTGTGGGTGGCCCCTTCTGCTAGCACTTCACAGGAAAGGGGTGTGCAGAAGAATGTTCTCTCTCCTTTTGCCCCTCCCACTGCCAGCCTTCTCTCTGGCTCTCTACCTTCTTGCTAATGGCTCCACTGAGAGGAAAGCAAGTTCTTCCAAGCTTCCATTATGAACTGGGGACCAGTAGCTCTTGGGGAAGCTTCTGGGCTTCCAGCACCAGATTAGGATGACTGAGGTGAATCACCTGTTGTGACTAAGTGTTGTCACCCATTTCCCCTTAGTTAGAGACAGCTACTGTGGGACTACTCTGACTGTTGAGACCCCTGCTTCAGGAACCGAGTAACGACTAGATTCTCAGCTTTTCAGGTGTCATTTAACTGCTGTTACCATTTTAAAGCTAACTTAATAAATTCACACACACACACACCACACTCATCCCATTGAATCTATTCCCTCAAGAGAACCCTGCTAATAGAACAACCAAAAGTACTTAAAATATATTGGAAAATCTCTATTTTACACCTGTTACCCAAACTTCACCAATGCTCCAAACTGTCTGGGGAATATTTATAACAGGTAACCATGTTGTCACTAGACAATACTGCCCTGCATGGCCATCTCAACAGACCCACTGCATAGCAATTTGTTTTCCATATGCAAATCCAGCAACTGGCCTTCTCCAGCAATAGCATGTCTCTTTCTCTTAAATATTGTCTGATCTGGAGCTGTTTTTAATTTGCAAACCAAATGACTCCTGAACACATAAAGAATGTGGTTCAAATTTGTTACTGATGGGGTTGGAGAAACAACTCAGAGCATGTATTGCTCTGCCAGAGGACTCAAGATCAGTTCCCAGCACCCACACCAAGCACCTCATAACCACAGGTAACTCCAGCTCCAAGGGGATCTGATGCCCTCTTCTGGCCTCCATGAGCACCTGCATTCAAGTGCACATCTCCCTACACACAGGCACAGACACACACATAATTAAAAATAATAAATCTTTAAAAAATTGACTCTGAGACAGTTTAGACTCTGAAGGTGATTCTCAGCCTTCCTGATGCTGTGACCTTTTAATACAGCTCCTTGTGTTGCTACTTCAGAACTGTAATTTTGCTACTGTTATAAATCATAATGTAAATATCTGATATACAGACTATGTGATATCAGATATCTTGTATATCACAGGGATTGAAACCCACACACAGGTTGAGAACCACTTAACTCTAGAGGTATAATAGCATGGACCAAAACCTAATGACACACTGTAGTGTTGAGACCAGGCTGTTTCCTGCTCTAACTTATCCATGCTGTGTAAAACACTGACTTCACACTCTGCCTTGTCCCTAGTGGTGTGAGAGAATTGTCTGTATTCTACCAATCATGTTATAAATAAACGCTGATTGGTCAGTCAGGAAATATAGGTGGGAAAACCAGACAGGAAGTAGAAATGATGTAATGAGAACAGGAGAATTCTGGGAAGAGGAAGTTGATTCTTCCCACTCCTGCCCAGACCACCGAAGCAGCAGGATGTGATCTGCCCCACTGAAAAAGGTACTGAGCCACATGACTAACATAGATCAGAAAAATGGGTTAATCAAGATGTGAGAGTTAGTCAGTGAGAGGTTAGAGCTAATGGGCCAATCAGCTTATAATTTATGGAGACCAGTGTGTGATTTTCTTTGGGGCCAAACAGTTGTGGGGTACCGGGCAGGACAAAAACCCAGCAAACAAGCAGGCCAGCCCTTCATGTTACACCCTAGAGACTCCATTTTACCAGTAGCTTTGGCTCTGTTCTAGAGATGGAGGATCACTATGCACCCAGATAGACATGTGATTGACACCGTCTTTCCAGAACCAGACACACAGCACAGAGTGATAGGTGACTTATTCCTGGATGTTAAAAGGCTACCATCTTATAAAGTTATAAGGTGAGTTGATTTTGTAAGGGTATGGTGTGGGAGGTCCTTCTGTCTGTGTGCTGCTTTTATTGGTTAATGAATAAAGAAACTGCTTTGGCCTATAGCAAGACAGAACCTTGCTAAGTGGGGGAAACTAACCTGACTGCTGGGAGAAAGAAGTTGGAGTCAGAAGAGAAGACATGGAGCTGCCACCAGAGACAGACAGGCCAGAACCATGCCAGTAAGCCACAGCCACGTGGTGATACACAGATTAATGGAGATGGGTTAATTTAAGATATGAGTTAGCCAGAAATACACTTAAGCTATTGGTCAAGCAGTATTGCAAATAATATGGTCTGTGTGATTATTTTGGGGCTGAGTAGCTGGGAACAAACAAGTGGCTTCCGTACAACAAGGGTACATGTGCATATTACAATTACATCATGAAAACAAGGCCCAAGAACTTACTCGACACACCAGATCACAAAGGACTGTAACTTTCTCACCTGGATGCCATACAGTGATGGACACCTAACCCTGAGATGGCAACAGCCCCTTTGGACACCTCAGTCGACCACTTGGTGTGTGCATCGGCAAAGAACTCTGGACCATACTTAGCTTGGTTGTATCCCTACTGTTGCCATAGTCTACTCAAATGCCATCCACCTGTCCTCCTGTCCATCCCTCTGGACCTGCTGTCCAGCCATCTACTCATTCTTTCATCTGGTTCCAACCCTGCTGTTGCAGCTCTGCACCTGGGCTCAACTCCACACCTTCACTCATAACTCTTATTTGCAATGGCTCGATCCATAGCCACACAACTTCTCCAGCTTCTGCTTCTTAACAGGGCAGACTGCACATGTGTTCCTATCAGCTCAACTGTTCCTCAGGACTTCTGAAATCTCGAGCTGTTTTCTGGCCTCTCAACCTTCTACAGTCACCTATAGTGTGAGTGTGTGAGTAAACAGTTATTAAATATATACTTATATATTTTTAAATTTAAATATAAATGTTTATGTAACAAATATATATCATCTGTGATTAGAAATATGTAATCTGAGAGTATATATTAATTAAGATTAGAATAATAAAAAACTGTTTACTTCATCCATGGTTACCAAGGAAAATGGAAAATATCTGGCTAATTTCTACCATGACAACTCCTATACCTTGGAGCTATTGAGACAGTTCAACAGTGAAGAGCACTTGTTGCCCCCAGCACCCATAGGGTGGCTCACAACATCTGAAACTCCAGTCCTAGGGGATCCAACTCCCTCTTCTGGCCCTTAAGGACATCAGGCATTTATTTGGTGCACAGACATACACACAGGCAAAGCATTCATATAAAAGTTTTTAAAGATATATACCTTAAAAATGACAGCATCTTTCAAATCCATTTTGACACTATGGGAAGACACAGAGGACTTACTCTATGTTTCTTACTGCATACCCAAGACACATTTCAGGAAATGTTTATAGGAATATCAAGAACATTTAAATAAGTATACAGAATTGTTTCTCCATAATTCAAAAGAAAATGTGCTGTCAATGCCTTTACCATACTGATTAAAAAAAGAGAGAGGAGAGAGAGAGAGAGAGAGAGAGAGAGAGAGAAAGAGAGAGAGGGGGGGGGGAGAGAAGACATGGAATTTTTCTTGAGGTGTATTTATGAATGAAATAGAATAAGAATACAGCTTGAATTCTCAGGAAAAAAATCTAATTTCAAATATTCTTCCCACTGTGTCTTTATACTTTGCAATGGGCAGATGATCCCAATGTTTTCAAACTTTGGACACATTACACTGTATGCCAGCAGCTTACCGTCCCCACTTTATTCTGATAAGCTACCTTTGCTACCTAGAAAGAGAAGAGTGAGAGCCTGGTTTCACTGACTTTAACCTATTCCACAGGAAATCTTGAGGATTGTCCACAAAAGGAAGTCATGGCAGAACCTAAAAGAAAACCATCTAAGAGACACTGGATATAATTCCATTTCCTTTGTATCTCTAAGATGTGAAAATTCTAAGAAATTCTTTTAAAAGCCTAAGTATGACCGAGAGTGTACCAGCGTGGTGAGAAGCTCGTGCAAACCTTCCCTCTGCTCACCCTCACAGGTTCTCATGCATCCCATCGTGAACCTCGACCCGGACTGCTCTCCTCATCCTCCTGCTGAACATCACAACTAAAACCACTGTGTCTACATCTTCAGCATCCACTTAAGAACTGCTGCAGAGGGCTGGAGGGCAGAGCCCAGGATCTATGCACACCTAGCCACTCACCTGACACCCAAATTGGATTTCAACTTCACACTCACAGTCTCCTTTGCTATTAGCCTATTTGATGCCATAGTGAATCTGGAATAAAGTACTCCTATTTATTCACAACAAGTAATGAAGATAAATACAAGTTTCACTGAAGAGATGGATGTGTTACAACAACTGAGAGAAGCTTCTCTGTTATTTTTTGTTATTTCATCATTTTGCTTTGAAATATTTTACAGAAGTAGAATAAAAGAGTTGCTTGATATTTAGCACTGGATTTTGACATTTGTCACAATTGTTTATACACACACACACACACATACCATACCCCATCTTTCTTTTTTCCTCTTACCCCTCCCACATGTTTACTTCAGGATATCCTTCCTAAAACACCAGCCAGTCAGATTTAACAAGACATACTGTTAATTCCCAGTCTTCAGTTCTTAGTTGAATCTCTCCACCTTTCTCAAGAGTCTCCTTGGTATAACTTTTGTAATTCAAGGTCCGTTCTAGAATTCTTATGGAGCTTGGCCTTTATGTATTCTTGGTTCCCTTTAATGTGAAATGAATCTTCAGTATGCGTCTTTCATGACAATTAGAGTCTTACCCGCATTTGTTTGTTTTTGAAGAAGTGGGAAAGATGAAACTGTGTAGCTGTGTTCAATAAATGTTTCATATTGGTTGGTTCAATACTGAAGTGTTTTAATTCACTATTATTAAGTATTTTATGCACCTAAGATCTCATATGTAGAACATAAAGCAGAATCAAACAAAAAGGATGTTTAGAAGCTTGTTGTATTTATTTAAGTCCAGAGGTTTTTTTTTTTTTTTTTTTTTTTTAAGAATTGAGTTACAAAGGGCTCTGCCTAAGATTAAATTGATTGGTGTTTTTTTTTGGTTGCCTGGAGACCAAACTTATTGATCTAGGCTTCATTACTTTATAACTAATGTGGAAAGGAAAGGAAACAAAGAGAATAGGAATGAGAAAAACTATACAAGCTCATGGAGATTTCAGGGTCCTTTGCTGCCTCAGAGGGGAATGTCCTTGCCTTACTCAAATATGTTAGAGAAGCCAAAATAAGATTAAAGTATTAATCCATCTACTTGATTTAACAAATGCCTACCAGGTGAGTGAAAGAGCAATGAAAACTTAAAGAGGGCGGGACAAAGCTAAGTGCTCAGAACAAAAGCCCAGTATTTGCATCAGACATCATCAGCATCCTAATCCCATCCTGGAGGTCATGTGGCTGTGGGAGGCCATTTCTGTACACAAGTGAGGTCCTCTTCAGGTAGAAAGGACAGAGACGGCAAAGTCAGCACCCCAGGAGTGAGCCTCAACCAGTGGAGGGCAGGTGCTGGAGCATGCTGCTGCCAGGGCTAGGGAATTCTGCGTGTTCTGTGATGTCTCATGTAGTGTCTGCCACACACTAATAACTCAGTTGCTTTTTTTTTTTTAACTGGTTGTAACTTAGGGGAAAGCCTCACCGGTGCAATGATTCAGGCATTGAATTGTTTCTTAAAATGTGGAAAACATTTACAGAAGGTTTGTGACAAATGGAGAAAAATTAACAGACCACGTGCAGAGTTAGATGATAGATAGATAGATAGATAGATAGACAGACAGACAGATAGATAGATAGATAATATATTCATCCTTATGCCAGAGGGACTCACTGGATACTTTCAAAGATACTCTTTTCTGAGAGGGGGGGGGAGGAGAGAGAGAGAGAGAGAGAGAGAGAGAGTAATAACTGAAGATATGCACAAAATCAAGATGTGATAGTGTTGGAAAGTTTCAGAGGAAGTAGAAGGCTTGGGCAAGGCAAGCACATTAAAATAACCTTCTTAGGGCCCACAGGGAAACTATTAGGATACAACTGCATCTAAAGCAGAAATTTAACCACTTTACTATCTTTTGATCTTGACCACTGTAATTACTTTTCTTCTTCTTCTTCTTCTTCTTCTTCTTCTTCTTCTTCTTCTTCTTCTTCTTCCTCCTCCTCCTCCTCCTTCTCCTCCTCCTCCTCCTTCCTCCTCCTTCTCCTCCTCCTCCTCCTTCCTCCTCCTTCTCCTCCTCCTCCTTCTTCTTCCTCCTCCTCCTCCTTCTTCTTCCCCTTTACTGTACCATGCTGTGTGTATGTTTATAGACCTTATCCACATTACCATCTTTTATGACATTAGCATAAGAATATTATCAGGGGAATCACCCATCAACCCATACTGGATGCCATCTCTTAAGAATGTGTCGAGCAGTAGCTGCGGTCTCATGATTTTATGGCTTTTGGGAAAAGCTTGCAAGACCAGACCTAAAGAATCCAAACAATAACCATGAGATTCTGACAGAACACTGACAATTGATTAAATATGCGTGGGGAGGGGATTCTAACTGTTGTTTTAAGTTAATGTTCACTTATATGATCAAGAGATTCCCATAAACTGGTCTACTGATACAACACTTTGGAAACTATTGCC
Organism: Microtus oregoni; assembly: GCF_018167655.1. Taxonomy (NCBI): domain Eukaryota; kingdom Metazoa; phylum Chordata; class Mammalia; order Rodentia; family Cricetidae; genus Microtus; species Microtus oregoni. The sequence continues at coordinate 2,843,020 of NW_024544029.1, read as the reverse complement.
ATGATTTACTAAAATCAAGACCATGCTGGATTTCCACCTCTGCATGTTTACCTTAGGAACATGCACAGAGATGTGCCCAGAACTGCTCATCACGGCATCCCTTATATGACAACAACGTGAAATCAAAAGTTCAATTGCCCACTGACTAGATAATGGATTAATAAAATGGTGAGTACTCACATAAGAAACGTTTCCATAGTGATAGGAATGAGCACAAGATGTTTCATATGACCACGATACATCCTATAGCATAGTGTTGAACAAAAAAAGACCAACAAAGAAATTTATACTGAGTTATTTCATTACATAAATGCCATGAAGAGACAATCCAGTTGATAAATATTAATCTGCAGTAGTGCATTAAGGACAGTGGCAGTGAAAGGCCCAGGGCAGTGTCTGGGAAGAAGGGCACAGAGCTTCTTGGGTATTTGACCAGATTTTCTTTTCTTTTCTTTTCTTTTTTTTTTTTTTATAAAATCTGAACAGCCATTTGATGGGTATTTGCTTTAGGATAACCCAACAAGCTGTAAAGTCATGCAATATGCTTCCTATTTTCAAAACATTTTAAAGGAGTAATGGGGCCAGTGAGATGGTGGTGTGGGAGAACTGTCTGTAATCTGTCCATCATGTTTTAAATAAAATGCTGATTGGCCAGTCAGGAAATATAGGCGGGAAAACCAGACAAGAAGTAGAAATGGTGTAATGAGAACAGGAGAATTCTGGGAAAGAGGAAGTTGATTCTTCCCACTCCTCCCTAGACCACGGAAGCAGCAGGATGTGATCTGCCTCACTGGAAAAAGGTACTGAGCCACATGGCTAACATAGATCAGAAAAATGGGTTAATCAAGATGTGAGAGTTAGCAAGCGAGAGATTAGAGCTAATGGGCCAATCAGCTTATAATTTATGGAGACCTATGTGTGATTTTCTTTGGGGCTAAACAGTTGTGTGGTACTGGGAAGGACAAAAACCCCAACAACAAGCCACGCCCCCGTTCGTGTTACAAGATGGCTCAGTAGGTAAAGACCTGTTCCACCAAGCCTGAGGACCTCAGAACTTACATCATGGAAAGGGAGAACCAAATCGTGTAGAATGTCCTCTGATTCCCCCCCAACACACTCGACATGGTGCACATCTACCCACACACATGCACACACTAGTAAATACATAAAAGTAAAAATTTAGGAAAGAAGCAATGAAACACCATGATTTTTCTTATGCACAGAATGGGTTTATCATTTTAAAAAGTGCAACACTTCCGAGTTAAAAGTCAACTTGGAAGAGTCAGACTTGGTGTGAAGACGTTTCAGAGATAGCGCGAGCTTGTGTGCTCCCTTCCGTGTGTGTACAAGGGGCATTTTCTTAAACTGCTGCCATAAATAATCTTAAGTGCGGGTTGAAATGTCTAAGAATCAAGAGGGCAGAGGGGCAGAACTTAACTGGAAAACTTTGTCCTGGTTGTACATAAAGTAATAGTGTGTTTTGTAACACCCAATTTTGTGTTACCCGCTCGGTGCAGTTCCTGCGCCACTGTACCGTACGCAAGTCGGGCAAGGGCCTGGAGATTGAAAGAACACACAAAGAGACCTGGGTCATTCGAAAGGAGATCAGCCGAATGCCAAATTCAACCTTGGGGAAATCCTTATATACCTAGCTGCTGCACAAGGATTTCTGCCCAGGGCCAAAGATGGAGTCAACAATGCCCTACAGCTAATCACCAGGAGGGGCAGGGGGAGCACAGGAACAAACAGAATGCTTTAGTTAGCTGACCAGAAACTGTCCTCAAGATGTACCCCAGGAACAAGGGTAGACCCGGGTCCTACAGTGTTTTACAACAAACGCCTTCTTAGATTAGATGGATATAATGTGATTAAAACTGTTATTTATAAATCAAACGAAACCAACTAAAGGGTTTTGAAGACGGTGACGCGGAGGAGTTGGCACAAGCACACAGATACACCTGAGCGGCGGCTGAATTGGTGGGAAGTTGGGTCCGTGCTCACAGCAGGTGTTGCAGAGGCCAGCAAGACTTCACTTGTGGGGTGACTAAGCAAGGCTGACAGATACAAAGTCAAGCAAAGGAAGGCGGAGCTTAGAGATGAGAGAGCTGCGCCGGTCTTTGGGAGCTAGCCTGTGGCTGTCCTTCCCACAGCTGCACCCAGTTGGGCTAATTCCGTGTGCTGGTTATGACAGTCGTCCCAGCAGCGGTGGCTTCCCTCTCCCGAGGTGTTTCTACTTTATCAGTGTGCTTGTGTTCTCACCACTTCACACCATAAACCCATAAGCCGAGGACAGTCGCACTCCTGAGACCTCTCTCTCACCAACAAACGCTAAAAGTATAGTGGTCAACTAGGAGACACTCCTCTGCTGACCACCGAATTCAGCTGTGCATCGCTCAGTCTGCCTTTGACAAAGATGCCAAGGAGCCTCAAGACCGCCTAATGTCAATTCACACTGTAGCTTGCCTTCCTGCAAACACTGAGCAGAAACCGGTCTTCCAGCATGGCTGGGGTTCTGAGTTGTAGCTTTCGTAGACTTCAACCCCCACGAGCACTTCTGGGCATCTCCAGCAGATGGCGCACCTTCTGTGTGATAGAAAAAGCAGGCTCAAGCCTCCTACCTGCGCATCCTCAGCCAAGGCCATCCTGATTGGTTGGGCTTGTCCTCTTTTCAGACGCTGGCATTTCAAGGTTTCTCTTGGGAAAGAAGCCTTGACTCCTCTGGGGTTGTATCTGTTAAAGAGCTACTCAGGCTGACCTGTTGGCACGCTCGTGTCTCAGAACTGAAAGAAATGTCTCTTTCTGCCTTCAGTCTGTCGCGCCTCTCCCCGTCCCCACGACCATCTTAGTCATCTACCGTATTGGGGGTTTGAAATGGCCTTTCCCTTTGCTCTCAAACAGGCCTCTGAAAAAATGCCCCCCCCCCACCCCCGCTTTGGAACTTTATAAGCAAGACTTTCCTTGGTGTTGCCAAACTGTCTCCTAAATCACTTGTACAAATGTCCTTAAGTACACAGCTGAATGGGGCGCTTGATTTTATTTGTTTGCTTGTTTGGGGGGGGGGGGGGCACTTGATTTTAAATCTGCCATTTCAATTAGGACAGTTTGTGTCAAGAATAAAAATATCTGTATGCAGTTCAAGGTTAGGTGGGTTGCTAGCACCAGGGTGGCTCAGCCTGTGAATGCCTGGCTACTCTAGGGAAATCAGGACTGGCCCTAGAGTAGAGTGGGCTCAATGGTCATTTTCCTGGTCAACTAAAAGCATGGGAACAGGGCTCAGGCACTTTGGAAGTAACACTATCCAACTAGCTCAGGTTTCGTTACACCTTCTATGTCTAGGCTTTCCGAGTAAAAGTCTATTCGTGGACTGGCTGCTAGTTTTCGTCTTAAGCCAAAAAGTTAATGTTTATCAGACCAATATTATTAATTACTGAATCTGTCTTTGCACCTGGCCCTTCTGGGAGTCTCCATAGTCCCCCAGACACAAGCCTGTGCAGAGCTCAGCGGGCAAGCCCAGACATGAGCTGAATTCAGGAGTGTTTACACTAAGCAAGGGGCTATCCTCAGTGAGGGAAAAAGCATTTCACGGTGGGCGAGCTGTTTCCCTCAACTCCTAAATTTAAAAGGCATCATTCTGTGTTGGCAAAGCATTATAACGTCTAAGACACCACAGGCGTAAGGAAGGCAGGCAGTTTCTCTAACGCTCACACGTTTATCTAATTCTCATCCTACCAGAATGAAGGTTTTGGCCTTATTTTGGAGAAGCGTGTTTCTTAGGCCATGAATTCCTGCTCTGGGCTATCTCTCACAGTGCAGACGTGTAATGAAGAAAGCATTGGCATTTATGTGGTTTTGAAATGGCTCAGACGCGTGGTTATTTACTTTGTGAGTTAAACACAGCCTCTGGATTGAGGTGGGGAGTGGTTTCCATGAGAGCAAGGCTTTGGGAGGCAGGCTGAAGCGATGTGCCCTGTCCTCCTGCATAACTCCGCTCAGCATTCTAGAAGGACAGCCGATCGCAGCCTGCTTCCGTGGGGGAGACTGCAAATCACACGAACCGGTCCACTAAACGCATTAAATCAAGAAGTTAGATAAGAATTAGGTATGGTAAATAGAGAAAGGGTGGCTTATTTTCTAGCAGATCATAGTCAAGTCAGCTGACTCTCTGATCCCCCTCTACTGGAAACTGTCAGTATTGCGTGTTTGAAAATAGATTTTTAAAATGGCCTTGCTGGGGTGTTATGTGTTATTTTGAGGATTCCAATATTTCCCTTTTAATTTCAGCCATAGGTTTTTTTTTCTTTTCTGTGATTATCTTGATTTCATAATCTCTCCTTAGCCTCTGGAAAAGTAATGAATTATTCATCTCCGATTTACAATCCTTGAGACTAATTATTGAAGAGAAAGCTAAGCCTTTTAAGAGATTAACACAGGCAGAAACTGAGAAATCACTCAGGGTTTCGCTCTGTTTTGTTTTAATAACTAGATTTGCTCAGTTAAATAGCATTCAGCGATTCGTTAATTTAGACAATATTCACCTGAGGAAACCAAACAGCTCTTACGTGACCCTGATCCAATACGCCACTTCCCTTCCTTTCCTCCCCCTAGGCCTTCCATTTTCCCCTCTGCCCCCATACCCGCCCGCTCCCCTCTAGAGAGTGGTCACATTCCTTTGGGCCAGTCAGCGCCTCTGTCTCCTGAGGCCCAGGTTTCCAGATCTAACCCTCTGGGGACACCGCAGCTAATTCCGTGAATATACTGTACATTTCAAAGACTGGGACGAATGCTCCCGTTTTTGTGATTTCATTTCAAACGGGTTCCAAGTAGGAAAGGGCCCTTGGGCTGCAACTGCCAGACCAGACCAGCGAGTATGGCTGACTTACTCCAAGCCAGCATCAAGCTCCCGGGCCTCCGGCATTTCTTTGACTTTGTGTGCACACAGCCAGCCTCCTCTGCATTGCAGGACCCAGAGGACACAAACAAGACCATCCCTTCAATAGTCACAACCTCAGTGTCTCCTACCCCCAAACTAGCATGCCCAGCAGGCTGTCTACCCGGAGAGATTCCTCTTCAGAATCTGGCCTGTCGTTGCCAGAGACAGCTTTAAAATTTTGCTAGGGGAAGATTGGGGGGAAAGGGCAGCAGCAGTTGGGAGGCAGGGGGATTCTTAGCTTCAAAACACTCATGAGATTAGTTTGTATGATTATTTTCCTAGGAGGGTTATAAGGACTCTGCTATTACTTCACAGTTTTTACTATTCTCAAATCATAGTTGACACGTGTGTGTGTGTGTGCGTGCGAGCATGCGTGCATTCACGTGTGCATGTGCATATGTGTAGAAGCAGAAGACTACAGGAAGTGTCATCTACCTTTAAAAAAAAAAAGACCGAGTTTCTCACTGGCCTCAACTTACCAAAAAAGAAAGGAAGGAAGGAAGGAAGGAAGAAAGGAAGGGAGGAAGGAAGACTGGTGTGATGGCTTGTGTCTTAGGGATTCCATTGCTGTCAAGAGACACCATGACTACAGCAACTCTTATAGCGAAAACATTTAATTGTTGAAGTTCACTTCCAGTTTCAGAGGCTCAGTCCATTATCATCATGGTGGGGAACATGGCAGCACCCAGGCAGACATAGCACTGAAAGAGTCGCTGAGAGTGCTACCCCTGGCAGACAATAGGAAGTCGATGGAGACACTGGACCGTAGGAAACCTCAGAGTGTGCTCCCACAGTGACACACTTCCTCCAACAAAGCCACACCTCCTAATAGTGCCACTCCCTCTGAGATTATGGAGGCTGATTATAGTCAAACTACCACAGATGGTGAGCAACCAGGATCCACCTGTCTCTGCCTCCTCAGCACTGGGGTTACATCTGACTGGCTTTGTTTGCGTGAGTTCCAGGCTTCTTCATGCTCATCATGGCTAGTACTTCACTGCCTGGGCTACTTCCAAAGCCCAGATTGTATTTGAAGCCCTTTATGCTTTGGATGCAGGCTGCCTGGGTCAGAGAGACTTTAAGGTTTTTCTATGCAATAGACAATTGTAGTCTGGGAAGGTATGTGAACAATGTTAGAATTTAAAGGGACAAATAGGTCAGTGCTAAGGTTCAATTTAAGAGAACTTAGGGGCTTGCACGCTAATAGCTATTGCTTTCCTCTAGTTAGAAATGTTCTCGTCTCTAATGTTTTTTATTAGGAGACAGGATACGATTCTGTGGTCTTTAAAAACTGATTTATTATTCTAATCCTCAACCCAGGCTCAGCCCCACCCCATTCCAGCAGTCTTTAACATGAATCTCTCTCACATGCGTCTTCTGAACTTCTGCTCCTCAACTCCAGTAGGCTGATGGCAGCTCTCACTGTCACATTGTGAACACAATCACTTGAGTGCCACACGTTACTGTTTGAAAGCAGCTGGATCACATCCGCTGTGTGTGAGAGAGGGCTCCCGGCTTTTATCTCTTGACCACTTTAGAATTTATCTCAGGAAGAAATATCTACCTGAGACCAACAAACACATCTTCACCAAGCCACATAAATGAACCAGGTGTTTAAATTCAGCATGGAGGGCAGATTGAGGGGGAGGAAGTTAGAAGATATAACAAAGATAAAAGATCTGGAGCAGCCTGCACAAACCAGGCGGCTAAACAAGCATTCCCCTAACAAACCCATGAGCTGGTTCTCAAAAAGACAACAAAATAGTTTAACCTTTAATGATACATCGTGGGAATGGAAACAAACCAAATGTCCATCAATAACACAGCGAGTGGTGTGCTAGTCACGCCACTTGAGGCTATGAACAGAGGATGAAAAATCTACTCCTGCATGTGCTAATACACACTGAAACCAAGAACGCCATTAAAGTAAGTGTGTGTGTGTGTGTGTGTGTGTGTGTGTGTGTGTCTTATATGTATATATCTTATATTGGTTTAGAATGTCAAACACAAGCAAAGTAATCAATAGTATTAGAAACGCAGGTAATGACTGCTTTAGGGGAGAAAGATGACTTTTAAGGTGATGTGTGCTGTTGGGCATTCTTGAGATTCAGTCATGAGTCTGTCTGCAGTTGCTGCTTACATGGTATGTTGACTGCTTTAGTTTAGTCTACCAAAAGTGATACATTTCTAAAATTATTTTAGTTATTTTTTATTTTACATGTATAAATGCTTTCTATGTATGTATGTATGTATACATGTGCACCAGATGCATACCTGGTGCCTGAGGACTTGAGAAGAGAATGTCAGATCCCCTGGAACGGTATGAATGGTTGTGAGCCCCATGTGGGTGATGGGAATAGAACCCTCATCTTCTGCAAAAGCAATTGCTGAGTCATCTCTTCAGCCCTACATTTGAATTGTAAGTTTTTAAATGTATATATTCCAATCAATATTTTTAAAAATTGAATCAAGAGTAGAAAATGCATTAATAAAAGAGAAAAATAGCAAAACATGCGTAACACAATAGTTAATATTTGCTGATATTTATTATACACTCAGTCTTATGCTGTACATAATGCAACATGTAACTTCACAGTTGACCCAAAGAATCTGCTTACTAATCCAGCCCTGTGAGTGAGGAGTGTGACGGGGTGTCCAAAGGGGAGAAAAAGTCACTCAACCCAAAATTCATCTTGACCATGATTTTACATTGTCTGGAACAACTCCAAATCTTCAAACACGACCTAATGTATGTTCACAAAACACCTCGCTTGCTCTAAAGCAGAGCTGGACAAACTAACATGCAATTGCCAGCTTTTAGTTTATATTTTTGTAGAAACATTTTTTATGAATGCTTTGTCAGCACAACCATTAATAATCTAACACCGAAAACATTGCATCCAATCCCAGTTAAGAACCATCCCTTAAGTTAAATCAAGTTAGTCTCTGAAGTCCAGTATCTTTTCTGATTTTTCTCATTGTGTGAAGGACATTGAGAGGTTTTTCTTCTTTAATAAACTGGCCAATATGCTCTATCATAATATTTACCTAATATTATTACCTGAGCAACATGAAAGTAGCCCACAAGGATCATTGAATGTAAACCCCCAAATTCTGAAGGAACAATTAAGTAAAGATATTCCAACCAAATCTGAAAATAATGATCAACATTTATTATTTTATGAATTTAGGTTTATTGCACGAGTGAAGTTTAACGTCAGAAATCCAATCACTCGACCACATGTTTACATCCACTAATGATCGCTAGAAAAGCATGGTGCAATAGATTGGGAAATCTCAGCAACACGCAAAAGTAAACACTCAGCCAAGTTCAGGTGGGTTGGATGGTGGCTGACTGACCTAGACCAGTTTCATCTGGAGAGTCAGGCTCCACTCTTGGGACCAGTGAGTTAAAGAATGTTCTCACAGTGGTGGCAGGTGTGCCCGAGAGAGACACCATAGGGTGTAGCTTCAGAATGGGCACAGTAGCATCACCGCCTCTTTTGATGGTCCTTACTTAACTGAATCAACATGGCTGTAGTATGTCAGCGTGGAAAGAGGTGTGCTATAGCACACGCCAGGCCAGTGTCTGAGAGAAAGATCTGGATATTTCAAGTCTGGATAGCCAGGAACAAGCAAGCAGCCTCTTACAACAACCTCCCTTATATTATTTCGTGATTTTTATCACGAATATGTTATGTTCTGAACCTAACTTACTAAATAAAATTTCCTCCAATCTACGGGTTTTTTCAAGCTTGACTTAAATATTGTCACTCTTCACCAGAACTCTTTTTTTTCATTCCTAATTCTGGCAAATATTCAGTTTTTACAGCCAATGGCAATTGTTCTCTAAACAGCACAGTGGTGATGCTGTGTGCTTTTCTGGACTTTCACTGCTCTTACCCACAGCCACACATATCTGTGCAGCTCCGACATGGGAGGACGTACAGTTCACAGAGATGCAGGTCACCAAAGCAGGGAATACCATCTGCAGGAGCGGGCAGGCCACAATGTTGTCACAGTCAGGAAGCAGAGGGCAGACAGGAGTGGGACCAGACTATAAAACCTTAAGGCCCTCCCCCAGTGGCCCGCCTTCTTGAGAAAGGCTCCTCTTCCTAAAGGTTTCACAATTTTTCTTTCAAAATAGGTAGGGGCCGTGTGTCCAAGCACAAGAACCCACACAGGCCATTTCTCATTCAAACCACAAGACACATTTTCATGTGTCTACTGAAAATGTTGCTGATATAAAGAAGACAGAAAAAAAGGTACCTCGATCCAGGTGTGGTGGTTACACACACTATGGAAGCAGAGACAGGAAGATCTCTGAGTTCAAGGCCAGGCTACTGTACATGGAGAGTTCCAGGGAAGTCAAGATGATACAGATAGGAAATTTCTCCGTCTCAAGAAAATAAAAAATAAAAATAAAAGAAGGCGTGAGATTACATGAGATTTGTTTTGTGATACAGTCCCTTCTTAAATAAATAAAAATGAGTGTTCACTTGTAATTCAGAACTAAGCCAATTACTGTGAACTTACCCTGGGCCCTCCGTGCTCCCTCTATTGGCCAACTTCACATGCCAGTTGTAACATGTACCACGTAGTCTCAGTGTGTCCTCTGCAAGATCTCTCTCTTGGTGTCACACCACAGTTCAGCTGCTCAAAGAGCTCGCTAATTCTGCTCACCTCTCCATTTCTGCCTTTGTTCCAAATACTAGAAATCGGGAACAATAAAAGTAAGCTGGTGCATGGGCAAAGCCTTTGAGAATTGCCAGCCCACATCTGTGGCAGAATATCTGTACAGTGTATCAAGATGTGTCATTGTGATTGGTTTAATAAAAAGCTGAGTGACCAATAACAAGGCAGGGAAAGTTAGACAGGATTTCCAGACAGAGAGAAGAACTCAAGGGAAGAATCTAAGGATTTTTCCAGTGAGAAGTACAGCAAGTCAGACACACGGTACTGAGGAGAGATAAAGAACTACGTGGCAAGAACACAGACCAATAGGAATGGTTAATTTAAGTTATAGGAGCTAGGTGGAAACAATCCTGAGCTAAGGCCCAGCTTCCATAATTAATAATTCTCTATGACATTATTTGGGGACTGACAGCTCTAAGAAAGTCCAACAAGAGAGACCTACTCACACATATCCCTCCCTGGGCAACTTTTGCTGCAAGCCAAGATCAGGGTAACAAGCTGAAAGGGTCTCTCTGGTCCGTGTTTGCCACCAGTCCACTGCAGAGATGGCCCAATCTTTCTCACAACACTGAGATTAAGGCTCAGAGTTCTGTCTATGCTGCAAAGCATCGTCCTGGAATGTAGGATAGTTATTCTGCCGAGGCCAAGCCACACACCTGCTCCTGAGTACGGATAGGCTACCTGCTGTGTGGTTTGCAGTGATTGAGGCTGTGGACCCTTCCCTCCCTTTACTGCTAATGAAGCTAACCCTCCCATCTGTCTGTCTTGTACTGGTCCAGTTTCTGTTTGTACTCTTTGTCAGCCCTTATCTTCACCGCACCTCCTTTTAAAGATATTGGGAAAGATTTCATTCTTGGCTTGAGATTTTCAAAATACTTTGAATTCTATCTGTGGTAGTTTGAATATAATTGGCCCCATAATCTCATAGGGTGTGGCACTATTAGGCTTTGTTGGAGTGGGTATGGCCTTGTAGAAAGAAGTGTGTCACTGTGGGGGTGGGCTTTGGGGTTTCCTATGCTCAGGATACCACCCAGTGTCTCAACTGACTTCCCGTTGTCTGCAAGACGTAGCACTCCCAGCTCCGGCATCCCATCTGCCTGCACATGGCCATGCTACCCATCATGATGATAACAGACTGAACCTCTGAAACTGTAAGGAAGCCGCCCCAATTAAATGTTTTATTTATGAGAGCTGCCATGGTCATGGTGTCTCTTCAGGGCAATAGAAACCCTAAGACAGTATCTTCAAGGTAAACAAACCTCATTTATAAAGGCCATAACTGGCTTTGCTTCATGAGCAGTTTGTGTGTTTGTCTCTCAGTTTTTCACCACTAAGTCAAGATGAAGCAAACAACGGCCCTATACCTAACTACCAGTGGCGACAGAGGGAGCACAGGATCAAACAGGATGTTTTGCCAGAAACTGTAAGCTATCCTTCATTTGAGCCCAAGGAGGAGGGGTAGACCTGTGGGTCCTACCGGCAATCTCACCTTCAGGAACTCTATCAGGATTCTTCACAAGCGCGTCCTTCTAAGCCTGTGCCCATTTAAGCCCTCTTACATGCCTCTCTACTTGAATCCCGTGGAAGCGAATAAATTGATCATCACTGGCTGGAAACAAGCACAAGCTGGCTAGGGAGGATCAGAGAACAGACGGGAATTCTCCCAGGGAGCTCTTTCTCGGCTCCTGGAAATCCCAAGCAACTTTATGTTCCCCGCAAACCTGAGAGGTGTGGGCAGGGAGTGCACTGGTGAAGGAGGATGTTTTAAAAGAGCCAGAGTTGCTGTTTCTCCTGCAGAGGGACAAGGAAGGGACAAGGGAAGTGAACATAACTCCTGTCTTTTGGGTTGTACCACACTCAGGTGGAAGATAGCAGCCTTGGCTATCCTTGCAATACACAGATTTACTGAGCTCCCCAAAACCTGCTCTTGAGCTTGAGTTGCCCTTTCAGGGGGGCAAGACGGTGGACTCTACCTTAAAGAGACCCAATTTCGGGACCGCACTTGACACACTCACCAGTCCATTAAAGCAGCTGTTCAGTCTTGACCCAGTGGGTTGCATATCGGATATTTACATTACGATTTGTAACAGCAGCAAAATTACTGTTATGAAGTAGCAATGGAATAATTTTATGGTTGAGGGTCACCTCAACAGGAGGGACTGTATTAAAGGGTCACAGTGTTAGGAAGGTTGAGAACCAGGGCTTTCCAGCATGAATCAGCTGCTCTGTCTTCCGCTCGAGTGTCTCCAAACCGACGGTCCCTATGGTGCTTCCTGCTGCTTCCCTTCGCTGCTCTCAGATCCGTGCCCGCCTTCTCCAGCTACATCTGACCACCTTGACCTGTAAGTGTCAGTCAACCCCAGGGCCTTTGCATCTGCTCTCTCCCCAGAAAGCCAGGTCCGCTTCCTCCTCCCACTGGGGTCTTGCCCAAATATCCCCTTTGCTTAGTTAGCATCCTGTCTAAAGAGTGCTGCCTTCTCCAGCTCATTCCGCCTGCCTTATGCTTTTCTAGCACTGACTGTGTTTGATTTGTGGTGATAGTCCCTTTCTTCTAGAGCCTATGGAAACAGCGGCTGTGAATGTTTCACACAGCGAGTGCCCCATGAAAGGCACACAGCAGAGGTTTGCTGACCGAGTAAGTACAGGAACAACCGTGGTCATTTACTTTTTTCTGTCACATATCAGAAAGTCTTCACCCTCTTCTGGCATCGTAGCATTCAGTAATTTGTTTCTTAAGCCAGTGTTTCTGATCAATGTATATATTTATATATATAAAATATATATATATAATTTATATATATATATATGTAGATGAAAAGTTACTCAAGGAAGAAATTATACATTCTAAGGGAATACATTATCACTTACGTAGCAAAGCGAAGCTAACAGAAGCTCGTTATCAGTTATTCTAAATACATTCCTCCGATGATGTCATCTTAAATATCTAGACACTAGTCTTCTGTTGGGAAGGAGACCAGATGTTTTCATGGCCTACAGGAGACTCTCTGACCCCAGGTTCTACAGCTAAAACCACCGCCACTGCTGGAGGCTCCAGCTTGAAGCCTGTGAAGCCCAGCTGATTCTTTCGATGTTCCAGACTTCACAGCTCGGCTAACTAAGACATATGAGGGCGCATGCGCTTCCGTTTGTCTGCAGACAACTGGCCCAAAGAAGGTTCCACGAATGCTGCACCCACAGACCGCGCAGCTGACCCAGACGGTGCTCAGGGCCATCATCCCCTGCCTTTTGTCCTGCCTTATTGAGAGTTATTTTCTTCGCACACAGGATAGCTTTTAAGTATTTACCTCCCACCATCTTCATTGTATTCCCACCCCTATTTTACACATGAAAAACCTAGGGAAGAATTAGAAACCTGATCAAGAATATTTTCTGTCTCTACATCATCACTGTATTTTTAGGGCCAAGAGCATAGTAGTAACTCCAACAGCTTCAAAGTAGATAGGAGATGGGTGGCGGTGTTAGGATCTGAAGGCAAAACCATCCAGTTCTTTCTTCACTCTAGCCGGAGGTCTCTTAGTACCCACACTCAGAAAGCCAGGGGTGACCAAGGTGAGGCGCAGGCTTGGTCTTCCTAAGGCTCCTTTCCCTACTGCCTTTGTGCTCCCTCGGCACCCGGAAAATGTCTGTCGCCTTGGCATCAGAACAGCGGAAGAAAAGACAGAGCTTAGACATGTTCCTTTAAACCCTGGCCGTCTTACAACATACCAGGCTTTGGCTACGGAAGAACTCCAGGAACCTCGACTTTCTGGCCTACGTGATAGCTCACTGACACAGAAGGGTGTTCGGGGGACCTCACACCAGGCATGTCACAATTTGTCTGCCCTATAAAATACTAACAAAAGACGTTCTGTCTGGGGCTCAGTCTACTTCCTCTAACCAACTCGCCGTTTAATAAGATGAGTTACCACTAGGGGACAGTGAACTAGCGCAGACGGGGAGGAATCCACCAGCAAGGGAGCTGGAGGCTTCTCCCTGCTGGGCAGAGTGTGGAACTGCTTTTGTTGCGGCGCTCTCCCTGCTCCGTCTTAGCGGCTGTGTGAAGAGCATTCGAGGGTTGCCAAGAGAAGTAGGGTTAGGGAGGAGATCTGTTCCCATCCATGCTGAGAGTGGGGTGCGCATCTCGTCATCGGCTCCACAGCCACAGAAAGCTAATGGTCTCCCCTTGAGTTTTCAGGCTTGATCGTCTCTGAGATGCCCGGTGTTCACTTTCCTAACACTGAAACGTAAGCTGCTTCCCTTATCTGACGCCGGAAAACTGTTTCTGCAACGTCCTAGGAAACAGGCGGCTTTCACCTCCCCCTTCCCTGACCCTGCTAGAGGAAGATGAGCTCTCAGAGACTCCAGTGAGGTCACCCCTGTATTTCTCCTTAACACAACACAGAAGCATTCTGTTCCCTCCGCACTGATCCTAAAGTCCTGCTTCGGATTACAAAAATCTTTCACTGCAAATACAGGAGTCTATTCCAAAACATTTAAGTCAATAAAGGTCGCGTTCCCAGAGGCTGATCTTGATTAGTGTGCTCCCATCATTTATTATGCAAAGCAAGGCATTTTGAGCACGAAATTGAATATTAATAATGTTTAAGACAGGCACCAAGCGTAGACCAAGTTTGCGATGACTCGACGCATCTCCATGTTTAGAAACTATGGAGACATCTTTTGTCTTAATGGTTTGCTTGCGGGTGAGGAAGCCTCCTTGGAAATTGCCTTACCCTGAAAATGTTCACCCTCATTCCACATAAACAAGGGTGTCCTGTTTCTCAGAGCCAGTGACATCTGCCTCGAGGAGATGGAAGCAGGTCTCCCCAGACCCCGCACCTCTCTCTTGTTTCTCACCCCTCCCCCCCATCTCTAAGGCTTTTTCTGTGAGAAGTGGCATCTCTGAAAGCTACATTTTGAAGGGCTTGTATTCAGGCAGGAAAGAGAGGACCCTATGGTTAATGACAGGCACTCTTCTCAAGAAGAACCCGAGCTTAGTTCACTTTCATTAGGCGGCTTAAAGCTGCCTGTAAAGCCAGCCCCAGGAAGATCTGATGATTCTGGCCTCCATGAACCCCTGCATTCATGTGTGTGCATGCCCCCCCCCCACACACACTTAAAATGATAAAAAAATGAATCTCTTTTTTTTTTTTTTTTCGAGACAGGGTTTCTCCGTAGCTTTTGGTTCCTGTCCTGGAACTAGCTCTTGTAGACCAGGCTGGCCTCGAACTCACAGAGATCCGCCTGCCTCTGCCTCCCGAGTGCTGGGATTAAAGGCGTGCGCCACCACCGCCCGGCATGAATCTCTTTTTTAAAAGGCTGTCTTGTATTTTCTCTGTGATGTTTGAAAATATTTCTTTGTTCTGATATATATACACACACATATATATACACGCATATATATTTACACACATATATATTTATATATACACACATATATTCATATATATATTTATGCACACGCATATATTTATATATTTGCATACATACATATATTTATACACATATTTGTATATACGTATATATTTATACACATATATTTACACATATACATATATTCACATAAACATATGTTTATGTACACATATATATTTATATACACATATATACATATATTTATATACGCACATATATTGATATGCACATGTATACTTATACACATATATATTGATATACACATACATATATATTTATATACACACATAGATGTATATACACACATAGATTTATATATAAACACACACAAATATATATTTATACACACACTACCAATTCCTTTTCTAAGCTGTGGTTATGATTTATTTCATAACAACAAAAATGCCACTGTGATTATTCAGCTGACGTCCCTTCCAAAGAATGGAACTTTGCCTCTGCAGGTCTGAGACGAGCAGAGATGGAGCATCTCCAGCTGCGAAGAAGCAGTGCTCTGTTACAGGTGTACAGAAAGCCACAGGCACACACCACCAATAGTCAGCCTGCTTACTGGGAAGCTCCACGGAAGGAGATGGGTTTTGTGAGCCCATTTGAATATTGCATATTCAAATGAAGACTACATAAGAAAGTAGAGAGGGACGAATAAAGGGAAGGGGTTTATGAAGACAAAAGACAAAGGAAATGACTGGTTAGCCTTCTCGGGCATACAAACAGAAGTTAGGGTGTTATCTGCTTTAAAAATTGCCTTGATCACTTTGGGTAAGAGGTACAATTAATGATTGATTGATAGATAGGTAGGTAGATAGACAGACAGATAGATAGATGGAGATAGATGATAGGTAGAGAGAGGTAGATAGATAGATAGATAGATAGATGATAGTGTGTGCATACATATATAAAACAGAAAAGTACAAGGTAAAATTTCTCCATCAAGAAACCGTGTTCTAATTTTCTAAGCCATGTCTTCCTTTTTCTTGAACAAGGGACACTGCTGGTTTGGCTTGGTTAGCCTGCTCATTTGAAACAAAAGGGTCTAATAACCTTCTTTTCAAAAAGTCATCCAGGGCCACCAGCTCAGAGGTACAAAGGGTTCTCCAATTAGGAACCAGCTCTTGGGAGCAACTTGCAGACTGCTTTCCACACCGAGCCCCTTGGTCGGCAAATGAATTTGGAAGCCAGTTCTGGTTGTCCTCAGAGGTTCACCGCAGTCACCACAGGTGTATGAGTTAGATGAGTCCGTCAGTTGTCTTAAATAGCAGCTTGCATATATTATGGTTAAAATCACACTACACAATTGGGTTGGTCTAAACACCAGCCCAATTTGGACACAAGTGGTGGCTTTCCCTCCCTGTCTCCTGCCTCAGGCTGGTCCTGTGGCACAGAGTGTTCAGTGAACAGGAGCCATCGGTATTTCTCTAGGGACCCTGAACACAGGACTTCTGTTTATAATTTCAGTTCCCAAACATTTCCTCAGAACAGTCAACCCACAGTGAAGCCCTATTAGTTAAATTAGTCTCCTCCAGTATACCGTATATGACCCCTTACTTTCTGGCAAAAGGTGAGTTGAAGACAAACAAAAAAAGATGGCAAATGTTTTTCTCATGAATGGAGGTGTTATCCTCTTGTCAGAGGTTCAGAGGGGTCAAGAAACACCAAAACAAAATAAAACAGAATCTTCCTGAGAGCTAAAATCCAGTTTTGTGTCCCAGAAGAGTAGAAAGTATGCCTCGGGCACTTGGACACTGTGAGTGTGGATTAGCACACTCTCCTGGGTCTGCCTGGGACCATGAGTATTTGGCTGTGTTTTGCCCATTTACCTGAAGTTATTACTCAGGAAGCAGATTTATGCTCCTCACTTATAAAGTGCTGGAACCGATTCACTACGGAGCCTTTTATAAAGTCATGGAGCACTTCTGGGGGTGAATGTTACCCTCCCAATTGCTTAAGTCCTTTCCTGGTGTGTAGGATTTCCTCCACGTGAAATGCCCTCACTCAGTGACTGCGTACAAAGGACGCACCATGTTAAATTTCCTGTAAAAACTAATAAATTGAGGGGAAAGGTAAAACCCATTGCTGAGTCTTTTCCTCCTGACAGGGTGAGAGAAAATTGTTCCCTTTTCCTGCAGCACGTTAACCCTTGGCAAGCCAAGATCCTTTCACCTTTAAGTAACTATATCTTCAAGAATGGCCAGAAGGGTACTAAGGGTTCAGTGTCCACCACCTTATAAACTATAATCATTAAAACTGATTTTATTCTTCTCACCAAACACATCATATCACAAAAAAAACCCTGAAGTTGGGTAGCGTGTTCTTTTGTCTGGTGATAAGCCTTTCTATACAAGTACCCATTGAACCTGAGGTTGTTCCCTTGTTGAAGGTGATGGTGTTCAGCCCACTTTAATTGTAGTGTCCAAGAAGAATTAAAGGACAACAATAGTCTGCAGGTGAACCTAAATTTAAACTGATGGAAAATCCCAGACAGACAGGCCAGTCTAACTGTTACACCATTTGGCCATTGGGAAACTCCTTTAATGGCTGAAGGGCAAAGCATAAGAATCCATTTTTTTGTTTGTTTGTTTTTGTTTTTTTTTTGTTTGTTTTTGTTTTTCGAGACAGGGTTTCTCTGTGGTTTTGAAGCCTGTCCTGGAACTAGCTCTGTAGCCCAGGCTGGTCTCGAACTCACAGAGATCCGCCTGCCTCTGCCTCCCGAGTGCTGGGATTAAAGGCGTGCGCCACCACTGCCCGGCCTTTTTCTATCTAATCTGTAGTTAACAGCCACTAAACTATACTACTATTTGCCTCTCGCTGCAATAGGAAGGCACACAAAGCTGTCTATCCATGGCTTGACAGGCCTATCTACCAAGGCCAGCCTTCTGAATGGGGTAAATCATATTAAGAATGACATTTTAGGACAGTTGGGCCCTAAACTGGGTTCTTTTCTATCAAAACATGGCAGACATGTCGTGGTATGGTCTTCCTCCTTTCATGCAGTGTTACATACACTTCTGAAATGGGCCCCCTCCAAATTTGCTGGGTTTACTTAAGAAAAAGAAAATGGGTGAACACCTAGTTTGTCTCCTACATAGAATTCCTGTCAGGTCCAAGACCAATATATGTATTGGCTCATGGGACATTGAACTTTCCCTGGGGGAGAAGGTACCCCGGTTCCGATGGCAGTGTCAGCTTTCCCTATGAGAACTCACTGAGCTGAAAAACAATACCTCTGTCTGGGGCCAACACTCTCCACCAAGCATATTATTATCTTAATAACCTAGCCGATAAAACAACAACATTTGGTCAAAATTCAGTTAAGTGTTGATAAGCTAGGACCTTCACAGTTCGGTTTAGTTTTTCATGTGTCCAAGTTTGACCCAAAGTTCTAAGACGTGGATATCAGCTACGCATTTCAATGAAAACAGATATCATTACTGATTTGGCCAAGCTTTACAGCTCTACAGACATGGGAATCTGCTCACAGGGATACAAGGAGCCTGAAAGATTATCTAGTCTGTGGGGAAACTGAGGCCAAGACAGGTCAAGTGTCAAAGGTCATAAGCAGGTTATACTGAAACCCATTCTCCTGCCTCAAGTCCCAAGCTTATGGTGTTACACTGTGATGTCTTTACATCAACTTCTCCTTGGGAGCCATGGCAGTGTGTGGCTACACTGTGTCCACAAATAAATATTCCAGCATTCAGCAATTATAAAAATAAAGCATCCAGAAAATAACTCCTTCCAAAGAAATATCATCTTGTGAAAATTAATATTTTATAAATCAAATCACCTGATTTTCTGCCATATTAAACACCTTCCCATTAACAGATGGGACCCATTAAACATGGCAGTGCCCATGGGGTGGCGCCAAGGGGTGGCTAAGAGAGCAGCCAATCAGAGGTGTCCACAGGAAAGACAACAGAAGAACAGGGCAGAGGTGAAAAAAGCAGAGCCAAGGACCCACCCTGGGTTCAAATCGAATGCCTGGATTGGAGAGGCTGAAAGTCCTCAACGCAGCAGTGATGAAGCAGCAAACACAGAGGCGCCTGAAAACACTGGTGTTTTGAATGTCTTCAAATTACTAGAAACTTCTGATATGCCCTCTCGTGCCCTAACCCTCAGGTGTTACATAACACTGTTAGGTAACCTTTCTGTGACATTTCAATGGCCTTTTTGTGTTTCACTAAAACTGATTTTGATTTGATTTCTGGGCGAATTATGAAAACGTCTAAACTAAAGGCATATGTCTATTAAGCATTAGAAGTCACATCTTGTTGACCATGTCCCCCAAACCAAGTGTTCCCCCAACTGACTGTCTGTAAGCATTTGCATGTGCACACACTAACACCATAGACCGTCTCACAAAATACATGGGCTCTAACCTACAGCTCAGTAAAACAATCTAGCAAAACTCGGGGAAGACAGCGGCACCCATTCAGGGTAGACCATCGGGTGGAGCAGGCCGCACAGTGACACCCCAAAGTGTTTGCTGAGGGCTCAGAGGACACCCCCATGCTTCCATCTGATAGTCTCTCAGACTAGACATGCTTGAAACACACCCTGGTCTGGGGATTTCATCTGCACCTTCCTGTTCTATTCCCTCTTCACACTGTGCATCTGATTCCCCTCAAGTGCTGAATTTAGAACACCAAGCCCAAGACAGAAGGCAATAACAAGCCGCGGGTGTAACTGCGTCTCCTGTTAGATGGGAGGATGGCCTTGAAGAATACAAAACAAGAGAGGGATGAGGGGTGATGGGGCCCCAACTAGAAAAGGAGATCAGGGCACGTTACTGCAGTGAGGTCACTTTGGCACAGCCTGTAAGAAATAGAGAGTTCTGTGACAGTCTAGGAAAGTGACCATGGCCAGCAGGGACAGGGACCTATCACATAGGAAGAGCAAGAAGGACATTGGTGGCACTGGAAAGAGCAATGGAAGGGGTTGGGGAAATGCGGTCACGAGTTCCTGGCTAGCTGTAGGTTTTCATAAGGATTATTACAACAGGGATCTTTTTCCTGCTCCAAAGTCACCCATGTGCCAGAAAACCAAGGGCAGGAACAGCATATGAAAAACTACCTCATTAACGAGTGACTCTGGGGGCTGGAGACATGGCTTGGTGAATAAGGGGCTTGCCAGGCAAGTGTGGGGAGCTTGTGTTTAGATCCCAGTACCCACATAAAAAGTGGGATGTGGTGGGATACATCCCTGTACTATCAGGACGGGGCAGAGAGAGAAAGGAGTCCCTGTGGATGGCTGAGCAGCCAGGCTAGAAGACCTGATGAGCTTCAGACTCAGTGAGAAACCCTGTCTTTAAAAAAAAATAGGCACAAAAGACTGAGAATGCCACGTGCACACGTATGAATACTATATATATAATACTATACATATCTACACAGCCTTTAGAAAACCCGAGCCTCTTATAGAGATAGTAGAAATGGGCTATGCGACTGTCATGGTTACAGTCATACAGTTGTACGTGTGTAAACTTTATAGTTACCTAAGCAAGGTACAAACTACACATTGTAGTAGAGATATACAAAAGAGAACAGCGGGAGAGCTCACTGGTTCCTGTCTGTATTTTTCATGGGGGTGCTCCCCTCTTTTTTTTTGCTCGCCCTGCTCTCTGTGTGTGCCCTAATCTGGCAGATACTGGCCGAAAAGAGCATCAGCTTTGTTCCTGAGGAAGTCTAGGTAGGTGAGGCAGCTCAGCATGGTGGATCCTCAGCCTACAGCATGCTGATCCTCGCAGGCGTGGATGGTTCCAGAAAGAATACAGACCTCTACTCAGCATGGAGGACCTCGGAGGAGAGGGGAGGGGTGGAGGCAGGGGAGGGTGAGCAGCCCTTATCTCAGTATTGTGAAGTTGAGAACAGGTGGGGATTGCTACCACACATCTTATTGCAGGAAGCCCACACTGGTGGGGGGGGGGCAGCTGCCTCCCCTTGCCTGGGTTCCCTGTTCCTAAGTTAACTGGGTAGAAGGGAAAAGATAAAGTTTAGTTTTATAGCTCGTTATGCAATGCAACACTTTTCAACTAGGTTCTAAATGATTTGAATCTCAAACCAAAGCAGGCTGGGGAGGAGAAGTTGGTTTCCTTAATTCCCGTATCAAGTGGATAATCTGTTGGGACACAGAGAACCACACTCCTCTATGTAGACTTTTATATAAGACTGAGCCAGGTGATTCGGGGCCAAGACAGCCTGGTGTGCCTTCCTGATGCCGGAGGAAGGATGCAAGTATTTAATCCCAGCATGGAGGGCTTGCTGAGAAGTCCCCACATGAGACCCGGCATCACACATGTGTCACTCCATGGGCAGGTGGCAGAGGTGTAACCTGAGGTCTCAAACGAAGGGAATAAAAGTGTACTAACCTAAAGCCTTCTGCCGGCCTCCCAGCATGCTCCACTTTCCCACAGAAGGTACTGGGTCCTGCCCCAAGCCACAGGATGTGATCAGAATCTACTCAATAGCACCCCACCCCGCCCTCCTCCCTCTTCAGCTCGTTGAATTCATTTGTGTCAATATTTGACTTTGGAGAGTAGAGAAAATACCAGCACCTACAAGCCGGCCAGCCAAAACAACAGCATAGCCGTGAACAAAACTGGAGTCTTCTTGGACAACCTATATTCAAAGAAAACATTGTTTGTGCTTCACTTGTCTAATTTGGCTCTTCTTACTCCACCCAAAATATATTAAATTTAGACCTTCCAAATCACTGTGGTTCTGTTGTACCAGTGGGATTTTTATTACCAAATTAGAAGTAGGGGGGAGAATGAACAAGATCGCCGCGACGAGAAGTTGGGGGCCCAATGTCATGGTCTATTGCAGCCTTGTCCTTAGCTGTTGTTGACATCTGCTGGAAAGGCCCAACCAAGACTGCTTCATCCATTGCCTATTTGTTTAGACACAGCTTTGGAGATTTTAATTCCATCCGAACAGTGCTGATGCTAACCATACAATGGGGACCAGAAGAGATGCCAACAACTGCTTCGGCCCTCTGTGTACATTAATTGTCCTCACACAGCCCAAACCCGTCCTCCATGGCACAGTCTCGCATAGTAGTGAGGAATTCCTGTTGGTCACTTCCCCTCTCTCTCTGTTATGATTTGCTTTGCACAGATAAAAGCAGTAGCTAAGAACCAGAGGTTTCACTGGTGGTTCTGTCACAGATAACCAGAGAGGATCAAGGAAGATGTAATCCAGGTGACTGACACAGTAAAACCCATAGTCTCCGGGAGAGTTGGCAGGGTAGGCCCACATGACAGGAGCTTTCCTTTTGGAGGAGATCTATCAAATGAAATCTCTGGAGCTAAACTATTCAAACAAAAAGATACAACTCTTGAGATGATGATTAAGTTGATGTAATCTGCTATGACAGGTTTCAACCCATCTGTTACATCACCCAAGGCCAAGTTAAACCAGGCACCGTGGGAATGATGCTATCTCTACCCTTGGTTCTGACTACATAAACACAAATGCCTGCAAAAGCAGCAGGGCTCAGGCCAGTTGTCAGCCAGAGACGGTCCCTGAAATGAGGAACAATAGCAAGTTGCTTCTCAACTCACCTTTCAACCAAAATAAATGTTGGACGAGTGTGTGTGTGAGGGCCACGGGATTAAAGTTCACCTGATTGTTAAATTCAAGTGACTCAACAGGATGTTGATTTGTTTTTTTAAAAATAGGTAATCTCAGTTATTTTCTTCAGATAAAACTATAAAAGCTAGATTGCTTTTATTTTGAAGACAAAGAGAACTGATATAAAGCCAAGTATTGATTAAAGAACAGTTCTGCTGTAGGAAGTAGCTTTACATTTCTAATTCACCAGACCCTCCATTATTGACTGTCTCCTGACCACCAGTCAGAGTCCTTTTTGGAGCTATGATGTCACTGAAATCATTCAGTTGTCAACAATAGTCTTCAGTACAGCAGTGAGGTAAATAATGTCGATAAACTTTGGCTCATGAGCATTTATGCTAAGTAACCATAAGTGGAAATCAAAGTCATGTGTGAAAAATGTCAGAGAAGTGTATGTTTTCTTTAAGAATATTTGTGTAAAAATACCTGTCTTTTGATATAAATTTTAAAAAACCAAAAAGTGCCTTCCAATTCCTAGTCCAGGGACAGAGCTCAGAAGTAACTACTTCAGTCTATGGCCAATGAAAGAATTGGACTTCTGTAATTTCTATGTCCGTAAAAGTCAGTGCATGGTGCTAAAGGCCCCCCAAACTGAAGAGACATATGGGGGTGCACAGAGGCTCAGAGGAGTGAAGGGGCACTTGTAAACAGACGCCTCATACGGGAAAGAGCTAATTCTGGAAAATTCAAACACCTGATGGATTTCTGAACGTTCAATGGGGACCACTCTGAGAGTTAAAAAAAATCCAGAGGGACTGTCAATAAGGGAGCATCCTCTGTAGCTCTGCATTTCCAGAGGTCTGTCATGTCCTGAAAATGATTGTAGACAGAAAAGCCTCCCATATTTAAGTGTGGGTAATATTCATCCAACCTATTTGTACCCAACTCTGGCCGGTTCTAGCCTCCCACTCAGGAGAAGAAAAATACTCAAGTTGAGTTTCTTCAAGGCACCTTGCCTCATGCTAAGGGCTGGGGATGGGAGGGATTTTTGAAGTTCACAGTCCAGGGAAACAGACTCATTAAAGTCAGACCTAACTGGAGAACAAGAAAGCATGTCTTCCACATCCCACCACGCATCCTAAAGGCCTGCCTGCAGTGGTTCCCCTGGCCCAGACATCACACCTGGTACTCAAGAATGATTGGATGGTATACTGAAAGACAGAACGCCATTTGAAGAGTCAGGACAAGCACCAGAAGCAAGCTGGAACATCGGCAGAACTGCTGGACTCTCCAGATGGAGGATAAAGCAGCGCTGACTGAAACGTGAAGGGCTCTCACGGCCGCAAGAGCAGATGAGCCGTGTGAGCAGACAGAAAAGAGTTCTGACAAAAGATTTGGGAAATGCTGTAGATCAAAAACTGCGAGAGGAGTGAAAACTGCTTTGGTTCTGTGTAACTTCCTTTCGAAAGTTCATATTGACATGCACTCATTGTATATTGTGGTGGATCTCACAGAGAGATAAGCTTTCATTCAAGAATGTCATGCATGTTGTCACATCCACCCCACACCTCAGGCAGCCCACTTCTGCTTTGTCACTGTATAAATACACATAGAACCATATATAACTGACTTACAATCTATATACAATCCAGGACCCAAATATGAGAGAATGTGTGAGATTTGTCTTCCTGGGTTGAGCTTATTTTGCTTAATATTATGATCCCCAGTTCTATTTCCCTGAAAATGACATCATTTCATTCTTCATTATGGAAAAATGAAAATCCAGTTTGTATATATACCACATTTCTTTATCCAGCCATGTGTGGATGGATACCAGGGCAGGCTCCATGACATTGCTCTTGTGACAGCTCATAGGGGATTATCTTGAATGTATGAAGGACTCAAAAATCTAAATACCAAGAAAAAACAAAGATCAAACAATCTAATCAACAAATTGACTAATAAAATTAACAAACAGCTTTTAAAAGATAAGGACAAATGGCCAACAAACATATGAAAAAATCTCCAACATCCTTACCCATCAGAGAAATCAGATTGAATTTAGGCTAAGATTCTTTCTCACTCTTGTCAGAATTGCTGTTTTGAAGAATGGACACATTAACAGCTGAATACAACTGAGAAATGACTTTGAGCTTAAAGATATCTCAACGGAAACTCACAAAACAGAAAAGAAAATGGAA
Source organism: Microtus oregoni (assembly GCF_018167655.1). Lineage (NCBI taxonomy): Eukaryota > Metazoa > Chordata > Mammalia > Rodentia > Cricetidae > Microtus > Microtus oregoni. The sequence goes on along the minus strand of NW_024544029.1, from coordinate 2,818,193 downwards.
AGAAAGTCCAACAAACCACTAATGCAAGCAGCTGTAGGATAACCACAAAAGGCAACATTTGTAGGGTATTCCCACTGTCACCAACGGAAGAAAATAGAGAAACAAGGAAAGAAAAATATTTGGAACAATAATGATGAGACCATCTCCCAAACTGCCGTCAGACCCATAGCATAGATTCAGGAAGCTCAAAGAGCACCAAGAAAAAAATCAATGAAAAGAAAAGAAATAAAAAGAGAAGAGAGGGAAACTGCCTCCTAAATGTATTGTATTCAAGCTACATCAAAGATGAGGTGGAAGCATCTGGAAGAGGCAAGAGGGGAAAAAATGTCTCACCTGTCAAAGAGTAAAGATAAGGGCCTGAGGGTAGGCAAGCTGGCTCAGCGGGTAAGGGAGCTTGCCACCAAGCCTGAAGACCTAAGTTCAATTTTCAGTATTCACTTGGTGAAACTGACAAGCAAAAGTTATCCCGTCATGCCCTGTCATGAATACATTCTCCAAACACAAAACGGGTGAAAGTGTGATTTTAAAATTGTTACTTATGATATCTTAGAATCCTTAAGAAGTTATAAAGGGACCCTACCAACCTAGAGTTCTTCACTTGCACAGGTTTTCTTCAAAATAAAAGAAGAAATAAATATTGGGAGGATATGGCCAGTAGATCTGTATCACAAGAATTATTTTTTTAAAGGTTTGATTTTTACTTTATTTATTTATTTAAGATTTCTGCGTCCTCCCCGCCACCGCCTTCCATTTCCCTCCCCCTCCCCTGATCAAGACCTTCTCCCTCAAGAGCCTAAAGAACAATCAGGGTTCCCTGCCCTGTGGGAAGTCCAAGGACCACCCACCTCCATCCAGGTCTAGTAAGGTGAGCATCCAAACTGCCTAGGCTCCCACAAAGCCAGTGCGTGCAGTAGGATCAAAAACCCATTGCCATTGTTCTTGAGTTCTCAGCAGTCCTCATTGTCCACTATGTTCAGCAAGTCCGGTTTTATCCCAGGCTTTTTCAGACGCAGGCCAGCTGGCCTTGGTTGGTTCCCGATAGAACATCCCCATTGTCTCAGTGTGTGGGTGCACCCCTCGCGGTCTTGAGTTCCTTGCTCATGCTCCCTCTCCATCTGCTCCTGATTTGGACCTTGAGATTTCAGTCTGGTGCTTTATTTTTTAAAATTCTTCAAAGAAGAGGGAAATGATATGTAAGAAACTCAAGTCTACAAAAAGTAAGAAGACAGAGAATGAAAAAAGTAAAGAAAACACAGAAGTCTTAGTCTCATGTTTTTGTTGGTCCAGCACACAAACACGTGCTTAAACTCATAACTATAATGAATTTGGTTGTTCTGGCATATGCATGCACATGTATAAACAGAAACACACAGCAGACACAATGAACAGCAATACTATCCCTTACAGGTATCAGCTAGAGCACAGATTGCTAGTGGGTAAAAGGAAATTGCTGAAGTTTAAGGCACCAACAGGAAGTGCACTGGACCGAACTGCATGTAGATTAAAGGTCAGTGGACAAAGGCAAGGCCTTAGTTAAATAAATGGCAGAGCGTGTCGTGGTTGGGCTAATTTCAAACACAGAAGATTTCACAGCAAGGAAATTGTCTGGGGTAGAGGGGACAGTACATCAGGATGAGCGGTTCATCAAGATGGTGTGGCAGGGCAACAAAATACAAAAGTGAAAACTGACAGAACTTCAAAGAAATGAATGTGCTCAAGTCAGAAATGGATGGTCCCACACACATGGGGAGAAAGCCGCCAGGGACAGAGCAGACTCTACTGAACTCTTCATCAACTGTGCATCTGTTCTGACCTCATCCAATAGCATTAAAATACAAATTGTCAAGTTCACACGAAACATTCAATATAGGCTACATATTGTGTGACAAAACAGTCCTTAATGTTAGAATAACAGAAATCTCACACAAGATATTATTTCAAAACAAAATAAAATTAGATTAGAAACATAACAGAAAGTAGTTGGAGATTAAACTATGTACTTTTAAATAGTATTCAGGTCAAAAATGTGAAAGATTGAAATATCTTGAACTAAATAACAATTAAAACATAACTTATCAAGGTTGTAGGATTCAGCAAAGTAGTATTTAGAGGAGCAATATTGGCATTTAATGCATATATTAGAAAAGAAAAAGAATCTAATGTCAATTAATCTCTCACCTAAGAAAACTAGAAAAAGAAAAAAATTAATCCCAAAGCAGAAAGAAGAAAAATCAATAATAAAAATTACATCAAAAGTCAATGAAATTGAACATATGACACTGATTTTTTTTTTACCAATGAAATCAAAAGCTAATCCTCTGATTTTAAAAATACTAGGACTAAAGGAAGAAAACATCAATTCCTCTCAGACATAAAAGAGAGACATCACTACAGACCCCACTGATGTCAAGATTAGAAATGAGCTCTCTGAGTGACTCTAAGGCCACATCAACCTAGATTAAATGCTTTATGTCCTTGAAGCCAAAAGCTCCCAGAACTCACACAAAGAGACATGAATAACCTAAAGAGACTATATTGGTTAGGAAACTAAACCTGTATAATATCCTTTCAAATAGTATTAGGCACAGAGGGGTTTGCTGGTGAATGCTACCAATCATTTAAGGAAGAAATGTTATTCTCAACAATCCCTTTGGAAATCATAGCAGATAGACCCGTTTTGTTTCTGATATCAACATTTTGTGTTTTTGATATTTTTTTTAGCCTGGAAAGACACCATTAAGTTTTCTTATATGTTTAAAAAATGGCTTTGGGATATATTGATTTTGTTCATTGGATTCCTCTTTGCAAATTTCATGGGTCTGTACACCGTTCTTATCACTCTCTTTCTTCTGTTCACTTTAGAGTTAATATTGCCTTTCTTTTCTGGTTTCTTAAGGGGAAATCTGAGAAGGCCTGTGGTAAATCTTTATTCCCTTTTAATATATGGATTCTACTTCATTCTGTGGAACCACCCTTGCCACACGAAAATCTAATAAGAAACAATAACTACAGACCAGTATCTCCCATGAACAGTGAAACAAAAATCCACAAGAAAATATTGGTAAACAACTTTGTATTATACACAATCAATTATATGCTGTCACTAAGTGGGCTTTATCCTAGGTGTGAAATGAAAGCTCAATATTCAAGCATCAGGTGTTGTAAGTCATTACATCAAAAAAGATAATGGAAAAACTACTGAGCATATTAAGAGATACAGAAAAAGCATTTTTCAAAAATCAAACACTTTTTAAAAAAATCTCTGTAAAAAAGAAATAGAACTATGCCAACCAATAAAGATATTCTTGAGTTGACAGCACACTTAAAACACCAAGAGGAAGCTATCAGACTGAGAAGGAGAGATAGTAAGACGGCTGTGTGAAATTGCCGTAGGCTTTATAGTGTATGAAAAGACAAGACACTTTGGATGGTGCTATGGGCAGGCTACAGGTCCATCCAGGCCAAGATACAGGTGACCAAGGCACAGAATGCCAACACAGGGAACAATAACAAACTGCGTTCTGTATGATGACTGCACGGGTTTGCCCACTGTAACAGTTGTGCATCTCTGCATGGCCTCACCCTGAAGGCTAATGTGGGAGTGGGGAGATTGCACCCATCAACTTAAAATACCACAAAATCTTTTCAAAGTCATTATCAGTATCAGGAAAAAAAATAAGTAAAAGCATGAAGGAATAAACACTAATACAAGAAAACTAAAGAAAACCCAACAAAGCTCCGCACATTTGAACTAATCCAGTGTGGGAAGAGCTAAATGAAGAGAGTGACAGAGTAGCATTTGAAAGCATCGTGTTCCTTGGTCACTCTGCATCTGTGGAGGATACTGTGTGGCCAACACTAAACGAATGACGTAAGCTTTTTATATTGACGTGTTTTAAATAATAAATAGAGACTTAGAAAAACCAGTATCAATATAGACTATCAGACATAGCTGAGAATGCCAGTGGCTGAGATGGTTAAGGCACGACCCGTGACTCCTTCCTCCCAGGTGAGCTCTGTAGTCTTTGGTGAAGACCACACCTCTGTTCCCCACAGCTCCAGAGTCAGGCTGAGCACCTATCTGGACGCGGCATCCAACACTCTACTCGGTATGTGGTATGTGTAACACCTGCCTTACTCTCTACAGTCCAGTTGGTGCTACTGTACCGCTCACGAGCCAGACAAGGGCCTGGAGATTAAAGGAACACACAAGAGATGTGGGTCATCCGTGAGGAGAGAATGCCAATGCCATTTATTCAAGCTTAGAAAAAAAACGTTATATACCTAGCTACTGCACAGTGGAAATCCCCTCAGGCAGGTGGGAAATTATGGGGCTCAGGAGTAAATAAAAGCCCTAAGCTAACCACCAATGGGGCAGAGGGAGCACACAAACAAACAGGATGTTGTTTGGACAGAAACTGTCCTCAAGATGAACCCCGGGAGGAGGGGTAGATCTGTGGGCCCTACCTATAAGCAGCAATGTGACTTTCCAATTCCAGTGGGAACTGGATGGAGGGCAGAAACATCTGTGCAGTGTCTTCCTGGATGGCACCAACAGGAGGAGATGATGGACACTTGGTCTGTGAATCACTCTCTAGTGAGCTGCCTTCCTCTCTAGGGAATAACCCCAAATGGCCCCAGTCCCAGTACTGAAGGAAACTGAACTTCCTGGGTTACTTTTAAAATGACTATTGTAGAATACTAGTTGAAGATGTGTTACATTCGTTTATGCTGTGGAACATTTGTTTAGTGATGCAAAGACGTGTTGCATTCTTTTATGTTATAGTTGTTTAACACTGTAGAACTGTGTTGTTTTGCCTGCCTGAAAGACCTGATTGGTCTAATAAAGACCCGAACGGCCAATGGTTAGGCAGGAGAAAGGATAGGTGGGCCTGGCATGCAGAGAGAATAAGTACGAAGAGAAGAAGATGGAGGAGCAAGAAAAGGAGGAGAAGAGGACATCAGGGGCCAGCCACCCAGCTACATAGCAACCCGTGGAGTAAAAAATAAAGGTATATAGAAGACAGAAAGTTAAAAGCCCAGAGGTAAAGAGTAGACAGGATAATTTTTTAAAAAAGCTGGCTAGAAATAAGACAATCTAAGACTGGGCATTCATTAGTAGGAATAAGTCTCCGTGTGTGTGCTTATTCGGGAGCTGATGTGTAAAGGAGCAAAGAGTAAAAAGAACCAACTACAAGTGACCTCGCACACACACTGGTACTGAAAACCAGTAGCAAAGATGGAGTCATGTACAGTGTGCTTCCCACTCATGGTTCCGGCTCCTTGAGAACATCAGCCAGTTCTCAGCTGCAGTCTTGTGACCCTGCCCACAGTCCTTTGTTACCCCTGGCCCTGCTCTGGGTGGTGAGTGTCCCGCCCGCCCATCCTCACTGAAAAGACGTCCTGGCAGCATGCTCACCTACCACCCCAGCTGGTCCTCACTGTGTAAGATGGTAGAAGCCAAGCCGCCCTGGTGTTATTGTAGCCTACCAGGTTAAAGCAGCCATGGCTGGTTTCTTTCTGCTACTAACTGACGTGTCAGTTCTCCCAAATACCAGCTGTGAAATTGAGTAGCTGAGTAAGGCATAAGAAAAAGAAGGAGATGGATTCATCTTGGCCACAAAGATAGCTTCTGGGGCATCTCACCGCTGAGTTCCCGGGCTCACATCATAACACAAGTGTCTGTCAGAGTCAGTGGCCAGGCTCTGATGGGAAGGCACAGGGTCTAGAAAGAACCCCCCCAGAGCTGTCTGTGGGGACTGCCTAGAGGAAGAATGTCACCTCCAGCCACACCTGTCAAAACTCTGGTTCCTCTCCCTCCACTAGGACACCTCCAAATCCTGCCACCTGTGACTTCATGGCATTTGGTCCTTCTCGCGCTACTTTAAATATTCAGCTTGCACTGTGAGCAGGTAATTGTTTAATCTCTATTAAACAGTGAGGAGGTAGAAATGGTTTGACACTCACTCCCCCTAGCAACCAATGCTGGACTCTGACCCTGTGGGAACATCATATCTGCCACCCCAAGAGGCCTCCCACCACCCCCAGAAAGTTGCTAAGGTTCAGAATCACCATTATTTTTCTAAAATGTCAAAAAGCCTCAAAAAGAGATATTCTAATAGACTACAGCAAAGAAATTATTTGCTAGAATCCTGAGCTTTTATACTTTTTTTTTTTTAAAAAAAAAAAAAGATTAGTCAAAAGCCTTGTGTTTAAAGATTTCTTCATGTTAAGTCACGGAAGTAAGCAGGAATATGTAATCTGATAAAACAGCATTTAAATTATTAAGAACAATTAACTATGGTAGAACAGGATGCCTTTCTTTTTTCTGCTACTGAGATGGACAGGCTGTCCCTTCTGAGCATGGTTATGTAACATGCCCCTGAAATTCTACCTGTCTCACTGTCAAAATGGCCCGCTGAGCCCAGGGTTGTGATTCTCATATTTCCTTGCAAGGCCTGTCCAGTCATTTCCATCCGGCGTCCATCCCAGGTCCTCATCTCACAGCCCGGTGCTGCCAACAGGTGCAGGCAGCCGGCGGGCCCCGAGGTAGGAGTCAGATCCTGGAGATTAAAGTTAGAGAATGACACACAGACCCATGATGCCCAGGCTGACCACTGCTGTCAGAACCAGTGGGTTGTCAAAACACTTCATCCTGCTCTCATGAGGCAGATGAACTCATGAGGGTGACAACTTGGTCTTGTGATCATCTAAACTAGTAAACTACAAGATGGAAAGTCTAAATCACAGCTGAAAATGTCCGCGAGTGCTTCCTGTCTTCTTCTCAGGCAAAGCTATAGACACCTCGTGTGAAGGACTTCCGAGATAGACCACTGAATGGCAGGCTGGCCAGAGACGGGCTTCTTTGTCCTCATCTCTCCCACCGTGGCACAGATGTAGACTCCTGATTCAGGAGGCCCAGGGATTTGGTCCAATCTCCTGCTTAAACAAATGAAGAAAAGGGATCCAAGCAACACATACGCCCTGGGAGCCTGCAGAGTGGGGTGCCTCTGAAACAGGGAGGGAATGTGGACTGCTGGGCAGAGGATGTGGAATGCAGCAGGAAGCCAAGAACTCTGAATCTCGCCCACTGTCTAACACGATGGAGCAGACAGTCTCCAAGTGTGGACTCCGGACCAGAGCGCCACGCTGAAGCATGTTAGAAAAGGCAGAATCAAGGGCTCCTTGGCAGATTTAGGGACACACAGATACAGGAGAGGAACATGGCCTGGTGTAACTCTTTAAGATGTTCCCGATGTATGTTCTTATCTGAGTACTCATTGCAGAGAAAACCCAGCTCATCGTAGATGTAGCTTTGTTCCCTTTGCTTTCGGACAGGGGCGTTCCTGGTGCTCTGAACACCCCATTATGAATATCCTGTCAAGGTCACACTCAGGAGAATTTGAGACTGACTCTCCTTTTTGTCCAGTTCCTCAGCCCCAGCAATCCAGAAGTGGACAGTGTCGTGGCATCTCCACCTGCGCTACCTCCCTTGGGGACCCCTTGAGTGACACCTTGATCACTGCCAACATTCATAGAAGGACAGCTATATGCCAAGCGCTTCTGTGAGAACTTATAAATATGAACCCACTTAATCCCAATACACATATCATAAGGGTCCTACTGTTACTTATATCTTCCAGTTTTACAGAGAAACCTTAGCAAAGAAAAACGAACCAGTCTAGAATAATCCCACCACTCCAAAAGATTAGTACCAAGTTTTAAACTCAAGTAGACTGATAGATAAATCACATGCAAGAGAGGCAGCCCAGGGAGTGGTTACTGCTGCCCATTCCACTTCATTTTGTGCCCTTCTGCCCACAATGTGCCAAACCACAGCTATTCCACATGGCTTGCCTCTCCTGAAGGGAGCCAGCCTGAGCTTTGTTGACTGAAATTCCCTGCCATCCAGCCTTCCTCTCCTTTGGAAGACTGCTTTTAGTTTTTGGTAAGCCTCATCTTATTCTAGAAGGGTCTTCCCTGGGATTCCCGCAGAGGTTTAAGCAGGCTTTTCATTGCTTCTAACATTGAGACCTCTGTTACAGTGGCTGTTACACAGAGCAGGACTAGCCTGCCTTTCACCCCAGGAACCCTCAGTTTCTAAGAGTAAAATCTGTCCTTTCTTCCTTCTCTGCCATGTTCCCGTGTGCATCATAGGAGAGAATGAGTATCGGGGGAGTGGGTGGCACAGAGTGAGTCTGTTACTCCAGAAACGGCAAAAGACAAGTGTAGGACTGGAGAAGGAACTGAAGCAGTGTCGCAATGGCAACAGCCAGTATGAATCAAACATGCACTGGACCCTACCACAGACTAACCGTGCAGCCAGCATATAAACAATGCTGTGACCCTCAGCTTGGGGTTGAACTTCACTTGCAAAGTGTCCTAACTTGACACCATCGTAAACCTTCCAGCAAGGGATCACATGGTCAAAGCCTCTAGTTCAAACCAGAGATTTCCAGTGCTCTTTGTGCCTTGACTTTTGTTTGCTTGACAACGTTAGGAATGGAGCCTGACATCTCTCAGGCTGGGGAAGTGCTCGACCACTGAGCTACATCCCCAGCCCACTCCTCAAGGCTTTTGAAAGGGGTTCCGATGAAGACTCAGCTCACAGCTGCAGTGACTGGAGGACCCATCTCCTGAATTACATTCACAGAGGCCACAGAGTAGTGATGCAGGGTTGGGGAGTTTGCTCAGTGGGTGAAGTGCTCACTGCTGCAAGCAGGAGGACCTCAGTTTGGATTCCCTGCACTCACACACAAGACAAGTCTTGTGGGTGTATCTGTAACCCTAGCCCTGCTGGGGTAGAGACAGGTGAACCTAGGGACTCAGTAGCCAGCTGGTCCAACCAAAATGGTGAGTGAGTGAGAAAGTAAATGCGGAGAAACGATGGTAGAAGACCTCTATCCTGCATCTGCACCCACGCACCACCACCACCACCACCACCACCACCACTGCTGCCCCACCACGCATGCACATACATGTAGGTGTGTGTGCGCATGCACAGAATAGTGGTGCAGCTGGCGAAAAGCCAAAGCCTGATCTAAAAATACGTGGAAAGCAGACTTGGGTCTTCACTAGCAAACACCTCTGTCTTAGCAATGTCATTGACAACAACAACAAAACCTGCTTCTTAACCCCATACTTTCCTGCTTCCTTGAATAAAAAACAAGCTCTCTAAAATAGATATGAAGTTCTATTGTGGGAGCCTGCATGGTTTAATGGTGCCGCTAGCAAAGCGAGCCTGATTCCATCTGTCCTCCACTGATTTTGATAGATCGCTGTTTCACTAGTAAACAAGAACATCATGATATTACTAACTCCAAATCAAAGAAGGTCATCACTTTAGACTGCGCTCCTATACTAGACCCCAATAAGCAAGGCTGGACATCAAAATGAAGCTGCTAAATTCCCCACTAAACTTAAGCTAAGCTGTTTCTGTGTCTGAGAAACAGGGATTAGAGAGAACTCGGCCAAGCCTCGGGATAGCAAAGTTTCCTGGTCTTAATTCTTTCACAAAAAGAGTGTATTTTTATTTTTCTGTTTCTGCCTTATTGGAAAAATAACTCTTGTTGCTGTTGATGTGTGTTTATTTTGCAGGGCCGGGAATTGAACCCAGGCCCTCACACATACTAGGCGAGTGATCTACTGACACCGCTGAGCCCAGAAAGCGACTTTGAAATGGTTGCCATGGTTTCTGCTCTTTCCCTCCTGTGTCTGTCTGCCTTTCTTTATCTACACCCATCCTCTATCTCTTCTGCCCATTACAACACCCACCCTCTCCACAGAGTTAAGTGTGGCCCAATGTTAGGGTCAAATAAAGCCAACCGGAAGCATTCAAATAAGCTGTTTCAATGCTGTCCTTCCACGAGGTGTCCTGCTGTGCCGTGTATAACATTTATACATATGAACAGATGTAAATGCATATGTATGCATGTAGAGAGATTCACCTGTAATCGCTGCACGAGGGAAAAGTAAAATGGAATTTAGACTAGAAGATGAAACCTAGTGGCATACTGTTTTATTCAATATTAAAAACACACACATACACATTTTTCAGATTTCTTTAGAACATCACGGCCACTTCAAAATTATTTAGGAGGTGAAATTCACTAGATTTTTTTTTCCCCAACCATTGTTCAGTTTGCTGAATGATAACAAGGGAAAACATTTCAAAGGGAATGGTCCGGGACCTTTAGATGTATTCCGGGAAACGCTGAGAATCTAATTACAGCCAGCCCGCACTTAATAACAGAGACTATGCTGAGCCACGTATCATGGGATGGCTCTGCTGTCATTGTGCAAACAGTAGAGCAAGCATTGACAAACAAGTGACCGTGATATCATGAGGCAACGGCAGCCCACGGGATCCCCATGGTGCATGCGGTCCTTCACTGCCCCTGAAGTGCCATGGCCCCAAGACTGAGTACAAACAGAGCAAACCCAAGTGTTAAGCAGCAAGGTGAACCCCAGGCTGATGTCGGCACTGGGTGGAGAAATGGGCACGCAGCTGTAGCCCCCCACAAGTCTGCACGCTGCCAGGCTTCACATACACAGTAAAACACATGGATCAGCAAACACCACAGCCTGCCCCAGGCACTACAGAACTGGTAACCATGAAAGGCCTCGAGAATCTGGATGGGAAGAGACTAAAGATTGTAGAAAACCTTGGCAGAAGGGAGAGTACGGCTTTAAAACCAGAGGGTCCATCAGGAGGGCGCTATGGAGGACAGCAAGGCACAGACACAAAGCAAGCATGTGTCACCTTTAATTCCAGAACTTGAGAGGCAGAGGCAGGCGGACTCTGTGAGTTCGAGGCCAGCCTGGTCTACCAAGCAAGTTCTGGGACAGTCAGAGCTAAACAGTGAAACCCTGTCTCAAATCACCCTCCCCCCCAAAAAAGAAATGTTATTTGTTTGTGTTTCTAATGAATTCCCCAAACCTAGGGCATTGCCAGGTCCATAATATTTAACAAACATTTGTTCAGCCCCTACCGACAGAAAGCATATCTTCCAAAACAGAAAGAGAATAAAAACAAATGAGTGACATAGGGTGGGGAACAGGACGGAGCCAGTGGGCCTGAGGCACAGGGCGGTGTTCCGAGCCACTCCCCGCTCGGATGACTTGCCCAAAGCTTAATTTGTTCTATGGAATATTTACTCCTATTTAATTGGCTTACATATTATCTGATGTAATTTACAATAAGCTATTGCTCCAACTATCAGAAACAACCTCCTGCTTGTGTGCTCTGGTTGATGAATGAATAACACTTCCAATTGTCAGCTGACGTTCGGAAGAGACACAGTCTCCAAACTCTGACAAAAGCAAAAATTAACTGAGACAACAGGAGACGAGCTTCTCTTTAACTCCCTCTTAAATAAGGAGAAAGGGTTTTTTTTTTTTAATTCCCTAATTTTAAAATGATTTGCTTCCCTTCTCACTCCATTTGAACTGCTTGCTTTCCCAACACTTGGAATCCCATGGCTTATGTATCTGTGGAACTCATTTCAGAACTGAGAAGGCAGAATGGCGGACATCAGTGAGAGAAACGGGGTGGGGGGGGCAGAAAAGATAAATAGAACCACCTTGAAAACATCAATGGGGATACAGGAGAGCTTAGCGGTCTCAGGGTGCCTCTGCCACTCCCCCTGGAGGGATGCAGGCTCTGAGCTTCCACACACTTCAGTAGTCAGCTCTCTAGTCCTCATGGATCTGATAGCTTCCTCTTCCCACATTGTGCTGGTTCTGATGTGATGTTTGCCGTCTGCCCTCAGTGCGTCTTCAGGGTGTACTGAAGAAGGGACTTATGCCCCTTTGGAATCTGAAATACTACTCGAAGCAAAGTGGATGATGATGCTTATTTAATTTTTCTCATGATAGATGGACTCAGCAGACTGACAGGGAAAACTCTCTATGTGGTCTAAGCATGTAGATTCTTCTGCTATTTTAATGCTCTTGACTATTTTTAACTTTTTTATTTAAATTTTTAAATAACTTTTAATTTTACAAACTTTATTATAATAAGAAAAATCACGCACCAAAATTAACCAGACCCAAAGACTACGTAGAACATCTATACGGTTAGGGTGTCCATTTGGAACAGAAGCTTGAAGCTTCATATTAGATTTTATACTTTTCTACCAAATGTATTTTTACACACTTATCCAAAACCAGAAAGTCTATGACAGGGTGAGGAACAGAAGAACAATTCACTTACATACACTCTCAAAACTCACGTCCACCAACTGTCTGCTGCTGGCTTATACCTCTGAAAAATGTATATAGACAAGAGGGCTTTGCCAAGCCCAAGTTACGCAAATGGTGAAAGTCCCTGTCCAATATAACATTACAGTTTTAAAGAGGCAAAATTACTGACTTTTAGCCTTTCAAACACTCATCTTTTTAAAGTCTTTTATTTTTTTTCAGAAAATATTGTCTATTTAAGGTACATAAATTAGTGAGATTTAACAAACATATTTACTTTTAAAACTGACCCAGCAACCAAGAAAGAGACAATTTCCATCAACCCTCAAGGATAATTTATCATTGTTATTTTTAATTATGATCCTTATTACTGTTATTTTTATTCTAGTTTCCCTCTACCTATAGCCCAAGGCAGGCTGTATCTGCTTTGGTCATTCCTGATGCATTCACCCTTGGTAAGCTCACATATCTCATGACTGTATAGTTGGGTCCATACAGCATGGACTCTTGAAGCTCCTTTATCATGACTCTGGGTCTTACCTTGCAGTTTTGTGTATTAGCAGCTTATTCTTTTGTATGGCTGAGTGGTGCTCCATTGAATGGCTATACCACATTTTCCTCCATCATCCATTGAACGACATTCCTATTATTTTTAGTTTTTAGTTATTGTAAATAAAGTTGTTTTGAACATATGCATATAAACATTTGCACGAATACATTTTCATTTCTTCTTGGGTACATTTTTCTTAGCTGTACTATAGGGTAGGCGTGTGTTAGATTGTTTCTAAGGAAATTCACAAAGTTGTCATATTATTTTATGTGGCTACCAGCAACGTTGCAATCCAATTGATCCATACCCTTGTCAATATTTAATCAACATTTTCAATCCTTTAAGTTTTATCCATCCTGGGAAGCCTGTGTTGGTTCCTCTTTACAACTCCAACTGTGATTGCCAATGGTATTGAACATGTTTTTTACACACTTATTAGACACTAGCACATGTTTTTAAAGTGTGTGTTGGGTTCTTGTATTTGCTTGGATCAGAACTGTTAGTTTTCTCAGACTTGGAAATGATCTCTGTCTTTTCTGTGCATAAATTCTTTATAAGGTATATACTGTGGTGTTATGGATATGTCCACAAATTGATGGACAATCAAAAAATATGTCAATGTCACTTCAGAGAATAAGTCATGAAGAGATTTAGTTGCTGCCAACCCTCCTCTGCTCTCCCTCTTCTCTCCCCTCTCACTCTGGGAGAAGTCCAGAGGCAGAGTCATGAGCTTGCAGGGAAGCAGGAGATCTGTGGAGAGGCCCCTGGGTCTAGGAGTAGAGGAGAATCTTGCCAGCAGCCATAGAAGAGGGCTGAGTGAACCTTGCCTGCAGAGCTGTGAGACCTTGCCTCAGCCAGAAGCTTAACTTCCACTCCTGTATCTGGGCACACAGAAACAGAGACAACAAATGTCAGTTGTTTTGAGTTTCTTCTTTTGGAGTGTAACATCACGGGGTGACACACAACACTGCTGCAGAGCCTCTGTCCCCTGCCCTTTTATCTCTGAACTCTTTCTCCCCCTCAAGAGTATGATTTTCTTTGAGCTGCCCTGGTCAGGGTTGCTTTGCATTGATCCTTGGAATCAGGGATAGAAAGAGATGACTCAGCAGTAATGAGCACTGCTTGCCCTTCCAGAGGACCCAATGGCGACTCACAAGTGTCTGTAACCACAGTTTCAGAGGAGTTGTAGCTTCCCTTAGAGCCTCTGTCCTCTTCACACACTCTCCCTGCAGCCTGCAGCCACTCCCCTTCCACCGCGATGGCCTGCCCGAAGGGCGTGCACTGTATAGACCCATTGAGGAAAGGCTGAACTACAAAAATAGTCATTTCTTTTCTTACAATATAATTGATTCAGAAGTCAATTACTAGTTCGGGAAGTCAAACTTAAGGGAAATATCCCAATGTCCAATTATTTGTCTTTTTCCAAAGACAGTTTGACAAAGTTTAGCTTCAACAGGGCTCCACAGCTTGACTGTGCCTCGGTTTCCTGGTGCATGGAGTGAAAGCTGGGGTTTTTCATTCTGAGTTCTGACAGGAGAGTTAGATTATGATAGTGTTAGTGGTGGAACTAAAGAAGGCCATCTTACCCCACTCTAGGAACCGGAGGAGGAGCGTTTCCTAGGACTGTGTTGAAAAGCAATCTTTAAAGACGATTCTTTAGTAAGCTTGTCTTATATTGGGATCTTTGTCTAGCTACAGACAAAAAATAAGCTGCTAGTGTTTTCTCCAAAAGCAACCGTGGCGGTCTTTTCTCCAGCAGATATTTATGAAGCACCTGGACTGACTTGGACAGTGGTCCAGGGTGTGTCTGCGTGTGCACGGGGCATGTTCATGATGTGAGTGTGCACAACCGCACCTGCCACTCCCTTTATCCATCTTTGTGCAGTTTAGGAGATGTGATGGCTCTACTCCCCTCTTCCCCATCTGACCTCTGTCATTATTTTAACCTGCTCTCAGGGTCACTCCTGCCAACTTGCTTTGTCCCTAAAATCTTTGCAAAAGTATGATTTCTCTAGCCCGTGTCCTAACTGTGAGGATGAATATGAAGAGTGAAATTTGGGTAATGATGGCAGGATGCTCTTGCCTTTTAACAGAAAGGACCCCAGTAGTACAGGGAATAAAACACTCAACAAATTGAACCTTATTAAATTAGATGCCTTCTATATAGTAAAGAGAACTGTCCATCATGTGATGAGGCAGCCCATAAAATGGGAGAAAATTGTTGCCAAGTGTACTGTACAAAATAATCTGATAGGATACACAAAGAAATTTAGAACTAAACATCGATAAAATTAATAAGTCAATTTAAAAATGAGCTAGGGAATTTGTCAGAGATGTCTCAAGAGAAGAAACACAAGTGGTTAGGAAACATGAATAAAGGTTGTTCTACATCCTCAGCCATCAAGGCAATGCAAATTAAAACTACCTGAAGAATCCATCTCACCTATGTCAGAACGACCATTATCACTAGTACAAATGACAGGTGAGATGAAAAAGCTACATTGAAACCTACCCTCTCACAACCCAGCTAAAAATAGAACAGGGGAGTAGAACACATAGGATATGGAAGATGGCATGGCCTGGAGGCCAAGCATGTTGTCATAGGGAAGGATAGGAAGATGGAGGAGGGAACAGATAGAGAGTCAACCAAAACTAAGGAGATTTATGGAGACACCCTGGTTTACAAGATAATTACAAAATATAATTACTTTTTAAAAGGAGTTTAAATGAAGATATTCTACATTGACAGACAATGCTGCTCCCGGAAGACAAAGTTTAGTCAATGAAAATCTCAGTACCAGCCATTGGATGTCTCACTGTAAGTTACCGGTCAATGAGGCTCCCTATTGTCATTGTTCTTGGCTATCTATCAATGGTTAGAGTTCACTGCTGAAGACACATTTTTGTTGAAGGACATAGAGAAATCAATCTTGAAGTTTCCTCCTGCTGGTTGGTTTCACAGTGCTGATAGCTGCTACACAGGATTCTGGGGGAAGAAAAGGCATCAATGGTCTTGCCCAGCACTGGCCTCTCCATGCTACAACACCATGGAAGAGTGCCCACTGGTGCAATAGTGGCATGAAGCTTATCTGAGTAACCAGCTAATACCTGATTAGATTTTAGGCTTTCTCTACAAGAAGAAATTAGTGACTAATACTATAACCCTGGTCAAAAATCAGGCTTATGAGGTCATAGACCCTAGAAGGAACCTATTTGCTAACAGGACATCTTGTCAAACTGCCTTCTAAATCCTTATGTTTATATCCATAGATTTGTGTTCCTCCCCCACTTTAGTGAGAGAAGTTTCTTTTGGCAAAAGGCCATAGTTAATGCAGAGACTCACTAAAGTACTGAGAATACATCATCTTGAGTGCTCAGCCCTGAATGGAACACCTGTATTAAATTCCCTAAGGGATCATTGTGGAAGAAGGGGTGGAAAGAATGCAAGCTTAGAGAATGGGGAGGAGTTCTGTGACATGCTGTCTTTGGGATGTGACCTGGCTGGTGATGAGCTCACAGCAGCTGCAGTCACATGCCACTCAGGGAACTACATCATTCCTGTATGGGACTGGATGCTCTACCAAGGACCAAGCCGACTGGTCATCAGACTCCACCTCCAGCTGAGGAAATCCTGGCAGGGCAGCTGATGACTGCTGAGGCAAGTAGAGTCATTTTTCCTTGGTGGTAGGAGAACTGTTAAGTTCCATGTACATCACATTCATTATATGCATGTGGACAATGTAATGGTTTAAATAAAATGCTGCAGGTCCCCGAGTGGCTGCAGTGGCAGCAGATCCCAAGACCACACCACAGGTTACCTAAGCAGTGGCAGGCAGTGGGTCCCAAGAGCATCCAGTCCCATACAGGAATGATGTAGTTCCCTGAGTGGCTGCAGTGGGCCATGAGTCCCAGGTAGGGAGCTGCATGGTGGGTGAGAGACCTCGATGGGGCAGCCAGTTCCATGAGGAGAGACAGACAGGTCGGCACACCACAAGATGCAGGAATGAGCCTTTAAGTTTCAGTATTAGTAGAGAAGTATGTGCCTGAGAAGGAGCTAAGGATGTCCTGAAAGAAAGATGGCGTCTCAGGAAGGGGAAAAGAAATGCCAAGTCAAGTAAAGCACGGAGCAGAGCAAGAAACTGCTTTGTAAAAGGTAAGACTCAGAGAGGGGAATAGTAGAGGCTGGAAAATATGAGTCTATTTCCACATTGATCAAAGGTCAGAGAGTTGGAATTTACCTCTAGTTCCTTCAAGGTTATTGTATTTCCGCCTCAAACAAAGGTCCCAACCTAGACTTAGACCAGAGAGTTCTGCTCTCTCAAGGTTATTGTCAACAGGTGTGGCTAATAGCCAGCCCTTGTACTGCAGGAACAGAGAAGTGGATATGTTCCTTCCTCTAACAAAAGTCTAAGGGTCCAACTAAGAGTCCAGTTCCTTTATGGAGAAAGTTCTGAATTCCACCCAGGGAGTGGTCCATCTACAGAATGCTTTGGTCTAAGGTATGAGTGTGACTTGTTTTGTTCTAGCAACAGAACGTTTAACTGCGGACGTAGCCCATGACCTTTAATTGGTATGTTCATTTCCTTGGATCATGACAATGCAGTTTTTTGGGGTCTTACTCCTACCTTTTGGGGTCAGGGGTATTTAAAACAATTGAAAATTAAACACGGGTGAATTCCAGTACTGGAATTCCCTCCTGATACTATTCTATGTTTCTCCATTTCATTATTTTCATTTGTGTTTTTATATTTTTTATTATATTTCTAAATCCCCATGCCTCTACCCTGGCAAGAGGTATTTTTGTCAAGGCTGGTCCCTGACAGGGAAAGTTGTTTGTGAAAGGAAAAAAGAAAGTAAGACCTAACCTCTTCCCAAGTCAAAACCAGCAGCCAACTGGAGACCTCCTGTGATTCTCCCGCTAGGGCGAGGCTCCAGTTTCAGAGTTCCCCCTCTTCACCTACAAAAGAAGAAAAGTCACTTTCTTCTGAATAAATGAACTTTCTTCAGCAGACCTTGGCAGGCTGGAAGTAGGTCCACGTTCTCTCTTGAGCAGAATTCTAGAGGTGGGATAGCTAAGACTTACGGCTAAAAACCCTTCACCACCTACATCAACTCCAAGAAGCAAGGCCAGGGCCAGGGAGCACTGGCTCCATCCCTGCATCTCCACAGACTGGAGCCTCCAGTCCCTTCCAGGTAGCAGCCAGGGGCCTAGCCAGCTCATTTCACTGTCACTCAGGCAACAAAGCTGACAGTGTGCAGAAATGCCTGCATGCCCAGCAAAGAGCAATTTTGAAATGAGGCAAGGGGCAGGTCCCAGCAAACTAAACTGGAGAAATACGGCAATATCCATGAGTGCCACCTCCCCCACCACCTCCACCCCACCCCACCTCCATACTAGGAACCAAACCCAAGGCTTCACACAGTAAGCAAATGCTCTGCCTGTGAGCTCTACTATGGACGAATCCTTCTGTATACTGTGTGAACATATGTCACTGTGATTGGTTTAATAAACAAGCTGACTGGCCAACAGCTGAACAGGATTAAGTTAGGTGGGGAAAGTCAAACAGAGAATTATGGGATGAGGAATGGTGGAATCAGAGGAGTCGTCGGCCAGATGGAGAATGAGTCAGACACACAAAAAGGGAGATAAAAGTCGCAAGCCTTGGGGCAGTACATAGATGAACAGAAATGGGTTAGGCTGTAAGATCTAGTTACTAATAAGCCTAAGCTATTTGGTTGAGCATTTATAATTTCTACTAAACCTCTGAGAAATTTGGGAGCAGGGGGTAGAGACAGGAAAACTATCTACTGAGATCTTCATCCAACCCTCTTTTACTGTCAGTTTTGAGATAGCATCTCCCTCAGTTACCTAAATTGGCTTTGAATTGACTCTGTTGCCCAGAAAAGTTTTGTGCTTGTGATCCCTCCTGCATGGGATTCCAGGCGTGACCTAGGCCTGACTCCAATGTTTACATGAAGTTCTAGACATGTGGGTCTGAAGGGAGGGGTTCCTTAGCAGATAGA
Organism: Microtus oregoni; assembly: GCF_018167655.1. Lineage (NCBI taxonomy): Eukaryota > Metazoa > Chordata > Mammalia > Rodentia > Cricetidae > Microtus > Microtus oregoni. Next base: position 2,799,418 of record NW_024544029.1, on the reverse strand, counting down.
ATATTAGACTAGAAACCACCTGGACTTAGGCTACCACCCTTTGCTTCCTGGGTGCTGCAGATCAGAGGTCTTACCCATAGAGAGCCTCTAAAAATTTTAAAAATTCCAGAAAGACACCTCCCTTGTTGTTTTCATTTATTGTGACTGAGACAGAATCCTGAATATTACTAAGAGGGTGGACCATGGGGCAGCTCTGGGAGCTCACAAGGCAGATTTGCCTTCCCATTTTGCATCATAATTCAATTCCTCTCTCTCCCTCCCTCTCCCCACCTCTCCCCCACCCCGCCCCGTGTGTGTGTGTGTGTGTGTGTGTGTGTGTGTGTGTGTGTTTAAGTCATAATAAGATGTCCTTTAAAAAACAAACTGTCAAAACTTCTAACTGGCTTTCCCCTAGTGAACATGTTGTTATTGTAATGGCCCTGACCACATCCCAGAGGTGAGAGCTACCCCGCCCACCAGCTTCACCACAGCACTCCCCTGACCAGAGCCTTCCATGGCTGTACTGGACTGTGGCTCCTCCCAGACAGGTACCAACCCCACCCTCTTCTTGCTCTCTTTTCTCCAGTCATTCTGAGCATGCCTGCATAGACTCTGCCCCTCCAGGTTTGACCGACGACGACGGGAGAAAGAAGCATTCACTTGCTAACCACTGTTTCTTTTGAATTCCCACAGAACCTAACCCACGCCAAACACACCTGCTTCTTAATTCTTCCACTGAAAGAGCAAGGTGGTTGGGTGAAGAACAGGGAGACCCAAGAGTGAGACAGGGTTCCATCTCAACCCTGTCACTCACCCACTGGTGGCAGTAATTCATGCAGGGCACAGAACATTCCTCGTTTCTAAATGAGAAAGAAAGCTTGCATCCAGTTGATTCTGTGAGACCTAAGATTTCATTTGTACATTCTATCCAGCAATTCACCTTCAGGCTTCTCTCTTTCGAATGTTCACAGCACAGTAGATGTGATTTCAGCCTCACCCCACACTCTGCTTGCTGCTTCTCCCACAGCAGTTACAGGCTTTATTTTCCTTGAAAGCTGCAGCAGTTTGAATATGAATACACCACCCGCACAGGCGTCGAAAGGAGAATATTTGCTGTTTCAGGAAGTTATAATGTGCAAGCAGGCTGGCGGAAGTACGTCACTGGGGGTGGGCTTTGGGGGTAAAAACCTTACCTACTCCAAGTTTACTGGTTCTGCATCCTGCTTGTGTTTAAGGATGTGATTTCTCAGCTTCCTGATGTCTGCCTGTTGCCATGCCTACCGGTTGTGACTGATTCTTATCTATATGGAAGAGGATGATGGCGTTTTATAACCGCAATAGAAAGATAGCTAATGCACACACCTACTGCACATCACACCAAGCTAAGCGATTTCTTTGTATCCTCTCGTTAATACCCACTGAATGAGTGCCAATAAGAACTTGTGGAGGTAAGGTATAGAGACCAATATGGGCTTGAGGTAGGAAAGAGCAATTATTAGATGCTTATTTATTGATTTACCCAAAGCACTGCTTGTACTGGCCCTTTCTTTTTTTTTTAAGCGTGACTTCATGTGTTCCCTGGAACAGAATGACCTGGAGAAACCGCTTTAACAATGTGTTGGGCTGTTGCCCTAACAACCTGCCGACACACGCTTCTGTAGAATCTTGCCCACCCTACCTTATGGTTTTAGAGTATAAAATGAGGATGTAAATTGAACCTGATACTGAGGCCTGTCAGGAGATACCCTGGCTTCAGTCCACTGGCGGCATCTCCTCTCCCCAATTCTCACTGGTGTTGGAGGACAGATTCCAGAGAGATCTCTCCCCCCATCAGAGGCTGAGTTAGCATACAGCCACAGTGTTAGCAGGAAGGCTGCGAAACCACTTTTGAGGCTCTCCAGGCAAGGATGGTGCATAAAATTACATTACCGAGTCAGTGATGAGATGGCCATTGCCGCTCTGGGAAGCTGCTAGCCCAGTCTATGCCACTAACATCAGCACTGGACACGGAATGCCAGCATTGCTACCCCAAAAATGCCATCAACCCACCACAATCTCCTGTGAGGAGTCCCTTGCAACTGCAAGTCTACAGAAGGTGCCTGCCACCTTGTAGAAGAGACTGGGGGAGTAAAGGCTTGGATGTTATATGGAAAGCATTTCTGGAATGCAGGAGCAAGAACCCACCCACAGACAAACCAAAAAGAAAAATGGATTTTCCTGATGAATATTCCACTGTTTAATCCCTGTTTTTCAAACCAGGGGCCCTGAGATTTTGTAAAATGTCATGACCTCCTTAAGATCCAAGCGACGGCAAATGTCAAGTCAGTCTGCCCACCTCTCTCCAGCTGCCCTCTGCCTCTCCCGCTTGCCAGGTCAGCTGCTTCCGTGGAATAGAAGACCCAGGGTCAGGTGAACTTGAGCTGGAGATGCTGTTCATCTTCACTGTCACTGTTAATGACATTTCCAGACAGTCCGTGAAGTGGTGACCATAGTGGGTCACCTGGAAACCTGCTGTGGTTTACATACAAAGGCTTGCATGTTGAAGCCTCAGATGCAGCTGTGGTCGGAGGGAGAAACTGAGGAAACGATTGGCTCATGAGGGCTCTGCCTTTATGAATGGATGGGCTCACAGAAGGATTCCAATTCTGAGCAGACTCTTGTGAGATAGTGGAACTGTAGGAAGTGAGGCCTGGTTGGATGAGGTAGTTTGCTGGGGGTGTCTTTGAAGGATATTTCACCCTGACCCATCTGTCTGTCTGTCGCTCTGTCTCTGCTTCCTGATCACTGTGAGGTGAGCAACCCTTGCTCCACCATGCCCTTCCAGCACGACATCCCACCTCACCACAGCCCAGCACACTTCACACTGTGGCCAGTCATGTGGACCACGCCCACTGACAGCCTGAGCCCAAACAGTCCCGTGTGTAAGGGACTTTGTTACCATAACGAGAAATCGACACTATATCCACCCATACTGGACGAACTGAAGAAGTATTTCTACTTTTCAAATTAGTTCAAATTGGACATAAACGAGACTAGAGCAATGATGGTTGTCAGAAACAGACGGAGTTCGTAACCCAGGAGGCAAAGATGGAAACCGTTGCCACTATGCAGCAAGAATCAGCAGCTTCTCCAGATCTCCACCTGCAGCTACTCCCCAGCACCAGCAAAAGGAAACCACCGTGATTGGTTGTGATCTAACACATAAAGCTTGCCTGAAGATCAGAGTGCAGAGCTAAGCCATTAGTTAGACATAGAAGCCAAGCAGTGGTGACACACCCTTTTAATCCCAGACAGAGGCAGAGGGATCTCTGTGAGTTCAAGGCTACCCTGGGCTACACGAGATTGAATCTGCCTAAAAGAGAAACAGAGCTCACATAAAGGTGATCCCAGCACTTGAGATCACATGCCTTTAATCCCAGCATTAGGGAGGTGGAGACAGGAGTGATATGGCTGGGCGGAGAAAGGAATGTAAGGTGGGAGGAGACAGGAGCTCAGATGCAGTCTGAGGATTCAGTCTGAGCATGCAGTTTGAGGATTTGTAGAGGTAAGATCACCCCTTGGGTCTAGGATTCAGTAGAGGTAAAAAGAACTCTCTAGTGTCTGCTCTGCTTCTCTGATCTCTCAGCTTTCACCCCCTACTGACTCCGGGATTTTATTATTAAGAACAATTAGAATTTGTGCTCCAGAAGACCACTGGGCCCCTGATGGTGTCAGCTGTAGAGGACACCAAACACTTTCTCTTCCTCACTCTCAAAGAAGCCTAGGCCTGTATAGATCATTCCAGAGTGTGCTGCAGTGGACAGGGGGAAGGGCAGTTTGGAGGCTAAGTCTGTGGATCATCCCCAAACCACACTTTATGGTTCCAAGATTCCAGCATCGCCTCCTTCACCACAAACCCCGTGCCAGAACTGGAGCAGGCCCTGCCCTCCTGGGTGTCAGGACCCTTTGGGAGGGAAGGAAATAAGCAGGTCTAAGGGCCCAAGAGTCTGCCCGAGGTGGGTGACAGGGTGAGCGCAGAAGGACTCGTCCCGGGTTGGGGGGACGACAGAAACCCAGCAATTGTGGGGACCATGTGTCAGCCGCGTCCTCGTGGTCTCAGCAGAAACCTCCATGCGCCTCTGTCACATTCTGGCTTCTTGTCGATTTCTAAAGATCATTCTGATTATTCCAAACTCATATGTACCCATCTCACTGGTACGAAGTGTGTGCTCACTCGTCCTTAGTCACGCAATTCTAACTGAAAACACATGTCCTGGTGTTCAACCCCAGCCAAACTGTTCATTGCAATGATCATAACAATCGGCCTCAAATAAGCAATAGAAGGAGCCGAGCTTCCTCCTGTGGCCAGAAACCTCCCCATGTTGAGTTCTCCCAACTCAGACAGCCGATTCGCCACGACAGTGCCGGGCTGCCGCCACCGTAACGCCTCCTGGCCAGGTGGAGCTGCCATCTTTGCCTAAGGAGACAGATAACAAAAACGGAACAAAAGAGATCTCGGAGAGCCAGAACTTCTTCTATCCCAGCCAAAAAGTCTTCACATTTGGTGAGGAAGATACGGCGTACAGGACAGACACTAAAATACTTTAAATAAAAAATACCATTCCTGAGCCATGAGTAGGCTCAGGCTACAGAAGAGGCTTGCCTCTAGCGTCCTGCGCTGTGGTAAAAAGAAGGTCTGGTTGGACCCCAACGAGACCAATGAAATCGCCAGTGCCAACTCCCGTCAGCAGATACGGAAGCTGATCAAAGGTGGGCTGATCATCCGGAAGCCTGTGACTGTCCATTCCCAGGCTCGATGCCGGAAAAACACTTTGGTTCGACTGAAGGGCAGGCATATGGGCATAGGAAAGCGGAAGGGTACTGCCAATGCCCGAATGCCCGAGAAGGTGACCAGGATGAGAAGAATGAGAGCGGATCCTGCGCCGCCTCCTCAGGAGATACCGTGAATCCAAGAAGATTGACCGCCACACGCATCACAGCCTTTACCTGAAGGTCAAAGGGAATGTCTTCAAAAACAAGCACATCCACAAGCTGAAGGCAGACAAGGTCCGCAAGAAGCTCCTGGCTGACCAGGCTGAGGCTCGCAGGTCTAAGACCAAGGAAGCAAGAAAGCGCCAGGAGGAGTGCCTCCAGGCCAAGAAGGAGGAGATCATCAAGACTCTGTCCAAGGAGGAAGAGTCCAAGAAATAGAGCTTCCCTGGAGTCTGTACATAGTGGGCTGCTTGTGGCCTCAGGTGGATCAGTCATTAAAATAAAACAAGCCTTTAAAAAAAAAATACCTTTCCTGATGATTAGGAATGGTGGCCAGGTTTATGGTGCTGGTGGCAGTCAGTTGGTTTGTTCGCTGTGTGTGGTGGTGGTTGGTTGGCTGTTTTGTTTGCTTTAGTTTTGAAGTTAGAGCCTTGCATGTGCGGGGCAAGTGCTTTATATAAACCGCATCCGCAGAAGGATGGTGTATTCTAAAATAAAGTGTCTTACATACTTACATAAAGATGTACTTATGTGATCAGTACCATGTTCAATAAGTGACCTCTAATAATAATTAATAAACAACAACTTTATATGTAAATATTCTTTAGTAGTTATTTTAACATTATTATTTGTTTGTAGGCATTTTAAATAATGTGATAACCTAGAAAGGAGTATTTCTCTTGTTTGTAGTCCTGATTAGCTTAGTTTATTTGTCTAGTTTTATTGTTCTAATGAAGTAGCTGAGGTCATTTTATAATGAAGAGGTGGGTTTTACCCACATTTCTATCCTAAGATATAGGGCTGTACGTCAGGATGCCATTCTTGCTGAAAGAGTGCCGAGGAAACAGAGAGCATCATGTGTCAAGAGGCAGGGAACCTGTGTACACACACACACACACACACATACATGTGTGTGTGTCTGAACCTATGCACACATGTGCATATGTGTGTTCTGAACCTGTGCACACACGCGCATGTGTATGTCTGAACCTGTGCACACATGCGCATGTATGTGTCTGAACCCGTGCACACATGCGCATGTATGTGTCTGAACCTGTGTACACACAGGCATGTGTGTGTCTGAACCCGTGCACACATGCGCATGTATGTGTCTGAACCCGTGCACACATGCGCATGTGTGTCTGAACCTGTGTACACACAGGCATGTGTGTGTCTGAACCCGTGCACACATGCGCATGTATGTGTCTGAACCTGTGCACACATGTGCATGTGTGTGTCTTCTAGACTCTCTCTCTTCTTACAAAACCACCAGCACTCAACCAGGGAGTCTCTGCCCTCATGACTTTGTCTAAATCACTTCCCAAATAACCCCTCCTTACACACCACCGTCAGACCAATGTTCCGCCCACCTAACATTATCTGAAGCCCTCAGTGGGGACTGAGTATCAACATATGAACCCTGGGGAAGGGGCAGCATGTACTCAAACCATATTCAAGTCACGGCAGTCTCCATGGGCTAAAGCTGCTCAGTTTAGAGGGGAGCAGCAGCCAGCAGACAACAGAGGGACCGAGGCCAATTCAGAGTCCATTGCTCTAAGAAGCAAATGATTTTACAACTCTCAAACGGACATCACAAGAGGTTGTTCGTGCAAACACAAGAGGCATGTAGATGACCTATCCTCGGGCTCTCCTTGGAGCTCTTGCTTTCCCTGCCAGTGTTTTTCGCGCTGCTTTAAATAACAGCCATAGGAAATCAGGGGATCAAGAAAATGTGTGAAATCACTACTGCCTGGATAATCCACTGGGCTGGAGGAGCACCCAACTGGAAGCCATCACAGCTACTCTTCCCTGCTTTCTCTGTAAGTGCCATGTCAGTGGCCTTGGAATCCTTCCGGGAATATACCACCACCTGCTCCAGGCTCCTCAAATTCCATTCAGCCTTCAAAGCTCAACAAAGCCCTCCTCCAAGAGTTCTTCCCTGGATGCCCTGGTCCTTAATTCTTCTTCATCTGAAATAGAGGCAGCATTTGCAAGACGTGAAGAACGAGGCCTTTAAATGAGATAAATCTGAGTCTGGTTCAGAATGCGCTCTTCGCCTGGCCTTCCACTCTGAGCAGTACTTATCTATGAGGTGAGATGACATGTTAGCTCATACAATTTATTGTCTACCTCAGAGCTACCCAGATTGTGTTTTGGGCACTCCCATGGCCTAACATTGGCGTTCAGGGAAGTCAAGAAGAGCTTGAGGCAACTGGGGTGTGCAGAGTCTGCCAGGCTCCCCACGTTGCCATGAGATTGCTCAGTTCTCATGAAAGATGGCTGACGAGCAGCCTCCAGCACTTGCTGGCCAAGTCTGGCATGCTAAGCGCAGTGGAAAAGTGTCTACCACCAAATCAGCTGTGCCAGCAACCAGCCAAGAGTGAGTCTCCACTCACAACCCATGAGACCAGGAGCCCAGCATCACCCAGAGTAGCTCACGGTTGGCCTATCTTTAGCAGTGGATGTGGGCATTACAGCAGGCCAGACATGAATGTCTGTCAGGTGTAAATTTCTATCCTTGCCTATTTAAAATATTTTGTTCACTTTATGAAGGAGTATGCCTTCCAAAATGGCAGCGTGGGCAGCTACAAGTATCTTTACTTCCTCCAAAGCAGCTACTGAGGCTAGCAAGAACTGTCAGAATCTACAGTTTGGAGTACTAAACGCCAGTCGGACATTTATAGCATCCAATGACGTGGCTGATTAAAGAAAGCTAGTAAAATCCAAGGGCCGTCAGCCTTGTGCACACCAACTACCACCCCTCACCTGCCGGTCTAGTGGAAGGAAGCTGTACACACTCAGCCCACCATCCCAGTATAACTTGCTGGTGCTTCCAGGAAGGAGGAAACAGGACATGAACAAGACCGTGAATCAGCAAAACCTAACAGACACTCACGGGGCACCGCTCAATAACAGCAGAACAAATATTCTTCTCAAATGCACTTGGAACGTTTCTCCGGGACGCCAAAGTTCAATGCCAAAAACAATTGCCAGTGGATTTTTAAATTGTACCACACAATTGAATGACATCACTGAACAGAAGATAGGGGTCCATGACAGAAGGAAATTAGAAAATGTAGCAATATACAGAAATTAATCTATTACTGTTAAATAGCCAGTGAACAAAACCAGAAATCACTGAAAAAAATATAAAATACTTTAAGATGATTTAAAAAATGCATGGCAGACCAAAACTGATGAGGAATTGCTACAACAGCGACCACAGGAAAAAGAATAGCTGTCTATATTTACTTTACAAAAGAATTATCAAGAATCAGTGACTTGGTTTTATATTTTATGGAACTGACAAAAAGAATAACAAACTAAATCCAGAGATAACAGAAGGGAGAAAAGAGAGATCAAAACAGAGATAACAAAATAGAGGCTAGAAAAGCATCCAAAAGTCAAAGCAGCCATTTGTCTTCTATATAATCAACAAGGCTGGTGGAACTTCAGCGTATGAAAAAGAGAAAAATGCGGAAACTGGAGAGTGGGCATGGCTACTGACCTTCCAGAAGCTGCAAACATCGTGGAGAGCACTGAGGGCAGCTGTCCACAGCGAAGTGATGGTCACGGTAACAAGGACGCAGTCACAGAAACCACTCATGCTGACTCAAGACACAGAATATCTCAAGAGGCCTGTAGCGGGAAAGAGAGTTTAACTGGCAAAGAGATCTCCAGGGGAAGTTTCTGGTATATTCATCTGATAAAGATTTTCCGGATGTGATCCCAAAAGATAGCAGGTACTGGTGAGGATGGGAATGGAGGGGAGCATTCGCGTACTGGTGAGGAGAATGGACATCCATGCGGCTACTGCAGAAAACTATGTGGAGTCGCCCCAAAACAACAAAACTGGAGCTACCATGTGACCCAGGCACCCCCACACAGAGAGACAACTTGCAGTCTCATTGATATGTGAAATGTAAGAAAACCAAACACACGAAGGCAGAGAGCAGAACGTCAGCTACCAAGAGCTGGGGATGGTACATGGGGAGAGGTTGCTCGAAGGCAATAAAATTCCAATTCTGCAGAAAGGACCACTTCAAGAGCTCCCAAATTACTACAGTTAGTGGCAACATACATGCAGGAAATTAACTCTAATGGTTCTCCTACGCCAGCGTGGATTCAGCTACAAATGAACAACAACAAAACAAAATTAGACCCCTATTAGCATCTGTTGTCCAGCTACTCTGTTCCCCAAAGCTAGATGATCAGAATTAAAACATTACCACCAACCAAGCTTGCCTGATGACCTGAAGACATGGCAAGGTCATGGACTTGATCAACTTTAAAACACACAGGAGAGAGAATGTAGAAATAAACTCATGGAAGGTTTGCACTAAGGACAAATGTAAGAGGCAGAGGGAAGGACAAGACCTAGGTCTTATGTGAGGTCGAACCCTCCCATCACGTAGTCAAAGAGGAAAGTGGGAAGGAGCTACGGTCCAGCTTAAAAATTGCTGTCTGTATTTGATGAGTTTGCCTGCCCTCCTGGGCTGATGCCCGACTTCACAAAATTGCAAAATAAATGACCTCCCTTTTACTAATGAGTCTCCATGTTCTAATTGTGAAGTATGTTTTCTAACATATAAAACACTTAAAAAAATCCCTGAGAGGGTTAAGTGTGTGAGGGTGGTAAACATGTCAATTAGCTTGATTGAGACATTCTATAACACGTACACATTTTAGAGCACTATATGCTATGCAGATATTTAATTTATTTTTACTTGAAATCTTGAATTTATATTTAATTTTTAATAATAAAATTCTAAAACTCTCCCAATAAAATTAGTTCTGGAAACAAATGAATTCTACCAAATATTTAAAAGAGAAGAGATGCCAATCAAAATTTAATTCTTTCTAACAGCCTGTATGAAAAGCCACTTAAGCCACCCTAATGGTGAAAGGCAGAGATCTCCCCCAAAGATCAGGCATAAGATAAAGATCCCTGCTCTTAACACTGCCATTCAGCATTGTGCTGGAAGCCCTGGCCTAATAAGGCAAAAAAAAAAAAAAAAAAAAAAAAAAAAAAAAAAAGTTACAAGCATCCAAATTGGAAAGGAACAGACAAAATGACTTTTGTCTGTAGATGGTTTGTTTCTACACATGGAAACCATCAAAGCCTACATCCAAAAAGAATTGCCAAAGTTCGTAAGTACAATCCAGTTACCAGGCTCTAGTCAGCTCATTAAAGAAGTTTCTACACAGCAGCAATAAAAAAAAATCAGAAAGAGAAATTAAGGAAACAATTCCAGGAAGGTGGGAACGATGGATGTCTCACCCCCAACTGAGGAGCTGTTGGCAGTGGATTCCTGCTGGCAGAGGGACAGTTGGTTTGTTAATGATGTGAATTCTGGTGTACCAACCACACTCCAGAGCTGGACCCACACCCAGACGTAGTGGCTGAATGATACAAACTGGACTCCAAGAGACAGAGATACACACACACACACACACACACACACACACACACACACACACTGTGAATCAGCAAAACCACTGCTACAGATAGGTCAACCATGAGCTACTCTGAGTGATGCTGGGGGGAGTGAAGAGGATCTGGGAAGAAGAATTGAGGGAGGGGTGAATATGATTAAAAAATGTTTAAAAAGAAAACAATTCTACCTATAGTAGCACCAGGCTGCTTATGAGTGAATTCCATCAACGATGTCAAAGCCTTGGACTCTGAAAACCACAAACGTTGCTGACAGAAATAGAAGACCGCAATAAGCAGAAAGATGTCCCACATTCATGGAATGAGATTTAACTCCAGGAAGGGAATCCTAGCCAACCTGTTCCGCAGACTTGGTGTGACTTCTGTGAAACTGCAAGGGCGTCCTTTTCAGAATGAAAATTTGATGTTGGAACTCCCGTGGGATTGCTGGGACCTCGAGATCCAAGGCAATGTTGTCAAAGGCAAACAAAGCTGAAGTGAGCACTTTCCAATTCCAGCACCTACGGAGATGTCATACTTTGGGGGACTGTGCACACTAGCCCAAGAACAAACACAAGATAAAGGAAGAGACCTGGCATTTAGAACCAAGGCAGGAGCCTTCAGCCTCGGTAGAGAAGGAGCAACTTCCTCAACAAACGGTGCTCAGACAGCTGGATAGCCGCAAACAAGAGACCACACTGGGGTGCTCCAGGTTCCAAACCTAATTCAAAACAGATCAAGAGCCTAAACGTCTGAGCTCTTGCTGCTTCCACACAGGAGCTGAGTTAGATTCCAGAGGATGCAAGGCCTCTGGCCTCCGTCAGCACCTGCATGCACATGGCGCACATACATACACTCAGGCACACACATGCACGCACAAAATAAATATTTTTAAAAAGTTGCTGAATACTATGTCGGTTTCAGCTGGTAAGAAAAACAAAACACTGGGTGGGTGGTGGTGGCACGCCTTTAATCCCAGCAGTCAGGAGGCAGAGGCAAGAGGATCTCTGAGTTCGAGTTCGAGGCCAGACTGGTCTACAAAGTGAGTTCCAGGACAGTCAAGGCTACATAGAAAAACACTGTCTTGGAAAAAGAAAGAAAGAAGAGGGAGAGGAAGGGAGGCAGGGAAGAAGGGAGGGAGGGAAGAAAGAAAAATAAACCAACCCCACAAGACGTCTACAAGTTAGAACTTCACCACCTTTGATAAATTTTGAAGTTATATTAAAATTTCCAGGAAAAGAAATAGCAGTTTGAGTCTTTAAATACAATTTCAAGCCTGCTAACTTCCGGCTACTTTGTAGCACACCCCTTTTAGTCTTCCCAGTCCTGGTGGCTCCCCAACCTGGAGAGCGCTGTTACAATGTCTTCATTAGGGATGGCAGGGAGCCACTGGAAGCATAATCATAAAACATAATGTTCCAAAAAGAATTCCAGAGTTTTCCTAAATATGTGAAAAGATTCTTTGAAATCTTCTCATAATTACACACTACTTAATGTTCGCTTTCACCAATCTCATTTCACCAATCCACATTTGCCCCAAACCCTCTGAGTTTGCTATTCCCGGGGATACCATGTTGTGGAAAATGCCAGGAAGCTGAGAATCATCCGTACCTTAAAGTTACCTAAACATCTTAACTTTTATGCTCAATCTTGTCTTTCCCGAGTGAACCATTTTGCTCAAGTCCGTCAAGGGCCGTGTTTCTTTTGAACTTTCCCTGGCCAGCAGTGTGGTGTAACCATGGTCCTTTCAGATTAGGGAGGGCCTGTCGTCAGGCTCGCCCCACAGGAGGCAACCACCATTTTGGAAGGCACACAGTTAATGCGTGACTGTCTATCTAGAGAATCTCCAGAAACGTTTCTGGCGTCTAAGCTCTTCTAGTTGTGTTCTTGTTCTCGGGTCTGGGAAGATGGTGAGCCTCAGGCCATGGCGAGATAAACTGTGTTTGCTGCCTGGAGCTATGTGGCCACGTGGAACTGGAGTCCTCTCTCACTGTGGACAATGCAAACACAATCGCTTTCGCTGAAGTTAAAATCGAATAGAGACAGAACAGACTTCCAAATTTAAAATCTAATTGCAGAGGAGCCTCTCTTTTCAACTCTCTCTACTCACAAAGAGAAATAAACCTGCTCGTTATTAACTTTCTTCTAACTATGATATAAATGGGGGTTTCCAAAGTCACCAAAATTGGAGATATTAACCACATCAGCCTGCATTGCAGTGAGAACACCCAGGTAGGAATTTCTCCTACTAAGACAGCAGAAGTTGGGGGTCTCTGCTGAGGCAGGAAAAGGAGAAAAGCAGGGTCAGATTTAAAAACAGCTACAAGTTCCTATGAAGTGAATCTGTGTGAGGTTTCATTGGGTGCTCTCTTTACAAAAGGTTTTCCTTTTGTTTTTTTTTTAAAGTCCACAAGATAAGCAATAGCTCACAGAACAAAAGAAGGGACAAATAAGGACAGCTCAGTGCCAAGCCTTGGGCTATTTTACCTCAGAGAAGCAGAGAGGAAGAAGCCAGGATGTGCTGGCTTGGTCGCTCAGTTTTCAGCATTTCCACCAAGGGGCTCCCGCAAACCTCAGAAGCACACACCTACTTAGAGCTAGCCATATGCACTTATTTTTAGAAGGCTCCTGTGCCTCCATGTAGCATGTCTCTGAGCATGTTGTCATGGGATTTACAGGAACTCACAATGTTTTTCAAGGCTAAGTGGCCCTCCGGATCCGGCCCCAAGAGCTGTCATTGATCCCCAGTGAAGCCATGTCTGGGGTTTTATTATTATAAAACAGCTCCTCTCTGGGTCATTCACTTAAAGAGGAAAGAGAATGAGGACTAAGCCAACTCTCTGTCAGCTGAGCAGGGCAGAGGATGGGAAATGATTTATGTGAAGCTGAGAACCTTACTCTTCATAGGCTCCTAACTATGCCAGTCCCGGTTTCTCAAATGAATGGTTGAGAGACTATTGAATGGTAGAAGCAATTTTAAAAAATCATTTTTAAATCCAAGCTCTTTTTTTTCACCTTCAACCAGTGTGTTTTTTATAATAGCCATGCCCCCCCCCCCACATACCTCAGACTCACTGAGCATGAAGCCCTGGACAGGAAAATAAAAGGAACACATGCAACACACAACACATCCCACCCCTCTGCTCAGTGGGTAGGAACTGAAATTCCAAACACCATGGTGTTCCGATGCACGAAATGAGCCAGAGAGCAAACCCCTCATGTTGGTTGCCTTTCCAGCTCCCTGTGGGCCACAGTCAGCACCAAATTCCAATCCAAAGTGTATCTTATCCTGGAAAAAAATTCCATTAACCAGACATTCAGGAATGGAGGAAAGATGATCTTTGGGTTAAATAAAACATCAATTTTGTTGACAAAAATCCATCCACTAAAAATCTATTCTGTTTCCAGTTTGTGCTTGCCTAGGTGCCTCATGTGATTATATATGTTCTACCATGCTTGCCAATGTATGACAAGATAGAAGCCGTCTTCACTTTCTTAAAGTATAATGTTATGAAATTTGGACGATATTGTTAGTGATTAAGATAAAATTAGTACTGTTAAGGTATGATAACCAGGAACTGAAAATTACACACATTCCCCTCCATCGGCCCTCTTCCTTCCCTGGATGTGCTGGAGAAAGCCCACAAACAAGGACCTAGTGCACCTAAAGTTTTGTTGAGGTTCACAGACGCCAAGAAAGTTTTCCATTTTAGACATGGGGGTCTAAATAGAGTTCCAATTGCAAGTGAAGATAACGTGGAAGCCATGACATGACTATGGGGAGAAGTTGTATCTGCACAAAGGACCTGGCCTCACTCCTCAGACTCATAACCACAGAGGAGTAGAGCCCAGTACATGCATGAATACACATACCATTTTGGGGTAGTAATGGCCACTGGGGAGCAGATAAGAGACATGGACATTGCGGTGAGTGATATGGGCAATCTATCCATTAAATCAATACACACATTCAGTTAAGACTGTCCCAGGGTCTCACTAGCAGGGGCCCAGAATAGGAAAGGCCACCGATCACAACCCCCAGTGACTGATTTCTATCTGTCTGACTTTGACATCAAGGAGAATGTGGATCTGAGTCCAGCTTGCCTGGGGTTCTGGCAGGCATGTTCTCCACGCGGGAAGAATAACTGCAGTAAACGTTCCTCTCCAGGGGAACACTCAGGCTAATCATTGGGAGGAGATTCTCTCAGGAACCCACTGTTCCAGTCCGGCCTCACAGCCCTTGCCATGAGGGGAGAAGATCCAAGCAAGAGGGAGACGAGTTAAAAATCACTGAAACCGAAGCGTGAAATCACTCTTTAGGCGTGCCGGTCAGTTTCTCCTTACCTGCCCGCATTTTTAAATTTGCAAAAATAAAATATTTGCACAAATACTACCAAGCCAGAGGGACCTGGGGTCATTTGCTAACTGCACACAGTCTTCCAAGTGTCAGCTAAGCAAGCATGGCCGTTCCCATGTCGTCCTTGGGCACCCAGTGTATTCAAGATGCTCATCTGTCAGAGATCTTGTGGGAAAATACACAAGGTACATTTCGATCCTTTGGGAATCTCACTGTTACGTCAGAGAGATAAAAACAATATCAGAGAGACCCAACAATATCACCTAATGACATCACTAAAATGCCACACTGTGAAGTCAGAACTCCCAACTTTAAAGGTCATGTTAGTTATTTATTAGGCTGTAGACACAGAGTAATTGTATTGTCAGTCCTGAGCCCATTTCCTCATCTATAAAATAGTGGCAACAAAAAAAATACTATCAGTATTAAGAATTCTAAGAATGAAGTGACATTTTCTCCACTTTCTGGGTCAAGATAGTTGGTAAGCGATAAAAATGCCGTAAGAGTGTGGGAGGTTCACTTGAGAGCATGGCTGACCCAGCAAACCTCTTGTGAGGCAAGGACAGCGGCGAATGTCTGCAGCCCAGACCCCGGATTGGCAGCCGAACAGAGCATGAGGAGCCGCTTGCCAGCTTATTCAGCCACTAGAGCGTTGTGGTGACGCCATGGTGAGAAACGAGGAAGAGGAGCATACGATGTGCAAGTCAGGTGGGCTCTCTCCAGAAGCCACTAACATAAAGTTTAAAAAAGAATGTGCCCTTCTTGAATTTTGCATCCAAATGGATGGAAATAGAAAACACTATCCTGAGTGAGGTAAGCCAGACCCAAAAAGAGGAACATGGAATGTACTCACTCATATTTAGTTTCTAGCCATAAATAAAGGACATTGAGCCTATAATTCGCAATCCTAGAGAAGCTAAATAAGAAGGTGAACCCAAAGAAAAACATATAGGCATCCTCCTGAATATTAACCTTCATCAGGCGATGAAAGGAGACAGAGACAGAGACCCACATTGGAGCACCGGACAGAAATCTCAAGGTCCAAATAAGGAGCAGAAGGAGAGAGAGCATGAGCAAGGAACTCAGGACCGCGAGGGGTGCACCCACACACTGAGACAATGGGGATGTTCTATCGGGAACTCACCAAGGCCAGCTGGCCTGGGTCTGAAAAAGCCTGGGATAAAACCGTACTTGCTGAACATAGTGGACAATGAGGACTACTGAGAACTCAAGAACAATGGCAATGGGTTTTTGATCCTATTGCACGTACTGGCTTTGGGGGAGCCTGGGCAGTTTGGATGCTCACCTTACTAGACCTGGATGGAGGTGGGGGGTTCCTTGGACTTCCCACAGGTCAGGGAACCCTGATTGCTCTTTGAGCTGATGAGGGAGGGGGACTTGATGGGGGAGGGAAAGGGAAATGGGAGGCGGTGGCGGGGAGGAGGCAGAAATCTTTAATAAATAAATAAATAAATAAATAAAAATTAAAAAAAAAAGAATGTGCCAAGGCATTCCCATTTCCAAGAGACTACAAAATGCACTGTCACTGGTCCCATTGTGGAAAAAATTGAGGATGGTTCATTCAGCGTTAGCAGCCACTTATAGCAGGAGCCTTCTTTGGACAGTGGGATCATCTACCGGTGCGTGAAATGGCGCACATTCCCAAATACCTCCCAGAGGTTCAGCGCCATACTGCCTGGGCAAGGGCCTGTGACGATTGCCGTTTGTGAGATGATGTCTTGGTTTTATCAACACAGCCTGCTTTCTTTGGAGGGCATCATCCTGTGGGAAGTAACTGAAGAAAAGACGCAAGCCCATGGCTCTCTTCCACACTCATCTACACATTCCTTCAGTCTTCTCCACGTCCTTCTCTGCCTTCATGTAGTTTCGCGCTTTCTTCCAGAAATGGGTGGTAACCCTCAGTTTAACAATGCGGCTCACTGTGTGCTAGGGAAAGTTAGACTTATAAGATGAAGTTTTAGGATTAACCTTCACATAGAGATACTTTAGCATGAAAGCAGAGGGTGCCAGAACCCATGGGGTACAAGTGAAATAGTCTAAGGGGGAAGAGTTCAGCCACAGCGTTAAAGAATTGAGAGATTCCAAACAAATACATTAATGATGCACCTTGGGGGTTTAGAAAACAAGCTAAACTCACAATCGGTAAACAGAAAGGAATAAGAACAGGAAGAAATTCATGAAGTGGAAATGAGGAAAACAATACAGAGAGTAAAGAGTCAATGAAATAGAGTTGAATCTTTGCAAATATATATATATAATGCACACACACACACACACACACACGCACGCACGCACTTAACTAAACAAGCCAAACTAAAGGGAAGACTCTAATTAATAAAATTAGAGGTGGAAAGAGAGCTATTTCAATTGATAACACTAAAATTCAGAAAATCACTATAAAAACAGCAAAATCATTACATTGGAAAATCTAGAAGAAAAGGCTAAATCTCTAGATGAATGTGGTCTGTCAAAATTAAGCTGAGATGAAGTAACTATTTAGGCAGATCCGTACAAATAGTGAGATTGATTTGATAATGAAAATATTCTCCAGACCAAGAAATGTTCAGTCCCAAATGGATTCACTGGTGAGTTCTACAAGACTTCCAAAAAAGAACTACTACCCATGCTTCCCAGACTAGCTCATTAAGAAGGAAAGAACAGGATACTACTCAATTCTTTCACAAAAGCAGCATTGTGCTTATGTCAAAACCAAATAAAGATACAAGAAAATAATAAACCAGTGTCTCTTAATGAATGTAGATGCGAAAATTCCCAACAAAATATTGATGAACCACATTTAAGAAAATATCAAAATGAACTTTCTATATCTATAGCTAGCAGTATATTTAATGAGGTGAAATCCAGTGTTTTCCCCTAAGGGTGTCTATTTTCTCCACTCTCATTCAGTATAGTCCTTAAAGTCTTAGCTAGAGCAGTAAGACTAGAGAAACAAATAAAGGGATACAAATAGGAAAGGAAGCTATCAAAGTATCCTTATTTGCATTCTATATGATTGCATACATAAAGACCCT
This sequence comes from Microtus oregoni, assembly GCF_018167655.1. Taxonomy (NCBI): domain Eukaryota; kingdom Metazoa; phylum Chordata; class Mammalia; order Rodentia; family Cricetidae; genus Microtus; species Microtus oregoni. The sequence continues at coordinate 2,781,624 of NW_024544029.1, read as the reverse complement.
AAAGTCTCCATAAAAACTCTGTTAGTGTCAATTATCTATTAAATAATCATTTTATAAGCAACAATTTAAAGATCACTTTAGCACATTTAATTTTCTAATATCTGAGTAGAAATGTGCAGAACTATGTGTGTGAACTTTATGCATTATACAAAAGTTTACAGAGCTAAAGGTGTGTAAGTTTGCATGCTACATGGCCGATACATGCTCTCTTCCATACAAAATGTCATAATGATCAATAAAATCCTGACATTCCCGCTCTTTTTAATTCACAGCCTTTATATGAGAATTCCACCAGCTGAATAGTCCTGCTGAATGAAGTCCTGGTCTTCCTCTGTCTGCCTTGAAGAAATGAACATTTTCTTACTATGTGAGACGTGCTTTGACTTCAGCAGATGGGTGTGTGTGTGTGGTCTGCAGTACTCAGATTGCAAAAGGTCTAACCATGTTGTAGCCCCGCTGATCTACTTTATGCTTCAGGGGTGGGTGGATTAGTACAGAAGAGATTTCTGTGTAATGATGCAAACTGGCACTGACTCCTTCTATGCTAAATGCATTTATGGTTCTGTTGTAGTATATAAGCCTTCTAAGAAGAAAAGCAGAGAGGACTTTAGCAAGTTAGTGTCCTCCAAACTAAAGCTGTTAATTGAACTGAGACGGTATAAAAATGAAAGGGACCCACCTCTGAAGTCAGCTGAAGCCTCTCACCAACTCAAAACCAAACACTTCTAGTAAAATTAGAATCTGCTGTGAAAGTTACAAACATGGGGATATTTGCTTATTCATATAATATTTTCATCAATTCTTTTGAGAATTTCATACAATGCATTTTCATCTTATCCCTCTGCCCTATAACTCTTCACAGAGCCACCCCTACCTTCCCACCCCCTCTCTCGCTTTTAAAATGAACAATTGAGACCACTTCATGCCTCTTGTATTCGTACCCTTGGGTGTGGAGTTGTCTACTAGGCTGGGATTGACTTTTGGTGATTCACATCTTTAACCAAAACTCCCTTTCGTGCAGAAGCTATTAATATCAATAGCTCCTCCATTGGGAGAGAAGGCTCTTGAGCCACCCCACCCCCACCCCCGCCATGCTTGAATGTGGACTGGCCTGATCTTGTGCAAGTCTTGTGTGGGCAACCACACTGCTGTTAATCCATGGGAGCAGAAGTCCAGTTATGTCTAGGAGTCATTATTTCACTCCAGTCCTCCCCTTCTTCCAACAGGGTCCCTGAGCCTTGAGTGTGAGGGTGACTATAGATGTCCCGTTTGCACTGAACACTCTACTGACACTTAGGCTCTGTACTCTGAAAGTTTTGAGTTTCTACATTAACCACCATTCAAGACATAGAGACGTATGATAAAGTCTGAATTTAGAAGGTAAGTCTTATAATATGTCCACTTAGAAGAACAATAGTGAACTCCCCAGCCATGTGTGCTTGGCCAAATTTACAGTACTGAGCATGAGTTTCCTTTTGTGGATTAGACCTTAAATCCAATCAGAAAGCAGTTGGTTACATGTAATGTCTATGCCACTGTTGCACCCATGGGCATATTTCTCCACACCAGTCAGACTGTATCACAGCATCCAAGCTGGGTTAGACTGTTGATGGTACTGATTACGTCAACAGTGTTAAAGAGACAATATCTCAGGACCTCAGGGACAGCGTCACTGATCTCCTAAATGATTTGGGAAATCTCACAATTAAGAATAATTTTGTTTACAAAAAAATGCTAAATTCGTGCTTGACCTAGAGTTCTAGTATATCAACTATAATTTCATCAGATACACTTCAGGACCCACCCTGTAACCACATAGAAATTCTTTAGCATTTCTTTGAAGACATTAACTTAAAAATTTAGGTATAAATATTGCTCTTAACTTTCCTTACTTTCTTCCCAAGTGCCTCTTTCTCTTTCTGGTGTCTTAAAATGTATATGAAAATCTCTTAAACTCCATCTGTACTTTATAGTAAAAAAAATACTCAATATATTTAGTTATAATTATATACTAGGTGATATATGAAAGATCATATATACATACATGAAAACACATATAAAATCAGTGAAGGAGAATAAGCTTGGCTTGTTGCTAGATGATAGATAGATAGATAGATAGATAGATAGATAGATAGATAGATGATTATCCAATCAGCTTCTTCACATCCTATAAACCCTAAAAAAAAAAAAAAAAAAAAAAACAAAAACAAAAAAAACAGAATTCTTGCCCAATAAGCCATCGGGTCCCTCCATGTGGTAACCATCTTCCTTTCCCAGCTCTCTGCCTGGGACAGAAAGTTCTTTCTAACTGCGCCTTCTGATAGGTGTTTCCTTATTCTTTCTTTGATCGCAACATTCTTTGGAATGAAGATTCAAAGGCCAGGTCCACACTGATGCAAAAGTAAACATAAATGTCTCTTAAGTAACTTATAAAATATTGTTCTAAAATCCAAGCAAATTGGTGTGCTAAAAGGGAGTGCAGAATTTCCTAAAATTAAGCATTCCCCAAATTCTTCAATGGTACCAAACTGAACTATTCTTTGCATTTTCTACATGCTGAACTAGCACAGCCTACCACGGGTTAAAACGATCACTCACTTAAAAAATATTTACTGAACAGTTATTCCAGGTACTGTTATACAACAGGGAACAGAACCCACAAAAATTCTTACATTTATGAAATTAGTATTGATAATGTGATATCAGTAGGTCAGCTGTGTGCTTAGACAGCCATCACATCACCATGGGGAACCAGGAACATGTGCACACTGCTCAGACAAGGAGGGGGAGAGGAGGGAGCCTCCCGTATAGGAAGCGGTCCATGGCTACACAGTAGACAGTCGAACGTTCATATGATGAGTTCAAAACCCAGAAAATGCTTTCTTCGTGCAGCTGTACTTGATAAGTCAACTTTTATGTGATAAGAAAAAATACAATAATCTTGTAGAAATTGAGAAGAACCCAGAGAAAGGGTAGATGCTGTACAATAACAGATGGCTGCTTTTAAGATTACCTATTTGCTTGCTTAAAGAATACGCTGTCATTTGCTAACATTTGGAGTAAAATAGGTCTTTGTGACTCCTGAAATGTTACTGTAACCCTGTTATTTAAGCTCTCTTTGGCAGCTACAGGTTAATATTGGCCAAAGCATTAAAATTACACAAAATTGTATTTCACACAGCCAAGTAGTAAAGTGACTTCCAAATATACCGGAGTGATGACCGGTCTCAGACCACAGCCGATCTACAGCCTGCCTGACACAAAGCTTCCTTGATTTCGTTTCCATTCTCACTGTTTCCCAACGCTGCTTTTAAATGACTTTCTTCATGGAGCTGAAAGAGCAATAAAGATGGCGTCTTTGGTGGGAGGGAAGAGCGTAGATTTTTTTCTGATAAACTTAGAACATCACTTCTCAAGTTTTTTTTTTTATTTGTTGTTTTGTTTTTTAATTAGGAGGTAAAGATAAGAACTCTAACGACACAGGCCAGTGACAGAGCTCACTATTGTGTTTTTCCGTCTTTCTTAAGACCACGCCTGAACAATGGTAATGTAATCTGTGATCAACAAGTTCTGGATTCTACAATGTGCCGAGCGCCTGTGTAGATTTTCTGCTTTTCTCATATCATGATAAATGTGTTATTTTCCGAGAAACTAAAAAGTTACATAATGCACTAACTACCTAGGAGATAATGGTATAGACAACAAAATAAGTCAGAGCGATTGCTTGCTCCCCACTGAACAGGGAACAGTATATCCCAGTGTGGGTACCCACCGGTTCACCAGGCACTCCCTTCCCATCGCTGCTCACACAGTCCATCAGCACAAATGGCTGTCCTGAAGTTTGCAGTCAAAGAACAATAGCTAGACTCTGCAAGCGCTGAGGTCCTGGTCAAGATGATTTCATTCTGCAGATAGTTCTTCCTGAGATCTTTCTCCACAGGGTAAAAAAAAAGGAGTCATCAGAGGCCAGCAGTGAAACAGCTAAACTTAAAGTCCTAGAGATAAATGTTGTCTGTAAAAGCTCAGCCTTCAAGCTAACAAGAAGGGAACTAGCATATCTTTCAGAAGAAAGTTCTAGTAACCCAAAGAATCTAGCCTTTGGGGGAGTAGATGACTGATCTTTAGAAAGTACACAAGCACACACATGTGCACAAACACACACACACACACACACAAACACACACACACACAGAGAGAGAGAGAGAGAGAGAGAGAGAGAGAGAGAGAGAGAGAGAGAGTTTGACCACAGTTCATCATAGACTCAGAGCAGTCAAATAGTCAGTGATCAAAGCCCCTGCTGCAGAGGTTTCTTCTCACTGAGGAGAAGGAGCTGGAAGGAGTCACCGTTCTGTCGTGAACTGGAGCAGGTAGGGTTGCTGCACAGAGCTATGTGAAATCTATCTGTGGCAGCAGATGGAGGATCCTTCTGAAGTCACTTGTGACTTCACAGTGATATTCTAAAGGCAATGCCACCCTGAAACTCTAAACAGGCAAAGTCATTGAAATGCTAGGAACTTGAGGGGGAAGGAGAGGACCGGCAGCGCATCCACGGGGCAAGTGAGTCTTGCTGTGTCCCTCACTCAGCATGATCCTGCTTTGGATGACCAGTGACCCTGGATGCTGTCCAGAGAGGTGATCTCTCCATTTCAGTTGGGGCAAGCGCTCTTGTAAAGAGGGAATTCTCTAAGAACCAACCCTGAAGTCGGCTTGGGATTCCTTAGTCATGCAAACCGTTTACAGCAGTTATCTGCTGAACCTAAAACATGCTCCCGACAGCTAGTAATTCTCAAAATGATGTCACCAAATCCTCAGACAGGAACAAACCTCTGGCAGAGCCTCCTGACTTCATCGGGCAGAATAAGAGGCACTTGGAATGTCAACAGCTGTGACCAAAAATAAGAAACTATTTCGTCTAAAATTAGTGGGCTTCTGCAAGAGGCTCTTTGTTCTGCTGAAAGGCAGGGGTCCCGGCTGTTCTACCCTTCCACAGTTAGGACACCGACTTTGTCCCTGCAGGGAGTCTGGTATGACTGATGGACTCGGAGTTCTGCTTGGGTATATATATATATAAACATCACAACTGACATGGAGTTTCAGATGTCACGATTTGAACAGACTAATGTATGAGTAATGCCCCCCTTTCCCTGGTGAGCTAAATAGTAAACACAGAGGTATGGACACCAGCATTGAAAACGTTGAGTGGTTAAAGAGCAATTGGTCACTTCCCGCTGAATGGAGAACAGTGTGTGTGTGTGTGTGTGTGTGTGTGTGTGTGTGTGTGTAACCAGGTGGTGGTGGCACAGGCCTTTAACCCTAGCACTTTCAAGGCAAATGCGGCAGATCTCTACAAGTTCGAGGCCAGTCTGGTGTACAGAGGGAGTTCCAGGACAGGCTCCAAAAGCTACACAGAGAAACCCTGTCTCAAAACCCAAATGTGTGTGTGTGTGTGTGTGTGTGTGTGTGTGTGTGTGTGTGTGTATAGCGTATATAATATATACACATATATACGCATAATGAGGCTAAAAATAGGTTCCACAAATACATGTTACTTCTTAGGTGAAATAATCAAGAGAGACAGAGACTGAGAGTCCCTAACCTTCTTATGTGTACAAAGCAAACCACAGTGGCAGGTGACTCTATGAAACCATTCACAGCCTTCAGTATGCTTCTTAGCTGGGGTAACTACACCCCAGGACACTGAGCAAAGTCTGGAGACATTCTGGGTTTTCCTAATGGGAGGAGGTGAAACTTCTACCCACAGAGCACAGGATGAACCCACAACAAAGAATTACCTGTCCCTAAACGTTAACAGGACTGAGGGTAGGGAACTGCGCCAGAGCAAAGTGGTCTCTCTTTTTTCTTTTTTTTCTTTTTTTTTTTTTTGTTTGGTTTTTGGTGTTTCAAGACAAGGTTTCTCTGTGTGGCCCTAGCTGTCCTGAAACTCACTCTGTAAATCAGGCTGGCCTCAAACTCACAGAGATCCGCTAGCCTCTGCATCCCGGGTGCTGGGATTAAAGGCGTGCACCACCACCGCCAAGCCAGAACAAAGTTTAATGTGAGTCACATCCTTCATTCCAAAATGTTTAGCAGCCCTGGAGTCATAAAGGAAAAGGAACTAGAAGGCAATTAATCACAAGTGTTTTGTTTAGCCTAACATAGGTTTCAACGCTGCCTCGATAGTTTCAAATCATTGGTACATTTCATACATTTTGTTTGCCCGATGTGGGCCTGGTATACACGGTGCAAATCATTTCGGACTCGCTGCATTTCAGACACCAAACAGTCACCCTTAGGTGGTAGCTACCATCCTGGAAAGTGGTGTCCTATAATAGTGTAATACTTACTTCATTTTGTTGATGAAGTGTTTTCTCTAAATGTATAAGACATGAGAGGATGGATTGCCCCAGGCTGTAAATGGATGGGCCTTTCTGTTCTAAAGCAATGCCACAGCAGGCACACAGCTGATGAAGCCTTAAGTATAGCTCAGAAGGAAGACGTGGGCAGGTAGAGCTGTCTCCTTAGCTGGCTGGTGAAGGGGTGTGAGCAAAGAGTAGCTTGGACAGTGAGGACCTCGGAACACGGAGGGTCACTGGCCGTCACACCTCAGCTCTTTGGAGTACATTATGACTGGTGACCTAACAGAAACGCTACAAATGTCGGAGGTCCCCTCCCTTCCTCCCAAACTGCAGAACAAGTTTTTGAGTTTGGAGTACGTTTTGCTGAGTGCCAGGTCAGTCTCCCAGCTGTGTCTGTTCTGCCTGCCCTGTACATAGACCATTATATTTTGCAATAAAGGAGGATTAAAAACAGCTCTTGTGAGTTGCTTACAATCTTCTTGGGAATAAAGAAATGATAACATATGAAAGTGGTTTTAGGACATTTTCAAAGTGACATTTTACTGTTTCTATAAACATGACTCCATCCTCAGGGGCATTTTTTAAGAAATATGGTTCACTTTGTTGGTGGAGAAATAGCTGAATATCATGGAAATGTATTAAAGTTTACTGGCCCCATGTCAGCCAGCTAAGCCAGTTTCGAACAGTTGAGTGTGGTTTTATTTGGCACACACAGGGGGCAGTTAGTTAAATGGTTTACTCTTTCAAAATAATTCCTCATGGGTTATCTTTGCAGAAGAGGAGAAATTTCATGGCTAGATTTCATGAAAATATCTACGCCACCACAAATATGTCACAAAATAGAAAATCCGCATTCTTTCTCACCTCTCCTCTCAAATTACACAGATGAGCACACAGCGGTGGCTCTTCTATGGGGCGGAGGGTGGGGGAGCACACACTGCCGTGTGGGCTGGAGGACTCAAACCACAGACTAAAGTCTGTGTCTCCTTTGTCATCAGCGTAATGCCAAATATAACCCGGAAAGGGGAAAACAGCACGCATTTGTGTGTATTTATCTGGTATTTTTGTAAACAGGACGAGAGTCTGAGAGCTTTCAACCAAGCACAGAAATAGTTGTGAATGTGGACACAGCACACAAGCATTGATTTAGTCTGTGGACATATTACCTCAAGCATGCAGTCAGGCAAAGATAGCTGGAAGTGTCCGCTCCGAGCCAGAGGTGGCCAGGCCTAGTGCTGCTGGATCCCATTTTAGCTCAGCGTTTTTCACAAGCTGGTTTCTCAAAGAAAATCGTTTGCTGTAAAGAATGAAACCAAAAAGTTCTCTCTATGTAAGACATGAGAGAATAGATTGGCCCAACCTTTACCAAGGTCTTTTTGTTTTGAAAAAAACATCATGGAAGGAACACATCTGATGACACCTTCAAATGCAGCACATGAAAAACATGGAAGTGTGCAGAGCTGAGTGGCCCATACTGATGACACTCCGGAGGGTCCACAGTGAAAAACTAGTGTCCTGACTGAAAAGTGGGCAGAAGACTTGAAAACATTTCTTCAAACAAGATACGCAGAGGCCTGATGAACACGAGGTAATAGGCTCAGCGTCACTAACCATTAGGAGAGACTACATAGCCAGGCTCTGCATCGCTAACCACTAGGGAGACTACATAGCCAGGCTCTGCATCGCTAACCACTAGGGGAGACTGCATCGCCAGGCTCAGCGTCGCTAACCACTAGGGGAGACTGCATCGCCAGGCTCAGAGTCTCTAACCACTAGGGGAGACTGCATCGCCAGGCTCAGCATCACTAACCAGTAGGGGAGGCCACATCGCCAGGCTCAGCATCGCTAACCACTAGGGGAGACCACAGCACCTGGAGATGGCTGTACTAGCTCACAACTGGGTTTCCGTACTCACTGCCGCTGGGCCATAACATTTAAAATGGTTCCAGTGGGAAGCTTTATGTTCCCATAATTGCATCCCACCGACAGCAAAAGAAAACTTCTGTAGACTTTCAAATGAGCTCTGTGTGCTGGCTAGTCTGGTCACCTTGACACACAAACCAGAATTATCTGAAAGGAGGGCACTTGCTGGATCTCTCTCTTATTCAGTAAGAACACGAATGTTATATGACGTGAATGTTAGAATGCTTCTAGTTGGGAATATTAAATTGGGGGCCAGTAAGATGGCTCAGCAGGTAAAGGCGCTTGCCAACAAGCCTGATTTCTAGTCACAAGACCCATACGATAGAAGAGGCCTGGCCTCCACAAACTGTCCTCACAGTGTCTATGCATACACAGTAAACAAGCAGTAAGAAAAAATTTTAACAACAAAAAGAATATTGAATTGGAAAGCTTGATACTTTAATTCAGTTATAGTCCAAATTCTAATAGAATTTTCTAGGAAATTTAATGAGCTGTTTCTAATACTTTTGAAAGTATAAAATTAGTACATTTTGAACAAATTGTAGAGAAATGTCTTGCTCCTCTCAGTTTTTTTTATTTCACTCCAAATTAGAATATAACATCTGACATGGACCCCAAAATCGACAGATTGAAATAGAGACACAGCTAGGTAGACAAGCAAATTCTTTATGGCAGCGTTTGTCTTGTCTCGTCTCCAGCCAGATCTTCTTTATTCAGTACAGCGTAGTGATTTCCTAGGTGCCTGGAAATCTTCAAAGAAGCTGAGCACCTTGGCACACACCTGTAATTCTAGCATTTTAGAGGTTGAGGCAAGAGGATCATGGGCTATAGGGCAGCTTTGCTACATAGCAAGACCCCATCTCAAAAACAAAAATAGAAGTGTTGTCATTTTGGTCGCTCAGTGTTGTTTTTTATGTGTGAGCTCCCTATTGGCCCAAACTATGAAAGGTACACCACATACATTCTTATTTCATTCATGTTTTGTTTTACTCATTTTTAAAAATTAAGTAAGCCTCTATGTGAAAACACATGCTTTGAAGTGGTAATGGATTTGCGTGCCTGGCTCCCTTTGGGCTGCATAGATTCAGGGTCAGGGTCAGATTCATCCCGCAAAGCCTGGTTCAGCTCAGTCCGTCCGTGTTTCTTGAATAAATGATTTGTAAGCCGTTAAACAACTGCACCACAGAGAGAAGGTTCCAGAAGGGCAGGATCCAGGATCACGCTATAGGCTTCCCTTTGCCCTGCTTTCTACACCGTTTTCCCCCAGTGATTCAGCAAATCTGCTTACATCACACTTGCTATTTTGTGGATGGCGACAGTCTGGGAGGAGTAAATAGATGGGCTTGCAGGCACGCGAATGAATGCTCCCGCAGCCTGACAGCTGAAGAAGAAGGAAAAAATAGGCTGACTTTAGGAAGGTGACTTTTCATACAGGCGACCATGAAAAGCATGAACTCACCCCCTCTCCTACCCCCTCCTCCTCTCCCCAATATATGGCCCCACTGAATAAGGCTTGGCAAACCAGGACAGAGGCAGACCTTTGAGAACAGATTTTAGAAATGGCTCAGGGTGGCCACCTCCGAACTCTAATGTGGGGAGACTTTTTATATGAGGAGTGTCACCCATATACCCTGAAAATTACAAAGATATACTATTCCAAATTTAATAACAATCTTCAGGGTTCTGAGGGCTATGCTTTGCTTGGATTAAAACTGCCTAATATGTGACTGCCATTCTTAATTTCCATGGAATTGGCCGGGCTGTGTCATCTTCTCCTTAAGCAAAAATATAATCATGCCATTGAACAGTGAGCTCTATGAATTATGAGAAAATGAAATTTATAGAAGCATGTAAGAACTCGAGCAGAGGGAGCAGCATCCAGGAACTTGGCAGCCAACCTTCCCCATAACTCAGAGACTGGCGTAGCTGTGGTTAACCCGAGATAAGCAGTTGGAGCACTTGTTCTGTGTGCACACTCAAAAGTGTCTTCTAGAGGCTCTCAAAATAGCAAGACATACCAAACGGGAATTCTTCCAACAAGCGAGTTCTCCGGGAGCACCTCTTCTAACACCTGTGTCAGCACAGGGCATGCTGGGTAGAAACAGGGCAGAAGGCTTCCCAGGGAAAGGACCCAGACAGACACCTTCCGCAATGTCTGCCCCCTTGTCTTTCTGTCTCAGTTTCTCTCTTCCTTTATGTGCCTGCTTCACTCTATCAACACCAGGACACCTACAGAATTATGTCAACAAATTAGACCTCAGACTAATTAAAAAACAAGTTCAAGCAGTCGGTCCTTGGTATGGTTTCTACAATATATCATGGCCATTATTCATAAGTGATGACAAGCCCCAAAATGTGGCCTCTTTAAACACGTAGGTACCAGTATTCAAAGGTTTGTACACTTTATTTCCTGTAAAGATTTCCACACACCAACAAATTCCCCTCTGTTCCGTGGGGGATACTAGAGAGGGACAACCCTTAATTAGGTTTCAGTAAATTAAATGCAAATGCCCAAATTGGTTTCAAAACAATTGTCATAGATTTAGGGGATCGGTTTGGTGTACTAGACACATAAGTGACTAGCTTCAACTTGATTTTTAAAAACCAAAGTAAAGGCTGACTGACTGGTATGTTTATATCATACATATGATAACACACATAACAGGATTGCATGCCACAAGCAATTAACATTATTAGGATAGAAAGCACAGCACTGGGGAACAAAATTTTCCACCCGACTTTCTCCCTTAAAAAAGCATGTGTCTGAACAGCTTAACATGGGTGCAGCACCGGCTTCTGTCTGCTTCCTCCTTGATTCAGCCATCTTTCCATGGATTGTCTGAGAGCAAAGCCTCCAACAAGCTGCTTGCCATTTGGGGTAGGCTAGACCAGGAGAGCTGGCAGAGGAGGAGGTGGTGTGTTCCACGGGCATCTTCAGCGCTGCAAGTGTCCCCTCCCTAGTCATGATCTTAAGCTTCTCCTGTTTGTGCCAACCATGTTCCAGCCTGGGAAGCCTTTCCCATAACTTTCAAATAGAAAACAAAAGGAAGCCCTCAGAGAGCGAGTACTGATGGCTGACTCTACCAAAGGTTAAGAATGTGTACCCCATCAGAAACACCTTTGCTAAATATTAGACATGCTTGCTCTTGAGATTCCTTCAGTTACTTGATGCCCAGGAACCTCACTCGCTGCCCTTACCCTGTGGAGCCCAGTATGGCCCTTCTCCCAGATCTTGGTCACCTGTCCACTTCTGTGACTATTGCTTTTCCTTTGCTCTGCCTCTCCCGTCTTCCCGTCTCGAATTCAGCTCCCAGCAAGTCCAGCCTCCAATGAGTCCTCGGACTGCCTAGCGCAGTCAGTTCAGCACGGTACTCAGAAGAACAATGCCTATCTTCCATCAACAAGGCGCACCTCTCTTGGGAGCCCATAGTAGTTGGTTTGGGTCATGCCCCTCTTTTAAATTGGAGCCATGTTTATCAAAGCAGTTTGGTGCAGGATTTGCAAATACAGGGAAATGATCCCTGATACCTCTGCATGGTCATTACTTGTTTGCAATGTTAAATTCAAATGTCCCAATACTCAAGGCAACTTAATAAGTCAAGAAACTCTTTCTGAGGCCGTGTTCATTCAATACTGAAAGGACCACTGTAAAACAGCCGTGGGATCCCAACTGCTAGTAAGTACTTTTGACGTGTGTTCCTGCATGTGGAGTCAAGTTGGCATCACTATCTGGAGCTCTCTGAAATGCTATGAAGCACGTCAGCAAGTCAGCAGTCAACCTAACATGAGAGAGTTGTGGAGAAAAACAGCCACTTTATGCCAGCTTCCAAGTGGGTAGTGAGCAAATAAACGTGGTCCTAACTGTTCTCTTCCAGCTTGCTGGCTTTGTACGGAGGCTGGGGCATTGACTTGATTTTAGATTTTGTGTTGACAAGCTAATTTCATTCTTTGTAGCCACGTAGTAAATTCTGCCTCTAGAGAAGAGGAGAAGCTCTTCATTTTGAACATTGCTTATCTTACAGATACTGGTATCTGGATCCCAAATATGAAGAGAACTTACATGTTTTTGAGATGCATTTGTTAGTCTGTTAGTGGGTTTGGGAAAAGATTACTTAAAAAAAAGGAAGAAGTATTTTTGCTAAAGAGGAAAATTGTTTCCAGGTTGCCTTCTTTTCCCCACATTTCTGTGCTTCTGACAAACGGGAGGGAGAGGCTGGCAGGGTAGACCCAGGCTTCCCGCCAAGGGTGTCTCTTCCTCGCCATGCTGCTCAATCCTGGATTAGAGATGCCCTGGGGTCCACGATGATTGTGGGGATCCAGTCCATCAGCCTCTGAATCACCAATCTATGTCCATCATCTGTAATTAGAGCATAATGGAAGACATGAGCTTGCGCTATGACCTTCCTCCAAAGAGATACGCATTGTAGTGAGTGTAAGACGTAACTCCGGTTACGTCAAGCACAGGAACGCACTGTGGCGTTTCAGGTAGAAAACAGATGCTAAAATTTTATTATTTGAACTATCCTGAATTATGTGTTTTTATTCCTAGGAAATTGGGTTTTTGAATAGAAAATATTGTTTATACATCTTAATATTAATTAAAATGTTTTTTCTTAGTTACTTTAATTCAGAATTGCGTCTGTTTTAAATTTCCTTTAATAGTTGATATACTTCTATTTAATTAAATCAAATATGTTATTAGTAGAATATAAATACAAGCACTTTTTTTTTAAAGCAAGCAATATGCCAGTCTGATGCTTAGCTAAATCTGAACCTCGAATGCTTTGTAAACCAACTGGCTTACAGTTACTGTGCAGTATTTTTCCATTACAGACAAAAGCAGTTGGGACTATCTTATAAATTCAGACTCCAGGGAATTCTGATGAGATAATGTCACTGACCTCAAGTACAAATAGTCGCCAGTGGATTTTATAGCATGATAATGTGGAAGTTACAAAGGGCTCCTTCTCAGACTCCACCAGGAAACCTAAGTCAACAAAAGGATGAGGGGGAGTGTGGACCGAGGAAGCAGGACTCTAAGGCTTGCCCAGCATGGCAGCACCTCCCAGGAATTAATGTCCCCTGTGCCATTTAAGTGACCAAACACAGAGTCACTTTGCAGCTCACTATTCTTGCTAATTTAACATGATTGTTGTTGTTTGTCTGTTCCGGGGGAGGATTCCTTTTGTTTTGTTTTTACAATTGTATTATTTAAGTCAACTGAATTTTTCAAAAGCATGAAGCTTCATTTAAAAATCAGAGTTCAACTGGCTACCACGTGCACTGGGCGATGGACAAATGTTGACTCTCCAAAAGAGGCTAGGCCGTGGGAGAAAAAGATTGCTCAATCCACACTGTGTGCGTCTACACCTAAGGCCTTTCGAATCTACCTGATATCGGGCAGAGACGCAGTTTCAGTTGAGAGAGCGAAAGGAAATCCGCTGCAGTTTGCTAACTGACCCGAGGCATCTAATTTCTGTTGTTCATTTGTTAAAACATGCAGGCAGAGAGCTATTGGAGGCCATATGTCATTCATTATGAAAAGCACATTCCTTTAGTCTTTGTAACAAAAACCATATGGATTTCTGCAAGCTAATTATGTCATAAATGTGCTGTAATGATTGCGGGGTGGCAAGGTCTACAGTAACTTGGAGAAATGTCGAGACTTCTTTTTAACTCAGACTTGCCTGTTGTACCTCAGTTTCCCAGCGTCTAAAGTGAAGATAACAGCATGACTCCTCTGTGTCAACAAAATGCCTCCCTACTTTGAGGTAAAGCAGCATTACAAGCTATAATTCAGGTCAATATAAAAATACTGAAAGAGTGAACGCTTTTTCTTAATATTATCCGAGTAGTTAACCAAAGCCATCTCTCTCCCCCATAGCTCTGTCCTGCTTCTGCCGGAGTCAACTTTCCAGAACACCAAACAGATTGCTTAACTGTTGCCAAATGGTTTTTACAAAAGAGCACTTCCCAGCCTTCTCCAGCCTCCTTTCCAGCCTTGACACATAGATAGATGCACACACCAGGCCCCTGGGTGTTCTCCAAGATGGCACGCTCCTGCCTGTATGTCCTGGACCATCGCCCTCTTCCCTGGCAGAGGCTCAGAACTTTCTCAGGACCCCGTAGCCACTGCTCTGAGCTCTAGTTGTACTTTCTTGGTACCTTTTAATTCCTTCCACTCGGTAATAACTATGTAAGCCTCTCCCTCAAATGCAGGCTCCTGAAGAGAAGGGTCTGTGGTCTATAAAGTAGTAAGTGATCAGTAAATACTATTTATGACCCTATCTTTAAAAGTCAGAAGTAACTATTTGCCCCCAGGGATCTCGTTTCTAACTAGTTTCCACTTCCTTGTCCACCCATCAACCCTCTAGCTGTAACATGTTTTCAGTAGCCAGAAAATGATCCCAAGAGTCTTACAATGCTCTTAACTTTCAGAGACAAACTTTTCCACTGCCCTATCCTTTGGTACAAAAAAAGAAAGAAATAACTTTAGAAAGTTTTCCATCAGGAACTCAAGCCAGTCTTCTGGCTACACCTCAGCTAACTAAAAAATTAAATAAGTGAAAGTCTTTTTTCTCAGAGCATCGCAGCCTTACGGAACCTTCTAGAATGGAGGCAGCCTCCCCAGAAGACAACTAGGCCTCCACCTTGACCTCCCAACTGGGTGTGAATAGCACAACAATAATTATAAAAACATCTCATATCAAAACCCTGTCTGGAGATTTAGAACAGCCCTCTATTGACATATTTTGATTTTGTGTTTTTGTTTGATTGATCAATTGATTGACTGGTTTATACTGTATTGGAGACAGAATAACGTCTGTCTGATTACATGGAATTTAGGTTTTGTGAAAAACAAATGTCTGAGGAATCCTTTAGCAATGAAGCCACATCCCTGTGTGCCAAGGACAGAGGGAAAGCACGGGCATTTGTCTCTGCGATGTGCCCTTGGGCCTTACAGAAAATCAGAGGATGTCTGAAGGTCAAAGAGGACAGAGGGCAGCCAAAGAGCCTGGCTTACATATGCTTGAGAGGCACTGGTAGAGAATCTGGCCTTTAGGAGCTCAAGTCAAGTCATCCATTTGCCTACTTGGCAAATATTCTGCAAGATGCTGCATTCATTTCTCATTGTCACTACTGACACCAGCCCTCTGCTATTCAAGACCTGGTAGGTTGTGAAGAGACAGGAGGAAGAGGGCCAAGAGAGGCTAATTGGGTGGGAACATGGCAAAAGCATGGTATATATATATATATATGTGTGTGTGTGTGTGTGTGTGTGTGTGTGTATGAAAATGTTAAAAATTAAACCCATTTTCACAATTAGTAAGCATTTAAAACAATTATCTGTCCAAGGGTCAGTACACTTTAATTCTATCAGAACTCTGGGAAATGTCATGACAACCAGCAGGTGGGAAGGGCTTAGGTTGCAGGTGTCTTTGGATAGCCACGGTTCTTCCAGAAAAGCATACACCAATTGCCTGTTTCTCTCTCTGCATCTATAGATCCCCAAGCCATAGAACTACTGCAGGCAAGAAGTGTGTGAGCATGTGTTCTGTGTGTGTGTGATTATGTGTGTGCTTGGTGTGTGCATGTGGATCCTGTGTGTCTGACACAATGCTTCCATGAGCTGAATTATCTCCACATCACCATAGGAATGCTGAGATTACAGATTCCATCCATCTCTTCATTTCTTTATTCTCTAAATCCCTTTTTTCTTTTATTTATTTATTTATTTATTGGTTTTTCAAGACAGGGTTTCTCTGTAGCTTTGAAGCCTGTCCTGAAACTCGCTCTGTAGACCAGACTAGCCTTGAACTCACAGAGATCCACCTGTCTCTGCCTCCTGAGTGCTGAAATTAAAAGCGTGCACTACCACTGCCCAGCAATCCCTTCTTATTTTACAGAAACATATCCAAACTAGGACTCACAAGATTGTGAGTTCTCAATCTTGTGAGTTCTAGGACTCACAAGATTGTGAGCCCTTGTTCAAGCCCACCTCTTGGCTGGGTGGCTGAGTTAATGGTCCTTATCTCGGTTCGTCCATCAGTTAGCTTCTTTCTCAGTAAAAACACAGAGTACAGGTAACATTATTAACAACCTGTGGGCTTCTTTCACAGCTAGTACCTAAAGCCAGTGCCTTTCAGAGAATCATTATTACCATGCATTCGTCCATTTATTTAACAGTTATACTATGAATCAGACGTTGGTCACTAGAATTTATTGCTGAGCAAAATTCAATCCTCTGCTTGTGGAGTTTAAAACCCAATAACGAAGACAAGAGCTGATCATGTGATCAGGCAGAGTTACAAATCATCTTTAGGATTGTAGCATATCACCATCCTGACCCAGAAAATGCTGTGCTTTCCTACTGGAAACCCCAGTTTGTGTGTCAGTGCAGTTTAAGCAATGACTGGTTCCCAACACAGTGTGCTAGTTGTCCCTTTGAGCTTTGGATAACGATTAGACTCGAGATTTCCAGATGTCACTGAATCCGTGCTGGGTGAGACAGAAGAAATGTTGCCATATGTTTAAAAGTAGAGATGGGAAGCCAGGACTAAACAACTGTCCCCAGAAGAGCCTTGGGCCAGTTTACTGGCAACCTTGTATGTCTAGCCTGGAGCACAGTGTGACCTTGTATGACTATCCTGGAGCACACGTGTGCAGTGGAACAAGCCAGAAATAAATACCACATGAAACCCGAAACACAAAACTCATAGAGTCCATGAGCAGAATGGTGGCTGAAGAACGGCAATGAATGGAAAAGGAAGGGGGAGAATAAAGGCGATGTAGCCAACCAAGAAAACTTCTCAGGCAAGAGGAACAATTTCAAGAGATCTGTAGTTGTCCCGGTTGAGTTTTGTGTGGGATTGTTTGTTTATTTGGGGTCGTTGTAGTTGTTCGGTTGGTTTTGTTTTGTCTGTAAACTTAATATAAGCTAAAGTTATCTGTGAAGAGGAACCTCAGTTGAGAAAGGTTGGCCTGTAGGCAAGTCAGTGTGGTATCTTCTTGATGAATGATTGATGTGGGAGAGTCCAGCTCACTGTAGGCAGTGCCGCCCCTGAGCTGGTGTTCCTGGGTAGTATAAGGAAGCAGGCTTGGCAAGCCATGGTGAGCAAGCCAGTAACTCGCTCTATGGCCTCTGCTCTAAATTCCTGCATGCCAGGCTACAACTATAAGCTGAAATAAACCCTTTCCTCCCTAGTTACTTTTGGTTATGGTGTTTTTATCACAACAACAGAAAGTCACTAGAACAATAATGACTCTGATTAATAGCAATATTTTGATGACTTGAGAGTTTAGATTTTAAATGTTCCACCACTAAAATATATGTAAAGTAATATTTATGCTAATTAGCTCAGGTTAGCCATTTCACAGTGTTTTAAAACCTATGTTCTACATTATAAATACATTTTCAGGTTTTGCAAATAAAAATGTCCTTTATCTGTGGTGACAACAGCAGCTGGATTGTCACCTTTCCTCTATGCCACAGGACTCTTCTCAATACTTTATAAATATTGATTCATTTACTCAGCACGTTAGCACTTGAGATAGATAATCGTAATGCTACTATTCCCATTCTACAGATGAGAAAACTAAAGTGCAAAGGGCACCCCCACAGCCAGGAAGGAGAGCCAGGATTCCAGGCCTGCAGTGCTCTGGTAACCAGTGTGCTGAGCTGACAATCACTCAGGACATCAGCTGGAACATGTCAAAGGTTGAGAAAGTTTTGCTGTTGCTTATCTTAACAACATATTCTGTTCTGCCAGTGGCATTATCCTTTTCCATATCTGAATGATAAATTTTATTTGATAAGCCCTGCGGGAGTCCCAATCACAGCAAAACAAAATGTTCAATTTTTTTTTAAGGAGAAATTTGTTGTTCTGGGGTTTTCCAAGGTGATTTTAAAATTACTTTCTAAAACCACGAGACTCAAGCCCCTCAAGTTTGAGAGAGAAGTCTATTCCCTTCATCTGCACACGGGAAGCTGATTAGAGGTTTGACAGAAAGTTCTGCCCTGTGAGGAACGACTCTACCTATCACTCAGGGAGGCACAATGAAATCGGCGAAACTCTCAAGGTGGAAGCCCAGATCTGAACGGGCTGTGTCCCCTGGACTCTCCAGGCCACACCCTGCCATCTCCAGTCATGCTGCTTTCCTGGCTTCAGTCAGGCTGGAATTCAAGAGTGGAAGAAGAGAACACAGGCAAAGGAGGCGTGTTTGGGCAGGCTGACTTGGGGAGGCTGCCTCTTGCTGTTTTCATGAAGTCAAAATTTCCTTTTCTTGAGCTGAAGATTAAGCAACTATTATAAATAACCTTCTTCAATTGATTTAAGAGCTAATACAGAAAGATTTTTGAAAACTTTATTTCTTAAAATATCAGAAGGTCATGTTGAAATAAAGAATTTCTACATAGGCTAATTGTGTAGCTGAGTGAAATACCTTTTGCCTAACAGCTGAGAGACCTGGGGTTTGGTATCTAGGAACAACCACCCCCCTCCCAAACCCCTGATACACATAAAGAACTAATGATCGACAAAAGCAATGCAGCTTACAGGACAGCAGGATCCCAGCGAGTAGCAAATACCTTTACTCCCAGCCCTTGGGAGTCAGAGACAGGAGAATCTGAAGTTCAAAGTTACTGTCAGCCGTGTAGCAAGTTCAAGACCAATCTGGGCCACAGGAGACCCTGTCTAAAAACACAGGGCTCTCTGAGGCAACTGCTAGCAGATGTACTAGAGAACCAGAATTTTACCACGAGACTGAAAACGGAGATGATGGACCACTGTGGGACTGTTACAATACCTGAATAGAAATCTTGGATCAAACTTTCAAAAAATACTTTTTCCCTTGTGAGACACAATCTTTAGGCCGTGCAATGCAGGCAGTGTTGTGAAGAATCTTCATTTTGGACATAAGAAAAACTACTTAGCTCTAAAATGTCAGGCATTAGCTTTAAAGAAGAGCATATCTGAGTACCTGTGTTGACAATCCGATTTGAATCTCCAGAACTTGGCATGACAATGTTAGCTATGAGCAGATGTGTCTCCAGAAGAAGGGTCACGTTGAACAATTGTCTGACATAAAGACAAGGCCAAACCTCTGCAGCCCACCACATTATCATATGAAAAATAAGAGCATTTCTGGAGCTCAGGGTGACATTAGGGTTTTTCACCATGCCTTTCATGTCAAATGTTACTCCCACAAATAAAGGAATTTAAATGCTCTGAGCTGATACTCCAGACAGCAGACATTCTTGTGCCTGACAAACACTATGATGCTGTCCAAGGTGGCTTAGTTTGCAAAGAGGATAACAAGAGGCAGGGTATAGAGTTAGGGGATGTTTGTTTGTTTGTTTGGTTGGTTGGTTGGTTGGTTGGTTGCTTGCTTGCTTGGTTGTTTTGTTGGTTTCTTGGTTGCTTGGTTGGTTGTTTGGTTGTTTGTTTGGTTGGTTGGGTTGCTTGGGTTGACTGGTTGGTTGGGTTGGATTTTATAGTTAAGGTACTTGAGATGAGTGTGACATCGGGGACTGAGTGACTCAGTTTGCTTGCTGGCAGGTGAGTAGGGACAATAAAGGATCATGTTAACCATGATTTTCTTATCTTGGCAACTTCAGTGAAGGTAACTTGACAACTTCAATGGGTCTTGGGACATAAAAAACCCACAGTTATTCAAACTGGAACAGCTATGCACATCACGGAAGACCTATGGCAGCCCATGTCTGTCTATCAATACCTGGCCTAGGAAGTGACACCAGACCACCCAAAGATGATGGCTGTAGTTTAGGGGAGCTGAGCGGTATCCTGGGAATGTCTTAACCAAACAATCATAGAAAAGTTTCAGAGCAATACGCCATAAAGCCAAATGACTCAAACTAGGTAATAAATGAGAAAGCACATCTGTGACATGCCAGGCACTCTACAGTGTGCCTCACGTTCAGTTTGTCCTCCTTCACAGGTGAGAGAGGCTGAGGCACAAAAGTTTGGTGTGGCTTTCCCGTAAGACGACAAATCCTCTCTCTTTCCACTCTCACCCTTTTCCCATAGATGAGTATAGTACCGCCATACTGAAACTGAAGGCCGCAGAATGTCTGGAAAACCAACTCGAAACTATGGTGAGTGGAGCTATCACACATGTTGCATGGATCACAGCCATGCAAACTTTACCATGAGTACAATGAGTACATTGTAAAGTACAATCAGGGAACACCTGTAAGGAAGCATGGACAATTCTCAATCATGGGGGTGAGTTAGGGCAGCAGGCTGACAGCAGAGTCTAAAACTCTCATTTATGTTGTTGTAAACTTAGATACCTACTTCTCTAGTGCTTAAATGATTAGGAAAAGGTATTCAGCACCATCAGAGAAATGTCTGAGAACATGGATAAGAGGAATTTTCATTACTGATAGAGGAAGGTCATTGGCTAATAAAGAAACTGCCTTGGCCCATTTGATAGGCCAGCCTTTAGGTGGGTGGAGTGGACAGAACAGAATACTGGGAGGAAGAGGAAGTGAGCTCAGACGCCATAGCTGCTCTCTGGGGCAGATGCGATGAAGCTCCGACCCAGAATGGACGTAGGCTAAAATCTTCCCGGTAAGCACACCTTGGGGTGCAACACACATTAATAGAAATGGGTAATCAAGATGTAAGAATTAGCCGGTAAGAAGCTAGAGCTAATGGGCCAGGCAGTGTTTAAATGAATACAATTTGTGTGTTGTTATTTCATGGCATAAGCTAGCCAGGCAGCTGGGAGCCAGGCTGTGGGAAGAGGCCCGTAGCTCCCTACTACACATTACTGTCTAAGAAAAAAGAAAAAAATAAGGTCTCATGTTGACCATGAGAAAAAAGAAGTTACTAGATCAATGACAACTGGGAAAGTTCAGAGACACGTGCTGAGGGTTTGTGCAAGCCAGGCTACTGTTAGGCAACATGGGAGCAGCTGAAGGAAGGGTAGCTGAGATGGCTAAACTTTACAATTTGTAAACAAGGAGTGATACAATGAACGTGTGCAAGGGACTTTATTATAACTACTGTGTGGTGTGTGGTTGAAAGTAAGCAGAGATAAGGGCAGGCTGACCGGCAGCTCGAGTGGGTTGAGCCCCAGCTTCCCTGAGCACTGGGACACAGCCCTTTAAGGTAAGCCACAGAAGAGTCTTGGGTAGCTGCACTTGCTGTCCAGGTGTTCCCTTCTTTAAAATGAAGATGGGATAGCCACGGTCACAGTGACCCCAGGAGGCTTTGTCCACATCACACCAGAGCTCCACAGAAGTTAAAAACACTTGGTGCATCTGCACACCTCTTTCCCTGGCCGTGAGAATCCCCAGGAAGGTTTGGATGTCTCCTGCTGCTGGGCATCCGTGCCACACCTACCAAAGAGAGGATGGTGAAATGCCCTGACTTGCAGGTCATTACTCACAAACTGACAAGCCATGCACGGAGCAGAATGGCAACCATGGCCTGCCGGGATGATGGACAAGCTGTCAGAGGTAATATGCACATGCCGACTTACGCACATCATAATTTGAAGCAACAGCTGGTTTGGAGCCACACAAGATGAAGACTGTGTGCGTCGCTTTGGGGTGACTTCAACAGTGGACCGAGCACATATTTCAGGGCGATAGAATCTAGTTCTAATTATGGAAATGACTGAACTGATCAAATCACCCACAGCATGTCTTGCATTACACCAAAGAAGCAATTCTAACGAGGAGCTTTGATTTGATGATTAAAAATTGCCAGTCATCTCGGTAGGCCTTGGAAGAAACAAAAAGTGCAACCAACAATAAAGGACAGACAAGGACAGGGGAAAGAAACTTTACCCTTAAACCACTGCAGCTGGCTGTGGTTATTGGCTCACCTTAATGTCCCCCTCTTGGCTTAAAAAATCATCATCACCATGACGAAGAAAAGGAGCTATTCTCTATAAACTTTGAACAAAAATGCTGGCCTTTTAAAATTATTATTTTTATAAGTAGACTTACTGAACACCAAAATTGCATCATATTTGCGAGATTTTTGAATGAATATGTTCCTCAGTTATAAAGGATTTGAGGCTGTCACAGCAGCACACGCCTATAATCCCAGCACTTGGGAGGTGGGGGCAGGAGGGTCTGGATTATAGCATCCTGACTTTGATCATCTCATCGACTGTGTGCTCTCCCTAAAAATAACAACTGGAGACTTAAACTCTTCACCTTTGCCTTGCTCCATGTGCAGGAAGAGGGGTGACTTCTTCCTGAGGAAATGAGAGGGGAGGGTGGTTCATAAAGCATCAAGGAGAGAGGACCCCAAACATGCTTGAGGCAGAAATTCTTGCCGACTTTGCAAGAGAAGAGAATGAAACTTCTGAGGACTCCAGGGGGCAACAGAGAGAGATTTCAGTAGCCAGACAGACATGACATATGTCATTGTCACTTCATGCTCCAGATGTGGTATAATCATGAGATCCCCCACTCCACATGTGGTTTTACATTTCAGGAAAATTAAAGCATCGGCCTACTTGTCTTGATAGGCAGTGCCCATTCATCCTTGACATCCCCTTGCTTTGCCTCTTGCCCATCACCCTTTTACACACATCAGCATAGGCCAATGAATACAGCAAAGGCAATATTTTATCCACTGAATGCTAACACACCTTCAAAGATGCCCAAATCTCATTGGAAGATCCATCATCAACCCAGATTCTCCACAAGAGGTAACAGCTGGATGTCAGGTCAGATGTCAGGGGTCAAGACCTCAGTTCTCTGCCTTCTGGCTGCCCAAATTATAACAAAGGATAAAGAACAAACTCATGAGTTAAGTTCCTATCTGCCACCCATTTACTAAACAGCCTGAACTGACTTGCCTAAAAATGGCACAACGGTTAACCTAAAGTCCTTTGTGTCTTTCCTGCCTTTCTCTCAGATGATAGGCATTTCATCCCCTGCCCCATTCTCAAACACGTCCACAAGAGCAGACCCAAGACAGTGACTCTTCTTCGTGGAGAAATGACTCATGACGTTCTGCTTGAGCTTCCTCTTTGGAATAAAAATTTACACATTTTTGAAACGAGAAGGATGAAATTTCAATGTACGAAAATACACATAAGAAAGCTAAATTCAGAAGAAAGGTCACACAGAGCATGAAAAGCCATGCCCTCATCCAAGGCTCCGTACCCACACACAGCTGATGCCTAGGAGTGGCCGACATCTCATCACTCCCATGGCATTTGCCGCGGCCTCAGTGGTGACTATTTCTCAGCTCTTGTACCATGGGGTTTGTTTACTGTGGCTTCTGGATTTAAAGGAAGCATGCGGGGATGCTGTACTTACCAGTGAGAAGTAAGCCCACACAGGGACGTGAGGCGGTGACTTCCTGATCTGTGACTTTAGATCCTCCAGACTCCTTCACTGGCACGCCCACTGAAGCTGGACGCACCAACATGAGAATCTTCTCTTACACACCTGCTTCACCAGCAGAGACTCTGGAGGAGGCAGAAACAAAACACTCTGATGTCAACTAGATGGTTGGAGGCTGCATCCACCTTCTTGGCTCTCTCTCCCATTCACCACCCACCAACACCCTGGCAAAAGCAAGTTTGCGTCCACGCATTCCCGTGCAAGCAAAACCTGGAATGCTTGAAAGACAAAGGACTTTCTCTTCCCGGGATCTCTCAGGCCAGGAAGAGCTGAGACAGGCCAAAGTGTCTGTACCCTAGACTGAGAGTCAGACACCAGGGTGTAAAATCCTCCCTCCAGCACTCATTGTCTCTGTGATACAGCAGGCAAGCATCTGGATTTGTCTGAGCTCTACCCTGCTCTATGGTAAAATGAGCTAATAGCCCCTTTACAGATTGATATGAGTAGGAGACAGAATGACATGCACAAAGAGTTGTCCAGACTGCCACATGCATAACATAACATAATTCTTGATTTCTAATTCATTTGGTTGTTGTTCATCCCTCTCCTGTTCAATATTGGATTTCTTGAAGTGACACACTTGCATGTCTATTTCTAACTCTCTAGTCGCTCCGAGGAAACCGGTATCTTAGACATGGTTTCTCCTTTTCCTCCCCAGTGGACTTCTCTTCAGTCTGATGCCCGTGGCCTCTGAAACAGCTGCAGCTGATCCCCCTTCCCTGTCTCTGCTGTAATTACTCACACCCATATCTTTTCCTCCCTGAACTACCATTATAACTTTTTAACTCTGCTTGTCTGTCCGTCTCTCCTTCCAACAGTCTTGCACATTCCCCGCTGATGTGGATTTTCTAAACGACAGTGTGCCCTGATGCTCCCTAAATAGTGTCTTCAGGGACTGGACCATTACTTCCTGGACACCACCCAGATCCTGCGGCCCAGCATTCAGGGCCTAGGACCACAGTCTCTCACCAGTCCCTCCCAGCACACGTGCACTCCTTCCTTCCAGAACATTCCACCTTGAAAACTGCCCTATTGCCTGTGGGTCTTTACCCATAGTGCTCCCACACACATATTTCCACCCCCCCCCCTTTTTTTTTTGCCTGTTTGTTTGCCTATCTCCTGTCTCGAGCTGGGTTTCTCGAGGAGACAAATGTGTATACCTTTCTACATTGCAAACCAACAGCACAGAGGCGTTTGCTGGAGGCCCTCTGCAGAGGGTCTGGACAACACCAGGCACATGGTTAGAGGAGTGTCTGCTCTCCAGCAGTTCCACAGTGTTACATTGGTGCCGTGGGAAAGCAGGGTTTGTCTATCTATGATCTCCCTTTGACATGTCCACTTGGCCCGAATAGCTGACCATTGGTAGATACAAACACCCTTGGGCAACTGCCTTCTAAATGTGTTCTCATGACAACCCCAGAACATAGATAGCATCTCGAGTTTGTGACTGAGTAACCTAAAGTTGTGCCAATGCCTTTGGCGAGCCACTTGCTGGTGTGCTCGGAGGCAGAGGTGAATAGGGTGAGGAGCTATTAGTGTTGGAAGAAATTGGGTCCAAAGCCCTGTCTTTTCACCTATCAGCTGTGCAGTCTTTATGTCATCGTCTTTGAACGGAGAAGAAAATACAACTCACGGAATGATATAAAGTCCAAATTAAAAGCGTGAAGCGAGAACCAGCAAGGTCCCAAGGGATCCTAAGATCATCCCAAAAGCCCAAGAATGAGCTCATTCTGCAGCCCTTACATACTGAGGGCAGAGCAGCTTGGTGTAACTAGAAGACAGGCATGCCATCTCACATCACACCGGAAACCTAAGCTGTGGCAGAGAGCTCCCTGATTCCAACACACGCACATGGAGAGGACTGCTGTCTGTGATGTCACAGACCGCCACTCCCTGGAAAACAAAGACCTTGCCAGCCATCAACTGTCAAGGCTGCATGTGAAAGACAAAAGTGTTTTCAACACCACAAAATACATAGATACATAGATGTTTATCAGTGTTACTAAAAATGAAGACCAAATGTCCCCAGTGAACTTGACAGGTTTTTTGAGGTGCTACACCCTTCTTCCGTCATTCACTTGAGTAGTCTAACTACGGCTCTCGGTTCTTTTAAGCGTGTATTTCAGCTAACACATTGTTAATTCTGTAGAATATCTTGGTTCCTTTTGTTAAAATAAGGCAAGCCACTCACAGGTATGAGAGAGATGAAAATTTCCATTTATTATAATCCTGAAACTGTGGACATTTATAACAGTAATATATTTATACTATATATATTTATATATAGTATAGTAATATTTACTGGACCATCATTGAATAGTAGACAGTAGAAATCACATTTTATGCTCCATCCTTGAGTTTGAAAAGTACATTATTCAAGACAGATGAAGTGGCTCATACCTGTAATCCCAGAACTCAAAAGGATGAGACAGAAGGATTGCCATAAATTGTAAGCCAGCCTGAACTATATATTGAGTTCTAACCACTTTAGGCTGAGTCAGGCCATCAAAAATAAATAAAAACAACCTCAAAAATTCCATTTCATTCAATGGGAGAAACTGAGACAAAGAAGGGCTAAACTACTTCCTTGGGTCATGTGGCTAAGTGGCAAAGCTGGAAATCCAAGCTGTCGGGAGACAGACCTCATCTGCCATTCTCCTGGACACCTGCTATCCAGAAGCCCTGGCTCCTGGGAGCCCGTGGAGTAACGCGCTGGCCTGTTTTAAAGGTCTTACTGTTATACACCAACTTCAACTCCATTTTGCCCAATAGAGCGAGGAGATACGCAACCCTGTGTGCAGATTTGGGCTAAACCAAATCCGCAAACACGCAAGGCAGAATACACTGATGCCTCGCCCATGCAGGCGAGGAAGGTGTAGCTGGCCATTAGGAGCTGTTATGTGGTGAAGGCAGCATTTGAGACCACACGCTTCCCAGCAGAGCTAAGTTCCAAGCTCCCAGGGTCACTCTGCTGCCCTCATTAGAATTCCCAATCTATTCATAGCGTTGAGCCACGTCCCAGCACCTGTCAGGACTTTATCTTGCTGTCAAAGGAGATCTGGCGTGCCTCTCTGTCTTCATTTCTGCAAGATTGTTGCTTTAAATATTCATCCTTTCATTATCTGCCTCTTCCCCTTGACCTTGTTGGATTGCTACAGGTGTCCAGCTTCACCCCAGCCCTATTCACAGAGTCTGGGCCACAGAAATGGTCCAGATGAGGGCAAGAAAGGGGAGGAATGGCTTCTGGATTTAACAGGACCCTTCGGAGTACAACGGAATCTTTGGTCAGAACATGTCTTTGGGGTTAGGGTGTCAAGTCATATTTGTAAAACTACATCTAAATGAGTATGTCAAGTCCAGGTTTTTAGTAAAAATATTCATTATCCCTTTTGGAAATGTTCTTCAGAAATGCCTACCTTAAATCCCAGTACTAGGCGGGTATTTTTGTTTGAGTAGGATTAACACAAGTTCATTGTTATTAGTCTTGTGTTGGTGGGATGTTCCGCTGGGCTAATAATAACCTGAAAACATTTGGCATGAGTGTAGAAATAATAACACTTGTGCACAAAATGGTCACTCATCTGACATTTAACTCACTGAATTCCCCTGTCCCTGTAGGTCTTCCCAGCTTTAAGAGGCTTTGAGTTACATTGTAAGAACTAAATGTACGCCTGTAATTCCATCACACAAGAGGCGGAAACATGAGGATTCAAAGTTTAAGGCCACCCGTGCCTACACAGCAAGTTCAAGGCCAGCCTCAGTTACATAAGACGCTGTCTCAAAAAAAAAAAAAAGGCAAAGAAAGTAAACATTCAAAACTCATTTGCAAGCAAAGCACCTCTTGAGATCTATGTGCTCAGTGCAGACACAGCTTTTCTGAGGCCTGTTTCACTCCACAGTGGAAACAGCAGTGTGTGCTTGCACAAGCCATAGTCACAAGATTGTAGTCTCTGTGCACCCCTCCTTCCAGCCCACCAGCTTCAAGGTGCTGAGCCATCTCTCAGTCTCGAGTCTAGTTAGCCCTTTTCTGAGTCAGAACCACTCCATGAGTCTGTCAGTGACAACCCTGAGTGCCATCCCCCGTTACTCCTCAGTCCCCTACCCACAAGCTCTGACTTAGCACTGAGATCTTTGCCCAAGTTACCCTTCAGTGATGGCTTCTCTTTATGGTCCTCTAAGCAAACATTGCTATCTGCTTTGTAAGTCCAAATCACACATCTACCACCTTGGCTCTGATGCTCCTCCACAACACCTTCTTCACCTGGGATCCCACCACGTCCCTGTCTGCCCTGTGACATTTCCACACAGTACTGAGCTAGCCATTGGTGTGACCTCAGCTCCCCGCACTCTAGAGTCCCAGAGGCTGTGAATACTTCCTTTCTACATGCGGTGATTTGAATGAGAATGGCTCCCATAGGCTCCCATAGGCTCCCATAGGCTCCCATAGGTTCCCATAGGCTCCCATAGGCTCCCATAGGTTCCCATAGGTTCCCATAGACTCCCATAGGCTCCCATAGGTTCTCATAGGCTCCCATAGGTTCTCATAGGCTCCCATAGGCTCCCATAGGTTCTCATAGGCTCACATGCTTGGTCCCACGAAGTGGCATTATTTGAAAGGCTTAGGAGGTGTGGCCTTGTTGGAGGAAGTGTGTCACTGAGGGTGGGTTTTGAGGTTTCAAAAGCCCATACCAAGTCCAAAGTTCTTCTCTCTCTCTTTCTCTCTCTCTCTCTCTCTCTCTCTCTCTTTCTCTATACCCTTCTTATGGGGGTTCTCTGATGGACTTCAAGAACTCAAAAATTCTAATGAACAGGAGACAAGTGGAATTCTGGAGATCTTCACAAGAAGATGAGGTCTGGAGCGCTGATGGAAGAACGGCATTCTTTTAGTGTTTCAAAGAACATCTGTGAGCCAATGGCTGGGCCAAAGACTAGGCGAACTGGGGTCATACATTCTAGGGATGTTACTAAGAAGTAGATGAGGGCGGGGTAGGAATGGAAGATAAGGGCAACTTCAGTTTGTTTACTCAACCTCATTGTAGCTCCAGTTCCAGTCCCTAGTGACTGGGGCCTGCTGTGCGGAGGACACCCCTCTGGAGACAAGTTGATTGGGAACATGGGTCAAAGGGCTACTCTGAAGTTACAGACCCTCGGGTGGTTTCAGCTTGAAATGATGGATGTATCCAGTTTGCATGTTCTGCCCTTAACTCCTTCACGGCCACAGTCACTGTCCCCAAACCTTGCTGTCCAGTCAGTACGAAACTTGATTCAGGCTCAGCAAGAGACTCTGTCTCAAAACACAGGTAGAGGGCAATTGAGCAACAAATCGATGTTGACCTGTGGCCTCCACAAGCACACACACACACACACACACACACACACACACACACACACTCAAACATACAAATCCACTGGCCCCACCCAACACAGAACTTGTACCAGGAAAGGTTTTGATGAGTTCACAGAGCCTCACAGTGTTTCCATGAAAATGCTGAGCCACAGAGTAACATGTTTCTGACTGTGGGGCCCTTTAAGCTGGTGAGAGACGCTTGCAAGTTTCAGCTCTCATACTTAGTGTCTGCAACAGCTGCCAAACTGCCATCAACTCCTGAGGAGAGGTTCTCAGGCCCAGGAAGTCAGTGCTTCTCACGCTCACACTGGACAGCAGCATTCTTCTAAGCTGCCGAAGCTGAGACCATTTGAAAGTAGCTGAGGCCTGGTGGTGGCGGCAAAAGCTTTTAATCCCAACACTTGGAAGGCAGAGGCAGGTGGAGCTCTGTGAGTTTGAGGCCAGCCTGGTCTACAAGAGCAAGTTCTAGGACAGGCACCAAAGCTGCAGAGAAACCCTGTCTCAAAAAAACAAACAAACAAACAAACAAACAAACAAAAGATAGATGAGACCATTTGAAAGTAGAGATCTTTTACTTTTTAGAATAAAGACTCTAGGCAGGCGTTATAATTCATGCTTGCAATCTAAGCCCCTGGCAATCTGAGGCAGGGGGATTGCCATGAGTTCAAGGCCAGTGTGGACCACACAGTAATTTTCAGACAAGGCTGGGCAGTGTGAGATCCTGTCTAAACAGCAAAAACAAACAAGATCCTGAAAATAAATCAGTTATTTAATTAAAAATAAGCACAAGGCCTTACATTTAAAAGCTAAGAAGGTTTTCCATGCAGCTGGTCTAATTAAGCAGGCCTGAACCCTACATTTCTTATTTGTTGAAGTGCATAGCATGTGATTATCTCCTAATGTGAAGAGTAGGGACTGAATCCTGAAACTTCAGTAGGAGCTGAGTGGAGAGCCCTCCCCCACCCCTTCTCATTTCAGCATTTCACAAGTCAGAAGGGTAGATGAGAAGGCGGTGATCTCAGATGGTAGCCAAGTTCAACACGCATCCAGCTTAATCTCTCAGAAACCCTCGAAGCTCATTGAATGGGTGCAAGGCTTTCGGGAAAACAGAAGTGAATGGCATACCTCCCAGAGGGAGTAACCCTTACAGAAAACAGGTGTGTACAATTCCGTCTGCCAGACATCCCTATGCCAAGATGGCTCCTTGCATCCACCAAAGCAGAAAAACTGAACAGAAACCATTATGTCATTGACAGTGAAACGTACCAGTTTCTGGGTCAGAACTGAAAGTAAGCCAGACCACCTTTCTTCCTGGTGTCTACCGCATTGTAAAAGTGCCCAGACATGGACAAATAGTCTTGTGGTGGTTTGAAAGAAAATGGCTCCCAAAGGAAATGGCACTATTAGGAGGTATGGCCTTGTTGGAGGATGTGTGTCACTGTGGGGGTTAACTTTGAGGTCTTCTATGCTCAAGTTACACCCAGTGAGACAGACCACTTCCTGTTGCCTGTGAGTCAAGATGTAGAAATCTCAGCTCCTTCTTTAGCACCATGTCTGTCTGCATGCTTCCTTGCTTCCTGCCATGATGATAATAAACTAAACCTCTGAACTGTTAACCAGCCCCAATTAAATGTTTTCCTTTATAGGAGTTGCCATGATCATGATGTCTCTTCACAGCAATAGAAACTATAACTAAGACAGGTCTTAATGTCTTCCAGACCCATAACAACACAAAACAATATTACAGATTAAAAAATCTAATGAGATCATGATATTTTCCCAGAAACTTTGTCAAAATTAGGCCATAGAGTCACTCTGTGGGGATACAAAATGCCACTTCCTCGAAAGAGCTGATGAACCCATTGTGAAACCCAAGATCCTACATGATGGGTGAAGGGATGCAAGCCACCTCTAGCAGACCTACTGTAGCAAACTGTAGTGAAAGAAAATGATGCTCTCCGTTATAAACTTTCCTGATGCCCAAGCCACCATACACAGCCACTTGGGGCTTCTGATTGTAATGTACATCACCCACAGCTGGGGAAGCGAAAATGGTGCAGAGCTCCAAGTCAGGTTACCAGGACCTCCATGCCTTGTAGTGAGTATGAGATTCCTGCCCTCCCTGACACTCTACCCCACAAGAGCAGAGCAATGCTCTTGCAGCTGAGACACTGCTCTGAAGATCATGGCCAGTAACTCAGTACCTTGCAGGTACTGAGTAAAAGGTACTACAACAAAGCAGAGCTGATCCTAACAGCCAAGGGCTGCTTGGAGGGAGGGCTGAGACTAGAACCTCTTTCCAATTTCCTGGTGGCCTTCCACCACAGAGGAAGTCCCTAGAGTGTGAAGCTTTGAAAACTATTAGGATTTTTGTTTGTTTTTGCTTGGCTATGGGCAAGCACACACCTTCAAGGCTAACAATATCAATAGATAAAGTCTGGTGGATTTTAGATTCCCAAATTATTTTTCCCATTTCCTTTCATGAGAGGGGTCCAGGCACAGCAAGCAAATGTGATAAGGAAAATCCCTGAGTGATTGCTTTCATTAAAATCGTGTTCACTGGAAAAGCAGACAATGAACTGTCCTATCTCAGGGCTCCAGCTGGAGGAACTGACAATAACCAGCACCTACAAATGTATTTCAGCAAATAGGCTCCCACAGGACAGTTCGGGCTTTGACAAAGGCTGTGGCTGCTGGGAAACAGCTGGGAAACTCTTAAGACGTATCCAAAAAAATCAAAGTGAAGCCAAGGAAAACAAGACAACTTGTCCTGATGTGGCAACAATAAAATATCCATCGATCTGCCACTAGAGCCGTGTGTGAGAGGACCAGCAGAGTTCATCTTCCTCTCCTCTGAGCAAACAGTGTGGGGCTGACTCCACATCTCACAGAACCTAAGGACATCATTATTGCCTGGGCACATTAGACACAGAGCATTTAAATCAGGTATCCACAGTAATAATGATAGTCATGAGGAGGGGTCTTTTAAAAGCGGGGGTGGGGGGTTGTGGTCAAAATAAGTGTCAAAGATTCTTATTCAATAGAAAGTAAACCAAGAAAAGTTATCAAATTTCTTTATCGAAGAGCCATCACAGGTCTCAGTTTCCAAATGTGTTTTCCAAGAAAGGAAAGCACTTCGTGGAGATTGTCAGACTGATTTCTGGACAGAGAACCCATCAGAACTAGGTGTTCAACAAAAAGGAACACTTGGGAGCGTTCTGGTTTACAGCTGGGTATTAAAAACCATCCCGCAATACCATGGAAGCTATACTGTAAGAACATACTCTCCCATTAACTCTGTACAAACAAGCACATTACATGATCATAACCCATGCATTTCTAACACTGCCTACAGGGTCCGAGTGAGTTCACATTAACGGTGAAGAGTTAGGCACCAGTTCTTGCCTGGCCAGAGGTCGTCTGTCACGTTATTTCACTAGCTATGAAAGCGTTAACATTTGATCAGGAAACACGATCTCTAGGCCACTAATCCTCGTTGCCCTTGCCGGGCGTGCAGTCCATTCTACCTTCTTTTACTATTGAATTACTGTTCGCTTAACATATAAAATTTGTAAAATACTAAAAGACTTTTAAAAGGAAATAATAAATCATTAGGAATAATGCCAAAACTTGGAGCTAAACCTTGACATATTTCCTTTCATAATGTTTCTCTCCTAATCATTCAACATAGTAAAAATATCCTCTCTGTGCACACACACAAGCGCTGGCATATCATCTGTGGTTAAGCACAGTGGATTAAAATCACGTGTTCATTGTCTTTGCCTCTCAGTAAAAAGGGAAAGATCTTAGAAAGAGAACTCAAGAGTAAACACCACCATTTCTTTTTTGGAGATGGAGATTAGATGAAGGCATGGAAGCTGCATGGAATAGAAAAGACCGGAAGCATCTCTAGCAGATGGCTGTCAAGGAGAAAGCAAACTCACTCTAACGTTCTTCCTAAGTCCCTAAGATGTTACCCAGATGTGGCGGTGAGACACAGAACTGAGCACACACTAACTGCAAATCTGTATTATCAATAGACAACCAGGACCCAGTGTGCCTACCCTTCTCACCCCAGACAGAAAGTGGAGAAAGAAACCCAAAAGACTGGGATGATAAACCTGAGAAATGAAAATGAAGAATTATTGGTATTTGTAAGGTGTGGAATAATGAAATCCTTTTATGGATAAAGGAAACCAAGGAAACCAGATGCCTAAAGACCAGAGTGACTAACATGAACTAATGGAAGAGGCATCCCTTCCTGAGCACCCCACAATGATGTCCTCAGTTCTCATGGGCTTTGTGATGCCACTCTGAAATGAAACAGGTAAAGGGCACTTGCCGTGTAAGCATGGGGATACTGGTTTGGATCCCCAGAACTGACCTAAAAAGCCAGGAGGGCATGACAGCCATCTGTCATCTCACTATTGGAGAAGTAAATCCTGGAATCTCAAGAAAATTAACTAGCCAGGCTGGACCAAACAGCAAGCTAGGTTCCTCCAAAGGCCTGCCCTGATACATAAGTTAGAAAACAATAAAGAAAGATCTCTAATGTCAACTTGGGCAACCTGGAAGCCAATGAACATGCAAACACCCATATACACAATACAACCCCCAACACACGCACACACGCACACATTAAATTAGTCCTTAAGAGAACTCCATCCATTTTAGGAAAAAGGATGAATCAATACAGTAAAACCGTAATAAATATCAATAAATAGACAAGAGAAAAATACTATAAACATTGAAATGAGAAATAAAACCCAGGACAGGAGGAAAGGGATGAAGGAAAATCCAAACACTTTTTTTAACCACCAAAACTTTAAAAATGCTATGGAAGAAAATAAATCCGGTAAAAAAAAAAATTGAATGTAGTAAAGATCTTCTAGAGAGCTAAACAGAAAGGCAAAGAAAACCACAGAAAAGGGAAATGAGTGGTATTAAAAGATTAAGCCAAGAACCCTGGTATCTGACTGGGAAGGAGGAGAGAGAAGCAGAGAAGGTAAGAGAGGGGAGATGAGTGTGTGGAACACAGTGGTGGCACACTCCTATTTATGAAGATTATTCTAATGAGACTCTGTTTTTACACAAGTTTGAGGTTCACGACAAAACTGACCAGGAAATGCAGCCACTTGTGCCTGCATCCCCACTTCTCCCATACACTATCTCCCCATCACCACACCCTTTACCAGAGAGGCGCATTTGCTTCACTCCGCAAGCCCACATGAACACTTTATCATCCGCACGTATGGTCTTTATTAGGGTTTGCTCTTGACATAGTGCGTTCTACATGGGCCTGAACAAGTGTTTCTTACATAGTCCCTGTGAAAGCATCACATGGAGTGATTTCCCGGCAGAGAACATCTTGTGTTCTCTGCCTGTTTGGACCGCCAGCTCCCAAATAATGACACAGAGACTTCTTAAGTATGAAAGCTTGACTTGTTCTAGACTAACTCTTAAAACTTAAACTAACTCATTTACATTAACCTATATTCTACCACACACTCACTTCTTGTACGCCCAACTTCCTCTACGTCCGGCTGCTGAATCCCTGCCTCTCAGATTTCTCCCCACCAAGTTCCTCTCTCTCCCCGAAAATCCTGCCTAACCTCTCCTGCTATTGGCCATTCAGCTCTTTATTAAACCAATCAGAAGATGCCTTAGGCAGGAGAGGTAAAACAGAGACGGCTCCACACATCATGATCAGATAGCCCACCACACGATCCTGTCTTCACAGCCTGGCATTCAGCATGTAGCACTGGCTTCTTTTGCTTCATAAAATGCACCTAAGATTCCTTCATTTCTCTTTATACCTTGAAGGCTCCATCAATAGCATCCCATCATATAGACATATCACTGTTTATCTGTACACATCATGAGGGTCATTTACAAATAAAACTGCTATTAACATGTGTGCAGATTTCTGTGGCCATAGAAATCTTCATCTTCTTTGTGCAGGATCCAGACAGCAATTGGTAGCTACTATGGTAAAAGTCTGTTTAGATTCTAAGAAAGTGCCAAATTGCCTTTCAAAGTTACTGTTATACTGTTCTCCATGCCCATCAACAATGAGTAACATTTGCTGTGGCCCTGTATCCTTTCCAGCATTTGTAACTGTCAGTTTTCTGGAATGAACCATTCTTTTTTTTTTCCTTCTTTTTTTTATTGATTTTATTGCGCTGTACATTTTTCTCTGCTCTCCTCCCTGCCTCTCCCCTCCCCTTCAACCCTCTCCCATGTTCCCCATGCTCCCATTTACTCGGGAGATCTTGTCTTTTTCTACTTCCCATGTAGATTAGATCCATGTATGTCTCTCTCTTAGTTTCTGCATTGTTCTCTAAGTTCTCTGGGATTGTGATTTGTGGGCTGGTTTTCTTTGCTTTATGTTTAAAAACTACTTATAAGTGAGTACATATGATAATTGTCTTTCTGGGTTACCTCATTAAATATGATGTTTTCTAGCTCCATCCATTTGTCAGCAAATTTTAAGATGTCCTTATTTTTTCTGCTGTGTAGTACTCCATTGTGTAAATGTACCACATTTTTCTTATCCATTCTTTGGTCAAGGGGCATTTAGGTTGTTTCCAGGTTCTGGCTATGACAAACAATGCTGCTATGAACATAGTTGAGCACATGTCCTTGTGGCAAAATTGAGCATTCTTTGTGTATATGCCCAAAAGTGGTATTGCTGGGTCTTGAGAAAGGTTGTTTCCTAATTTTCTGAGAAATTGCCATACTGATATCCAAAGGGGTTGTACCAGCTTGCATTCCCACCAGCAATGCAGAAGTGTTCCCTTTTCTCCACAACCTCTCCAGCATAAGTTGTCATCAGTGTTTTTGATCTTGGCCGTTCTTACAGGTGTAAGATGAAATCTCAGAGTTGGTTTGATTTGCATTTCTCTGATGACTAAGGATGTTGAACATTTCCTTAAGTGTCTTCCAGCCATTTTAGATTCCTCTGTTGAGAGTTCTCTGTTTAGGTCTGTACTCCATTTTTTAAATTGGATTGTATGTTCTTTTGGTGACCAATTTCTTGAGTTCTTTGTATATTTTGGAGATCAGCCCTCTGTCTGATGTGGGGTTGGTGAAGATCTTTTCCCATTCTGTAGGCTGTCATTTTGTCTTGTTGACTATGGAATGGACCATTCTTATACATGTGTGACAACAGCCTACTGGTCAAAACCTCATCGTGCTGCTCTAAGTGAGGCAAAGCATCTTTTCACCTGTGAATCTGACACCTGTATGTAAACATAACATATACACAGTATATACTCCTGTGTATGCATTTCACGAAATGTCTACTAAAACTACTGGACTATTTTTTTCAAGATTTTATTTATTCATTTTATGTATATGAGTGCTCTATCTGCACGTATGCCTCTCTGCTAGAAAAGAGGTCCAGACTCTACTATACATGGTTGTTAGCCACCATGTGGTTGTTGGAAATTGAACTTGGGTCGTCTGGAAAAGCAGCGAGTACTCTTAACCACCGAGTCATCTCGCCAGCCCCTGTTGAACTGCTTTTCAGCTTGAAACATTCTATGTGATGGTTCTTTACCAAATATGTCTTTTGCAACTATTTCCTTCCATCTGTTGACTCATCTCCTCATTTTCTTGACAGCGTTTCTCCCAGAAAAAGGAGTAGTTAGCTCTTTTGGTGTGCAGCTTATGAATTCCTTCACCTATGTTTGTGCCTTCAGTGTTGTACCTACAAAAAATTATTACCAAACCCAAATTCATTCTGCCTTTCTCCTATGTTATTTCCTGTGGGCTTTATGGTTTTGCATTTTCTGTACATGTCTGCTATCCACTGTGAACTCAGGCCCTGCAATCTGTGAGGTCTTTGTCTACCGTGATGTTTTTGTTTGTAAGTGGGTGTTAGTCACTGCAATACTTAGCAGGAAAGCTTTCTGTTTCTAACAGCGACTATGATATTAGCTGAAGAGGTGTGAGGGGGTGCAGTGTGATGTGTGTTTGTGTGTCTATATATGTGTGCTATGTGTGTGTGCAGGACAGAGATCAATGCTGTGTGCCTTCCTCTGTTACACTCCCTCTTATTCTGTGAGACAGGGTCTCTCACTGAACCTGGAGCTCACTGCTCTGCCTAGAGTGCCAGCCAGCACGCTCAGGGATGTGCTGGTCTCCACCTCCCCAGGGCCAGGATTTACAGGGACATGCCTCCTCCACGCCTGGCTTTCCACCTGGGTACTGGGATCCAAACTTGGGTCCTAGTGCTTCAGCAGCAAGCTCTCTACCACGGAGCTGCCTCTCCACCCAGAAGCAAAGTTTTTAATAAGTTTTCTTAAAAACAAATTTAAGAAGTTTTCTGTCTATTCCAAGCTTTTGCCGTGAACAGGTGTTGACTTTGTCAAAAGCCCTTCCTGTGCCCATTGACATAATCCTGGGATGCTTTCCTTCCTGGAGATGAATTCGCTGGTGGCTTAGATCAGGACAAACTCTGTATGTGAAAGAGCAGGGAAATGAAGGGGTAGACAGAAGGTATAGACATGGCAAGGGGTGTGAGTAGATTAAAACAAAGCTACATTTTCAGAAGGAAATGTGAAAAAGTATCCTTATGACTTTGGAATGAGGGTAGATTTTTAGTCAAGACACCCCAAAATATTGCTAAGTAAGATGACATGAAAATGAAAAAGTTCTAAATATAAGGCAGTAAAAACAGCAAAAAGACAGGTACCAGTTGGGAAGGAGACATTAGCGAAACATTAAACCGACAATTGATTCATATCTACATACATAAAGTACCCTTAGAAATCAAAGGGAAAGGTGGTAAATTGAATTTTAAAAAAGTAAAGAAAAAGACGTGAATGCACAACCTCAAATGACCAAGAAATAGCAGCCAGCAGAGACGTGCACATCAGAACCTACAGAGAGAAAAAACTGGAAGAAAAAATTAGATCCAGTAATTTGAAGTCGGGAGGTGACTCCGTGATTAAGAGCACTGACTGTTCCTCAGGACAACTTGCATTGGATTCAACAGGGCAGCTCACAACCATCTCACAACCAGTTCCAGTGCACCCAACGCCCTCTTCTGGCTTCTGAGGGCACTGCATGCACATGGTGCACAGACATGCATGCAGGCGAAAGATGTAGAATAAAAGTAAATAGATTTTAAAAAATCCAACGATTCTAAGTGTTGACTAATCCCACCAGTGGAGGGATTATGTTCCTAGAACTGTCATTTGCTTACAAAACTAGTCTAAGTATTGGAAATGTTGTGGACTTTTTTATTATGAAAACATCATCAGCACATTGCCCTTACTTATGATTTTGAATAAGAGAATTGTAGTTCATATTCTCATGCAGAATATAGAGAGAAGTTCAGGGACTTTCTCACTTAAGCAGCAGAGCACAGATTTGTCTTTGCAAATTTTTCTTGATACAGTCATCTAAGAAGCCTACGCATGGATCAGTGCCTGGCATGTAACATTAGGCTTACCTGTCTCCACAGATCAGCAGTTGATAGGACGATTGGGGGTGGGGCCAAGGAGGGGCGGGAGGTGTCCAGTCAACTGTTGCATGGGGCCTTGCTCCTGTGTACCTACTCAGAAATATTTTGAAATTTAGTCCCGACCAGAATATCTCCAATTACTTGAAAGTTGGTGCTGATAATTAGTGCATTGCTTTTGTGAGGGAGTGAGGACCAAACACCAAAAGGACACTTCATTCCCCTTTCTGAACTCTACAGAATGCTCATTTGGGATTCAGGTAATCCTGGGGAAAGCAGATGATTCTTTTTTCCCCTTTCTTATCTTCTAACCAGTTTTCATTTCTCCCTCAGCAGAGGAGTCTAACCCTGCTCACAATTTCCTCCTCTGCTTGGGTGGCCCAGGTGACTGAGCGTTCTTGGTGACTGTTCTATCTACATCCTTGACCATGACTGATCATCCTGCACCTTCCCTGTTCTAGCTGACTTCCGACCTTCTGTCCTTTCCTCTCTGACTTCCATGCCCGAGTCAAACTTCCTTCCTTTCTTATGGTTTGTGTTCTCCACTATTTTTAGGGTCTCACTCTAGAAGAGCAACAAATGGCACTCATACTGCTTTAGGATTGGCGTCAGACAGACCTGGCGTCAGTCTGGAACTTAGAATCCTGCAGGAGCTTTAACGAGCTTCCTTGTCTTTCAACAGCTATTCCAATAGCTACTCTGGCTGAGTTAGGGAGAAGTAGTAATACAGGCAAAGTGCCTGAGATTTAGCTAGAACTAAACAAATGCTCCCCGCTATTGTTGTTTGACTTATATCATTTCCATTTGCTGGCAATCCCGTCCCCGGCCTCCCTCACTATCACCTTTTTCTCTGGCAGAAGGGCATTGGCCCATAACCCAAATGGTCTTTTTTCTCTTGTTCAAGGTGATGTGGGTGCCGCCCAGGAAAGAAGAGCAGAGCCTGTCCCATCCTCTCAATCCTATGAGTCACATTTGTTAAAAGGCAATTGCAGCTATGAGACTGGAGACTCATTTAACCAGCCACCCTTCCTGTCTACAATGAGCAGATAGAGACGTTTGTCGAAAGTTGAAGACTTGAGGTGCTGTAGCTATCCCAAGGGCTAGTTCTCCTTCCAGACACCTCTGTATGCCTCTTTCTAACCACAGTCACTGTCTCCAGACCTCGGGTCCTTGCAGATGCGCTCCTTGGCTAGCTGAGCTGCAAAGCCCTCTCCTTACTGGCATTGGTTCAGTTCTCTGCAGAATCCAGTGCCCTGGGGAGATGAAACTTGGCTGCAGCTCACAGACAAAAGTCCACCTCCCATTCCAGAATAGAGAAGAAGACCAGGCCTGGGAGGGTCTGGGCCAAGGAATAATTCAGAAAGCCTTTCTCTTGGGTCAGCCCTTTCCCTGAGCCCCAGAGCCTCCCTCTGCCAGCTTGCCTCTTGGCCTCTCAGAGGAGCTTCATTTCCTCAGCATCTCAGGCCACTCGGGCTCAGACTCATGTTAGGATCCTAGAGTGTTAACAATAAACCCAAAAACCGTGATCTCCGTGGAGAAAAGGATAAAAATAAAGGCTGCTTGATGTTGAATTAAGTATATATAGACCAAATCAACATCTCGCAATAATTATTGGTGCAGGGATATCAACTACTGACATTACACAAAGACTTTTTGTATTACATATGACCTTTTCAGAACAGTTGAGTGACTGAGGTGGGGTGCCAGCATGAAATTATGAGCCATCTGTAGGAAGGAAGGCAGTGATAGAAGTAGATGTAGTAATCAGATGTTATAGAACAAGCTTGATCCAATAGAGAGTAGATAGATAGTAATCAAATATGTTATAAAACAGGCTCAACTGAGAATGTGCTTATGTGTGAAGATGTGGAAGAGTACAGGTGTATCCATGTGCTCACGTCGGGGGTGTTGTGAGAGGTGTGTGTGAGTCTGTGTGTCTGTCTGTGTGCCTGTGCCTGCACGTGCACAGCTGTGCGTTTAGTCAGAGCTGTAATTACAGGGTTACTAAAGATGTGAGGTGTATCGTTAGGCTTTGGTCAGCACTTTTATTGCTAATACTTAGTGAGATTAGTCATTTTATTTGTTCCTTTTGAATGCCAAAAATGGAAGACAGCTGTTCGTGCACTGAAATTCCCTTTTAAAAGATAGTTCTTTCTGTTCATCAGGCATAATCCGCCCCTGGGGAAATGTATTTTT
Source organism: Microtus oregoni (assembly GCF_018167655.1). Taxonomy (NCBI): domain Eukaryota; kingdom Metazoa; phylum Chordata; class Mammalia; order Rodentia; family Cricetidae; genus Microtus; species Microtus oregoni. The sequence goes on along the minus strand of NW_024544029.1, from coordinate 2,740,936 downwards.
AAATTGCATCGTCAAATGCAAGGTGTAGGAAGGATCACTTTGGTCATTACTTCTAAATAATAAGGAAGACTTAACATGGGGAAAACACTGTTGAGGGCTGACAGGAAATATCTGGCAGAGTCCATAATTATTCAGTCCCCTCTCCTATGGCAGGGAAGAATGCCTGAGTACTCAGACCCTACGTTCATCCGAAAGCTGAGAGTAACAAGGGGAAGTCCAGTGGTGTCCACAATGTACAAGAAAAGCCGGAGACTGGAGGCTTACATCAGATCCAGCCACCACCAGGACGGGGAGTCACCTCCTCTTGCGAGGCAGCCGTAGTCAATCACATACAAATCCAGGACTTGTTACCGCCCTGGAGTTTCTCATCTTCCATGATAAAGCCCCAGAATTCGCTTCCACTAGTGCATTCAGTATTTACCATGAACAGAAAGTCAGAAGCTTAATTAAAGTTTAAACAAAGGCCATATTTATGGCTTGTTCTTTGTTCCGACCTGTCAGGCTTCTCCAACAGAGGTAATATTTATCTCTCCTCTGTGGATGTTTTGAAGACATCATCCTTTTTATTCCAGAAGCAGCTAGTCATTTTGTTCCCCAATTCAAACAATGACCTAATAATAGGAAATCTACCAGATTGCTGTGTAACAGAGGCACTTTCTTAACTCCATAAAACAGACCCGATTTTGAGTAAGGTTATATTGTTATTACTGAGGTAAAACCTAAAAGGCATAAAGCAATGGAACCATCGCAAATCAACACTCTAAAGATGTCTGTCGAGTGCACTTCTGAGACAGCCCAGCTGTTGGCTTCTGTGGCTTCCCAGTCAAGTCAGATTCCCCTTAAGAGTCCCCCAGACAAGGACACAAGGAAGCAAAGCAACAGTACAGAGACTGGTCATGTTCCTCCTGCCAGCCTTTGGGTAGCAGCAGCTCCATCCTTCTGCATGCAGTTCCATGGCTTCTGAGCTGGGTTGGTCCTGCGTCTCCTTTTCCTTTCATTGATATGATTCCTCCCCAAGCCTGTGCCACGGGCTGATTGCTGAACTTTGCAGCCTGTAACATCATCGAATTGTTAGAAGAAATTGAGATGGAGTTGGGATCAGGACTGTGGAGGCATGTTGGGAGGAATGTTGAATTCCCTAAGGAAAAGTGGGATGGTTAGTGAACAATGAGTCCTCCTGCCTTGAATGATGCCTGAATTTGGAAAACTAAAAATGATCAGGGACCAGTGGAGGAGCACCAAAGAAGATGGATGCTACATAGACCAAGGCAGAAGGGACAGAGGAGAGACTAAGAAAGAAAACTTGGTAGTGATGTACTCAGAAAAGTGCAGCTGAGTCCTAGGTGTCTCCTCGATGTCCTGTGTGATCCTGGGCAGGCAGGCCACTTCATCTCCTTTGACTTCCTTTGCTCAATTGTTCACAATTCTGACTGTCTTGTCTGCCCCACTGGGCAAGAATCCAGCATCCAGTGAGATGATATGTGTGACCACCCAAGGGAACCTGGGGTATTATTGCCACACCACATGAGAGAAGCTAGGAGGAAGCATGCGTAAGCATGACTGAAGAACACCCAACACAATCCCCAGACACTGCGGGTGGGTGGGAGTTGCTCACTGACGGGGTCAACCCCACCATCATCATTTACGTCTGAGTGCAACACTGTACAATCACTTGGGGGACAGTCACCTTTCCAGGTGTCTGTGAATCAGTTTCTCTTTGAAACGTATTTGTTGGGTAGAGTTAAGTTGCTCTCAATAATTTGTTCATTCTCAAAGCTTTACGATAGTTTTCACAACGGTATTCTGAAACACTAAAGAACTAAAACAGTGTATTCTTGGTCACTAGATATTAAAAAAAAAATGCCATCCCCCACATTCCATACAAGAAAATGACTTAGGACACATGAAAATAAGTGTCTGTGAACATGAGTCCGTGTTCCATGAGTTTACTCAGGAAGCAATCCTTCTGCCTCTAAGGTCATGCTCGTGTGGATTCATCTTCAGAATACTTGTCTTTTAGATAGGATGAACAGAGATAGCTACTGTCTTTGTTTCCTTACCCTGTGCACCTTCATGTTTTTGTTTTTTGATAACAATACTCCCTGGGGTATTTGTTGGGGGAATATTGCTCTTCCTCTCCCTCCTATAAATTTTGAGGTAATTACCAGAAAAATTATGGTTCTGGCCTCAAGGGGACAAGCCAGGGTGGGCTCTATTTTGGCACTCATGACTGACTTGGTAGTTTAAACATCAGCCAGACCAGTTAACTGGAGGGTTTGTAGATGCATACTCAGACTGGAGCATACACATCTTCCTCGGGGTGAGGGAGAGGATGCTGGTAGAATCCTGGAGCTATTGAGGTCAAACTCTCCTCCACATGTGGAAGGCTCTAAGAGGTGGGAAAATAGAGCTAGGAAGGGGAGAAGAAAGGCAATACGGAAAAAAAGGGGAAAGAGGAAGAATTCTGTGGTAGGAAGGTAGAGCGGGAGAGGAGGAAAAAGATGAGGTTATAGGGAGAGACAGAGGAATGGAAAGAAGAGAAAGGGAATAATAAAGTAGAGAGGGTATCTGAAACAGCGAGAGGAGAGAAAAGAAGAGAGGAGAGAAAGGCCGAGGTGACTGACATCATACAGAATTGGCAGTATGAAAGGTCTCAGGACTGTGTTGATGTACATGGTGATCTCTGAGAGAGTACTGAGAAGACACAATTGGCCATAGAGAAAATAGACTCTTGTCTAGTTGGTGTTTGGTCGAAAGCATCACCTCAGCTCCCTAACACCCCTTTATACAAAAGTTCATCTTTTTTGGTGAAGCGGGGGCTTCACCCCAGCTCCTGGCATAAACTCCCTCCCTCAGTCTAAACTCCACCTCCAAGAGAGCCCGCCAAGTGGTGAGCCCTCCCCAGGGAAGGTTGGGACCACTCCCACAGGCTATTTAGACTGCAGCTGAGAGAATGAACATGTGGCCTCTGGGTTTCCCATGGTCTTTCCCTCTCCATGTTTCCCCAGGGCCACCAGGAGTATGGCCATCTATTAAACATGGGTATCTTTAATTTGGTTTGATTCAGTCTAATTGGAATTATTTGCACTGGCGGAGAGGCTCATCTAAGAGAAAATACCTAACAGTTGGGATAGTACAAAGAGACACAGAATAATTTTAGGAACATTAACTTGTAAAATTTTAAATTCTGCAAAATAGGGGACATCACTATTTCCCACTTCATATAGTTCAGTAAGATTCCTCCATCAAAAACTATGTCCTCGTGGTGGTCAGCCACCCAAGTGTCTTAGACAAGGAAGGTATCAATGAATATCTGTTAAATTAATGTGACAGAATAAACACTCAAGGGTGGGACTCTCAAGTTACTTTTCCAAGGCTGCCGCTAAGGCCCCATCACAAAGTGGGAAGCTACATTTGTCTTGGGCAGCCTCCTCCTGGACACTTTTATCCCTTTGCACCACCCCAACCCCAACAGCATTCTTCCCAGTTGCCATACAATAAAACTTGCTTCAAAGAACAATTTAACACCCCTGTTAGAGTTGTAAAGTCAAGTAGAACTTAATGGTCTGCTCTCCCTGGGCCCTTCTTAAGGTCATTTCAGAGGAGACCTAGGAAGTTAGGCTTTAAAACTGTGAAAGGGAATGCCTGGTTCTGGGCAATGCACCCTCACAAGAGGCTTTGGAATGGCAGCGCAGGATGGCAGGGTCCTAGGGATGCCTGTGCTTGGAGGCCTCCATGCTTCTGCAGGGAGCCTGGGTTGCTAGGCTCAGAATCCCTGAAGTCCCGACTGTGCGGCCTCTGAGAAACCAGTCTGTGTAAGCCTGATTAGATTTGCTTATATTTTTCCTTTTTTTCTTCTTCTAGGAAAATAGATTGTTTTGGCCGTATTGTACCCACTAAAATCACAGAATGTTTCCAAACACTTTAGGATCACTCAGAAAAGAACAAACACTACGATTCCACAAGGTCAGGGAGTTTCTCAGAACCTATAACAACAAAGCTCTTACTAATAAACTAACATATATGCATATGAAGTTGGGTAGCTAGAAATGGTCACCACTGACCCGTTTGGGTCATGCTATAGAACTATAGGCTACTTCAGCCTGGATGGACTGATGAGGAAAAGCACTTCTTTCTTTAAGAATGTTTGGGTATTTTCTGTCTCTAGACTCGCTAATATCATACAGTGTCAGTCCTGAGCGGTACCTGGACCAAGCTGTAGCAGTCATGGCCAAGCGCAGCCACGATAAAAGGTTCATTAACCATTAGCAATGTCTGTCACCGGTGGGGAAAACAAAACTGATTGCATGCCTTTTTCTTTTCTTTTTTTTACAATGTAGCATTCCTTCCCCACCTCTGAAAGGTGTAGGCGCAAGGTCTCTGGCAAACCAGCTGTGCACTTTGCCCTCACAGTAGAGCATTTAATCTAACAATTCTCTTGACACGTTTATGGGTGGGGCCAGGGAGACGTTAGTGGAAAAATGCCACCACAAAAAATCTTTTTTTTTTAACCTCGGAATTTCAGTTTGGAGGACTTTATAGTTTCTAGTAATTGTCTAGCCACCATGGAACAGGATCCACTGAAAAACGGAGACAACCAGGGGAAGTGGAGACGAAGATGATCCCGAGAACTCCCTCAGCCACACACATCTAGCGATTTAAAATTGGGTACAAAGCACAGTTTGTTTTACTGACAAGTTTAGCTTAGGTAGTCTACTACTTACAACCTGCACAACGCCAACTCATCCCGCTATTAGTGGATTTCCTCCCCCAGCTGTGATCTTTAATAATTTCCAAAATCAGTTTATCCCGAGAAAGACTATAAATAAAACTTGAGGGTGATTATGCTGATAGAATTCTAGGGGTCTTTTCTACAATTCTGAGGTCCCAAATGCCAGAGAACTTGCAAGCATGCCAAGAGCTTCAAGGTCTGTCCTTGCCTCCAGTCCACCCTACCTGCCATCTGCACTGCATCCTAAGAAGAGGAGACGCTCGTTTTCATTCATAACCTCAGTATCATCAATGACTCTGTCCAGAGACCCTGTCAGTCACTGTCAGGTCTTGCCAAGAGAGTGAGTTTCTGGATGAACAGGATATGTAATCTCTGGCTTCAGTGGCTCCAAGGGGAGTAGCTCAGGATGCCAATGCTAACCCCTCAGTTAGCATTCCAGCTGTCCAAAGCCAGGTTTAAGAAGTGATGAGCATGGTCCAGATGATAAAACAATAGACCATTTATGGGGATGGAAAAGGACTCTTGAGGTATCTTTTCCTTTTCAATACTTTGAGCATAAACTGTGATAATTTTGCAGGAATGGAACCTTGCCAGTTTTACCCACTGCATAAGAAGTAACACAGAAGTAAGGAAGCAGAAGAAATGGGCAAAGATTCGAAACAAAGAAATGAGATAAATCACCAAAGATTGACCTCAATAAAATGGAATCATGTGATTTATCTGAAAGAGAATTAAAAATAACTTTTTTTTAAAAAAAAGGTTCTCATTGAGGTCCGGTAAACATTCAAGAGCAAAGTGAAAATTTCAAGAAAGGGCAAAAAAATATCAAAAAGTACAAAAGAAACAGAAGAACACAATAGCTGAGCTGAAAAGTCACAGCCGGATGCCAGGTAGACTGGATCACACAGGAGACAGAACATGTGAACTCAAACACAAATCAACAATTTGAACATAATTCACTTAGAAGAGAAAAAAAGAATTAAAAAGATTGAAGAAATCTAAGTAAGGGAGCATCAGTGAACTAACTCATGCACTGTGGATATTCTGAGAGAGAGAGAGAGAGAGAGAGAGAGAGAGAGAGAGAGAGACAAAAGACAGAAATATATGCAAAGAAATAAGGGCTGAGAGTTCCTTGCTTCTAGGGAGGGAGGGTTTGGTGCTAAGAAGCCCAAATGATATCAAGTAATATGGAATCAAAAGAAACACACATCAAAAATGGTTACAAAACTGTGGTGGTTTGAGTAGTGGGCCCCATAGGCTCATATATTTGAACGCATAGGGAGCAGCACTATTTGAAAGGATCATAGGTATAGCTTTGCTAGGGTAGGTGTGGCCTTGCTGGGGTAGGTGTAGCTTTACTGGGGTAGGTGTGGCCTTGCTGGGGTAGGTGTAGCCTTACTGGGGTAGGTGTGGCCTTGTTGGGGTAGGTGTGGCCTTGCTAGAGGAAGTACATCAAGGGGATAGGCTTTGAGGTTTCAAAAGCCCCAGCAGGACCAGTGTCTCTTTCTCTTCCTGCTACTTTTTTTTACTTCTTCCAGATGTAAAACTCATCAGCATCTTCCCCAGCAGGATGTCAACCTGTCGGCCTCCATGCTTCCCACCTGATAATGGACTAAACCTCTGTAAGCCAAACCCAATTAAATGCTTTTCTTTATAAGGGTTGTTGGGGCCACGGTGCCTCTGCACAGCAATAGAATACCAACTAAGACAAGGACTAATGTGATTTGGAAAAAAAGAAAAACTTGCCCCATTCATGGGAACTACACATGACTATCAATGGATTTATCAAAAATCTTGGGTGTATGAGAGAGAAGAATGATACACTCAAAATGCTGAAAGAAAATACAAAACTACAAACCAAGCAAAGATACTGTACCTTAGCTGGGCATGGTGGTGCATGCCTCTAATTCCAGGACTCAGGCTGCTGAGACAGGAAGATGGTAAGTACAACTGGGCTGTAGAGATATTTATTTAGATTAGCCCAATCCAAATAAATAAATAAATAAATATATTATTTCTGAATATATAACCTTCAAAATGGAGAGTAGAAAGGATGGAGGGATATAATGGAGAGGGAGGTACCAGAACAGCTACAAAGGCAGAACCTGTGGGCGTAACTTCTAGGTCAAGGGCAAGATGACAAGTGTGACTGATTTCAGTCCCTTTCTGCTCTCAGCACAGTAACGGAACCCATCCCCTGCTCTGTGTATCTCCAGACAGGCACATGTAATGACCTGCAGCAATGGTTTGTGGAGACCATAATAGGTAAAAGAAAAAAAAAAGGAGCTGTATCCTGCACATATCCATCTTCATACCCTAGTTTCTGAATTCTGCTTCTGACCACACAGATTTAGAAAGAGAGGTTGTAGCCACTGCTCCATGGATTTATCACTACTGCTCTAATCCCCTCTCCGTGAGTAACCTGAGGTTTGTTATTCCCGCTTTGCTTTTTTCTCCCCACCTCCACCCCCAGTTAGAAACTACATTTTAAAGATTAAGGCCTTGGAAAGCAACCACGTATATAAGAGAAACTAAATTCAGTTTATTCGGGGCTTGGCTCCAAAATGACCAAGCAAAGAAGAAACAACGGTGAATCCAAAAGGGGCCTCGGCCAGTGGCAGCCCATTTGCTGCATGAACTGCTCCTGATGCGGGTGTCATCGCTCAGGCCCCGGCACAGGCTGTAGGCAAAACAAGAGTCTCCAATGCTCTTGCGCTTCCCCAGCTCCATGACTATAGAAGCTGTGCTCTTCTGAACCAGGTGGCAAGGAATCTAACTCTAGAGAGACAAAACACGCCAAGCAAAGATTCAGATCTGCCGCTTATGCCCCACAACCTCTAGCAAACCCCATGAGAGCAGCTGGAATCATAAAGGGGGAAGAAAAACTGTCTTCAGAGAAAAGTAAAATTTAATTTAATTAGAAAGGAAGGAAGGGAGGGAGGGAGGGAGGGAGGGAGGGAGGGAAGGAGGGAGGGAGGGAGGAAGGAAGGAACTGAAAAGTCACCTTACATATTACAGTTTAAACTGAAGTTGTTCCCTCAGGCTGATTCTCAACAGCAAAATAACCTAGCAGTGGTGGAGCACACCTTCAATCACCTCATTAGGGAGAAAGAGGCAGGAGGATCTCTGTGAGTTCGAAGCCAGCCTGGTCTACAAGAGCTAGTTCCAGGACAGGCTTGATAGCTACAGAGAAACCCTTTCTAAAAAAAAAAAAAAAAAAAAAAAAAAAAAAAAAAAAAAAAAAAAAAAAAAAAACCAGCAAAATAGTCTACAACAATTTTAAAAACAACCCCAACCTGGAGAGCTGGGGTAAAAGAATCAAGTTTCCAGAGATACCAGCCCTGCAAGTCAGACAGGTTAAAGCCACAAACCCCTATGAGAACACAAAGCGCCCCAAAAAACTGAAGTGCATGCTTGTGACAGGGGCTCTCAGTTCTACTCTCTGTTTTCTACGTGAACACAGTTTTCCCATGCAACTGTGGTAACTACAGCTAATACATGAATAAGAAGCTACATGTAGTATGTATGCATGTGTGTTCCTATGCGTGTATGTTTCACAATGTGTGTGTGTGTGTTTCACAACGAACTTGGAAGCTGTGATTTCTGTTTTGAACACCTCTCACTGTGGCTGCCTGGTAAGTTCCATGTCCCCTTTCTCTTGAGATGCCCTACTGTGGCTGTGTGGTCCTTTCTCTCCCTCCATGACACTTGAATCCAAGGTAGACACTGACCAACAATGGCCTAGTCAGACTCAACAAAAGAATTGAGAATCTGTTGATAAAAGACTTGATAGTCTTTGGAACTGAGTCATTTGGCATGGTGATGTTTCCATGATACTTTAACTTTATAAAGTCAACCTGTCCGACTCTTTCTTGGATCTATGAAAGAATTTGTAAGCATGTGTGTGTGCATGCATGCATGGGGTGGGGAGCGGCAATGTCCAGTGTGATACTTTTATTTATTATCTCCTTTGATTCTTACTACTGCTCTTAAAGTTGGTTTTGTGAAGACCCTAGACAGGCTAGGGGGAGTGGTTTGGGGTTTGTTTGAGACAGGGTCTCTCTATGTAGCTCTGGCTGTCCTGAAACTCTTCATGTAGACCAGGCTGGATTCAAACCCAGAGATCCGCCTGCCTCTGCCTCCAAGTGCTGGGATTAAAGGTGTGGGCCACCATACTCCTTAGAGCAGTTTGCTGATGGTTACTGGGGATCGCCTAGCCCGTCGGCTAGGATAAGAGACCTTCCTACAATTCTCTTTACTGGTTCTAACTTACCAGAGGCGACAAACAGTGCATCTCATTTCATACCCTATAGAACCCACATAATAAAAGAGAGATGATTTTCTTTTTTTAAAATATTTATTTATTATGTATACAATATTCTGTCTCTGCGTGTGCCTGCAGGCAGAAGATGGCACCAGGTCTCATTACAGATGGTTGTGAGCCACCATGTGGTTGCTGGGAATTGAACTCAGGACCTTTGGAAGAGTAGGCAATGCTCTTAACCACTGAGCCATCTCTCCAGCCCCCAAGAGAGATGATTTTCGTTAGAATTATAAATATGAAGAGGAGCCAACTTCCTAAGAAAAGCCCATCTGAGACATGCTTTCTCTGTAGCTTTGGAGCCTGTCCTGGAACTAGCTCTTGTAGACCAGGCTGGCCTCGAACTCACAGAGATCTGCCTGCCTCTACGTCCCGAGTGCTGGGATTAAAGGCGTGCACCACCACCGCCCAGCCCAATTTTTCTTTTAAAAAGAAAACATCTTGAAGTTCCACTTTAACGACCTATCTAGTGTCTCCGCTGTGGGATCAAACACAACTCTAAAGAAAGCAGTGCTCAAAAGAACTACAAGATCCCCCATGCTTGTAGGGCAATCCTACTTATAGTAGTCCCGATGCAGGTGAAGTCTGCTGTGGGTCCTTTCATCATCAGCTAACAGTGCCTTTGGACTTCCGTCACTTTCCTCAGAATCCTTATCAAATTGAGGTGAGGATGGGGTTTTGAGTTATGCAATTTGTCACCATTTATCCTTTTATTTCCCTCTTTTCAAATATCAATTAACTCCACTGAATCACAGCTATACTCTAGCTAGCTAGCAATCATCTATCACTATCTATCCAATTTTATAATTTAAAGCGTTCAGACAATGAGAAATATAAATTCTTTTTTTTTATTGAGAAAAGGAAAAAAACAAGTTTCCGCCTCCTCCCAGCCTCCCATTTCCCTCCCCCTCCTCCCACCCTTCTCCCCCTCCCCCTACTCCTCTACTCCTCCCTCTCCAGTCCAAAGAGCAGTCAGGGTTCCCTGCCCTGTGGAAAGTCCAAGGTCCTCCCTCTCCGTCCATATCTAGGAAGGTGAACATCCAAACTGGCTAGGCTCCCACAAAGCCAGCACATTAAGTAGGATCAAAACCCCGTGCCATTGTCCTTGGCTTCTCATCAGCCCTCATGTCCACCATGTTCAGAGAGTCCGGTTTTATCCCATGCTTTTTCAGTCACAGTCCAGCTGGGCTTGATGAGCTCCCAATAGATCAGCCCCACTGTCTCAGTCGGTGGGTGCACCCCTCGTGGTCCTGACTTCTTTGCTCATCTTCTCCCTCCTTCTGCTCTGAAGGCATATAAAAATGTTTTCTATTTTTTCTTCTTCACATAGGCTGATACTTATAGTCTTATACTAGTTATGTTAAATGATCCTTTAAATGTTCTTAAAATTGATGTTTTTGCAGAAATAAACTGACCAAGAACCAAAGTTTAAACATAATTTTAGCTGGTCTTGGTGGAGCACATCTTTGATCCCAGCACTCTAGAGGTGGAGGCAGACAGATCTCCTTGAGTTAGAGGCCAGCCTGGTCTACATGGTGAGTTCCAGGCCATCTGAGGTGACATAGTGAGATCTTGTCTCAAACAAGCAACAAAAGACTTTAAAGTCAAATTTAAAGCAAGCTTTAATAACATACTGATCAGATGGATGGACTCTCTGGCCAGGTCCATTTCTGGATTTCCAGAAAATGACCCTGAGTCATGGTTTGCAGGGGCTTAAAGTATTCCCCATCAAGTCCAATTAGGGGCAGTCATACATCCTGACTTAACCTCCAGGCTGTGAACCTCCCACCTACATGTGATCAAGCGCATCTGGTCAAACAAACTAGTTTAGGGGTGTGAAAATATGTCTTGTTATTTCCCATAAACAACAGCCTCCAGCATTTCAGGAACTACCTGTCCTTGGGCAAGGGGATTATAGACCAGAGGCATTTTTGTTTCATGGATCTCTAAGACATAGTCATTAAAACTTAAAATGTAACTTTGGCTCTTACAACTGATTCCCTATGGGCACAAACACAGGGCTAGAAATTTGAATCCCAAAGTTTGGTGAAATATTTTATTTTAAAAAATAGCCTCTTGGGCTGGAGAGATGGCTCAGTGGTTAAGAGCTCTGGCTGCTCTTCCAGAGGTCCTGAGTTCAATTCCCAGCAACCACATGGTGGCTCACAGCCATCTGTAATCAGATCTGGTGCCCTCTTCTGGCGTGTGGGCATACATGGAGGCAGAATGTTGTATACACAATAAATAAATAAATATTAAAAAAAAATAGCTTCTTGGTAATGGACAGATGGTTCAGAAGTTAAGAGCACATGTGACTTTTTGAAGAATGTAAGAAATATTAAATGAGTCTTTTTATAAAATACTATAAAACTGGGGACTGGTGAGCTGGCTCAGAAGTTAAGAGCACTCACTGGCTGCTCTTCCATAGGCTCTAAGTTCAATTCCCAGAAACCACATGGTGGCTCACAACCATCTGTAATGAGATCTGGTGCCTTCTTCTGGCCTGCAGGAATACATGCAGGAAGAACACTGTATACACTGTAAATAAATAAGACTTTTTTAAAAATACTATAAAACTTTATGATAAGAAATCCAGAGCTTTTAGCCTCTTAAACCTTAAGTGATTTTTATTCAAATGCTTTAATCTACCCTAACCTGATCAAATAGTTTTCTAGACCAAGGGCTGTTCTACTCTCAGATCAAAGTGGTTGGCCCTTCCTCTCTTCCTTAGCACTGGTCTTTTGAAACCAGGCAAGTCTCAAAGACCTCTGAGATTCAACCCCAGCCACTGTGGAAGAGACCTAGGCACCACCTGAGTTAGAGTCAAACCAAATCTATGCACTTCCTGTGTGTTCACTCTTGGGAGTGTTAGGGTTAAAGTTAACCTGTAAGCCCCACTTGCCCAAGGACAGATAACTTCCGGAGTGCTGGGGGCTGTTCTTCAGGTAAGATAACAGACCAAGTGTTTTTCCTTCAGGACAAGGTTGGTTGCCCCAACTGCGTAGGCTGAGCTTGATCACACATAGGCAGAAGGTACACAGGCAGGAACTATATCAGAATGTATGCATGTCCCCCATTGGGCGAAGTCTGGAAGCCATGGCCTGGTGGGTTTTGCCGTGATGACCGCCTGACCATTCTCTGGGGACCCTGGGGCTGCACCCGGCCAGGGTCCATCTTCCTGGCTAGTACTAAATAAAGCTTGCTTTAATGGGACAATCATGGGTTTGATTTTCCTCCTCAAATTTTCAGGTAAAGTTTAATCTCGTCCAGACATTTCAGTGGGAGGAGCAGTCTCTTTCTTTGCCACCCGAACTGATTTCCAACAAGAACCCCAGGTTCAGTTCCTATCGTTTACAAGGGGACTCACAACTGTTTGTAATTCCGGTCCCAGAGGATCTGACACCCTGCTCGCAATCACTCAGACGTGCGTGTGGTACACAGACATTCGTGAAGGCAAAACATGCATACACATTAAAATAGTTTTTAAACTGGGCGGTGGTGGCGCACGCCTTTAATCCTAGCACTCGGGAGGCAGAGGCAAGCGGATCTCTGGGAGCTCGAGGCCAGCCTGGTCTACAAGAGCTAGTTCCAGGACAGGAATCAAAAGCTACGGAGAAACCCTGTCTCGAAAAATCAAAAAAAAAAAAAAAATAGTTTTTAAGTTCAAAATAAAAATTAGTAAAAATCAAAACAAAAACAACAAAAAACTCCCAGTTCTCCTAAAAGAAGTCTTTCCTCTAATTTTTAAAATAAATATGTAAGTAAGAAGGATTAGGGTTTTTATTAGTATTTTCTTTGTGATTAGCTTTTCTCAAAAATACTTCTGATGCCTGTGTTAGAAATAAGCTCAGAACCACAAAGAAAGAGACCACCACCACCATCCTAACTGAAGGCAAGGTAAAACCTTACTCTAGATCAGTAGGGTGAACCAGGTGGTAAGAGCAAGTAAGCCAGGAGCAGAGCTGAAGTGTGCTAGGACTCTCGTTCTGTTCTGAGTTGTGCGTGTGTCTTAACCTGATTGGTTGGAGTCCAAATCCACAGCCTTTTGTGATTGGATAATCTTAAAAGACTAAATGCACAGGAAATGGGAATTGGTTTATTGTTCCTAAGAGAAAGGGATCATAGCTCTGCCTTAAGCATCTGGAATGCAGCCAGCACAAAAGTTTTCCTGGGTGGGGGAGAATAAAACATTTACATAAATGTTTTTCAGTTGGGGGAGGGGGAAGCAGGGGAGGACATGGACACTTGTAAAAAGATTTGCATTTCTTGTCCTAAACATAAATTTTAAAGTGTTCTTGCTAGAAAAGATTCAGATAGAATGTTTCCAGTACCTAGGAAGGAACACACTGTGGCAGACAGTAGCGAACAGTCAAGGTAAGTAAACTCACATCTCTGAGCGTTATCAGCCTCACCCTACTCACACAGGAGATGTCTCTGCACTTGATGAAGGACCAAAGGACACATTTATTACACTGCCTGGCACTGCTTCCGCTTTAGGCAGTCCGCCTGATTTCTACTGCAAGTGAACCTTCACCTGTATTCCACAGCTGGTGAAGGTCCACGAATGAAAGCCTCTGCAGTAAGCCTACATCTGACTCCATCCACGGCTAACCGTAGATTTGGGGATGCTGGGTCCCCTTCCCCCAAAAAGGTAGTGCTCTCCAGCAAGGGAATCTTCCAGGATCCAAGTCTTTCTAGATATTAGCTATTCATTTTGATTTAGACAAATTGATAGTACCGAAAGTCTCCCGTCATCAAATGTAACTGAGTCTCCTTCGGGGAGCCCTTGGTAGAGTGGAAAGGATGTTTGCACTCCATCTTCAAAGTGAGCCATGCAAGGGTGCCAGAAATTCAGCAGAGGCCTCTCAGGTGACAGTCGCTGGCTTCCTGGGAACTGGGAGTTTGAGTTGTGGAATTTTCCATCCACTTTTTTTTTTTTTATTATTTTCATAGTCTTTGCCTTCAAGTGCCAATTGGTTCCTCTCAAGTCAATACAAATCAGGAGGTTTTTTTAAAACTGGCATCAGACATATGCATTATTTATCCAATCAGTTTCATCTTAAGGAAATAAAGGAGCAATTCTATTTTCTGATGAAATAAAAATATAAATAAATTAAAATAAAAATGAATTAATTGAATGTAAAGCTGACCCCATCCCAGTCCCACTCCCAAGACTGGGCAGATTTCACTACAGTTTTCCTCTCCGTGTGTGTATGAATGGGGCTTTATTAGGATGTAGATCTGCAGAGCCTTTCTCTAGTACATTCCATACTATTGTGTGTAAATATGTAACAAATTCGATTTTATTACTTTATGAAGCCTTATGTGCCATAATAATGCCAAGACCACAAGTATTGCCTAAACGGATACTTTGTTGACATTTGTTAGTACATCCTTGACCAAAAACTTTTACAGAAAATGTGGTTTTTTCTGACCGGAAATACAGCTGGGTCCAAACATCAGTGCATGGTTACTGTAGATGAAGTAATTACATCTGTCTCTAGGTTGCTCCTGATGGAAGGCAGGTGAAGGCCATCTCCCCCTCACCAGCAGGCTCCTGTCACTTGTGGAAGGAAGTGTTCCGAGCTCAGCACACCCTTCCCTATCTGACAGAATCCAGTTGAGTCACAGAATTCCTATGCGGGAAGGAGGAAGGAAATGCAGGCACGGAAACTGAGGTGTGGGTCAGCCCTGTGAACTTACAGAGAGTCGTCTATAAGGCTAGAGTAACCCCTTGTCTTCCTGGAGAAAGCCCACCACCCTGTCTGCCAGAGGAGGGTTGTGGGAAGGGCTTGAGAAACAGCAGGACAGGAGCTCACCCTCCACACTCAATCCACTCTCCTCGCTGGAAGACTGAAGTCCTTAAATAGCAACAGCAACACTGAGCAAAAAGAGAGGGGTGTGAGAACAATGCTCACCTTACAAAAAAAGGCTATGCTAGCCAAACGCAGCTCTCACACGTCTAACCTACTGAGCCAACACTCTCTCATCAGGAGGGCTCATGGCTCCAAGTCAGAAGTAAACAAACCATGGCGAGGTCTGTCTGCAGGCAAGTGGAGACAAGGCACGACCGAGAGCTAGGTGTGTGAGGAAGGTGATGAAATGGACATAGTTTCTGGATTAATTCATAAGGAGGGAAATGCACGGACCTGAGCAAGGGTTTAACCCCTCTCTGGCTGCAGGGTCAAACGCACCGTGCCAAGTGTGACACGGTCTCCCACCGTTGACCACTCTGTATTTGAACACTTCTTTTGTACTAGCAATTGGATTTGTTTCAAGACGTGGTAGACACACCATTGCTTTCGCATACAAAAAGGCACACATTTAAGCATCTTTCATTATTTTTTTTTAAAAAAAAATGTGTTGATTGAGAGTCAAGGGAGTTATAATCTGTAGTAACTCAGTTCCAGATTTATACCAAAACATATCATTGAGCTCACAGCTGGGGACCATTTCTGGAGCCTGAGAGGAGGTAGGTGGCCTTGTCACACATGAAGCTGAAAAGGACCTAAGTTCAGTTGCATACAGAGCACAAGAATGTGTTTTCCCAGCGTCGTTGCTGCTGCTGCTGCTGCTGGCCTCGTGTCAGTGTGCCCATCAGCCTTACCGATTCCACCACCTTCCCCTTGTCTCAGACAGCCCACTGTCCATCACAACCTGAACTGGTCTGGAGAAACATGGCGGTGTAAAGGAAAGAGCTGTGGGGGTTTTGAGGAGTTTTTAGTAACTTTGCCGTAAGCATTTGCTGAAACAAATATTTTAAGGACAATGGGAGGAAAGAGGAGAAAGCAGGGGAAGTTCGTTTCCTACGTTTTCTCCAGATGAGTTCAAAGGTCTTGAAGGGTCAGCATATATTCCGCTCCCTGTAAGAGTGATGATGGTGGATGATTTTTGCTCATCACTAGAAAAAGAGTGTAGGAAGGGACAGAGGAAACCTAAGTCTCAAGCATGCGCAATGGGGCACAGAGATTGCTAAATCTGTAGAACCAGGGTGAACTCTAAAAAGTTTAAAAATAGTTTAAGCTGGTTTAAACTATGAGTTTCAGATGTATGAGCTGAGACTCGGAGGTGGGAGAAAAAAACCTGAACACTAGAACAATTATGAAAAAATAACCACTGAAAACATTTTCCGTGTTTTTACATTTATGTGTTTATGATAACAGGCACACGCATGCCACGGCTCTCAGGAAGACCGTCAGCCACAGCCTGTGAGAGTCAGCTCGCTCCTTCTACTGTGCGGTTCCAGAGGTCAAGCTCGGGTCATCAGCTTGCTTGCCTGCACCCTTACCGAGTGAGCCGTCTCATTGGCCCTATGATTAAAAAATGAACAGGGAAAAGCAACAATGTAAATGCTACCCATTAGGCTTGGCTAGCTGTGTTGCCCGGAGCAAGTGACCTCAACTCCCTGCACCTCAGCTCCATCACGCGTAAACTTGAGATAACATAAAGCTTGCTAAGAAAATCAAACCAGTTACTACTTAGGAAGCACCTAGAATAGAACCCGGAAACAAGTGTCGGTGAAAACCCTCCGTGCTATTGCTGCTGCTCTTGCCGCCACTAAATAATCCACACAGGCCTTTGTCAAACAAGCGTCTTGCTGACGAACTGGCATGCTGCAGTGGCTTTAGTGCCAGTGCACAACGGGACCTGGACCGTAGCTTCCCGGGACCCTGGACCACAGCTTCCCGGGACCCTGGACCGCAGCTTCCCTCGCAGGCAGGCCGAGGAGGGGGCCGGGGAGAGTCCTGTCTCCATGGCAGAAGTCACTCATTTTCAAAAACACTTAAGTATCTATGTTCATGTCCTACTAAAACACTCCAAGAATGAAAGTCCAGCCTTCCAAGTCCCCGCTTTGGGTTTTGGAACCCTTGAGTAAGCCTCCCACGTGCTCATCTCCCGGTCCCGTGTGAAAGCAATGTCACCAAGATTGCAAAAGACAAACTGTACCCAAGCTCACCTTTGCCGTGGGAGTTTCACAGCATATCACGCATTCCTTGAAAGCACACGGCTTCACAATTCTGCACAAGTTTCTTATCTTAAAATCACTGGGGGGAAAAGGTCATTCCTGATTTCTTTCAAGAATTTTGAATTGACCGTGGAAATAGAGCCAAGTGGCCAGAATATTCACTGGGGGAGGGGGGGAGATGTATAAAGAAGAATGAGCCCTGAGCTCGGAGGTTTGGGTTCCAGCCTGGCTTTCCTACGGGCACTTCACATGGCTTGGTCCGGGAAAATCATTTCCACTTCCGGGCAGTCAGTTCCTTTTCCTGTGAAACGCACAGTTGAGGCCCTCTTCCCTCGAATTCCATAATTCAAACTGCAATGCATTGGTTTGCATGAATCCATGAGTCATTAAAACCTGGCAGATTTCATAAGATTATTTAATAAGCAAAATGTCTCATAAGCATTCAAGAGAACTTGGATCCGATTCCCAAAACATTACAAACTCTGTTTGGGCAAAGACTTCAAACTTAAGAAAAAATGTGCCTTGCTACAACATTGTGAGGCTGTGAGTAGCGTTTTCTCTCACGGTTACCAGCTCACTCTTTTGGGGTGTACAGCAGAGAGGGGCACCACCTTTTTCAAAACGAAAGCAAAGCAGAGGGGCACACTACATATGTGCAACACTCTCAGTGTTTCATGTCGTTTTTTGGCAACAGTTTCAGCTATATCGCCCCTCATTTTCCACTTGGTCAATGTAATCACCTTGCAAAATCATCCAGGCCCAGGAATTATCATGTTATATTTTTATTGTTCCCATTTTTCAAATGGCTAGAAATAAGATAACATGCTTTTACATAGCACTGACGTTTCTCAAATATGGGTCTGACCGGATCTGGGGGCGGCCTTTGTACTGCAGTCCTGGGCATGGTGCCACCAGCCTGCATGTCACACAAAGGCAAATCTGTCTCTCTCACATGTCAAGCACAGGAAGCTCTCCTGCCAACCACCAAGCCATTCTCTGAGGCCAAGGACAGCACTCTTAAAGGGCCTCTCTGGAAAAACCGAGTTTCTAGACATGAGCGAGTGTATCGACAGCTGAGCCCACCCCTGCCTTCCAGGGCCTGAGCTTTCCCGTCATTGATGTTTTTCCGGGAACTCAGTGGCCACTTTGGGAAGGTTGTGGAGAGCATGCTTGCCTGAACTGATTTTTCTTCCTAAGGTTTTCGTCATTACTTGGTTTATTTAAAAGAGAGGAGAGATAAATACATGTCCTAGCGAGAAAAACCCTGCAAGGTCCTAGGCGCTTGATACCCTTGGGTATAATTAAGATTAATTAAGAGGACCCCAGAGCTGCAGCCTTTGCCATTAAGTGACTGAGGGGTCACCAACTTCAATTTGCATATGCAGGGTTTTGAAAACAAAGCACCACTCACCATAACCAACTCCTCCACCCCCTGCTGGAAGCAAAGCCCCTGTGTGCACAGAGCATTTTCCCTGGGCAGGGCTGGTAGCTCCAGAAGGAAAGATTCACAGAGATCACCATCACACCTCACTCTTTCTCCCTGCCCATTGGCAGAGACAGCCACATAGCAGTGTTGTGGAATATTGGTTTAAGATGTGGTACATTCGTTTCTGCTGTGGTGGAACATCTGTTTAAGGATGCAAAGATGTGCTGCATTCTTTCATTGAATTTGTTTAACTCTGTGAAGCTGTGTTACTTTGCCTGCCTAAAACACATGATTGGTCTAATAAAGAGCTGAATGGCCAATAGCTAGGCAGGAGAAAGGATAGGTGGGGCTGCCAGGTAGAATAAATAGGAGAGGAATCTAGGCTTGAGAAAAGAGAAGAGGAAGGAATGAGAACAGGAAAAGGAGAGAAAGACACCAAGGGCCAGCCACACAGCCACACAACCACACAGCCACACAGCAGCCATGGAGTAAGAAGGAAAGAAATACATATAGAATAAAGAAAGGTAAACAGCCCAAAGGCAAAGCAGAGTTAAAGAGAAACAGGATAATTCAAATTAGAAAAGCTGGCTAGAAATAAGCCAAGCTAAGGCCAGGCATTCATAAGAAAGAATAAGTCTCCATGTATTTATTTGGGAGCTGAGTGGCAGGCCCCCAAAGAGTAAACAAAACAACAACAAAAAACACAACTGCACAGCAATTCGTATGGCTATATTGTTCCTTTATGCCAGTTCTTGAGATGAACACTGTCACTGTTTCTCTGGCTACAGAAATGAAACAAACACGGATCTGGATATTGAATCATTTCCATTGAGAGTAGAGGACATCTGACATCATGGTTATCACATGCATCATGGCAAAGTCTGGGCCACCAGTATCGAGAAGCAATCTGTTATGTTGGATGAAGGTTTTTCTAAGCAGTCACAGCCCCAATTCCCAAATGGTCAAGTCAAGGGAAGCAGTTCTTGGGATGTGACTGTGGCGGGCCAGGCACAGTGGGGTGGTAACAAGTCTTCGAACTTCATGTAGAACAAGTCTTCTGCTGTTGTGTTCACCCAACGATTAAATGCAGCAAAGAAGCAAGGTTGAGGATGAAGTTTCCCTTGAAATGCCTCTGCATTCCACCATCATACTTAAAACAACGGAAGAGGTGCCTCCCTCTGAGCTCTGGAGGCCATAAGACCTGGCAGGAGAAACAGTGGCTGCTACAGACACCCAAACTGGATAGAGAATTCAGTCCTCCTGGACCCAAGAGCACAGCATACTGTGGACACAGAGTCAGCAAGGAGCGTGGGAGTCTGAAGTGGGGAGACATGCAATGTCCATCGTGGGGACTGTCGCAGAACTGTTAGGAGTCTCAAGGCTTTCCAAAATCTAGTAACACATTGAGCACCCACCTCATCCCCATATCCACCATAACCAGGGACAAACTATGGAGACAGGGGATGGAATTTTTTAGGATGTGTGTGGTGTGACTTCCTGCAGTGTCCTGAGGCACTGGGGAAAGGTGATGGGTGGATGAGCCCTGCACATGGCCACAGGGCCTCAGGCAGAGAAAATCCTGCAGAGATCAACTGATCCCACAGAGCACCAGAATATCAACCTTGGACATCAGACGGGGCCTTCTGGCGGAGAGTGGCTTTCCTGGTCCACTCTCCATTGCCGTCGTAAACACCAAGACCAAAGGAAACGTGAGTGAGAGAGGGTTGATTTGGTTTACACGTCTACTCCTGGACCATCATGGAGGGAAGTCAGGGCAGGAACTCAAGCAGGGGTAGAGGCAGGAAGCATGAAGGAAAGAAGCCTGCCTACTGCCTGGCTCTTGGGCATGAGCCCAAGCAACCTCTCTTATCCTCTGAGGATCCCCGCCCCCGCCCTGCCCAGGGACCGCACCCCACACAATAGATGGAGTTCCTCCACATCAATCATTAATCAAGAAATGCCCCCATATATTCGCCTACAGCCAATCAGATGGAGGCATTTCCTCAATTGAGATTCCTTCCGGTGTTGAGCTGACAGAAACTAGCCAGCCAACACTCCCCCGTCAGCTGTGCAGTCTGGTTTGAGAGAGAGAGAGAGAAAGAGAGAGAGAGAGAGAGAGAGAGAGAGAGAGTAGAAAAGGAGGGAAATCAGGTATGCCTAAGAGACAGGAACTAAAGCCCCCACCAGAAGAAAACACTGGCTGGTGGAATGGCGGCACAATATCTTCTAGTTCATTATTTTGCTCATTTTATTATCTTACTTTTAAGGGTTTTTTTTTGTATTTACACTTTTATACTTTGATTTTACATTTGTTGTGCTGTAACTTGAATCTCACTGGCTTTTCTGTCATCTTCCCTTGCTCTGACCCTTGACACGTATTTTCTCGAGTTCTTCTCACTCCTCTCGCACCTAATTTCCTTCCATTCTTTCTTTGTCCCTCATTTCCCCCTCTCCAACTCCCTCATGCTCACACTACTTAAAACTGATACCCCTACCTCTAAGACACTACACCAGATGTGGCCCTCAGAGGCCACCATATGGTGTGGGACCATGTGGATGCTAGCAATCAAACTCTGATTGGATACCCCAACTAGGTAGGTAGCCACTGTTTCTGTGCCTGAGGGGGCGCAAGTGTCTTCTCCAATGATTAGCTCTAGGACAACTGTCAAAGCACTGTGTTTATTTCAGCTGGCTTCCATGAAACCTAAGTCCAAGAAAAGGCAATATATTATGGGGAAGACACACATAAAATAAAACAGAAAAAAAGTGGAGAAAGAAAATAAAGCCTAAAGGCTGGAGGGCACACACATCCCCACAGATAGGTAAAATACAACAAAGAAACACAAAGCCATCAGACACACTCCACTACAATACACACAAGTTGACAACATCTCAGAAAACAACAATAAAAGAAAACTGAAAGCCAGAAAGATTCCTCAGAGCCAAGTTTTTAAAGGATCAATGTCTGTATATCAAATAAGCAAATGAAGGAAGAACATCAACTCAGAAGCTATGTGAGACAGTTGCAAAATCAATTCTGTGCCTGCACAAGAAAGACACCAAGGTAGATGAGATGATCAGGAACTTGAACGATTTTAAAACATAAAGGAAAGAATTGAAATGGAAACGCTGAAAAAGAACCAAACAGAAATTCTAGAATTGAAAAGGAAATAAAAAACATCAGTAGAAAACATCACTAACAAAAAAAGATCTAGTAGAAGAACAAATACAAAGGGGGGGTGAGGACAAACAGTGACACCCTACAGCAGAATAAAGAAAACACGTGATGAACACAACCAGCCCTCACAAGAACTCCAAGATGCACTGAAGAGACCAAAGAATCCGCGGGGTGGGTGTTGGAGAGATGGCTCAGCACTTAACATAAGCACTGGCTACTCTTCCAGAGGACCTGAGTTTGATTCGCAGCACCCACATGGTATCTGACAACTCCATTTCCAGGGGACACTCCCTCTGGCCTCTGAGTGCACTAAGTATGCACATGGTATGCTGGCATGCATACAGATGAAACACTTATACACAGAAAATAAAACTTAAATTAAAAAACCTGTTTTTAAAAGAATTCCTGGGGTAGAAAGAAGACTGCAATAAAGGATAAAGGCACAGAGGATTTAGTCTACAAAATTATAGGCAAGAATCTCCCAGCCCTAGAGAAGAAAGGGGGACATCCAACTACAAGAGGCATGGAGAGTTCCAGACTCCATACTCAAAGAAGACTCCTTTCATTGCATATCACAGTCAAGGTGTCAACGGTACAATTCCAAGAACAAGGTTAAAAGCTGCGAAGGGAAAAAGTAACTCACATATAGAGGAAGAGCCACGAGGATGACATCAGACTCATTAGATAGTTTTGCTCATAAGAAATTAGGAAAGAATATATTTCATAAGATAAATAACTGGAAGAGAGTCAAATGGAACTAGTTATACCCAACAAGAGAACAGATTATTAATACTAACCAAGATAGAAAAGTAGACCAACCAGGTCAACAACCAACAAAGCAGAAAATATGCACCCATCTCAGTAATAATCCTAAATGCAAATGCGGTTACTTTACCAATTCAAATATGCAGAACAACTGACTGGTTTATAAAACATGGTCGGGGTAGGGGGCTGATTCAGAGTGTAGAAGTGCATGTTGCCAGCTCTGAATACCTGAGTTCAGTTCATAGAATCCACACCGTAGATGGAAGGAACTGATCCTGCAAGTTATACTCTGACCTCCACATGCGACCCAAGTCACATATGTGCCCACGCACAGACATGCCCAAAGAAATGAAAAAGAAAATTTTCAATAAAATCCAATTACCTGCTATCTCCAAAGGAATCTCACATTTTTATCAAAGACACCAAAAAAATGAAAAGTCAAAAATTGGCAGTTGATCTACCCAGTGAATGAGTATACTGGTGTTCTGGTTCTCCTACCTGATAAAGCAGACTTCAAACTAAAACTGGTCAAGAGAGAAAAGAGGGTCACCTCATTATACACTAAAAAGTTAGAACCACTGTAAATATGTACTCATTGACTCTTGGCGCTGCCAGTTTCATGAAACAAATGTTAAAAAGCATAAAACATCCCATGGTTCTGACACAATAGTAGTGGAAGATGTCACAACCTCACCTTCCTATGTAGATAAGTCTTCCAAATTAAGAATTAGTAAAGAAACTTTAGAGCCAAATAATACCACAGACCAATGGGCTTCACAGACATCTAACAGATATCTTACTTAACTATTGGAAATGCATATTCTTTTCAGTAGCACATGGAACCCTCTTCAAAATCACACCACAGGCTGCAAAACAAGGCTTAGCAAATAAAGAAGTAATTCTTTGTATCCTAATGATACAGACAATACATAATGAGTGTATAAATCGGTACCAAGAGAAACTCAGAACCTACATAAATACTTGGAAACTGAACAATCCACTTTTGAATGAACAAATGGGTCATTGAAGAAGTAAGGGAGGAAATTTAAAAATTCCTAGAATCAAATGAATTGGAATGCAGTCTAGCAGAACCTTTGATAGATAGCCTAGGCAGTCCTGGGAGAAAAATTCAAAGCTAGAAGTGTTCCTGTTTAAAAAAAAAAAAATCAGAGAGATCTCAAAGAAATAACCTACTGATGAGCCCCAAGGTTCTAGAGGAACAAGAACAAACCAAACCCAACTGCAGCAGACTGCAAAGAATAATAAGGTTTGCGGCAGATATTAATGAGAAACAGATCCAGATCAATACATAAGATCAATCAACAAAGTGTTAGGTCCTAGAAAAGACTAACAAGATCAACAAATGTCTGGCCAAACTAACCAAAAGGGTGAGAAGACCAAAGTTAATGAAATTAAAGATGAAAGGGAGGTATTACAGAAGCTCCAGGCATATCCCAAATCACTGCGAAGCCTTCAAATACTTATATTCCCCAAAGCTGAAAGCCTAGAGGAAACTGATTAATTTCTAAATGTATATAATCTAGCAAATTAAATTCAGACAACATAAACAATTTCATCAGCTCCATAACGAGCAGTGAGACTGAAAGATTAAATTCATTAAAAAAAAAATCTCCCCATAGAAAAAAAAATGTCCAAATGTCCAAGGTCAGATGAATTCACTGCTGACCAAACTCTGGTAGAAGATCTAATATGAACCATTCTCAAACTGTTCCACAAAATAAAAATGAAAAACTAAACTCGTTCTGTGAAGCCAGTATTACACTAACACTGTCCTGGCTAATTGTGCCATCTTGACACAAGCTAAAGTCGTCTGCGAGGGGGAAGCCTTGATTTTAAAACTGTTTCCATAAGATCAGGCTGTAAGCAAGCCTATAGAGCATTTTCTATAGTGGTTGATGAGAAAAGGTCCAGTCCAATGTGTGGGGAGGTAGGCAGGGAAAGAGGACACACTGGGTTGGTGGTCCCAAGTTCTGCAAAAAGAAGAGGAGGAGGAGGAGGAGGACGACGAGGAGGAGGAGGGGGAGGAGGAGGAGGAGGAGAAAGAGGAGGAGAAAGAGGAGGAGAGGAAGAAGAAGAAGAAGAAGAAGAAGAAGAAGAAGAAGAAGAAGAAGAAGACCGAGCAAGTCATAAGGGCATCACCGATCCATGGCCTCTGTATCAGCTCCTACCTATGGGTATCTGCCTAGTTTGAATTTATGTCTCAGCATCCCACAAAAGACTATGACGCAGAACATACAAAGCTGCAGAACATGCAAAGCCAAATAAACCTCTCCCAGTTTTCCTCTCCTGGTTGCTTTCGGTCATGGTGTTTCATCACGGCAGCAGAAAAGTAACTAAGAAAGAAATAAAAACCAGGAAAAGACACAGCAAAAAGAAAAGAAAACTATAGACCAATTTCCCAATGAATAGGGATGCAAAGCTTCTCAACAAAATGCTTACAAACCAAATCCAGACTATAATAAGATTATATATGATGGCCAAATTAATTTTATCACAGTGATATAAGACTGGTTCATCATACACAGATCAATAAATAATCCATCATTTCAATCTACCTAAGCACATTAACCATAATCATCTTTATAAATGCAAACATTTGACCAAGTTTGACATGCCATCATTATAGAAGTCTAGAGAAAATAGGAATAAATGGAACATGACTGAACATAATCAAGCAGTATACAAAAAAAAAAAAACACCATAGCCAACATCATTCTAAATGGAGGAAAACTGAGAACACTTCCTCTAACATCTAGGACAAGATAGGGGTACGTACTCCAGTATTATTCAAAACAGTACCCACAATAGGACAACAAAAGGAGATCAAGGGAATACAAATTGGAAAAGAAGAAGTCAAACTCACTATTTGCTGATGATATGATAGTTTACATAAGTGACCCCAAAAATTCTACCAAGGAACTTCTACAACTCGTAAACACCTTTAGTAATGTAGCAGGATAAAATATTAACTTTAAAAAAATCAGTAGCCCTCCTTTACACAGATGATAAATGGGCTGAGAATGAAATCATAGAAACCTCGCCCTTCACAATAGCCACAAATAACACAAAGTATCTTGGAGTAACTCTGACCAAACAAGTGGAAGACCTGAATGACAAGAACTTTAAATCTTGGCAAGAAGAAATTGAAAGAGACACAAGAAAATGGAAAGATCTTCTAAGCTCTTGGGTAGGTAGAGAATTGACATATGAAAAATGATAGTCTTACCAAAAGCAATCTAGAGATTCAATGCAATGCCCATCAAAACCCCAGCAAAATTCTTCACAGACAGACCTCGAAAGAATGGTACTCAACTTCATATGGAAAAGCAAAAAAAATCCTGGATAGTCAAAACAATCCTGTACAATAAAGGAACTTCTGGTGGCATCAGAATCCTTGACTTCAAATTCTACTACAGAGTTACAGTACTGAAAACAGCCTGGTATTGGCATAAAAACAGAAAGGAGAACCAATGGAACCCAACTGAAGACCCAGATGTTAATCCACATACCTACAAATACCTGATTTTTGACAAAGAAGCAAAAAATGTAAAATGGAAAAAAAGCATATTCAACAAATGGTGCTGGCAACATTTAGAAGAGTGAAAATAGATCCATATCTATCACCATGCACAAAACTCAAGTCCAAATGGATCAAAGACCAACCACACTGAACCTTATAGAAGAGAAAGTCGGGAGTACACTTGAACTCATTGATACAGGAGACCACTTCCAGTAGCATAGACACTGAGAGAAACAATTAATAAATGGGACCTCCTGAAACTGAAAAGCTTCTGTAAAGCAAAGGACGTCATCAACAAGACAAAACAACAGCCCTACAGAATGGGAAAAGATTTTCACTAACCCCACATCAGACAGAGGACTGATCTCCAAAATATACAAAGAACTCAAGAAATTGGTCATCAAAAGAACAAATAATCTAACAAAATTGTGCTCACAGTCTTAGCTAGAAAAGTAAGAGAAGCAAAATATTCAAACAGGATAGGAAGGAGTAAAATTATCCCTGTTAGCAGAAAACATGTGTCTATACTTAAAATACCCTATGAACTCAATTGAAAACTTTAAAATCTGACAAATACTTTTAGTAAAATTGTACCATACAATATTAACACACAAACCAGTAGTGAACCTACTGAGAAAGAAATCAGAAAAAGTATACCACCTAGAACAGCATCAAAAGAAACAAAATACTTAAGAAAAAGCCTAGCTAGCCAAGGAGGGAAAAGGGCTCTACAGTGAAAAGTCAAGACATTGCAAGAAGAGATTGAAGAAGACACATGAACTTGGAACGACCTTCCAAACTTCTAGGTTGGTAGAACAATGTGAAAATGCCTCCATCACACAAGGTAATATGGATTCAATGCAATCTCCATCAAAGTTACAACGACATTCTTCACAGAACTAGAAGAAAAGTTTTTAAATTCATGAGGAGACATACAAGATCATGTACAACCAAACTACTAAGAAGCAGAAAGAACACAGCCATTGCTCCCATAACCCTGGACCTCGAACTATAATACAGACCTTTATGGTAGTGAAGGGTCTTGTAGAATAGTGGACCCAGAAAGAATGGACACAGCTATGGACGACTTACTTTTGACAAAGGTGAAAAAGGAGACAGAGACAACTTAGTCAAAAAAGAGTGCTGGCCAAATTATATATACACATTCAGAGGAATGAAGTTAGAACCGTATCTCTTATCCTGCGCAAAAAATCAAATAGAAAAATGGATCCAAAATCTCAATTTAAAATGAAAACCTCAAACACTGAAAGATATAAAGAGAAACCACTTCAAGATAAAGACAATAGGCAAGACTTTCTGAGTAAGATTCAACAGTACAAGGGAAAATACATTGATAAATGAACTCACATGACACTGAAAGACTCCTATTCAACAAAGGAAGGAGAGAGAGAGAGAGAGAGAGAGAGAGAGAGAGAGCACCAATCAATAAATGGGCCAACAAGTTGAATAAACAACTCTCAGAAGAAAACAAAAGTGGTCAACAGTTAGTATTGGTTTGGTTTTTAGTATTCAACATCCTTAGCCAAAAGGAAAATCCAAATTAAAAGCACTTTGAGATTCCAGATCACCTTAATCAAATGGCTAGTATAAACTGAAAACATGACCACTCCACGGTATGATTAAGAGGAAGGTTTTTATTGTTGATATGAGAGATAACAGCCAGAGGCATCTGGAAGAGTCCAGAGCAGAGAGAAAGAGAGAACTAGACTGAACATGGTCAGCAGACTGGACCCCAGGTCACAAGAGAAAGGACGGTGAAATTGGAAGCTTTCTGTCCCAACTGTCCAGTCTCAAATAACCCATTCAGTGGCTAAATGTGAATTATAAATTCTGGCCAATAACTCAGGTTTGGTACTAGCTAACTCTTTTTTTGTTTTGTTTTGTTTTGTTTTTGTTTTTGTTTTTTGTTTTTCGAGACAGGGTTTCTCTGTAGCTTTGGTGCCAATCCCAGAACTAGCTCTTGTAGACCAGGCTGGCCTCGAACTCCCAGAGATCCGCCAGCCTCTGCCTCCCGAGTGCTGGGATTAAAGGCGTGCGCCACCACCGCCCAGCTACTAGCTAACTCTTACACTTAAATTAACCCATATTGCTAATTATGCTTTGCCACATGGGGGTACCTTTATTAGCATGACACATTCATCTCCTACTCCCTCTGTGTCTGGCTGGTGACTCCTGACTCTGCCCTTCTTCTTCCTATCATCCTTAGTTTGGTCACCCCACCTATACTTCCTCCGTGGCTACTGGCCAATCAGCATTTTATTAAACCGATTCAAGTGACAGATCTTCACAGTGTACAAGAGGATTGTCCCACAATAGGGGAGTAGGGTGCAGAGAAAGAGAGCACAGTGAAAATAGCAGGGTTCTGAGGAGAATGGGAGCTGGGGGTAGGGAAGCCCATGAGCTGGGGAAGTTTAGAGCAAGCATTAGAGTGCCAGCAAGCACTTGGACATGTGTTAGTAGCTATTGTCAAACTGCAGGGTCCTGGAGGCCAGCATGCACTCTGGTATGCTAACAGGCACCATGGTAACCAAATGATCCTGTTGCCAGGGATAAGGGAAATGATTCCTTCTTGTAGAGGGGAACCTGCTCCACAAGTTTCTGGAGAATACTGGCTTTTATCCAACCACCAGAAGTCTCCTTTAGTGCAAGTTGAGCCCATTTCTGGGTATTTGGAGTCTGGGGAACTGGAGTCTCCTCTGAACTACAACTATCAAAGAAGACAATGAAATCTAGTGAAGGCGTGGGTGAAAGTGTAAACTGATTACAGCCACTATGGAAATCAGTGCTTATAGATATTTCTCATAAAACTACCACATGATCTATTTATAGCACCCTTTGGCATATACCTAGAAGATATCCTATGACACAGAATCTTGCACATCCATGGTTTATTGCTGCTCCATTCATAACAGTGAGGAAATATAACCATTCTAGATGTCCATTGTTCTGGCTAGGCTTTTGTCAGCTTAGCACAGCTAGAACTATTCAGGAAGAGGGATTTCAACAGAGAAAAATGCCTTCATCTAGATTGCATGTAGGCAAGTCTATGTGGACATTTTCTTGATGGATGATTGATGTGGGAGGGCTCAGGCCACTATGGGTGGAAAAACCCTTGGGCTACTATTCTGAACTGTGTAAGAAAGTCAGCTGAGCAAGCCATGAGGAGCAAGCCAGTAAACAGAACTCATAGATAGCTTCTGATTCAATTCCTGTCTCCAAATTCCTACCTAGAGTTTGTGGTCTGACTTCCCTCAGTGATGGAGTGTGACCTAAGTATAAGCTGAAATAAGCCGTTTCCTCCCAAGTTGCTTTTGGTCATGGTGTTTCATTACAACAGTAAAAACCCTACAATATCTATCCACAGATAATGATATTATGATACAGATACACACTAGCCTTTTATTAAGTCACAAAGAAAAATGAAACTTCGTGAAATTGGATGGATCTGGGAATTAGTATATTAGATGAGGTATTCCAAACTCAGACTGATGAGATTAATAACTAATATCATAAAGATAAATATTGGCTATTGTCTCTCACATTGGGATCTTAGCTACTAACTTTTATCCATGTGCATTAACATGGGAGTAAAATAGGGTATATGTAATACAGCTATAAGGGGAACCATAAGAGAGGAAAAGGGGTTCTAAGAAAGAGAAGAGAGGGTGCCAGAATACATGAGACATGCATGTGACTGGGGGCTGCTGGAGGCTGAAAGGGATATGCACCTGTGATGCAGGGAGATGGGGGGGTTAAGCAACCAAAGCAAAGGATGCATGCCAGTGCCATCAAGAAAAAAATTAAACTTCATTTTCCTTCTGCAGTGCCATCAAAATGTTAACAGGCTATGGCTAACTTGAATTTTCTGTGCCTCAGAACTCGGGTTCTTCCTTAGATACCAGCTCAAACCCAACAAAAGTGTACCCAGTTGAGGGGCTTCCCAGAGCTAAGGGCAACAAGTTCTACAAGAGGTTATGGAGACAGCTTACTGGTCCTTGAATGCAGTAGTACCCCATCATCATTTCACCTGATTCATGCTGGATTGCTACACAGCTCAGTCAGGAAATGCTGGGCTGTGTGCTCCTATTGTTCCTATTCAGAACTATTGAACTGAATATAGATGTGGGGGAAATTATTGGCAAAAACAGGTAAGTCCAATGCTACACTTGAACTAATGAAGGGCCCAGTGCTTTTGATTCCACAATCAAGGGAAGGCATGTTGCCTTCTGAAAAACACAGGGACAACAGGATCTGGGTTTAGAATGAGAAATGAATCTAGAAGTGGAAAAAATATAAACTTCAGAGGGTGGAGATGGATGGAACTGGGAACAAACAGGTTGTTACTGGAATAGGTCCATTTACCTGCACCAAAGCATCAGAATGGAAATGGGACAGAGAAATGGAAATAGAATAGATAGTTGAGTTTAAATGGAGACAGTTGATAAGGGAAGGCAGAGGATAAAGAAAGTTAAAATGTAAAACTTTGCAGCCTAGATTACTACTAGTCTGGGTGGTACCATCAATGTGACTGAGGGGCAGGGTAGATTAGTTGGTACAAAGCGAAGACTATGAGTTGATTTGGGATGTGTATGAGTTACTTTTCTGTTGGTGTGGCAAAACACCACTACCCAATGCAACTTATGGAAGAAAGAGTTTATTTTTGATTTACTGCTTCCTAGGGATAAGATTCGATCATGACGGGGAGGCATGGCAATGAGTGGCAGTCAGGCGTCAGGAGCAGGAAGCTGAGAGCTCACATCCCCAACCACAAACACAAAGCAGAGAGTGAACTGGAAGTTGGGTGAGGCTTTAAGCTCTCAAATTCTGCAAGGCCAAGCCCCCTAAACCTTCCCAGACAGTGCTACCAATTAAGGACCAAGCATTCAAATTCAAGAGCCTATGTGGATATTCTCCTTTAAACCATCATGGGGTGTAATAGTTCGAGAGTCTCTGGGAACATTCATGAGGAACGCCCCTCTAGATTCTGAAGATACACCACAGCTCAAAAAGACAGTTCAATTAAAACTAAATTAAAAATAAATTTAATTAACAAAATCAAGCCCTTCTGTCACTCAGATTGAGTAGTCTTGGGTAAGGTAGAAACTTACACTGAGCCTTCTAGTTTCAATATTTGAAAAGAGCAGGCAGTGATTACTCCATCACAGGAATCTGAGGATTAAGATACAAGTATGAGAAGCCCTTGTAGTCTGTTTCACAGGACGACACTCAGAAGTTAACTCCCCTGAACCAGGGCAGACCACTCCCTCTTCTCCTGGTGTCATCCTGCCCCCCTCAGTCCACCTCCGTAGGGCGAAACACGAGATCAAGAGGTCTCATCACTCCTCCTTAGAACTGCCCCTCAGTTGTCCATTGCTTTGACAGAATTCCTCAGACAAACAAGTTAAAGTTTGGGCTCATAATTTCAAACCTTTCAATCCATGGTAGGCTGGCTTTTATCCATGTGGTGAGGTAACAACACTGTGGAGGACAGCAGCTCACCATAAGAGGTAGGACAGAGGGTAATCTATCCCTGTCAAAGACATGTCTGCCCCAGGTGACTTCTAAGGGAAGACTAGCCCACTTCCTAAGAGTCTGTCCATTGACAAACCATCAACGGATTCACCTAGTGATGAAGTTAGTGTCTTCAGGACCCAGTCATTTCTCTTACCCATGGCCCTTGTGACACATTCTCCCCCCTCCTGTGCCAGCAGTGCTCTCTCTCCTTCCCCAGCTTTAAAGCTGGCTTCTTGTCCTTCTGGACCTCACATGACGTACTCTTGTGAGCGCCTTTGATGAGTCTTCATCCATCTCAAGCCTCTTCTATCCTGTTACTCTGCTGATATTTTATCTACAGAACACAATTGATGCAGATATATACAACACATATCTAGTTCTATGATTTCATGTTCCACCTCTACAGCCACTCCAGTTCCTTGACAGTGTTTGTCTTATTCCCCATAGAGTAGGTCTCCATAACAGTTGTTGGAGGTATAAATAAATATTCACAAAAGTATTAGGGATCTTTAACTATAAAATGTGTATTTCTTCCCCAGTAGGATGAAACAATTTGACTCAAACATAACCCCATTATGCTGACTGACTGTAACCCGGATGTTACTCTGAGGTGACCTAATTAACCTCCCTGGCCTCTCGCTTCCCTTCTCATTAAGAAAGAACCAACAATTGCCACCCTCGGAGTAAAGAATAAGAGAAACAAATCTGGCAAGCGTCTGGAATTTTACGATGAAAGCCACTCTGCTTAACTATTCAGCCAATCATAAAGCTGACAGGCACAGGCTAAAGAGGCACAGTAGCATAATCAAAAGCCTTGATCTCACGTCAAGCCACTGGGCTATGACAACAGTCTGCCAGAATTTCCACCAAGTACAATGACCATGTAAATCCGGGGATCACAATTCAGGGTGGAAGTTCCTGGAGTGGGGTTAAAAATGAGGTCACACTCCAGATAGACTAGCAATTACAAAGAGAATGCCAAAGGCCTTTGAGCAGAGAATGGCCCACCCATGAGCTCCCAATCTCTAGTCTTCCTTCCTCCCATAGACACATGCAGAAAGCTGTTCCTGGAGCAGAGTCTTCTAAGAGACTTGTCCTTTTTTTTTCTTTCTGAGGTTCACTCAGACAAACTGAAGACCACAGCCTGGTCTGGTGTTTCTTTTCAAGCCCAGGAAACAAGCTGGCCTTGTAAGTCCACGGATAGAGGCTCAGCTCAGAATAACTGGTTTTATACACCTTCAGTGAGGGCTTTATTAGAACTAAGTTCTCAAGCAAGCTTACATCTGGCATAGGGATTAAGAATATGCATTTTTCACTTAAGCAGCCAAGGCTGTCTGAACTTTGTCATCTGAGAGCTGAGTAACCTCAGTGAGTTATCAGAAATTCTCAACAACTTCTATTTTTAATTTGCAAAATCAACATAATAATCCATGTCTTTAGAACAGTGATTCTCAACCTTCCTAATGCTGTGATCTTTTAACAGTTTCTCATGCTGTGCTTATCCCAGCCATAAAATTTTGTTGCTGCTTCATAACTGTAATTTTGCTACTGTTATGAATCGTAATGTAAATATCTGATATACAAATCCAAAGGGGTTGAGACCCACAGGTTGAGAACCTCTGTTTTAGAGGAAAGAGGGGATAGGATAAGAGCTAAGCTGTTCAAGAATATTAGCTGTTAATATGAATCAAGAGCTCATAATTGAGTGTCAATAATAATTTACAAATCCCAGTTATTTCTTTTTAATTCATTTAGCGACTGTGGAATGGACCTGAATTTGATGCCACCATTGTGTAAGATGCTGGAGATGTAGAAACAAGCACGTTGACTGCTCTCTACTCCCACAGCAGATCTGTGTGTAGGCCATTACAGGACAGCACAGTGGGTGCTAGGAGGAGGAGAGTTCAGAGCACCCGGAAGCTTCTGGAAGAGACAAGCATGTGTCCGCAGGTGAGGAAGGCCTTGGGAGGAGATACAGCGTATACAAAGGATGTCATATGAAGGTGGAAGAGGAGGGGACAAAGGGAATCCTATACAGAAGGGACATTATTTGCAGAAGGACAGCATGTATAAAGCAAGAAATTATCAAGTTTCTGAAAATCAGAGCCATCAGGGAACACTGTGTGCTTTTAATTTAAAAGGGTGCCATGGCTGACATCATGCTTTGTAATGATTGACATGGTTATAGTACAGAAACTCGATTAAGAAAGCCACCACTTTGAGTCCATGAATTAAGGATGGACATAGTCTAGAGAGATTTAGGGAGAACAATGACTAGACTTAGCCATTGACAGGAGGGGAGAATGAGAAGGAGGAGGAAGATGGACAGCAGACTGACACAGGACACACAGATGAGAAAGACTTTGGAAGACCCAGTGTGTTGTGTGCTTGGGATGCCTCTGGAGCTGTCTGGTGGAGCATCTAGCCATAAGGTGATGAGGCAAGCCCTGTCTTTTCTCCATGGTCACCATCACAGCTACCTTCTATTGCTACCAAGTGTCCCTGTAATCCAGCCGCATGGGGCTTGTCTCCCTTGAATAGACCATGCGCATGTCTGAACAGCTCTTGCTGTTCTAATAGGAATCCTCTCAGTTTAGATGGCCAAATTCTAATATCAACTTGGGCATTATCTCCATGGAAGGGTTCTCTGTAAGACACTCTGTAGTGGTTACTTTTCCCTTACTGTGATTTAAAAAAAAAAATGACCCAAAATGACTATGGAAGAGAGAGTTTATTTGGGCTTACTGAGAGATAAAGTCTAATATAGATCTAATACCAAGTGGTCAGGCCTGAGACCATATATGTACCATAACATACAGAATGAGCAGGCTGTATTCATTAATTAATAATAATAATATATATGTTTAAATGTGTAGCAACAATTAAATAAATAGAGACCGTGAACTTGAGAAAGAGCAAAAGTAGTATATGGAAGGGTGGAGGATTGAAAGGGAAAAGAGAAAATTAAGCTATTACATTTTAATTTTAAAAATTAAATATATATAAAAGAATCCATGGGGGGGCAGAAGGGATGGCAACAAGTGGTGTTGTGGGATATTTTGATCGCATGCTGATGTTCCCGAGACTACCAATAAAGTTTGCTTTGAATCAGAGGGCAGAGGTAGTAACTAGCTGACCAAAACTAGCCACAGAAGTTTGGGAGACCGAGCACAGATAGAGAGACACAGGAAGTAGTAGGTAGGGCTTAGAAAGAATCCCCACTTTTTATATGGAGGAAGGAGAGAGAGGGAGAGGGAGGGAGGGAGGAAGGAAGGGAGGTCACTGGTCCTCCTCCGCCACTTCTCTGATCATTCAGGTTCTTACCCTGATATCTGATTTCCAAGCTTTTAATGATAAAGAATAATAAGACAAATGTTTCAAGGTGACAGCATTGGGAGATCATATTCTCAATCACAAACACGAAGCAGAGAGAGTGGACATGTGGGGGAGGCTGTAAACTCTCAGAGCCTGTACCCCCACAGTGGCATCTTCCCCCACAAGGGTACACTACCTCCCAATATGGCACCATCAACTAGACACTAAATTCCTGAACCTAGGGGGAGAGTTCATGTTTAAACCACCATACTTTCTGTCCCCAGCATCACAAGAATGTTTTCCAAGCTGTAGGTTAGTACATTAGTTCACTGATACATTCAGAAGCCTAGTGGTTTCTAACCAATAAAGTTTT
Organism: Microtus oregoni; assembly: GCF_018167655.1. Classification (NCBI taxonomy): domain Eukaryota; kingdom Metazoa; phylum Chordata; class Mammalia; order Rodentia; family Cricetidae; genus Microtus; species Microtus oregoni. The sequence continues at coordinate 2,705,784 of NW_024544029.1, read as the reverse complement.
ATTGAAATACAGGAGAAAGTAACAACAAAAATCATATCAAATGGAAGGAAAACAAGAATTTGTCAAAGAAAATAATTTTATATTTCCTAGGTGAAATTATAAAATGTATTTCTTAGTGATAGTTAAAACAAAAGTTTATATTTATTACTCAGAGTATAATATGGGCTCCAATTTGTTTGTTGATTCAGTAAATAACAAGTTTTCCAAAACATATGTAATTTAATTTACTCCCAACTATAGTTCTGTGAGGTAGGCATTATTATGCCCATTTTAAAGATGAGAAAGTTAATGTTATGCCTGTCAAGTGTTTTATCCAGGTAACAAAATGTCTAAGACTGGGTCAAAAGTAAAATCTCAGTCTTGCTGACTGTAAAACATTGTATAATTAATAAAAAATCCCAGAGACAAATATTGGGGTTCAACCTAAAGACCAGAAAAGCAACGCAGCCAAGCCACTAGAGAGCTCTTACCTCTATGAAATCTTCAGATTGAAAGAGAATAAATTCCTGTTCCATCATGCCTTTTAGTCCTCTCTAGTGCTGGGATTAAAGGTATGCACCATCACTGCCTGCCTTCTATGGCTAACCAATGTGGCTGCTGGGATTAAAGGTATGTGCCACCACTGCCTGGCCCATATGGCTGACTAGTTATGGCTGTTTTGTGTTCTGATCATCAGGCAAGCTTTATACATTTATTCAAATGGAACATAACTACATTTTCCCTTTTTTGTCTAAAATAAAAAAGAAGGCTACAACTAATATAAGAAAAAGTATATACAATAAATACAATAACTATATACAACATATACAGGCAATAAATACATCAGCAATGTCTAGTCCATTTGCATTTGACAAATTCAGAGAAAATACTCTATATCTATCCTATCTTGGTGAGTCCAAAGTCTTGTACCTAATTTACTTTCAATCATAACTTGCTTTCTGTGTCTGGTTAAAAAAAAAAACTATAACTATCTAATCTCCAACTCCCTCGGAGACCCAAGAAGGGGATATTAACTGAGTAAGCAGAGAAAGCAAGTAAGCGACTTCCAAAAAAATGTGAGAAATGACAGAAACAGCTGGCTGCCTGGACAGTCACCCAAAGTTCCTCTGCAACATTGGGGCATCCATCTTCTGCTTACAATCCTAGCTTGTGGGACAGACTTTTCTGTGAAGCAGGATATTCTGAAGGGCTGACCCTCCTTGTCTTGATGATGTTTGGCAGTCACTCTCTTTTGTGTCCTGTGTTTCTAATTAGGACAGCCTACTGTCAGCAGTCTAGGCAAAAGCATTTTCTTGCCCAGTGTCTGTTCCTCTCTATTCTTATAATGCAATGCTGAAATTGGCGCTCCATTAAATTCCTCTGTGTGTATTCAAATATCTCTGTGATCTGTTTTATTAAGTTTTTCTAAGGCCTGTATCTTTGCACTCAGATTAACCAACATTTTTAGTAATACAAGAAAAATTAGAATGCTGATATGCTACACAAATCCCATCTAAATTAGTTATTCTCTTATTTAATTGTTTCATTTTTAAACTGTCTATCATATTATCATACAGAGACACAACCCCCCACAATGTAATGGTGTTTTCCATTTTTTAATATAGGGGAAAAATCTGTTAACTAATTTCTCCCTTTAAGAATTCCCAATTGTCTTACCAAATCTTTCACTGATGTTGATGAAGATATGAGGTTTATTGCTGCCATGTAGAACAGTAAAAGCCTGACTGGATTTCAAGGCAGCTACCTAGTTTGGCAGCAGTCCAAGAAGGGGGTTCAGGGAGAGCCCACCAGGGGAGAAAAAAGAAAAATCTAGCTCATAGGGCAGTGACTCTGGCTGCTTATAGCTCTGGTCTATGCCAATGGCTCCAAAGCCAAGGCAAATGGTTTTTCATGAATTTGTACCCCAAATGTTGGATGCCAAATGTAGTATAATAAAGACCCAAATACAGATATTGGGGTTCAACCTGATGATCAGAAAAGCAAAACAGCCAAGTTACTAGAGAGCTTTTACCTGTATAAAATCTTCAGACTGAGAGTGAGTTCCTGTCTCATCCCACCTTATATTCCTCTGTTGTGTTGGGATTAAAGGTGTGCATCACCACCACCTCCTGACCTCTACGGCTGACTAGTGGGGCTTCTGGGATTAAAGGTGTGGGCCACCACTGCCTGGCCTGTAAAGCTGACTAGTATGGCTGTTTTGCATTCTGGTCTTCAGGCAAGCTTTATGTACTAAAATACAAATGAAATATCTCTACAATAAACACTATAAAAACTACAGCTGGGTTACTCAAGATTGCGTGGGTGTAGCAAGCTCACATAGTGTGAGAAACAAGAAAATTGGCCTTGGAGCATGGGCAAGGGAGATAGATTCTGAAACATTAAAGGAACAAGCAGAATAAAAGCCCAGAAAGGAGGGAGGCACCTGAGAAGGAAGAACGGTGAACATGGCAAAATGGTCCCAACTTCAAGGACAGTGAAGACTGAAATAAAGACTTGGCCAGAATAATGTCGATTGAGCAGTAAGTTTGAGAACCCAGTGACTGAAGCGTGGGGGTAAATGAGAGACAAGTGTAGACAAACTCTACTAGGTTTGGCTGCCTCTGGGAAGAAAGAAGGTGTATCACGGCAGTTTCTGCACATCTGCCTTTGATGCAGGATGTTCTGAACACATCTGCTTGTTGATGTGAAAGGAAAAGGCACACAAACAGGATACGAAAGGAGCAGGCTTCCTACAGATGTGGGGGGTGAGGAAATGCAGGTGAGGAATGCAGAGACCAGCCTTGGGTGACCTCTCCGGCTCATCCAAGAGAAGGGAAAAATAATGGTGGCTTATAGCTATAACCCTAGCCCTCAGATGCTGAGGCAGGAGGATTGCCATGAGTTTGGGGTCAGCCTGAGCCACAGAGTGAAACCCCGGCTCAGACAAACGCACCAGCAGGGCTGTATTTACCTTCAGGAGACAAGCACCCTCAAACTTACACACAGTCTAGAACTAGAAACCCAAACTCCCCCACTACCAATGGAGTAGAAACGCAAAATGCAATGGAAGTGAACTCCAGTAGGGAGAGAATAAAGGAGGGGATAGCTGGGTCACTGAACAGCATGGAGGCTGGCGTCCATGAACTTCCAGCGACACCAGTCAGCTAATGTCCTGGAAACAATGGAAAACCTCTCAGTCTGCTTTAGCTATGGAACGCATTGGACATTTCATAACCAGAACCTGACGTCATCCTGCCTGTGAACATTTACAGATAAAGAACCAAATGACCAGCAAAGGGCCAAAGGAAAATACACTAAACACCCCTTCTGTGGAACTTACCAGACTCTAACGGGCACAATGTCCAAAGAAAAGACATATCCTGTTTATGCTCTTTTTGAGTCTTCAATGGGAGTTCCTGGGGTTGTTTGGATGAAGATGGCCCTCATAGGCTAGGCATTTGAACACTTGGTCCCCAGTTCATGCTATTTGGGGAGAACTAGGAGGTGTAGCCTTTCTGGAGGAAGTACATCACTAGGGGTGAGTTTTGAGAGTATATAGCCCTCTCCCCTCTTCCAGTTTACTTTCCTTGATTCATGTTTGCAGTTGAAGAAGAGATGTGGCCCCTGGAGGTGGAATCAGGTAGGTGGGGGCAGGAGCCCCTGGAAGTGGAGTCAGGTAGGTGAGGGCAGAAGCCCCTGGAGGTGGAGCTGGTAAGTGGGGGCAGGAGCCCCTGGAGGTGGAGTTAGGTAGGTGGGGGCAGCCTGGCTAAGGTCTGAATTACTGAGCTGATTTATCTATCCAGTCCCAAGGTTAAAGATTTAAAAATTAAAATATTTAACCTTGATTAGCAATTGATTAACAACATTTATATTAAAAGCACACATTCTGGAATTGCTAACAGGAATGTAAATTAGCATCATTTCCTAGAAAGTAATTTGACAATAATCGCTTATTTGAACCTGAAACTGTGTTATGCCTTGAGATGGGTAGACCCCCAAGATCTAGTGTAATTTGAAACAGAATAGCATATATGGCATGCAACCATCTACATAACATATTTGTATGTGTAGAGATATGTGTATATATGCATATGGTTATAAGCATATAACATGCACACACAAATATATATATATATATATATTTATTTATTTATGAAAATAGGGCTTGTAGCTGGGAAAGGAATTGGATACCTAGAAAATAGGGAAAGAAGGAGGTTTTCTAGTCTATGTGGACAGACTGAATTTTTAACAGATGATAACAAGCTCAAAGCATCACTATCTAGCAGACCAAATAAGGATAACCGAGCTCCTATACACACAAAGTCCTCTCAGCTGTAAATGAAAGTTCAGGAAGGCTGGGCAACCTCTGCAGACTTTTCTCTAAGCATAAATTCTAGCTAACCAATCGAACTTAATATTCTTGGGATGACAAAACCACATGGGCAAGGGTCAGAGTGTCCCGACCCCTAGAGAACAGAACAAAACAGTTCCAGCAGCAAACATGTGAACCTTGAAACCCCCTTGCAAGCCACCACTGTAAGACTGAGACTGAGTTCCCATGGAAATTAAAAGGATGTTTTTGTTTTAGTGACTTGCAGTAATAGCAGCAGAAAAATTAAAACAAAGAGAAATGTCTCTAACTTGTCCTGCACCAAACCGAGGAGCGTTTCCTCTGCTCCCAGTTAAGAAAAGAAAAGGCTAAAATGGCTCCTAAGGCAAAACTTCAGACGAGCAGAAATCTGACTGGTTGTAGCCCTTTGCAGACTCCATCTCTAAAGGGATCTGGCATGCTTCGTAGAAGCAAGGATGCGTGTGACTCCCATGCAAACCTACAGCTATAGGGACCCCAGTCACTCAAGCTGATGCGAGATCTAAAGTGCTGGCCCGGCTGACATCAGAGACGGGGAAGCAATTTCTTTTCCTAGATTTTTCTCCTCCAACATATTCAAGCAGCCACACTAGGATGTGAATATTTACCCTGGCAGCTAGGCTCCCTGTCTCCATCTCCAGGGAAGTAGTTCCCTGGGCTATAAACACGCAGAATGCTGACTCATTATCAAAAAGGAAGTTCAGTTTGGTAAGAGAGGTAAGAGAGAGGAGGACATACTTTAGAGCATGCATTTAAATGGTAGTTGTCAATCATTGCCAGAAGGAAAAGAAAAGAATGCTGCTGAGCTGATTGACTCAAACCCAGACTTTTATCAGGACCTCTGACTCTGACTGATAAGGCTGTGGGCCCAGCGTGAACTTGCATCTCAAGAACTTTCCATTTCATTGTAATTGTAATAATTTTTCCTATTGTGCTACAGAGGACACCATTTCTCTCTGTTTTGTCACACAAAAATTTAAACCTGATTTGCCTATACTCAGGTTGTAATGTTATATACTTATCAGCTATGATGTGAAAAACTCCTAAAACAATCATCTTTCAAAACTAGAAACAAAATGTATATAGAGAATGTAGAAAGTGCATAGTTGGCCAGGCCATGGTGGGAGCATACCTTTAATCCCAGCACTCAAGAGGCAGAGACAGACAGATCTATGAGTTCGAGGCCAGCCTGGTCTACAAGAGCTAGTTCCAGGACAGCTAGGGCTATACAGAGAAACCCTGTTTCAAAAAAAGACAAAAAAGGAAAGAGCGTAGTTGTTTGGGGGGTGGGACGGGCGTGGGGAGTTGGTGATTTACCATTTAGCTCACTGGTGGAGAACTTGTATGGCATTCACAAAGCCCTGTGTTTTGTCCCCAGCACTTAATAAACTGGTCTTGAACCCCTTTCCTGATCCTCATGCCTTCCCCCCATAATCTGAATACTCAGAAGGTGAAGGGGTTCAAGACTATTCTCGGCAATGCGATGACTTCAAGACCTGAGACTGTCTGAGCTACATGAGACCTTGTGAAAGCAAGGAAGTGGGGAGGGAAGGGAGAGAGAGAGAGAGAGAGAGAGAGAGAGAGAGAGAGAAGCTTTATTTATCACAGAATTATAGCTATATACTGCTCTATTCAACTCTACTCACAAATGTATAAGTAGAATTTTGTCATAATTTGATTGTATATTTCCTTCCTTTTCTAACATAAAAACTAAACTAAAACTAACCTTGGGTGCCTCTCCAAATGGATGATTTTTTTTCTCCCCTTGCCTGGGCATACAGCCAGTAAAGATTAAGCCAGGGAGGAATTGATAAAGCAGGGGTGGGGTGGGGCGGGGGGGGGGTGTTAACCCCTTGAATGCCACTCTCTTCCTCGGTAAAGTAAAGACTACTACTGTACAAGAAGGCCTTTCCAGACCTTGGTGACTTGTGAATAGAATCTGTGTATCTGAAGATGTTTTTACACCGTGTGGGAGGCTCCGACATACACCCAGGTTGGAAGATCCCTAAATTCAGCTAAGGTTTTGGCTGACTCTGAGAGCTGGCGGTCCTTAAAGATGGCCTCTCCGGACACTCAGGAGACTTTATGTAAGTGCAGAACTGCAGTCACAGCTGTAATGGGGCGGCTGCATTTTTCTTCCTTTTTGTACCGCTTCTCCTCCTAATCCTCCTCCTAAGAACTCCATATTAATATTCTGTCAATGGCTTCAATAAAAGAGGGGACTGCCTGGTCCCTTATTCAAGATGTGAAATGCTGAATCCCAAGGCTCAAATACATTTTTTTTTTAATTTAACAAAAATGTCAATCCTCTTCTAAGTCTGTAGCTTCTTTTTCTTCCTCACACAGCCAGCTGATCTCATGTGACCAGTCAGCGGTCCTGCGGTCATGGTTGTCTGCTTTGACTCCAGTCAGTGTTTGGGTACTTGGTTAGTCATTGTCCACTGACTAGCTGCTCGGGAAAGCATGGGGGGGGGGGTGTTAGTCTTTATCTCTGAGTTTTGGGTGTCAGAAGTCACCGTCTTTTCCGAGAGCAGACTGTAGAGATGAATGACAATTGCAAAGGAACCAGCCTCTGGGGACTGGGTTACCACAGGCAAAGGAGACTGAACCCCGACAGGTTTAAAACATAAGAAAGGTAACCTCTTCCAAAGCAGGTAAATAGAATTAAAAAAATCACCGTATCATCTATATAAATATCAGATGGTGCCTCCGCAGATCAGTGTGCTAGGTCTCATTCGATTGCATTTTAATTCTGTTTTCGCAAAAATTAGACCACGAAAAGAAATTAAATGCCTAATGAAGGTTTATTCAAATAGAAACAATAATAATAAAGCTTGTAATTTTGAATATTTGGCAGGAATTGAATATATACTTCACCAGTGGGTGGAAATCTCCATGAGCCAACACTGACGTCTGCTTTAGTGACTCACCTACGGCTAGGGAGTCAGGCTGAGATAGGCCGCTCTGCCCTTCTCCCAGGGCTTTCCCTGGCTCCTCTATGTTTAGCTATTGGTCCACCCCCAAACATGCTGATAAACAACCCAGTACAAGAGTGCATGCGCTGAGAGATGACTGTCCATCTCCGAGGTGCCACAGACGTCTGCCAAAACCATCAGGAGGATGCACGGTGCTGCCTCCCTTGGCAACACAAATGACAGACAGTATTTCAGCCCTCAGCCAGGAAGTCCCTTCTCCCGCTGTCATTAATGTATATTATAAATTTAATTCAGAATTCAGCGGGAGCTGAAGTCAAGAGTATGGCCCATGATACATCCTTGAGTCCATGAAGAAACCAATGCTCAACACACGCTGGCCTGTCTTCTGGGTATTTCCAGTGTTATCACGTGTTCTGAAGAGCACAGCACAGAGAAGCCTTTGGTCTTCAGAACAAATTTCCCACCTTAGGTACTGAAGTAAACATTAATCATGCTGAAGTGACCAAGTCAAATCTTTAAACAAGTTTGGGGCCCAATCCCACAGCAAGTCACCATCCCTCTTGTGTGAGCCACAGTGGCCATATTCAGGGTTGGGAGCAGCAAAGGCCAGCACAAATGGCTCAGCCTTTTCTGAGGTCAACTCCTGCCCCCTTTCTTGAGACCTTCAAATAAAACAGCCGAAGCAGTTCAGTCCTTCCCTCCAGGTGCCCAGGGAGCTGGTCTCACAATCTGACGTCGACTATGCTCAGCTCTATGGTCTCTGGAGAGCAGCAGAACGTAGTGAGAAGTGAAATTATTGGAATACAGTAATATATCAGCAATGATGAAAATCGCTCTTTTGTGTTACTCAGAGAACAGCGCTAGGAGTTGCTCGGTTAATGCAGAAGCAATAACTAGATGGGAGACGAACGAGCTAAGCCATCAAGCAGAGCAAAATCGAGTCACAAGGAGATAGAGTCTATGGCAAACGGCATCTGTATTGGGAGAAGAACATCTAATGTAAATTAATGTCCAAGAATATTTGAAAAATCACATGAATATCTCTGCCAAATAATACACTAATTATTACTTCATTAAAATAAACAGTGCCTCTCATATGTTCCATTAACATGGTCTCTCACTCTCTAAATGATCATCCTTCATCTGGACCCTGAAATCAGACTGCTTGTTCTCCGGGATATATTGCTATCTTTCCCTCAAAAAAGCATCCAATCTTCCCAAAGTTCCAGCAGCACCAACAAGAATTCCAACCCTCCTCTGCCGTCGCTCCTGTATCTAGAGATTCAGCCAGGTGTTTTTATTTGTATAGAACACGGATGAACTTCCTTCTGTCACTATTCTCTAAACAGCCCATAACAGCTACTGACATGGTATTTACGGTATAGTGGGTACTATATAAGTAACGCAAAGGCAATCTCAAGTCAATATGAGGTGGTGTTAGATATTTTGATCTTGTGTAAATATTGTAAACTTTACACAAAGGTTTTGAGCACCTGTGGATCTTGGTATCCTTAGAGGGGCTTGAAACCGCTCTCCCAAGCTCTGACAGTCTGGATACATATTAAATATCCCACTGTCCACCTCTTCCCAGCTCCCATGACCCTGGCTTTAGCCAAAATCATCTCCTTCCAGACCACTATACCAGCTGCCAAAGTTCAGCCTTCCACTTCCCTTCTTGCCCTCTTCAAAGCCATTCTCTGTCAGCCAGCAAGATGACCCTCGCCTGGAAAGTCTGACTTTCCCATGACTTAGGATAAAATGTACCCGTACCTGGCTCTCACAGCCAAGTGCATGCCTGGGTCTCCCACGCTGTCCCTTACCATGTCCTTTTTCTTGATACCCTTGGCCACTTACTTTCTCACTCCGACCCCCTCAACAGAGCCAGCTGCCCGCCCCCTACCCCGCCACCACACACAGACTTGGGGTTACCTCCTGAACTGTTGGGTCCCGCCCTCCCCTGGTTTTAATTCAGAGTCAGCACTCACAAAGAAACGCTTTGGTCTCGCTATTTCTAAAGCAGCCCCAAGTTTTGATTCCCTGTCACTTCACCCTGATTAGCTCCCCCCCCCCCCCCCCCCCCCCCGTCAGTCTAGAGAGCAAAGTCTACACTAACTGTGCTTGGGTTGGTTGCAGGGTGCTCCCTGAGGTCAGTTAACTAATATTAGCCAATTAACGAGCTAACCTGTACTCAGTCGGCTGGCTGTTCAAGCTGTAGCCAGTTAAGTTGTTTTCTATGCCTCATTTCCACCTCTCAATAGATGAATTAACATTGTTTGTTAAAATTCTACTCCATGAATTATTCTTTATTTTCGTTTGTCAAATAAGCGCTGATAAATGTAATTTATCGTAAGAGACTGCCTTCTTGTGGCTTCAGTACAATGAGCAGACTCCTAACAGCGCTCTAGTTCCATAGGTGGTTAGGCCTTAGGGAGCCGGGGTGCTTAAACTGGTTTCCGGGGAAACCGCTTCTCCTGCCTTGTGGGCCGCCATCTTGACGCTGCGTGGTACTGACTCAGCTCTTCCGGCAGGCACGGTGGGGGTGGGGAAGTGGGGAGCCCTGGTGTTTCTTTTCAAAAGGACACTAGCCATGTCAGATCGCGGGCCCCACCTGATCGCGTCATTTGAACACACCAGCTTTTGCCCTGCACTCCTCAGTCTGTGGACTCTCTCCCTGAAGTGCAAGGAGAGTGGGCGGTCTTTTCTCTCCCAAGTGCAACTGCATTTTAAACTTGGAATGACTAGCAGAATCAAAGGAAGGGGTCTGAAAGGGCGCAGCAAACCATGGTCCGTGCAGGCGTCTCAGGTGGGGTGGGGAGAATGAACAGCAAGGCTGTGCGCTCCTGTGCCCTAGTCTCTATGCGTTATCGTGGGGGTGGGGCTAACTGGGACCTTATAGCTCCGTAAATGGAGAAAAGAAGACGTGCATTCTTATGCAATTGGAAAATAAAGACAAATCCGGTGGGGAGGGATTTGCTACTCTTCTAGCAGTAGAGCTAGAAGTCTGACATTTAAGCAAATGTGTTGCGGCTATCAAATGTAGGAGTAAGAAAAATCCTTCATGGACTAGGCAACTCTAAATCAGACTCCTAAATGTTCTCACTTGTCTTCTTGTAATTTTCTATTATTTTAAAGCTAGAAATAAGTCTATAAGAATTGTAATTAGTCATTAAGTAAGCAGAAACTTAACATTTTTGTCAAAATCAGTTTCCTTATATTCTTCACTGTTTCTATTTGCTTTGTGCATTCTTTATTTTAAAAGACACTTTACTTCATTTTATTTAAGTGTGTGTGTGTGTGTGTGTGCATGCGTGAATGTGTGTGTGTGCACGTGTGCGCATGTGTGTACCACAGTTCCCATGTGCTGGTCAGAGGACAACCAGCAGAAGTCAGTTCTGTCCTTCCTGGAGTCCTTCAGGACCCTACTTGGATTGTCACCAGGCTTGGTGGTGAGGACCTTGACCCACTGAGCCGCCTGGCCCAGACAGTGAATTCTTGTAGAGAATCTAAGCATATCATTTCATGATACAGTGCAAACATACCAATATTATCATATTGATCAAGAACGCCCATCTGTAGCAGTTTTACATTTTTCTGGGTCCTGTACTCCTCCTACACAGTATGAAAATGACAGAGGAAGAGAGGTGTCCTGAGAAACAGCAGCTGGCTCGTCTGCACACTCCAGAGGCGGGGGTGGGGGTGTATGTGGTGTCTGTTCTGGTCCAGGGGCAAATGGGTTTTCCTACTGCCCAGCACTTTCCTTACCTGATACAGAACAGTGAAGGAGGGGAAGGTATCCTCAGTACCTCAGTAACAACATGCTTGAAAAACTAGATTGCTCTAGAGCACCCGCCAGGGAAGGCATCCAGTCAACGTGTGGTAAATGAAAAGGTTCATGAAATGATTGGTCAAAGTCACAAGTGTGAGACATCTTTAGAAATTAAACTTCTGAAATTTAGCAATTCAAGATCCCTTCTGGAGCCATATCTTCTTGAATGTACCCTTCTTCTTCATCATCATCATCTTCTTCTTCTTCTTCTTCTTCTTCTTCTTCTTCTTCTTCTCCTTCTCCTCCTCCTCCTCCTCCTCCTCCTCCTCCTCCTCCTCCTCCTTCTTTTTCTTCTTCAAACAAACTCGGATTATCAGAATGGAAAAAGTAGACCAAGAAGCCAACTCATAGGCACCAACCTGACTACAGCTTATTAACAGGATCGAACACTCCGGGGGTTGTATGGTTGTGTGTGACTATCGCTCCATTTATCCCTGAATGAACAAGGCCTGTCTCCTTCACAGGGGAAACAGGCCTCTTCCACCACCCTCTACTCAGGTGACTTTCTCCCAGTGTATTTTTAGCCTGCATAGGAAACACTAAAGACAAGGAAGCTGAAATGTCACTGACCTTTTACCTGTACCGATGCCAGCGCCGCTGACATCTGCCGACAGTGACGCAGACCCAAGCAGACAGCTTTTTGGCCAGCGAACTACACAGCTTCTTTTTCATTAGACCCGATACCCTCACATGGTTTTACAAGGCCCGGAAACTACTTTAGACGTTATTTGATTCTGAGACAGGGTGCAACACATATTAACTTTAGAATTCACTCCTTCTGGAAGAAAGAGTGGGGCAGTCATCTCAGCGCTGTTTCCCTTGACTGACAGAGCCCTGCAATGGGAGTCCAGCAAGACTGTCTTCAGCCAAAGCAATCGGCCTATCCCTTGTGCATGGCCGTAGGCTGCACCTTGCCAGGACAGCTGTAGTAAAATCATCTGTGTCCAGCCATGCAAAGTCAAGGACCAACATTTTGGTCACTAATATGAAACAGTCCTTTCTAGTCTGAAAATTTTTCACACACGGGATCTAACACATAGGCAATGTTATGTAATATTTTCTTCCTTCGTGGCTGCAAACCACCGACAGAAGACATCTTCCTCACACTTAATTAGATAAATCAAAATTAATGTTTTAGTTCAAACCTGAGCCTTTGAGGGTGTCATGTGACCCAAAACAGGGCGGAATGCAGAGGGGCAAAGGAAACAGGGACCCGCTGAATGGGGAACGAGGAGGGGCAGCTATCCCTCACCATGGTTAGTCCAGTCTCTGGAAGCAAACACTGACCCATCTGTGAGGGCTCCACCCATCCCCCTAAAGCCTCCCACCAGGTATCATTATCCAGCACCAACACCCTGTGACACCAGCCATCAACACAAGTTTCCATGAGGATGAACAGTATTCAAACCAGAGCAAGTGGGATCAGAAACGGTGGCTGTAACAACCAGGAAAAAAAAGTCACCGGACAGGTAAGAGGAAGAGCTGCAGAAGGTGGAAGAAGACTAGGTGGAGTTTTCACCACTGAAGGGCCAGCAGGTGCGTCCAGCCGCCCCACATGGTGCACGGAGCTGACTAACCGGGAAATGCCGTAAGGAGGACAAGCTCCTAGTTTTGCATAGTTTATGGAGGTCAGAGAACAAACTAGACCTCATTCTTCAGCCCTTCCTTCATGAGTGGCTAGTTCCTTTTACTAAAACTCTTCTCCTAAAATACAATTATTTCTCCTTCCTTGTCCTGTGCAAAAATCTATACTTCTGTAGACTCCAAGTTAAGTTGCTGACCCTGCTCCCAATTCGGCACCTTAAACAGACTGAAGTTTGCTTTTTGTTTCCTTGTTTCTTTTCCTTTTTTTTCCCCCAGAGGTAGGTGAGGTCACACAGGTGAAATGACTCTACCTTCATCAAAATGACACTTCTCTCTGCAGTCAAAAGCAGCTCCAAGGCTTGGCTGCTTCTCTCCCAGTTGAGGGGTGGGGGAGTGGAGAAAAGACAGTGATTTTCCCATATTTTCAAACCTCCCATTCAGAGTACTGGCTAGCACTGAGTCACACAGGACTCCTACACACAGAAGAGACTGCGGGAATTAGTCATTACGCAGCCAATCAGGTGGCCAACTTGTGGAGAGAAGGGAAGTCGTTTGTAAAGGAAAAGTGGTTTCTAGAGCAAATGATTAGTACTCACCAGGACTACCTCCAGGTCCACCCCCAGGTCTAACTTCAAGTCTACCTCCAGGTCCACCTCCAATACCCTCTTTAGTGAGTAGACCACTCCATCCATCTTTAACTAGGATCCTTATGTTTTCTAATCTTCATGTGTCAGAAACAGAGTTTTAAGTCAAATTCCTATTTTACTTGCTGGTCTTTCTGCCTAGCTGGCCCTCTCCATCAGCAGGGTACCATTCTCCGGATGAGATGTCCTCTCTGTCACAGACATTGGCTGGTGTTTCTAGAGGTTTCAGTGCACCGTTTTTGACTATTTTTCTGAGTACTGAAACTGAACACCACTGTGAAGTCTACGATGAGAAGGCTGCTGTAGCACAATAATTGTTACCAATGCTCCTAGCTGAAGATGTCCATGCCATCCTCTGTGCTGGCCAATAAAATAAACTTTTTATATTTATTATGACACCTGTTAAAAGACTCTTATAAAGATCCCTCCCCCCAAAAAAATACAGTGTCTTCATATTAAGGAAGTTCATTTCTCTTTTCTCACAATTGAGCAAGGAGACTCTGCTACAAATCCATGACATCAATGTGCTCCTTATAGCTGTTATTATCACTTCTTTGCCAGGACAAATGGTTTTATACAAGTAAGATTCCGAAGATTTGTGCTAAGGCTCCAGTCCTAGCTGTCCTCTGGTGACATGTATCATCAAATACTCAGAATGCCTTTCTCTATCACCTTATCTTACCATCTCTATCCATTTATTCTCATAGCTGACTTTACCGAATGCCTAATATGTGCCCGGCTTTTAGTTAGGCAGCAGAAATACAAAGGCGAGGCAGAATCACCTAGAACATTTACACAAAAGTTCTTATTTGGATAATTTACTTAAAATTTTTGTCACTCTTTCCTGAACATACAATTATGTCTAGAAATTAAATTCAAGAGAAAGTGTATACAGGAAAGCATACTTGCCTTAATTTTGTATTGTTTACATCAATCAGCCTAATTAAAAATTATAACTTAAAGTAAAATTCAGTGGATCATTGAAGATACAAAACCTTGGCAATAGGGTCAAGCTTCAACCCATCTCACCTCTACGTTCTTACCAATCAGCTGCCACATTGATACGAGCTTTCCATCACACAAATGAAACTAGACCATGCAAAAGCCATTCTCTTCTGCGGAGTTCTCTCCGGCTCGGAATCCCACTTCCTGCCGATGTGCCTCCATCCTTCTATTTGTAAGAAGCACATAACCAGGAGAAGACTGGTCTGTGTCCTTGGGGTGAGGATGGGGTATCAGTGTCTAGGGCATCTAAAGGGCTGGGGAAGTGTGGCTGTAGATGCAGATGTTGGCTGCAGGTACGTTCAGCTTGCAGCTTCTCCTTAGCTTATGCTAAGGAGGATTCTGTCATTCTTCCACAATTTAGAAGGGATGAGGAGAAACTTACAAGGTCCCAAACACTGTATCAGCTGTGGTGGTGGTGTCAAACTACGTATGATATATGTTATCTTCCCCCAGAACTGTTTTCTTTTCCCCTAAGGAAAACCAAAAAGAAATGGGGCTGGCATATAGCTCAATGGGTAAAGGCACTTGACTGGCAAGACTAATGGTCTGAGTTTGATCCTTGGAACCCATATGAGGAAAGGAGAGAACTGATTGCCTCAAATCTGTGTCTGACCTCTATATATGTAGTATGGTGCATGCCCCCCTACACACTCACACAGACACACATGAGCACACACACTCACACACACCCACCCACACCCACACACACACTCTCTCTCTCTCTCTCTCTCTCTCTCTCTCTCTCTCTCTCTCTCACACACACACACACACACACACACACACATCACTAAATACAGTCATCTTTTAAGGCTGTTGTGATGAGGAAGATCTGAAGGGCTGGCTTTGTATGCCTATATTTTCCCATCAAAGCCTGAGTTTCCTGAGCCACAGCTGCACTCTGAAGCGTTCTGCTCCCTGGTCCTCTCCTGGTTCAAATAATTGTGGTTGTTTTTCTCCCCCTTTTGACCTGAAGAAGCATCAGAGGGCAGGAACTCAAACAGGCAGGAACCTGGAGGCAGGAGCTGATGCAGAGGCCATGAAACTTACTGACTTGTTCCCCTTTGCTTGTTCAGAAAACAAAGCCAGGTGGGTACAAAATGATTTTATTATAACAAATCCATGTAGCTCTTTGCCCAAGGAAAGACAGTAGAGCCAGTCAGAAAAGTCTGGAACCGCTGATTCCTGAATCCTTCTTCTGTCAGTAGGCAGCCACAAGCTTGCTCCGCAGACTTGGAGAAAGCCCCTCTGTTTTTCTACCGTAGTCTTGTCCATTGCTATGTCAGACTGATGATCTCCACGCAGATCCTGCCAGTTCTAAATCTTTAAATCTGCGTTGGTCAGTTTGACACTGAAATAATAGGTCTAAGATTCTGGATGTTTGTCATGAGCCTGGTTTTCTTGCTCTTGATATGTATGCTAAAAACCAACCCACATTTAGACTTTTAAATTATTTTAGCTTAGTCTATGTATTGGGTGCGCCATCTCTGATAGACACATGGGGATCCAACCCTCAGCTCCTTCAGGGAATCCACACTGGTGTGTACCCGTCTTCCACCACACTGGTGTGTGTCCGTCTTCCACCACACTGGTGTGTGCCCGTCTTCCACCAAACTGGTGTGTCCCCGTCTCCCACCACACTGGTGTGTGTCCGTCTCCCACCACACTGGTGTGTGCCCGTTTTCCACCACACTGGTGTGTGCCCGTCTTCCACCACACTGGTGTGTGCCCGTCTTCCACCACACTGGTGTGTGCCCGTCTTCCACCACACTGGTGTGTACTCGTCTCCCACCACACTGGTGTGTCCCCGTCTCCCACCACACTGGTGTGTACCCGTCTCCCACCACACTGGTGTGTGCCCGTCTTCCACCACACTGGTGTGTGTCCATCTTCCACCACACTGGTGTGTGTCCGTCTCCCACCACACTGGTGTGTGTCCATCTTCCACCACACTGGTGTGTGCCCATCTTCCACCACACTGGTGTGTACCCGTCTCCCACCACACTGGTGTGTGTCCATCTTCCACCACACTGGTGTGTACTCGTCTCCCACCACACTGGTGTGTACCAGCTTTCCACCACACTGGTGTGTATCCGTCTCCCACCACACTGGTGTGTGCCCGTCTTCCACCACACTGGTGTGTGCCCGTCTTCCACACTGGTGTGTACCAGCTTTCCACCACACTGGTGTGTGCCCGTCCCCCACCACACTGGTGTGTACTCGTCTCCCACCACACTGGTGTGTGCCCGTCTCCCACCACACTGGTGTGTGCCCGTCTCCCACCACACTGGTGTGTGCCCGTCTCCCACCACACTGGTGTGTGCCCGTCTTCCACCACACTGGTGTGTGTCCGTCTTCCACCACACTGGTGTGTGCCCGTCTTCCACCACACTGGTGTGTACCGTCTTCCACCACACTGGTGTGTGCCCGTCTCCCACACTGGTGTGTACCCGTCTCCCACACTGGTGTGTGCCCGTCTTCCACCACACTGGTGTGTGCCCGTCTCCCACACTGGTGTGTACCCGTCTCCCACACTGGTGTGTGCCCGTCTTCCACACTGGTGTGTGCCCGTCTTCCACACTGGTGTGTACCCGTCTTCCACCACACTGGTGTGTGCCCGTCTTCCACCACACTGGTGTGTGCCCGTCTTCCACCACACTGGTGTGTACCCGTCTTCCACACTGGTGTGTGCCCGTCTTCCACACTGGTGTGTGCCCGTCTTCCACCACACTGGTGTGTGCCCGCCTTCCACCACACTGGTGTGTACCCATCCTCCACACTGGTGTGTACCCATCCTCCACACTGGTGTGTACCCGTCTCCCACCACACTGGTGTGTACCCGTCTTCCACACTGGTGTGTACCCGTCTCCCACCACACTGGTGTGTGACCGTCTCCCACCACACTGGTGTGTGCCCGTCTCCCACCACACTGGTGTGTGCCCGTCTCCCACCACACTGGTGTGTGCCCGTCTCCCACCACACTGGTGTATCCCCGTCTCCCACCACACTGGTGTGTGCCCGTCTTCCACACTGGTGTGTACCCGTCTTCCACACTGGTGTGTGCCCGTCTTCCACCACACTGGTGTGTGCCTGTCTTCCACCACACTGGTGTGTGCCAGCCTTCCAGGGGCAAAGCAGGATCTACGGCTTCATCCTCCCAAGGCTAGACCTTCCTTCTCCCTCTGGAAGCTGGCAACTGGTCCAAAGTTCATCGAGTATGCCTAAAATACATCCAATCTTAAGCAAAATCATCTTCTTTTAGTTTCCTCTAGCTGAGAAAGAAAAATAAGAATTGAAAGTTTATACTTTTTACACATATAAAATTTTGCATAATTTGTTAAAATTATGAACACCAACAGTTCACACTATTTTTCTTGTTAGGGTACTAGTGTTATGATAAACACCATGACCAAAAGCAAATTGGGGAGGAAAGGGTTTATTTGGCTTATACTTCCACCTCCTAGTCTTTCATTGAAGGAAGTCAGGACAGGAACTCAAACAGGCAGGAACCTGGAGGCAGGAGCTGATGCAGAGGCCATGAAACTTACTGACTTGTTCCCCTTTGCTTGTTCAGCCTGGCCAGGGATGGCTCCACCCACAATAGGCTGGTCCCTCCCTATCAATCACTAAGAAAATGCCCTACATGCTTGCCTCCAGTCCAATCAGATTGAGGAATTTTCTCAACTGAGGCTCCCTCCTCACTGATGACTCTAGCTTGTGTCAAGTTGTCACAAAACTAGACAGCAGTCCATGTCTCCAAATCTCAATATTTTTTAACACTTATGTTAACATATATCTTCACATTTTATCTATAAGATACAACTTCTTTGGTCTGTAAGAGGTTTTATGAATATGTACAATCAAAGATCAAGAGGGATTTCCCAGTCTTTTTCAATAACGCTGCTAAAACAGGAAAGATTACAAACCTGTCACTCATCCTGACGTGACATCCCTTGTCAAGTGTCCTGCATGATACGGGGACTTGCCTCTCCCATCTACAAGAAGCAAAGGGAAATAGCTGGAACTGAAGTATCAGAACAAACTCTTGGCACGCTTAGAAATACTTTGCATGTTGTCTCGACCTGACCTATGATTGTTTTAGGACAAGGATCCCACTGTGGCTGGACACTTGACCTGCAGAATTCCTTAAAAGAAAGGAGTAGGGCAGTGCGAACGTATCATATGTTCCACAAAGATACAAAACGTTCTGGACATGGCCTAGCTCTCAAGGAGTTCTCAGGCTGGCTAGGTCACTTAAGTACTTCTAAAAATATGATGGGATAATGTTCCTGGCCCTGTTTTCATGAGACACCAGACCAATTAATAGACAAAGAAACAGCCATCATCAGAGTTTGCTTTGAGAAAACTGTGCAGTCTTTATTGTGTGATTCTTATACATGGAGTCTTCCATTTGATCTCTGTCCCTAAATTCAAAGCTAAACTGCACAGCAAGATTTTGGGTTAATGTTATGTACAATAGGACATTTTCTAAACCAGACATTTTGAGCCTTCATATTTGTTTTTTTTTCCCCTGTAGTTGTAAATTTGCAATGTGTTCCCGCTAACACTGTGTTCTCAAATTTCCCTGTGCCCCCCCGACCTTAGCCCCTCCCCCAATCCCAGAATGCTGACCTTACTAAGTACAAGAATATCTCTTGGAAGCCGCTTACTTCCAATAGCACTTTCTAGAATTCCATGTATCACTTGTTAAACATGCTTTTACATTCTCCTATGCCAAAGGCTAGTCGTTACAGATAGAGCATTAAACAACACAGGAATAGTCCTGTCTCTACAGTAATGACTGCCAAAATAGATTTGGACAGGAACCCAGGGGCACCGAATGGGAGAGCAATAGAAAATTCTGCTGAGGCCAAAGCAGAGGCTCCTGAAAAAGGAATCTCACCCCAGAAACAAGAGCCAACACTCTACTCAAGCTTGAGTTCTCAGCCCCCCTGAACTCAGTCCAAAACACAGGTCTACCCACTCCCACGCATGCCTGAGTACAGGGGGTGTTCGTCCTGCAGAGACAGCCTGATGTATTCCTTGAATAGTATCAGTAGACCTGAGCCAAATGCTGTCTTAAGCTTTTTATACACACCTGTGGTTTGGTTTTGTTTTTTTTCACTTAATCCTCGAAACTTCTCTTCCAGATAGTATACAGGATCACACCTATTTTTTAAGTATAGAGAAGGTGAGTAACTTGTCCAAGGTTGCATAGCTGTGACTTTTGGAGCAGCGTTTGAATTAGACAGCCTAGCTTAGCCTTATCTCTCTGGCCCTGGCCTCTGTACCTCTGTACCCCAGCATGTTTTCTAGAGCAACACCCCCCCCCCCCCCCGCTTTGATGTGAAGAGTAAGGGGAAGTCTTTCAATTCTTGCAATTACTAAACCCTGTAACAGGAAATTGGTGTAAGCACACCAAGACACAGAATGCACCCTAGCCTGGTTGCACAGAACTCTAGCTCCAAGCACCCATCAGGAATGCTGTCAAACCTCCCTGATACAGAAGGTTCCAGTTTGTGTGTGTGTATGTGTGTGTCTATGTGTCTATCTATGTGTCTGTGTGTCTATGTGTGTGTCTATGTGTGTATGTATGTGTCTATGTGTCTATCTATGTGTCTGTGTGTCTGTGTGTGTATATGTGTGTCTGTGTGTGTCTATGTGTGTCTGTGTGTCTATGTGTGTCTATGTGTCTATCTATGTGTCTGTGTGTCTGTGTGTGTATATGTGTGTCTGTGTGTGTGTCTATGTGTGTCTGTGTGTCTATGTGTGTCTATGTGTCTATCTATGTGTCTGTGTGTCTGTGTGTGTATATGTGTGTCTGTGTGTGTGTCTATGTGTGTCTGTGTGTCTATGTGTGTCTATGTGTCTATCTATGTGTCTGTGTTTGTATATGTGTGTCTGTGTGTGTGTCTATGTGTGTCTGTGTGTCTATGTGTGTCTATGTGTCTATCTATGTGTCTGTGTGTCTGTGTGTGTATATGTGTGTCTCTGTGTGTGTCTATGTGTGTCTGTGTGTCTATGTGTGTCTATGTGTCTATCTATGTGTCTGTGTGTGTATATGTGTGTCTGTGTGTGTGTCTATGTGTGTCTGTGTGTCTATGTGTGTCTATGTGTCTATCTATGTGTCTGTGTGTCTGTGTGTGTATATGTGTGTCTGTGTGTGTGTCTGTGTGTGTCTGTGTGTCTATGTGTGTATGTATGTGTCTATGTGTTTCTGTATGTGTCTGTGTGTGTCTGTGTGTATATGTATATGTGTCTCTGTGTCTATGTGTGTCTATGTGTGTATGTGTGTGTGTCTGTGTGTATGTGCATGCATGTGTGTGTCTGTATGAGTATGTGTGTGTCTGCATGTCTATGTGTGCATGTGTGTGTGTCTGTGTATGTACATGCATGTGTGTGTCTATGTGTGTTTGTGTGTGTCTGTGTGTGTCTATGTGTGTGTCTGTGTGTCTATGTGTGTATGTGTGTGTCTGTGTGTCCATGTGTGTCTGTGTGTGTCTGTGTGTATGTGCATGGATGTGTGTGTGCCTGTGTGTGTATCTGTGTGTGTGTCTGTGTGTCTATGTATGTATGTGTGTATCTGTGTGTCTATGTGTGTGTCTGTGTGTATGTGCATGGATGTGTGTGTGTCTGCGTGTGTATCTGTGTGTGTTTGTGTGTATGTCTGTGTATGTATGTGCATGCATGTGTGTCTATGTGTGTGTATCTGTGTGTGTATGGGGGAGTGGCACAAATGATCCCTCTGGCCAAGAAAGGTGGCAGCACACACATAGGAAGCTCCCCACCTCCTGTCTGCTGAAGGAGTCAGGTAGATAGAAATGCCTTCAAATAACCTAAGATGTGAGAAATTGAAGGCATAGCAGGCTGGAATTGTCACTGGATATTTTTAGGAGAGCTTATTTTGCAAGCTAGAATTACAGAACAGAACGATGTAGTCAATTAAAAATATTTCAGGATGACTTTCTGGCATTGGGAGAGGATAACAGGAGAGTCACAACCGGTGACAAAGAACCAGAAGAGACTACCGTTCCTGCAACGCACTGGGTGCCACTTTAAAATGACATTTTAAGATAAACTGACTTATCCCCCAATAGCCAGTTCAAGTTGTCAACAAAAGGAAGCGGCTTATAGAAGAATTCAGAACAAGGACCAAAGAGTTTTTCAAGGGAGAGCGTTATTCATTATTTAGGCTCATAGTCTTCATCAAAGGGTCTAGGGGGGGTGGGACTATAAGGCCATACACTAAAGAATCCGCACACTCAGCTTTCATGGCGTGTGAGGCACCTCTATCTGGCTCCTGTTCCACTGGAGCCCCATACTTCCTATATCCATGTAGGGGCTCAAGAGTTATTATTGAACAGATGGGAAAATCGAGATGTGAGAAGGTCAAATATATTTATATGGGCACTAAGGTAAGAGTACAGAGTGCAAGGCCCATGCTTTCTTTCCAAACCGCCTATAGGCCACAAGCTTCAGTGAAGTGAAATGTGAGAAAAAGATATTAAAGAATTGAAATCTTGGGCAGTGGTGGCGTGTGTCTTTAATCCCAGAGCTTAGGAGGTAGAGGCACACAGATTTCTGAGAGTTCGAGCCCAACCTGGTCTACAAATGCTAGTTCCAGGACAGCTAAGACTGTAACACAGAGAAACCCTGTTTTGAAAAACCAAAAAGAAAGAAAAAGAAAAATCTGTGGGTACTCCATTTTACAGGAAAGAAATGAAATTTCAGTTATCTTGTCTTGCTCTGCCAAACCTGTCTCTTAGGTTGCCTCGACTCTTAGTGACTGTAGGGGTACCCACATCTTCTATTATATTTCTTGTAGAACAATGGGGTCCCATCATCAGCATGGAAACTTCCAGAAGATTCCATTACACGTTGTCTATCTTGGTTCTCATCCAGTGATTGCATCATTTTCCAAAGCCTGCCCTCTTTTGGCATGTTTCTTTCCTTTGGACATGACCGTCCTCGTCCACTTACAACCGGAAGAGCCACCATGGCTACTCTCTCATGCCCCATCTGTCGCACCCTCCCCCACCCCAGGATGCTGGGCACATAACAGATGTTCATTACAACTGTAAAGAATCGGCCACTCAAGCTGGAGAAATGACTCAGCCTTTAAGAGCACTGACTGCTCTTCCAGAGGATCTGGGTTCAATTCCCAGCACCCACATGGCAGCTCACAACTGTCTGGAAATCCAGTTCCAGGGGATCTGACACCTTCACACAAATGCACATAAAATAAAGATAAATAAATCATAAAAAAATTAAAAAAAGAATCGGCCACTCTCTAGCCTGTTCTCCCCCTCCATGACAAACATGATCTAATTATGGCCTTATGAAAACTTACATCATCTGCTGTGGGAAACGTATAAATTTCATAAAACATGATATTTCAGTTACCTGAGATTCAAATTTCTGACTTTGTTTGAATCCGTTTTTTTCTCACTTTGTCCTTTCACCAGGCCTCCCTTTGCTCACGCACTGACAGTGGGTAGTAGAAGCCAGCATTTATGGAATGTTTACCATGTGCTGGGCATGCTAACTTGTGCATATGTGTTATCAATCTTCATAATCGCTCTCCTCAGCTTCTAGCCCAGGAGACCAAGGCACAGAGAAGTAAGACAACTTTCCCGAACTCCCACCGTGAGGGGTAACATTAAAATCCACCAGTAACACACTGAAGAATGTCGGGTGGCGTAGTTAGAGAAATGATTGTATGATGGTTTGTGCTTTCTCCTTGATGGTTATTCAATTGTAAGCATTTTGCATGACTTTTTTATTTTTAATCTCCTCAAAACATTTTTGAGGTTTATATTATTGCATTTCTAGCTCTATAAGTAATGTTCTAAGAACTACTTGCCTCAGTTTCCCCTTCTTACAATGAGATCACGAATATCATTGCAAGTATTACTCTAATGGAAACCATGCGAATTAGCCATAGTGTGTGGCAGACTCTGTCACCGTAAACTATTATCACCTTTGACCTATCACCCTGACTTTCCTTCCTCATCAAGGTCTCCGTTTTAAGTTGCAGATGCTCACTCACTAGTGAGTACAGAGGTGTGATCATTTCTTTCTAATATTCAGGGTATGATTTAAAATAATTGTTTGACCAAATAATGAAGAAATACGTGAAAAGGAAAGGCTCAAACCTGTATAAAACATAATTGCACCTAGTACCATGAATGGAACATAATTTAAGGTGGACAAGCATTTGGTAATCAATGTATAAATAAGTGCATGCAGAAAAATGAGAGAATGCAGCCAGGAAAGAAAGGGGATAGTGAGATGGCTGGGAAGCAGGGAGGGAGGAACTCGGAGGCACGGGATGAAAAGCACACAGTGTTTCAAAGGTCATGTTTTAACACATTCACCTCATGCACAGTAAACCTTGTCTATTTAAATGGAATTAATATTTCCAAAACGCACAGAATGGAATCACTTAAAAAACAAATATGGGGCCCACGTCCAAGGGGAGAGAATCTCGTTGAAACGTGAGGAAGGAAGTTTATGGCCAGGTTTGTATTTCATCCTAGGTTTCCCACGCTTTTCAAAGAGCCGTGTTCTAATTCCTTCTCTAACATTTGGAAGGAAGTAAGGCAATTGTGAAAATAGATGTCCCAAATATCTAACCTAAATATTTACATTCTGCTTTTGTAGTTAAACAATTGGCTTTGTTCTTTAACATTTAGGTCAAAATACTTAAATGTTTTAAAACATCAATAGCGGGAGGATATGGGTGTTTTTATTTCCACTCCATAGTCTAAACTTACAGGTTTTAGCAAAACCTTCACAAGAAAAGAATTGGAGCTTTAAAGCCTAATGCACTCACACCCTGAAAACAGGGGGGAAGGGAGACTGCTGGCAACACAAAGGCAGCCCCCTTCACCTCCCTCAGTGAACCCTGGCAAGCCGTGCTAGCCCTGACATCATGATGAGAGTGTCCTCAACCTCAGGGGAGTGAGGCCAGCGGCTCCTGACGCATCAGAATCCTCATTTGGGAGCATTCTTGCGCACTCACACACACCAACACACTGCCCTTAGGACTCAGGAGTTAAACCCAGACACGAGTGCCAAGGATGTCACACCTCAAAGCCATTAGCTTGGGACACCTGGCTTACAGAACGTGTCTTTCCTTAAGGTAGGAGACCATTGTTCCTGCTAAGCTATCTTCTCTTCCCTCCAAAAACAGAAGCTGTCACCTCGGATAGCAGAGTCGGGCTAAGCAGGAAGGACTCACTACCTGGGCAAACGCCAAGAGGACTCTTTTGAGGTTGGTCAGCATGGCCCAGGAGTAGCTCTGAGATTCAGAAGCAAAGGGAACGCAAGTGAAAGAAAAATCAGAATTTGTGGCACTCAGTGAGCGACAGGCACACCACGGCTGCCACGTCAGCAAAATGAAACCGGATGAGAACAGGCGGGAAACGCGAGCATCTTCCAGTAAAGCTCTCTCTTTGCTGCCTTTGTTACACTGCTCTGGCCCTGGGATGTGTGTCAGAGCCTTGGAGCAAGCCCTTGAGCTGAGCTGTCCCCCGAGTTTCCAGAATTGCTCTTGTCCACACCAGAAGCCAGAATGGGACAGGCAGGTAGGTGTGTGTGTGTGTGTGTGTGTGTGTGTGTCCAGTTGTCCTGAATTGGTCACCTTTCTGACACCGGAACTGAGCCTTTGGTAAGGAAGCCACTCAAAGGTCTTTTGTTGCATAAACTTCAAGGAAGCAGCCGGATTCTCCCAGTCACCTCTATCAAACCTGACTTGGGCTTCCAGAGCTGAGTCATCCGCTCACTGACTTTCCACTGCGGGTCTCACTCCTGGGATCAGGTTCCACCTGTACCAATACTTTGTTGATGACAACAGTTTATCCTTGATGACAACAGTTTGCCCTTGAGAGCTGAGTGACAGGGGCAGCAGCTGATAGACAGCCTTCCAAACCAATTACAGGAGAGACCAAGAAAACTGATGCCCTACGAAAAGGCTCATGAAGGCCACGAGGCCAAGCGGGTATTCCAGTGGGCACCTTTGCCCGCAGATGTTCCTGGGGTTGCCCAGGGTGGGGTGATGGGTCAGTTCCAACAGCAGCAGAGGCGTTAAGTTCACGTTGTCACAAAAGGAATGTAGATCTGAACACTGAGGGTCGTCTGCACATATCCAAGCTGGCAAAGGAGAGCAGACTACATAGATCACTAAAGTAGACATGGAGCAATATCCACCATGATCCTTTCTAGTCCTCCAGTTCTCCGTGGGAAAGCTGGCTTTGACTGCCTTTTGAGAGAGGATAGACACAGCTTCTGCTGCATCAGAAGGCCCTACTGCTACATCCACACATCCCTGCCCTCCACAGCCCCCACGGCTGGACCCTTCTGTGAACTCATTCTATATTCCTTCCAGTGTCTTCCAGTACAGCTTTTCCTCATTCCTCAGGGCATCGCCCCATTCCTGTAATCTCTCTTCAATGGGCACGAGGGGAGCTCTGACCACTGATAACTGGTCTTGTCATAACCTTGCAAGCCTAAGAGAAAGGAAGAGTGTTAGGGTGGCTAGGAAACAACGTCTTAAGGACCACAGGACCGGGCTCTAGCTCCCCGCCACTGTGTGTGTGGTCTGTGGATGGTGTCTCCAGGGCTTTCTCCCCATCACCCAGCTCGTGTCTCCAGCTTGACGTGCTCTAGATAATTAATGCAGTGCTTGGCACACAGTCTGTTTCCTTCTGTACCTGGAGCGGCGATCATCAGTATTTTCATTAGTCACACATATTCAAGATTTCACGTCATTTCTCAAAGACACTTTTGTTTCTAGACTGTATGCCAGAAGGTCGTTATAGCCCCAGAGGAACACAGGAGTTGGTCCAGGTCGCCAGGTTCCAGTCTCTATTTTGTTTAAAGTTAGCTCGTCTTAAGTGCCCACAAGATGTTAGTTCTCTCTCTCTCTCTCTCTCTCTCTCTCTCTCTCTCTCTCTCTCTCTCTCTCTTTCCCCTCTCCTTTCCTCTCCTCTCCAAAATATAGAATCTCACTTTACAGGAAAGAACAATTCTTCAATTTCAGTGAAGTCAATCGTAGGGTAGTCTTGAGGTAATTAGTTTGTGCTTGAATAATCTAATCTTATAGGCATCGTTCTTTGATTTTGGCATGATGTTGGAACCTCTGTGGGAGCCATAGCTTCCCCCTGGGTGAGGAAAGTATTAGCTGGGTTCCCATCAGATGATGTCCAGTCTTTTCCTTATGTCGTGACTGAAGTTTTGTCTTCTACAAAACCTTTGGATCCTGACACACGGTGAAAAGGGGTCCTTTGCAAGACAGAGAAAGAGCACAGGAGAAAGGAGAGTTTGTGTGAACTGCCAAAATAGGTTCTTGTGATAAAAAAGACTGAACAGAGGCCTGCTAGATGACTCACACAGTCCAGGGGATCTCGTGGCTTTCTCCGTGCCTTCCAAGAATCCAGCTTTAGAGAAATTATACTGTGCCTTGCCCGCTTCAGCCCCCTTAAGCAACAGCCTAAGAGCAAGTGGTTAGAAAAGAGGGAAGAACAAGAACACAGCCCCTCTCTCCTCCTCCCTGGAGCCCTTTCCCATATACTGCTCTGCAATTCACGGAGCAACTGGGATGCATTCTTCAGTCATTCATCAAAAATGTGCTGAGAACCTACCTCACTTAGCCCTAGGGGACAAGCAGAGTCTCACTGCCAAAGAATGCAAAGATCCCCCTCCCTCCTACAGAGAAAGAAAGATTAAAAAGTCAGCATGAGCAGGTAAATAGGTGAATGCATGCCCTAGCAAAGGTGTTTAGACTGAACAGATCCAAGGGCACATCCTGTCTCGACCCCTCGCCAGCTGTGTGGCCCTGGGTAAACCACGAAAACCCCTCAGAGTAGAGGGAGTCTGTGGTGATTAAATGAGATTGCAGTTTCTTTGTTCTTTGTTGGTTGTTGCTGTTTGCTTGTGTGTGGTTTTAATTGTAGCATGCCTGGACATGAGAAGGAGCTCAGTGGGACTTGGTAGCAGACACCACCAGCAGAAAGGAGCCCTTACCTCCACCTGCAGCTGAACCAAGGCTGGCAGCGAGATGCTGCGAGTTCCTTTGCCTCCCCTTCCAACACACAGCAGAACACTTTTCCTCCTGCCCTCTGTTCCTACTAAGTGATAGAATTACCCATGGGCTGCAAGGGGCCTCGGAGCGCCTTATTTAGTCAGCTTTACTCACAAGAGGACCTCTTGACTGCCTCTTTCCATCCTGACCCCCCTCTTTCCTTTTCCCATTCCCTCTCCCACCCTCTCTCTCTCTGCTCTCTTCCTTCCCCCCTCTCTCATTTCTCAGGCTGACTTTCTTAGTAAACCACCACTTTTGAATTCCTTAAAACCAATGAGTCATGCACCCGTCCGAACTTGTGCACATTCCTGTCCCATACAGAACCCTTGCCTAATAAGTTTTTAGTTAATAATAAAACATCAGGCCAAGAGTAGAACTCAATTTAAACCCGCGCGTGCACGCACACACACACAGGAAGGTGTGCATAGAGAGCTTCCCCCCAAACACCCTTTACCCATGGTCTCTATACTTCATTTCACACACAACAGGGTGACGTGTAGTAAGTATCTGGCTCCCTCTCCAGAGCCCATCTGGAGGAAACAGGACAGACACTTGGGAAAAACTGAGTGACAGACATGGAAACACGGAGGCAAAAGGGCCATCAAGTTCAAGAGCATCTAGAGAATACAGAACTACCTGGACTTTTCATTTTAAATTATTTTTTTCTAAATATTTTCATGGTCATGCCTTGCCAAGTAGTATTGCTAGTTCTTAATGACCAGAAAGTATATTATTTTCGCTTTTTGTATGATGAGGTCTACAACACGACTACTCGTGTTGACAGTAGGTATGTTCATAAATACTTGCTGACTCACTGCCATGGTTCTGACTCAGGTCTTAAGGCTCGCACACAGACCGCTTTCCAGAACCCTTGACTCACTCCTCTACAAAGTCCTACAGGCCCTTGGGTGGCAATTTCTACAGGAAGTCAATGACTTCATCCCGAAAGCTTGTTCAATACGATGGGCACTATGCTGGAACCTTAGGAGTCATTACCACCCTGTGCTAAAACAGAGGTCAACAGCCTTGAGAAAGCGTCACCCTGGAAGGAAGAAGTCCTCAAGCCGCACAGTAAGTCCTGAGAGGAGACAGCGGCCTGGCTTTACCTGACGCCACACAAATTGAGCGGTCCTGCTCGATCAGCCAGAATAGGACTGAGGACAAGGTAGAGAGAGTTTACCTTACCTGGCATACACACCTCTATGGGTTCAGAGCCAACACACACACACAAACAGAAGAGACAGACAGACAGACAGACAGACACACACACACACACACACACACACACACACACACATCTTGCTTAAGAACCAGACAGAGATGGGAGGGGAGGAGAGAAGAGGTAGAGAGAGAACAGATTTCTACACATAACCCTCAACAGACACCTCACAAGGTCAGAACCAGATTATTTAGCCAGCCTAAACAGCTAAAGCCCTTTTCTCCATTCCCCAAGAATCAGGGCTAAATGAAGGTCAGATGTCTTCAGGTTCCCAAACACCCTCCCTGTAACGCTACCCCTGTGCACCACGAGATTTAAACAATTGAAGCCTGAGGTCATTGGTAGCTAGACTCATCCCACAGGGTTCAGTCCACTGCGTCCGGGGACACCTGCCACTCAGAAAGAAGGACATGGCACAGGAGCCTCCCTGATCACTCTCCAGCCCTGGCTCACCTCCACGAGAACTGCTGTGGCTAAGGAGCAACCAGCCAACTTCAACACCGGCCCAGCTCCCACAGCACACTGGCTCCGTGTTCCTCGGGATGGGACCTGGCTGGAACACAGGAATAACATCAGTCCCACAGCAGCACCAGGAAGGCAGTGTGTCCACAGTGTTGTTTCTGGAAGGGTGGGCAAGTCTGCGCCGGGGAACCTGAGGCCACACCAAACTGAAAGAGGCCCTTGTTGAAACAGAGCTGTTGCTTCAAGTTCCCACAACAATAGCCCGAAGCCCACTGCTTGCACCCACCCCCATCTCATCTGAACTCCTGAAACCCTACAACCACAGCCCTGAGAAACCTTGGAGGTGTGGTGACTCGGTCACTTGTGGACCAGGAATGAAGAAAACAAGACAGGCGATGTGAAGGGGTAGTGGGGTCTGCGGCCATGCAGAAACGGGACTGTGTGAGTTAGACAGGGATGAGAGGCTCTTCAGGGGCTGCTGCACAATTAATTCAGACAAAGCCAGAACAATGCTGACTGGGACATAAAATCCCAGCTAGACGATTCCAGCACTTGGGAGGTAGATGCAAGGACATTGCAATTAGGGGCTGGCTTGGGCTACGTAGTGAGTTCAAGGCTAGCCTTGATTAAGGTCTCAAAACTCAGCCTCAATAAGATAAACTCTAAAAGGGAAAGAATCTTTACTTTGCCTTTCTTAAACAAGAGACGGTTTGGAATTCCAATCAGCCATCTCTCCCAACCTAGAAAAGGTTTATCGGACCTCCCGAGTGCTGGGATTAAAGGCATGTACTCCCATGTCCAGTGCCTAGAACAATCCTTAATGTTTTCTTTTTTGCTCTGTTTTTTGATATCTGATTAGAGCTTTGATCACTTTTGTTTATTTGTTTGTTTGTTTTTATGTGCACCAGCATAAGGACGTCAGATCCCTTGAAACTGGGTTTACAGACAATTGTGAGCTTCCATGTGGGTACTGAGAATTGAACCCAGGTCCTTTGGAAGAGTAATCAGTGCTGAGCCAACTCTCCAGGCCCCTGGTCACTTTTTTTTTTTTAACCACTGTATTTTTAGATAACTCATCCACAACCGTTAAAGCCTGAGCCACCAACAACCCTGAGCCTAGAGCAGAGGTCTCCAAAGGAATATGCCCTTGATCATAGCTTCTTAAGCTGTGGGCTGCAACTCCACCTGAGGTCATAGAAGAGAATGCAGAGGTCACAACCGAAAAATGTTTCCGAGGGCACAGCAATGAGAATGAATTCACAACCAAACGTATAATGAACCTCAGGTATTTCCAGCAGCAGGAACCCATGATGCTGCAGACAAATTCACTCAGCTTTGGTTCTGAAAACACAACACAGACACTTTGCACTGTGCCGCCATCCCGCCATGCAAGGCCAGTCAACACTGCCTGAAACCCCTCAGCTCAGAATGGAGATAAGTATACGCTTTGAGTTGCAAATGTTCTGATCCCAGTAGCGACCCACGGTTTATGGGAAACAACAATTGATGGGTAATTTTGTTATCTGAAATTTCATACATATATATATTTTACTATCTCACACCTCTTCTCTCTTTCATCCCTATCAACACTTCCTGTCTCAACCAATTTCTTTCCCAGAGTCACGACTTTGGGTTTTGTTAGGTGGCGATTTTAGTTTAGCCAGGGACATCTATGTGCACAGATTAGAACTATTAAAACCTATAGGGTCATTAGTAGGTTCACGGCTGAAGGCACTTTCTTCTTCTTCTCCCTTTGTCTCTCAGTTGTAAATGGTTCAGCAACGACAGGTAAGGCCTCCTGCATCCCTCTTCCGTTCACTTCTGACTATTCACAAGCCGTTCCTCTGCAGACCCAGTGCAGGCAACCCCAGTTTCTCTGAGTTGGAGATTGCAAAGGTTATGCCTTGCCCATGAAGCTGCACTGGCTGGACGTATGCCCCCAGACATGTCAGTGAAGAGGGAATCTCAGATGAGAAACCACATCTATCAGAATGTCATGTGGGTAAGTTTGGGAGTTGTTTTCTTCATTCAATTGATGTGGGAGGACCCATATCACTGTGGGCAGTGCCACTTCTGGGCATGTTGTCTGGACTGTATAAGAAAGCAAACTGCTGAGCAAGCATGGAAAACAAGCCAGTAAGCAGGGTACCTCCATAGCCTCTGTGACTGTCCCTGCACAGTGAACTAACCCTCTCCACCCCAAGGTGCTTTCAATCATTGTTTAACAGGGCAATAGAAATCAAACTAAGACAACAGCCTTTCTCCTTGTTTTCCAGCTGTTGCATTCTTCCTATTCTCTTCTGCCATCATGCATTCTCAGCACCTGTGTAGCCAGGTTGCATTCTTCCTGTCTTCTCTTCTGCAGTGTTCCCTGAGCCTTGCAGAGGATGATATAAATGCTCAGCCATCATGCATTCTCAGCACCTGTGTAGCCAGGTTGCATTCTTCCTGTCTTCTCTTCTGCAGTGTTCCCTGAGCCTTGCAGAGGATGATATAAATGCTCAGCCATCATGCATTCTCAGCACCTGTGTAGCCAGGAATCTCCACATTCACCACCATACGCTGGAAAGACAAGCCTCTCGGATTCAGAGAGAGAGTAGTGTCTATTTGAGATTGGCTATGTAGAAGGCAGCTTGATGCTGTGTTAATCTAACAAAGTAGCAGTACTCAGTAGCAGTACCCTAGGGCTTACCACCTTCCCCACCGTGTTTTTCTTTTGAAAACAAGGTTCAAGTACCAGGAATATACTTTCTCCTATAGGCTGGGTCTGACTCAAAACAGAGAGCAAGCAGTTGGTCACTCTATTACCACAGTGTCATTACTGCACATCTTACTGGTCAAGTTGGTATCGTAGATCATAAAATTCATAGCTGGATATGACCACTGATGCTCCCCCGACCCTAGCAGCCTGGGACTAATAGAGCTGCCAGGAAGGAGGAAGCCTCCATCTCAGTTCTAACTTGGGGAAACAAAGAATTTTATTATTTTCTTATCATAATTCCTCAGCATGTGAGTATCAAATTAGTATTCCTTTGGATTGTATTATATTAGAATGTTTGATTTCAAAACTTGCTGTCTGAGCTGCTGACTTAAGCTTCATTTTACAAAAACATTAAATGAATTTTGGCTTGGAATTAGGGTAAAACTTCCAATGGCCTCAAACACATGTCTCCATTTTGGACTATGTATTTATGCATAGTGGCATTCTCTGCATTTGACAATTAAATCAAAATATCAATCAACTCTAAGAATACTGAAGATGCCCTACATCTCACAGTATCAAACATTCACCCAAGATTGATTCCTTATGTAAGAATAAATACTTACATCTTATTAGCAGGCAAATTTATTTTAATCTTTAATACATTGTAAAATTCTGTATATTCAAAATAAATATTTTCAAATAAATTTCTTTATAATTTCTCTGCATGATTAAATGTTTGACTGACATATTATTTTATATACCTATATACCTTAGGTCATGTAAAAATATCTCAAGCAAAGAAGTATAAGCAGAGACTGCTCGTTTGTTTCCCAGCTTCCCAGACCTGAATAATCACACTGAAACTATATTAATTATGCCACTGCTTGTCCAGTGACTCAAGCATATTCCTAGATAGCTCTTACATCTTGGATTAACCCATTTCTATTCATCTGTGTATCGCCACAAGGCTGTAGCCTGCTGGTAAAAGGTTCTGGGCATCTTTCTCCTTCTGCAGCTACATTGCATCTCTTTGACTCTGCCTACTCTCTATCTCTTCCAGTTTGTCTGTGATCTGCTAAGCCATTGGCTGGAACAGCTTTATTCATCAGCCAATAAAGGCAACACATATACAGAAGGACCTCCCACATCAAAGAAGGTGCAAATGGAGAGACATTTAACGAGCTCTGAGTGCTCCACAGTGGGTCAACAGTTAGATTTCTACATATCCTAATCTTCAATAAAACTAAAAATCAAGTAACAAGAAAGCATAAGCGTAATCATAGGGACTACATACAGACATGACTAGATGGAACGGCTCCTGCCCCGTCTCTCCTGCACCCACACATCTTCCTTAAAGATAGAATGGGGGTTCCACCAGTACTCATGCTTCCCTCTCGGTAGAGCAGAGTGAATTTCAGGCTACCAACTAGGCAGCGGTTCTCAAGCTGTGGGTAGTGACCCCTTGGTGAAAGATTCTCTCACAGGGCCTGCATATGAGGTATTCTGTATATCAACTATTTACACTATGCTCCATAACAGTAGCAAGATTACAGTTATGAAGCAGAAAAGAAATAATCTCATGGTTGGGGGTCAGCACAACATGAGGAACCGTATTAAAGGGTCACAGCATTAGGAAGGCTGAGAACCGCTGAGCAAGAAGATTCCACAAGTGGTTCATTTCATATAATTCAGAGCTTCAGAAAGTAGATTCTTCTAATGTAGATTAAAAAGTTTATACCTCATACTAGTGAACCAGTTATGTGAGGTCGAAAGACAAAAGAACAGTCACATTGAGAGGTGACTGTCACCTTCTCTCTCTTAGGGATACGGTGCGATGGCCTCTCACCGGCAAATATCCTCATACGAACAACTATGCCTACTATGTCTCTTTTAGGTAAAGATGACATTTCAATAGTGAACAGGAAAGCAGCTACCTCTCTAAATAAAACTCTAGTTTTGAAAATGGGTATGGTTGGCAGCTTCTGCAACAGTCTCACCGGATCTCACCAGTCTGCTTGGTTACCACGCATTTTGGATAAGCCCGTCACCTTAAGTGTGAGCCACAGGCAGTGACTCTAACAAAGAGAACATGGATTAAGTACCTGACCATGGCATCCATTCTTTTCGCCCTCTTTCTTTACAGAGAAGCTGAGTAGACACTAAGTCCGTGAAAACCTGAAGCCTGACAGCAACCGTGAGAGCGAACTTGGAAGCAGGTTGTCCCCTAATCTGGCTGGAGGCCTGGCATCACCCCAACTGCAACCTAAGAGAGGCTCTGAGGCAAAAGAGCACAGCCGAGTCTCTCCTGGAATCCTGACCCTCAGAAACTATAGGCAATAAGCATTTTCTGTTTCGAGACACTGGGGCAGAAGTGATTCCTTACTCTGTAAGAGCTAGCTCATGCTGTAGAGAAATCTTTCCCTGTCATTGGGTAGGTACTGGGAAATAATAAGAAAATGTTTCTTTTTCATTTTTTAAGTGTTCTATCTGTACACTTTAAAAAACTGGAAACAGAATTTCCTAATCTATTTAAATATTTCAAATGAAGGCTATTCAAAGACTTGATGCAAAGCTAAAAACATAAAATAAACAGTCTCTAAAGAGTTTGTAAGAGGGACTAAAAGGTGGGAAGTTACTAATTAAATTAATAAAAGTCTGAAAAGAGTGCTTCAGAGTTAAAAAGAAAAATCGTCCCAATAGATACATCTACAAAATCACCCCTGTGCCTCAGGGAACACTGCAGAGGAAGGGGTGGAAGATTGTGAGAGCCAGTGGACCAGAGAGCCAGTGTCCAGTGAGGCTGGACACACTCCTAGGAGTGTCAGAAGCTACACCCATAAAGTCTCACCAACATGGCTGTCTAAACATGAGTAGAAAACAGAGAACAGTAGACATGCCACAGTGGATAGGGGAAAGCCCACGTGACTTCAGTCCTACACAAAGAGCTACAGACAACTAAGGAGTATGAGTGTGAAGGAAATAGCCTTCCCCAGGGAAGAACACACCAATTGACTATCCAATAGCAAGTGGTCAGCCCTGAAAACACACATCTGATTAACACATGCAGACTGAGCAGGCTGCATTTAGGAATGCATATACATACATCCACACAGGTATGTAACAACAGTAATGAAGAAAGAGGCCGTGGATTGGAAAAGAGAGCAAGGAGGGTCTGGAGAAAGGAGAGGGAAGGGGACCAACATAAGTATATATATATATATATATGTCACCATATAGCCACTAGAGGGGAAATTCGTGAGCTGCCAGTTGGAACCTTGCCTGTAGGCCACGAGCCTCATGGTAAAATATAAAATAATGAAAATGGGTTAATTCTAGATTTAAGAGCTAATTAGCAATACACTTAAGCTATTGGCCAAACAGTATTACAAATAAAAAAAAAATTCTACGCCGGGCGATGGTGGCGCACGCCTTTAATCCCAGCACTCGGGAGGCAGAGGCAGGCGGATCTCTGTGAGTTCGAGACCAGCCTGGTCTACAGAGCTAGTTCCAGGACAGGCTCCAAAGCCACAGAGAAACCCTGTCTCGAAAAACCAAAAAAAAAAAAAATTCTAAAATGAAAGAAAAAGAAAAATAGTGTCTTGTATTTAATTAGTCCTGCCTGAAAGAACACTTCAACAGGAACTGTAGTTGCTTGTGTGGCAAGCTATTTTGATTAAAACTAGAAATCAGAATAAACTGAACTTAGAAGCAGTCCTTGAACATATCCTATTGCGGGACATTAAATGAAGGTTTTCAGAGCTGTGAAATAGGGCCTGGGAGACAGCTTGCTCTGAAGAGTGCCTGTCTTGCACTATAAGGATCTGTGTTTGATCCCCCGAACCCATGTAAGAAAAGTGGGGTGTCGTGACTGTTTGCAGTCTAACCCTGGGGAGACAGAGACAGGCAGATCCCTGGGCTCTCTGGTCAGCAGATATAACCTACTTAAGGCGCTCCAGACCAATGAGAGACCCTTTCTCAAGACAAAAGGGTGAATGACAACTGAGGAATAATACCTGAAGTTTCCCCCTGGCCTCTATACACATATGTACACACATGCATATCTATCCACATATATAAATGTATCTGGGAAGAAGGAATTTAACTGAGAAAATGCCTCTGTAAGATTGGTATGTATGCAAGTCTATGGGGTATTGTCTTTATTAGTGATTGGTGTAGGAGAACTCAGCCCACTGTGGGTGTTCCCACTCCTAGGCAGGAGGCCCTGGGTTGTATAAGAAAGTAGGCTAGTCAAACCATGTGGAGCAAGTCAATAAGGAACACTCCTCCATGATCTCTGCTTCAGTTTCTGCCTCCAGGTTCCTGTCTTGAGTTCCTGCCTCCAGGTTCCTGTCTTGAGTTCCTGCCTCCAGGTTCCTGTCTTGAGTTCCTGCCTCCAGGTTCCTGTCTTGAGTTCCTGCCTTCAGGTTCCTGTCTTGAGTTCCTGCCTCCAGGTTCCTGTCTTGAGTTCCTGCCTCCAGGTTCCTGTCTTGAGTTCCTGTCTCCAGGTTCCTGTCTTGAGTTCCTGTCTCCAGGTTCCTGTCTTGAGTTCCTGCCTTGACTCCCTTCCGTGATGGACTATGACATGGAAGTGTACACCAAATAAGCCCTTCCTGGCCAAGTTGCTTTTGACTGTACTGTTTTATTATAAATGATTAAATAACTATATATTTCAAAAGGACATGCTCAAGTTACTTCTCCTGTCGGGTATATGTAAACTGGAAGAGTTCAGGCATCTCTGGCCATGACAGGGAGTCCCAGTACCTTCGCTTGGTTAGGACAGCCCTTCCTTCTAAGTCCTGAACTTTTTTTAGCTACCTGAAATTCTCAGGGCACCTTGAGCAACCTCAGCAGTTTCCCATAAATCCTTTCCCACACTGACTCCACACCCTCTATTCAGTGAAGAATTCCTGTTTATTTTCTAACACTCAGTGCCCTTGTCAATCAGTCAAAACACCTTCCTCTCCTCTTCTGGATAATCTCAAGTACCTTTGGAAATATTTCACAGCAGGACTTGTTTCTTTTCCAGCCTTTACCAGTCTTGGAATTTTCTGTTGGGAAAGAATGGGGGAAAGATGGATGGGAGATAGATAGGTAAAGAAGGAAGGAAGAGAGAGAGAGAAGGAAGGAAGAAAGGAAAGGAAAGGGAAGGAAGGAAGGAAGCCAGGCAGTGGTGGGACATGCCTTTAATCCCAGAACTCGGGAGGGAGGGGCAGGCAGATCTTTGTGAGTTCGAGGCCAGCCTGGTCTACAAGAGCTAGTTCCAGGACAGGTTCCAAAGCTACAGAGAAACCCTGTCTCGAAAAAACAAAAAATCAAAAAGAAAGAAAGAAAAAAAAAAGAAAGAAAAGAAAGAGAAAGAAATTAATTTAGCATTTAGTCCACCAACTATTCTGTTGAATAAATGCAACAAATAGACAAATTAAGTTTTTTTCTCTATAGCTAGAAGTCCATATAGCAAGCTGAGAAGAGAATTCCCCATCATCTCTCCTGACCAGTTAGTCTTATACCACACAACCAATATTCAGCCTAATTAATTTTTTCAAAAATTATTCAATGATGCCAGAGAGATGGCTCCATGGTTATAAGCACTCGCTCTTGAGAGGACCTGGATTCAGTTCCCAGTACCAATGTGGTGGTTTACAACATCCATACCTCCCATTGCAAGAGGTCTGATGCATTTTTCTGAAACCAGGTACACATTTGGTACACACACATACATATATAAGACAAATCTTTTTAAAAGAAATTTAAAAATATCTATTTAATGGACTTAAGTACCATATCCCACATTTCTGAGCAGATTTCTCACATATTGTACAAACAGCATTATCCAATATTGAGGAGCCGGATTTTCTGGAAGCCAATTCACCTCTGTCACCTACTGGAGCCATAATCAGTCCAGTTTCTTTATTTGGTAAAATACAGGAAACAATAATGAATTCTATTACAGAAGTGTAGGGTTGAATTTCAATAAATGTTGACTGTGGCCGTGTTGTCCATGTACAGAAACAGTTAAGTAAAGAAATCCCGAATGAGTTCTCAGTCTAGATCAGCTCTGTACCTCTAGGGAACGCAGGGGTAGGACTTACCAAGTTGAGGAACAGAAGAACCACATTAATGAACACATATTAAGGTTCTATCTGCCGGGCGGTGGTGGTGCATGCCTTTAATCCCAGCACTCAGGAGACAGAGGCAGGCAGATCTCTGTGAGTTCGAGGCCAGCCTGGTCTAGAAGAGCTAGTTCCAGGACAGGAACCAAAAAGCTATGGAGAAACCCTGTCTCAAAAATAAAATAAAAAAATAAAATAAAAATTAAAAAAAAAAGGGGTCTATCTACTTTTATCAGCATTGGGTCCTACTGTTTAGTGTGTGCTCAGTCAATTATTTTGGATTATGGAATTCACCACATATTACCCCATAATTTCCCAAACTTTCCACATCTTCCTGCCCTGTACAGATCTGAATCCCTGTTGTGGCCCAGACCATTCTCTCCAAAGCCCTCTCCAGCTGCCTATTGTTGGGAGCAGGATGTGAGGAAACAGTTAACGTGGCTGATGCTGAAGGAAAAGAAAAAGACACGAGAGGAAGTGACCGTGCAGTAGGGACCAAAATTCTATCAGTAATGTAATGGGAAATGATTCATCAATACAGCATCTATGCACTGCACAAAATGTTCCAGGACTTCGGAAAGTAAGGGAGGTTTCTTTGAAAATAAACGAGTAAGAACCTTGGCAGGTTCTAAGTAGAATAAAAACATTTTTTTTTTAAAGTAAAGAATCTATTGCCCAAACTCTTTCTATGGCAGGCAACTAGCATGATGTTAGCTAGCTAAGAAAGGGATTGCAGGGGCCAGTGAGATGGATGACTCGGTGGGTAAGAGTGTTTGTCACTCGAGCGTGGTGATGAGTTCAAATCTCCATCACTCACAAAGACAGTTGGACATGGCCGCACAGTAGTCTGTAACCCCAGCACTGTGAGAGACAGACAGGAGGACTGGAACATGCTGGTTGCTGGTCTAGCTCCAGGTTCAGTGACAGACCCTCTCTCAATGGTATAGAGTGGGACACCCTCCATCTTCCTCTGACCTTACACACACACACACACACACACACACACACACACACACACACGAGAGGGGTTTTACAGGCTCATGTAAATGTCCAACTTAGACATCTGTCTTAGGAACTTCATAGCTGTCTTCGGGTCACCTCCCCTTTCCCTACCTCTGCACACACTTCTCTGACTCTTGGTCTATCTCCTGAGTTTTACTGCCTCCTACCACAGGCAAGTTCTTTCCACAGAGGACTCATGACCAAAGTCACCAATAAATCCAGATAAACAGTATATTAGCCCGCTAATCAAACCGGAGCAATTTATTCTCTTTAAGGATGCTGGCAAGACTAGAACAACCTGACCCCACCTGTTCATCTCTGTTACATGCACCAGGGAGAAGATGCTCAGAGCTCTGGTCCCCGACACATGCCTCTTCCTGTCTTCTAACCACGTCCTGCCTTGGGAACAGTCCTGGCACTGAGGACTTTGACTTTTTGTCATAAGCATCTCTCTTGCTCCTAGAGCTTATGAGCATTTCCAGTGCCAACCTTCTAATGATGTCATTATTCAATAATCTGTGTGTCCTTCATAATCATGGCATTTCCAAGTGTTGCTACCTATTGAAATACAATTATTCTCTTCTTCCTATGTTACTCTTTGGTAAGCGTTTCCTTAAGACAGTTCTCAGAAGTTGACAGAGTGAACTGTCAAGAATGTGTTGAAATCAGCCACGGCATCATTGCGTCTTCCTGGGCGTCAGGTTTCACCGTCTCCACCATGTCACCCGGGCACGGTGCCTTTGCCAGTTCTCCACTGCAGCCTGACCTCCCGACCTGGGAAGACACACCTGGCACTGCCAGGCAGAGCTCCTGGCGTGCAATTGGTGCTGACTCAAATCAGGTCACTTTTCTAGAGAATGTCTCAAAATTCCAGCTTTAGAAATTTAGTGAATCATGGGGAAGCTGAGGCAGGAGGACTACATGAGAAATAAGTCACTGTCTCAACTCTCGTCCACCCAACACACACACATGAGCGCCCACACATGTGTACATATGCACACAAGCATGCACGCGCACACATGTGCATGAGCATGCACACACACACACACACACACACACACACACGTTCCCTACTGTCTTAAGTATTCAATGTATAGAATTAAGAGGAGCAACAAACACATCTTCACAGTCATTTCTACAAGAACAGCTAACATTTCTATAAATGCTGCTCCACTGAACTCCCCTCGTGTCTGTCTTGGCGAAAAGGCCCAAATCAATCTGGGGGACTTTCCTCACAAAGAAGCAATCATGAGATTAGTGTTGGTCCCTTTTGAAAAGTACTGTATTTACAAAAGTGAGCCACGCCCAGAATTGCTTCCTTAATATGGGACCCACAGAGGGTTTGTTCATTGTAGCTGCCTGGACCCCATTCACAACCCTTCCACTTAGACTTCCCCACAAGGTAGCCAACTATTTACACCCTCTTAAGTCTCCACAGGTGATTCTAATACAAAGCCAGGATGTGGGAATCAAACAACCCCAGCAGTAATGAGGTATTAATGCCAGCCATTCTGAGCCCCTGGCTGAAATTGAAAACAAACCTCACTGAGGGCCTGCTCTTCCTTTCCCCTGCCTCATACTTCCTACCGTCCCCTCCACTCATCTCTGAGCTCCAGGCCACCTTCTCTAGGACTGCCAGCATGGGCAGGAAAGGGTGCAGATTTTCAGGCTCCTCAAAGTCACCCCTATTTCTGCATTTCGTTCCCCTCCCGAACC
The DNA here is from genome assembly GCF_018167655.1 of Microtus oregoni. Taxonomy (NCBI): domain Eukaryota; kingdom Metazoa; phylum Chordata; class Mammalia; order Rodentia; family Cricetidae; genus Microtus; species Microtus oregoni. Next base: position 2,665,147 of record NW_024544029.1, on the reverse strand, counting down.
ACATACTTATTGAGGACAAGTTTGAACATGGCCCTGGAGTTGGAAGGCACAGAGCCTCTAAGCCATCCGAAGGGCGTTGTGCTACGGAAGGCAGGAGGCTGAAGCTGGCAAAGCTCCACTCACTGTCACACACCCAGTGGGCTGGCTCTACGTTATTGCATGTACATACACCACACCCCTGTCTAGGGTAGGACTCAGTACCCCAACTGGCAAGCAAGACTAGAACTTTCTTGTTGAGTGACGTGTGTTCAACCAGGGCAGCGTAGTCAGGAGTTACAAGAGGAGTGTGTTCGCAGTTTCCTCCGCTGCCTAGCTTTCTCGAACAAACTTAAGCACGTTGCCAATATGACATATGTCATACTGCATCCCCAATATGACAGTTACCTAGAGATGAGTTCTCTGTTGGAAGTGATCATGCTAATGAGGCCTGACCCAGATGATGGCCCTTTCTCTCTCCATATTGCTCATGATTATAAAATCTTTGTGTTTCAAATGAGATTATACCATTTAGGTTGGGCATGTGACATTTCCTTCAAGGTCAAGGCTGAGTTGTTTTCTGGTACTGCGCAATAACGTCCTCCACAGAGAGAGACCTTCTGAGTCACCTGAATCTGCACCACGGCCCTCAGAGGGAGACAGTCAGTAGAGCTAGCACTTCCCATAACTGATCTTGGGACCCAAAACTGGATCATTGCCTAGGCTGGTTCCAGAGTCATTCTCCACTCCCTTACTGTGCCAGAACTGCCCTGGAATGCCAACCTTTCTCCAGGAGCCTCTAGAGTGCCTCTGAGGCCATGTCTTCCCACACAGAGTAAAGGGATCCTTTGGGTTCTCACTGCAGTCAGAGGGACTCAGGTCTTCAGTTCCCTGGGCTCAGAGAGTGGATGATCAGTCAGACACAACCTTGGGCACATCGTAGAGAATGCACAACCAGTGCTGTACCATTGAACAACTCTGAACGTGAGATCCCGCAACTGGCACAGTCCTTTCACGGGGGCAGCAATGGGCTCACAGAGGAGCAGCCTACAGGCAACAGGACAGCGGATTAGAGGAGACTACCTGGAAGGGCACAGGAAGCTGAGCCCGAGCTTTATTCCAGGATACAATAATTGATTGTCTAAAAATAGCACGACTGAAGATAGTGGCGAGGGCATGACAACAAAGCCCATGGTTTGCCTGCTTGAAAGAACTGTCAGGTTTGAGGAAGTGGGCGGGAAGGATCAAAAGTCCCTCTTTAGCAGTTGGCTCATTTGGGAAAGTTGGCAGACCACTGTGAACTTTAAGATGTCTTACCTGAAAATGAAGCACTAGGAGCCATTACGAAAACTAATGAAAATGCAACAGATAGACTAGCAGAAGACAGCTGCCCGATAAATGTTACTTCCCTTCTTCTTTATTTATTCACGGGTTCTTTTTTACCGCGCTACACACACGCGTGTCATTACACATGGTTACGTGCATCCCCCCACCCCCTGTTGCTGTCCCCTTTCTCCTCCTCTGCTCATATCACTTGCATCCCATTACAATCTCTCCTCCTCTTTCACATTCCCCTTCCTACTTTCATAACCTAAACAAAAGTATAGAAATTTAAATATAAATTAACCATGTAAGAGAAAACATGTATTTATATTTCTGGATCCAGCTTGTCCCATTTAACACAATGGTCTCCAGTTCCATCCATTATCTGCAAACAGCATGATTTCACTTTTTTGTGGCTGAAAAATTCCATTGTGTACATGGACCACATTTCCTAGCTGGACTTCATTTCTTGGAGTGCAATTCTTGCACATTGTGAGTAGTGCAACGGAAACATGGATATACAAGTATCTCTGTCGTACATTGGCTCGACATCCTTCTGGTAAATTCCCTATAAGGTTTACTTGGGTCATCTGGTAGTTTTGATTTCAAGGTTTTGAGGAACCTCCACAGGATTTCTATTCTGGCTGCACAAGTTTACATTCCCATCAGCACTGAACAAGAGTTCTTCCTCATTTAACTGGAGTGAAGAGGAATCTCGATCAGTTTTAATTTGCCTTTATCCAATGGTAGGAATATTGAATTCTTTTCCAAGTTATTTATTGACCATTTTAGGTTCTTATTCTACAAACTATAGCCTGTTTTGTTGGTTGGATTATTTTACTTTAGCATTTAATTTTTGCAGGTCATATAGTCTAGATTGCCACTGCCCTTTCTTGGAACAGCTGTGCTGTGGTCATTACCTGAATCTACTCATTGCAGAGTTCCCTGGGGACCGTTACTTGATGCTTGGTGGGAAGGGGCTGTTACTGTGTTTGCTTGCTAATGTATTGCCTTCATTCTACTAGAAAGCAAACTCAGAGGAATGGCCTTTTTCTGTCCCCTTTTGCTTGACTCCCAGTTCCTAATCCAGGGTCTGATCCATAGTGACAATGGAAGAAAAAAAAAAAAACTCTTGATGAGTGACAGAAGGGAGCTTGCTCGTTTGCCTCCTCCTTCATTGTCTTTTGAGAAGTAGTCTGTCTTGCTAATTTTTCCTTGTTCTGTTTGTGAGATAGCATCTCACTGTGTAGTCCAGGTTGGCCACAAACTCACCAGCTCCTTGCCTCCGCACTCTGAGTGCTGGGATTGTAGGCATGCACCACCACACTCAGACTTAATTAATTTTTCCATCCAAGATTTGTCCTTTGTAAAGAATATTGCTGCATTTTTTTAAATTTAGCTGTCTATGCATTATCTACCCAGAACAGTGTATACTATGATAATAAGTAATATATTTAGGAACATGCATAAGATATCCAGATGAAAATAGCATGTTTGTGATCATGGTTGTCTCTGGAGGAGGAGGAGAGGACCAGCGTTTGACAAGAAAGGAGTGCTCTGCGGGGATCTGCAGATGTCCCGTGTTCTGGCTCATTTGGTTTTGTTTTCTTTTGTTTGAAGGAGTCATTTCTTTGCTTTTGTTTCCATTTTTGTCTTTTTGTTTTGTTTTTCGATGTTTGTTTTTTGCAGTGAGAATTAAATCCCAAGCCTTGAAAGTTCTGGAAAAATATTCTACCAGTTAGGTATATTCCCAGCCTACCTCTCTTGATCCTCCTGCCCCCTTTATTTTGTTCTAATGAAGGGCAGGTAATGAAAACACACAGCATGTAACTGAATCCGAGCAGGTAAACGGAATAGAAGGGAGCTCTGGTATAAAAGGAGCAGCAGGCAGTGCTTCTGCCCTCACAGCTTAGCGGGGAAATAGTCTTCCAAGTTTACAGATGAGGAAACAGAGGTCAAGCAATTTGCCCAAGGTCAGTCAGGCAGCAAACTGCTGAGGCAGATGGGAAGCCAGGGCAGGGACTGTTAGTCATCAAACCCTTTCCTGCATCGAGGGTCCAGCTTGATTTCCCAGCAGATCCTAGAACCATCAGCAGAATTCACAGCGCATCCTCCCCTGGAAGAACCTGCCATTGCCCTTAGGGCAATGCCACTCTCCAGAGGGTGAGGCCACAAACTGTCCTTTAGCTGATGAACACTGTACTTGTGAGAACCAGTTCGTGATTAGGCCCTATCAGTCCCGTTCCCCAAGATCTAAATAACCTCCTAACCTCAGTGACTTCTCATTCACATGTCACGTGATGGCTGTGACTCCCTGTAGCTTCTTCATCGGCATCCAGGCTGAAGGACAGGGAACACATGGGACTTGTGGTGGGGGATATGAAGGGGAACACCAACTTGCCATGGCCTTTAAAGAGTTGGCCAGAACTTTTCCTCAGACCTGGATTGCATCACTTCCCCTCACTAATAGTCAAAGTGAGTCACATGACCAAGCCTGGCATCCGCAGGAAGGTATGTGGTGTCCCTCCATGTACAGCACTATCTATCTCATCTGTAGGCGGGGTTTCTGTTCCATCCCAAGCAAACACACGACTAATAACTTGCTTTTTGTCGCTGACACGTCATTTGGTTGAGAGGTGCAGGCTGCTGGAGAGTTGCAAATATCCCCCAAACTTTCCAGAAAAATGCAGATCTGTGCAGGAAGAGCGATTAATAGCAAATGCCCCCATGACCCTTCCTAATGTCCTTGGTTTCTCCCCCAAAACTACCAGGGCCACGCCAAACTGCTTTAAAAATAATTCTCTTGGAGTGTAATTAGATTATAAAAATGCTTCAAAAGAAACAAATAGCATTGGTGCCCGGGTTGGGTTCATTTTCCCATTGTGGGCTCTACAGTTCTGGGTGGAAGAAACATCAATTTGAGGTGCCCATATTTGCTGTGATATTTTGAAAGTCTTCATAGTCTCTGAGTGAATAAGCATTTTCAGTCACTGGGCCTCACAAACTATGTGGCCAATGTAGCTAGGAATAGATTACTCCTTCCTGGAACATTTCCCCTGACACCTCCGGTGATGCCAAGCGCCTCCCGGCTGTGCCCTCATTTGGCCCTATGACTACAGCCCTTGACACCCCCATACTTATCTCTATCTTCTCTTCCTCTCTGCTTCACGGGTTCCTTGAAAGCAGAGCAACGATGAACTTATAACTTTATTATGCAGATTTGATGAGGAAATGCTTATCTGATATAACTTCATATAGCCTATGAAGATATGATACCTTCATGAAGTTCCTAGTCTTGTGACTTCTTTTTTAACTTGCAAGAGAAAAACTCCTAAATCAGGCATAGGGTGTATATATATATATATATATATATATATATATATATAACCCCAAAGTTTTGAGGTGGAGGAGAAGGATCAAGAGTTCAAGGTCAGTCTCAAGCTGAAGCCTGTGCTTATGACAGAGAGAGAGAGAGAGAGAGAGAGAGAGAGAGAGAGAAGAGAAAATATGTATTTGTCTTTCTGAATCCAGCTTATTTCATTTAATATAATGATTTCTAGTTCCATCCATTTTCCTGCAAATGTCATGATTTTTCACCTTTTTGGAGGGCGAGGTGGGGTTCAAAATATGGTATCTCAGTAGCTATGGAGCCAGTCCTGGAACTCGCTCTGTAGATCAGTTTGGCCTCAAACTCACAGAAATTTGCCTTCCAAGTGCTGGGATTAAAGGTATGTGCCAACAACCCCTGGCAATTTCACTTTTTTTTTTAATGGCTGAAAAATTCACGACCATTCACAACCCTTCCACTTAGACTTCCCCACAAGGGAGAAAGGGGACAGGGAGGGGGTGTGGAGTCAGACACATAGACAATAGCACAATAGCACATGTTCAGCCACACCATAGTGTTCTTCCTAGAGCCTTGTGGCAGACAGCAACCAGTAAAATGGCCAAAGCAAAGTCCTCTTTACCTTCAGACCGCTGTGACTGTCTCCAGGAGGACACAGGATGGAGCTGCACTCTCGGGTCACTTGGGTCTGTCCCCAGGTTCATGGTTGTCCTCTCATGAAGTATAGATAATCATATGCTCCTTGATTTTAATTCTTGAAATTTTCATGATCTGCCAAGAGCACAAGACAGGAGAACAAATGCAAATTAGCACGCTCCAAAGGCAGAGCTAGAAACTTACACAGTGTACCTTATTCAGATCCCACATGAGAACTAATGCCTCTGTTTTCAACAAATCAAGCCATTCTGATGCACAGTGAGTAGTAAATATAGAATAAATTTCAACAAACCATAAAAGGACCTGCAGCTCTCTATGTACTCTTATCTCTGAATGAAAATAAACCGGAGTGTGTGGCACTCACACTGAAAAGAATGCTGGGCAGCTAACCAAAGGATAAATGGGGAGAAATTACTACAGCATTAGCATTTCTTGGATGGCCACAGGCAGCATCGTGACACGCTAGCATGCACACACATATGCACGCACGCATGCATGCACTCACAGGCTTAAGGCCTCCATACTCCTGAGTTCAAATCCTGATAGCAATTTGCCAAAAGTCTCAGTTTGAGATATTTATGAAAACCTCTCTGAGGCTGTTCCTGCCTCTGTTAGATATAAAGGGTGAAACCTGCTGCCTCACGGGCTTATTAAGAGTGAGGAGAAGGAACGTGTGCGCAGGACAGTGCCCAGAGCCGGGAAGCCTAGGTGACAGCTTCACGCCTTTCCAGTGGTCCTAGTGACCAATCACCAGAGAGTTCGGCAGTTACTGCTCTCGCATGCCCCATTCTCCTCTTCCCCACCAGATTAGTCTTTAATTAATGATGCTATTAATTCCAAGTCACAGTGACCAATAAAATAGTTTTGCAAAGAAATGCCCAGAATCTATGGGTTTCCCTGCTGATGGAGAGAAGTCTGCGTACTTTAGAAATAAATGGGTGAACACACACCAAAGATGCTCTCTAGTCACTATCACTGAGTAATGAGAAGAGGTCGAGCGGATAAATGGAAGCTTTGCCCCACTGGGAGAACAAACGGTGCCCAAAGAGGCACCTTGTCCAAAGAACTTCTTAGATTCATCTCAAAAGAACTGTCCTCTGTGACCTTATCCCTCCCTTAATGGTACCCTTAATGTACCTCAAAAATAACATTTTGTATTTTAAAAGCTCAGCAGTAAAGCTATAAAAAAATCTTCAAATACATATATCCAATATTCTCTGTTTATGTTTTCATGTAATTCAAGGAGGGGAAAAAAAACTTAAAACCAGCAATTACCAGCAACTGCCTTGACCAAAATAACCAAACAGTTCCCCAGATCTTGCCTTGGCATGAAATTGCATAGACAATCAATAGATCGTATTTTAGTAACAGCAGAACTTTCTACAAACCAAGTTTAAATGTTATCAACCGGCATCCATCGACGTCACAACCTGACACTAAGTGTTCCAGGCAAACATAGTTTTACTCAACTCTGGAGAGTCCCAAGCCTGAAAAACTGAGTCTTCCATTAGAATGAGAGAGGCAGAAAGGTCCCTTGCGTCCAAAAGGCTCTGACACCATTCATTTCATCTCAGAAGCCCTACGCCTCCCGAGCTGTTCAAATGGAAGCAACAGATCCTTAGTTCCAGGGGTTTTGGACATTTAGATGAAACTGTGAGATGTGATTTTCTTTAACATTGCATAGGCTGGGTGGTGGCACACACCTTTAATTCCAGCACTCGGGAGGCAGAGGCAGGTGGACCTCTGTGAGTTCAAGGCCAGCCTGGCCTATAGAGTGAGTTCCAGGACAGCCAGGGCAGTTACACAGAGAAACCCTGTCTCCAAAAACCAAAACCAAAACCAAACAAAAAAAATTGCATCGATAAGTGGCCTTGAAGTCTTATGTCACTTCCAAACGCTACAGTAAAAGGGCAAGTTGGGGGAGGGCACAGTGCCACAGTGCTTGCCAGCACTGAAAATAAGGAAATAAGTAAGCTATATGAAGGCTCGTAACTGGAGGTCCACAGTGCACAACGGCCATGCCCAGCATTGCACACAAAAGTGTGTGTATCTATTCGAGGCCATTTTTCTGGATCAAAGGTCGGAGTTTTCATCAGATTCTGGAAAGGAGCCATAGTTTCTCTCTGTGCCCCTCCTACCACACCCTTTGTTTCTCAGAACTGATCCTCCCTGAATTTCACTCTTGCATCTTCCCCATTTGTAGTTCTACCTCTAAGCGCCAAGCTCTGTGCACAAGGGAGCCACTCACTCAGGGGGCTCCCATTTTCCGTAAACTCTATCATTAACTCTGTGGGCTTCTCTGTTTACATTCTGGCTCGGTTATCTTGCTTTAAGACTCTTCCTATAGTCAAAAAATGGAAGGGTTAATTTTTAATTACTAGTCTTCTAGCAGTTTAATGCTTGTTTCTTAGCAAGAAACCCTTCGTATCCGTTGGTAATTCTGATTTACATAAAGAGCTCTCTTCGTCCCCTCCCTCGAATGGCTAGCAAGTTACCCCAGCACCATTCAGGAACAGCTCATCTTCTTATGATTCTTCACATGTATTTGGCCGGTTTTGAACTCAATATTGGTTCCATTTTCCTGTCTCTTTGGAGCTAAGACCACATTATTTAACTACTGAATGTAGTTTGTTCTCTTGTTTTCTGGAGTGCAGAGGACTGAACCCAGGGCTTGGCACTGCGAGTAAGCACTGTCACTGACTTTATTGACGATGTCTATTTCTGTCTACCGTCTCTCCTAAAGCACAACTCTAGGAGCGTTGTGTGAAGTGGTCTTTGTCTCTATACAGTCTGTCCTTTAACAGTGAAATCCTGTTTTCCTTTACTTATAAATTATAATTCTGAAGGCTGAGGCTACAATTCAGCTGGTAAAACATTTGCTTTTCACCTACAAGATGTCACTCACCTGGGCTCAACCCCAGCACTGCAAAAACTAAACAAATACTACCAATTTTAGTTACAAAAACTCTTGTTTCCAACATCTTAATTTTTAATGTGATTACTTACTAAGAAGTTAATCTTTTCGAAAGTAAATTCACTTACTGTTTCTAGAAACCACTGCTGCTGGGATTCCTGTCTTACCAAATAGTCATCATGCTACCTACAGAGATCATGGCAATTCCCTCTGCCCCTTCCAAGATACCCACTCCTGGTTCACTTTTTATCCAGTAGCATAGTGAAGTGCCCAATGAAATCTATGTGTTTATGCTTGCATTTCTAGGGATTGGCTCCATTTTTATAGTCGGAGGAAATTATGACATACTCTTCGATTTTTCTCCCATGGGTCTCACTGGGCAGCTTTGGCTGGCCTGGAATCCATGTCTAGACTAAGTTGCCTTCAGCTCGCAGAGACCCGCCTACCACCATATCAGTGGTATTGGCCTGCGCAATGTCAGAAATTTTAATCTAAGGGAGTTAAAACACTGGATAAGATTCAATTGACAGCTGCATGCAATTGATACAAAGAGATTTTAAGAAAATATGATTTTCCCTTTTTCCTGGCAGATTGTTGTGAAATTGATAAAAGAAAAGTAAAAATTGGATTATATTTAGGAAGCAGAATTATCAGCTGAATTTAATTTTAAAAACAAAACAAATAAACAATCAGAAACCCATAGGGCCATGTTTCACCATGGAAAGCTAAGAAACATCAAATCTACCTCTCTACACCACTTCTCATTGACTAGCTGAACACACCTTAAAACTGGTGCAGTTAACGCACATGTCTACACACTAAAACAAGGCTGTGGAAGTTTGATGCCGCATCTCCGTATGACGGTTTTCAGGTGCCACGTCTGACATCACAAAGTAAGACAGTTCCTTTCTAGATCTGGAGAGAATGCAACTCAATGTTCTCCCAAGTTCACTGAGTTGACTGTGGGGCTGGACTAGATCCTGTTGCCAGCCACACTCACACACACAGTCCCCCACACTCACACACACAGTCCCCCACACTCACGCAGTCCCCCACACTCACACACACAGTCCCCCACACTCACACACACAGTCCTCCACACTCACACAGTCCCCCACACTCACGCACACAGTCCCCCACACTCACACACACAGTCCCCCACACTCACACACACAGTCCCCCACACTCACACACACAGTCCTCCACATTCACACAGTCCCCACACTCACGCACACAGTCCCCCACACTCACACACACAGTCCCCCACACTCACACACACAGTCCCCCACACTCACACACACAGTCCCCCACACTCACACACACAGTCCCCCACACTCACGCAGTCCCCCACACTCACACAGTCCCCCACACTCACACAGTCCCCCACACTCACACACACAGTCCCCCACACTCACACACACAGTCCCCCACACTCACGCAGTCCCCCACACTCACACAGTCCCCCACACTCACACAGTCCCCCACACTCACACAGTCCTCCACACTCACACAGTCCCCCACACTCACACACACAGTCCCCCACACTCACGCAGTCCCCCACACTCACACACACAGTCCCCCACACTCACGCAGTCCTCCACACTCATACACACAGTCCTCCACACTCACACACACAGTCCCCCACACTCACACACACAGTCCTCCACACTCACACACACAGTCCCCCACACTCACACACACAGTCCCCCACACTCACACAGTCCCCCACACTCACACAGTCCCCCACACTCACGCAGTCCCCCACACTCACACAGTCCCCCACACTCACACAGTCCCCCAAACTCACGCAGTCCCCCACACTCACACACACAGTCCCCCACACTCACACACCCAGTCCTCCACACTCACACACACAGTCCCCCACACTCACGCAGTCCCCCACACTCACGCACACAGTCCCCCACACTCACGCAGTCCCCCACACTCACACACACAGTCCCCCACACTCACACACCCAGTCCTCCACACTCACACACACAGTCCCCCACACTCACGCAGTCCCCCACACTCACACAGTCCTCCACACTCACACACACAGTCCCCCACACTCACACAGTCCCCCACACTCACGCAGTCCCCCACACTCACACACACAGTCCCCCACACTCACGCAGTCCTCCACACTCACACACACAGTCCTCCACACTCACACACACAGTCCCCCACACTCACACACACAGTCCTCCACACTCACACACACAGTCCCCCACACTCACACACACAGTCCTCCACACTCACACACACAGTCCTCCACACTCACACACACAGTCCTCCACACTCACACACACAGTCCCCCACACTCACACACACAGTCCTCCACACTCACACAGTCCCCCACACTCACACACACAGTCCCCCACACTCACGCAGTCCCCCACACTCACACACACAGTGCCCCACACTCACACAGTCCCCCACACTCACACACACAGTCCCCCACACTCACACAGTCCTCCACACTCACACACACAGTCCCCCACACTCACACACACAGTCCCCCACACTCACACACACAGTCCCCCACACTCACGCAGTCCCCCACACTCACACACACAGTCCCCCACACTTACGCAGTCCCCCACACTCACACACACAGTCCCCCACAGTCACACACATAGTCCCCCACACTCACACACACAGTCCCCCACACTCACACACACAGTCCCCCACACTCACGCAGTCCCCCACACTCACGCAGTCCCCCACACTCACGCACACAGTCCCCCACACTCACACACACAGTCCCCCACACTCACACAGTCCCCCACACTCACACACACAGTCCCCCACACTCACGCAGTCCCCCACACTCACACACAGTCCCCCACACTCACACACACAGTCCTCCACACTCACGCAGTCCCCCACACTCACGCACACAGTCCCCCACACTCACGCACACAGTCCCCCACACTCACACACACAGTCCCCCACACTCACACACACAGTCCCCCACACTCACACACACAGTCCCCCACACTCACGCAGTCCCCCACACTCACACACACAGTCCCCCACACTCACACACACAGTCCCCCACACTCACGCAGTCCCCCACACTCACACACACAGTCCCCCACACTCACACACACAGTCCTCCACACTCACACACACAGTCCTCCACACTCACACACACAGTCCTCCACACTCACACACACAGTCCCCCACACTCACACACACAGTCCTCCACACTCACACAGTCCCCCACACTCACACACACAGTCCCCCACACTCACGCAGTCCCCCACACTCACACACACAGTCCCCCACACTCACGCAGTCCCCCACACTCACACAGTCCCCCACACTCACACACACAGTCCCCCACACTCACACACACAGTCCCCCACACTCACGCAGTCCCCCACACTCACACAGTCCCCCACACTCACACAGTCCCCCACACTCACACAGTCCTCCACACTCACACAGTCCCCCACACTCACACACACAGTCCCCCACACTCACGCAGTCCCCCACACGCACACACACAGTCCCCCACACTCACGCAGTCCTCCACACTCATACACACAGTCCTCCACACTCACACACACAGTCCCCCACACTCACACAGTCCCCCACACTCACGCAGTCCCCCACACTCACACACACAGTCCCCCACACTCACGCAGTCCTCCACACTCACACACACAGTCCTCCACACTCACACACACAGTCCCCCACACTCACACACACAGTCCTCCACACTCACACACACAGTCCCCCACACTCACACACACAGTCCTCCACACTCACACACACAGTCCTCCACACTCACACACACAGTCCTCCACACTCACACACACAGTCCCCCACACTCACACACACAGTCCTCCACACTCACACAGTCCCCCACACTCACACACACAGTCCCCCACACTCACGCAGTCCCCCACACTCACACACACAGTGCCCCACACTCACACAGTCCCCCACACTCACACACACAGTCCCCCACACTCACACAGTCCTCCACACTCACACACACAGTCCCCCACACTCACACACACAGTCCCCCACACTCACACACACAGTCCCCCACACTCACGCAGTCCCCCACACTCACACACACAGTCCCCCACACTTACGCAGTCCCCCACACTCACACACACAGTCCCCCACAGTCACACACATAGTCCCCCACACTCACACACACAGTCCCCCACACTCACACACACAGTCCCCCACACTCACGCAGTCCCCCACACTCACGCAGTCCCCCACACTCACGCACACAGTCCCCCACACTCACACACACAGTCCCCCACACTCACACAGTCCCCCACACTCACACACACAGTCCCCCACACTCACGCAGTCCCCCACACTCACACACAGTCCCCCACACTCACACACACAGTCCTCCACACTCACGCAGTCCCCCACACTCACGCACACAGTCCCCCACACTCACGCACACAGTCCCCCACACTCACACACACAGTCCCCCACACTCACACACACAGTCCCCCACACTCACACACACAGTCCCCCACACTCACGCAGTCCCCCACACTCACACACACAGTCCCCCACACTCACACACACAGTCCCCCACACTCACGCAGTCCCCCACACTCACACACACAGTCCCCCACACTCACACACACAGTCCTCCACACTCACACACACAGTCCTCCACACTCACACACACAGTCCTCCACACTCACACACACAGTCCCCCACACTCACACACACAGTCCTCCACACTCACACAGTCCCCCACACTCACACACACAGTCCCCCACACTCACGCAGTCCCCCACACTCACACACACAGTCCCCCACACTCACGCAGTCCCCCACACTCACACAGTCCCCCACACTCACACACACAGTCCCCCACACTCACACACACAGTCCCCCACACTCACGCAGTCCCCCACACTCACACAGTCCCCCACACTCACACAGTCCCCCACACTCACACAGTCCTCCACACTCACACAGTCCCCCACACTCACACACACAGTCCCCCACACTCACGCAGTCCCCCACACGCACACACACAGTCCCCCACACTCACGCAGTCCTCCACACTCATACACACAGTCCTCCACACTCACACACACAGTCCCCCACACTCACACACACAGTCCTCCACACTCACACACACAGTCCCCCACACTCACACACACAGTCCCCCACACTCACACAGTCCCCCACACTCACACAGTCCCCCACACTCACGCAGTCCCCCACACTCACACAGTCCCCCACACTCACACAGTCCCCCACACTCACGCAGTCCCCCACACTCACACACACAGTCCCCCACACTCACACACCCAGTCCTCCACACTCACACACACAGTCCCCCACACTCACGCAGTCCCGCACACTCACGCACACAGTCCCCCACACTCACGCAGTCCCCCACACTCACACACACAGTCCCCCACACTCACACACCCAGTCCTCCACACTCAAACACACAGTCCCCCACACTCACGCAGTCCCCCACACTCACACAGTCCTCCACACTCACACACACAGTCCCCCACACTCACACAGTCCCCCACACTCACGCAGTCCCCCACACTCACACACACAGTCCCCCACACTCACGCAGTCCTCCACACTCACACACACAGTCCTCCACACTCACACACACAGTCCCCCACACTCACACACACAGTCCTCCACACTCACACACACAGTCCCCCACACTCACACACACAGTCCTCCACACTCACACACACAGTCCTCCACACTCACACACACAGTCCTCCACACTCACACACACAGTCCCCCACAATCACACACACAGTCCTCCACACTCACACAGTCCCCCACACTCACACACACAGTCCCCCACACTCACGCAGTCCCCCACACTCACACACACAGTGCCCCACACTCACACAGTCCCCCACACTCACACACACAGTCCCCCACACTCACACAGTCCTCCACACTCACACACACAGTCCCCCACACTCACACACACAGTCCCCCACACTCACACACACAGTCCCCCACACTCACGCAGTCCCCCACACTCACACACACAGTCCCCCACACTTACGCAGTCCCCCACACTCACACACACAGTCCCCCACACTCACACACATAGTCCCCCACACTCACACACACAGTCCCCCACACTCACACACACAGTCCCCCACACTCACGCAGTCCCCCACACTCACGCAGTCCCCCACACTCACGCACACAGTCCCCCACACTCACACAGTCCTCCACACTCACACACACAGTCCCCCACACTCACACACACAGTCCCCCACACTCACACACACAGTCCCCCACACTCACACAGTCCCCCACACTCACACACACAGTCCCCCACACTCACGCAGTCCCCCACACTCACACACAGTCCCCCACACTCACACACACAGTCCTCCACACTCACGCAGTCCCCCACACTCACGCACACAGTCCCCCACACTCACGCACACAGTCCCCCACACTCACACACACAGTCCCCCACACTCACACACACAGTCCTCCACACTCACACAGTCCCCCACACTCACACACACAGTCCCCCACACTCACGCAGTCCCCCACACTCACACACACAGTGCCCCACACTCACACAGTCCCCCACACTCACACACACAGTCCCCCACACTCACACAGTCCTCCACACTCACACACACAGTCCCCCACACTCACACACACAGTCCCCCACACTCACACACACAGTCCCCCACACTCACGCAGTCCCCCACACTCACACACACAGTCCCCCACACTTACGCAGTCCCCCACACTCACACACACAGTCCCCCACACTCACACACATAGTCCCCCACACTCACACACACAGTCCCCCACACTCACACACACAGTCCCCCACACTCACGCAGTCCCCCACACTCACGCAGTCCCCCACACTCACGCACACAGTCCCCCACACTCACACACACAGTCCCCCACACTCACACAGTCCCCCACACTCACACACACAGTCCCCCACACTCACGCAGTCCCCCACACTCACACACAGTCCCCCACACTCACACACACAGTCCCCCACACTCACGCAGTCCCCCACACTCACACACACAGTCCCCCACACTCACACACACAGTCCTCCACACTCACACAGTCCCCCACACTCACGCACACAGTCCCCCACACTCACACACACAGTCCCCCACACTCACACACACAGTCCCCCACACTCACACACACAGTCCTCCACATTCACACAGTCCCCACACTCACGCACACAGTCCCCCACACTCACACACACAGTCCCCCACACTCACACACACAGTCCCCCACACTCACACACACAGTCCCCCACACTCACACACACAGTCCCCCACACTCACGCAGTCCCCCACACTCACACAGTCCCCCACACTCACACAGTCCCCCACACTCACACACACAGTCCCCCACACTCACACACACAGTCCCCCACACTCACGCAGTCCCCCACACTCACACAGTCCCCCACACTCACACAGTCCCCCACACTCACACAGTCCTCCACACTCACACAGTCCCCCACACTCACACAGTCCCCCACACTCACGCAGTCCCCCACACTCACACACACAGTCCCCCACACTCACGCAGTCCCCCACACTCACACACACAGTCCCCCACACTCACGCAGTCCTCCACACTCATACACACAGTCCTCCACACTCACACACACAGTCCCCCACACTCACACACACAGTCCTCCACACTCACACACACAGTCCCCCACACTCACACACACAGTCCCCCACACTCACACAGTCCCCCACACTCACACAGTCCCCCACACTCACGCAGTCCCCCACACTCACACAGTCCCCCACACTCACACAGTCCCCCAAACTCACGCAGTCCCCCACACTCACACACACAGTCCCCCACACTCACACACCCAGTCCTCCACACTCACACACACAGTCCCCCACACTCACGCAGTCCCCCACACCTACGCACACAGTCCCCCACACTCACGCAGTCCCCCACACTCACACACACAGTCCCCCACACTCACACACCCAGTCCTCCACACTCACACACACAGTCCCCCACACTCACGCAGTCCCCCACACTCACACAGTCCTCCACACTCACACACACAGTCCCCCACACTCACACAGTCCCCCACACTCACGCAGTCCCCCACACTCACACACACAGTCCCCCACACTCACGCAGTCCTCCACACTCACACACACAGTCCTCCACACTCACACACACAGTCCCCCACACTCACACACACAGTCCTCCACACTCACACACACAGTCCCCCACACTCACACACACAGTCCTCCACACTCACACACACAGTCCTCCACACTCACACACACAGTCCTCCACACTCACACACACAGTCCCCCACACTCACACACACAGTCCTCCACACTCACACAGTCCCCCACACTCACACACACAGTCCCCCACACTCACGCAGTCCCCCACACTCACACACACAGTGCCCCACACTCACACAGTCCCCCACACTCACACACACAGTCCCCCACACTCACACAGTCCTCCACACTCACACACACAGTCCCCCACACTCACACACACAGTCCCCCACACTCACACACACAGTCCCCCACACTCACGCAGTCCCCCACACTCACACACACAGTCCCCCACAGTCACACACACAGTCCCCCACACTCACGCAGTCCCCCACACTCACGCAGTCCCCCACACTCACACACACAGTCCCCCACACTCACGCAGTCCCCCACACTCACACACACAGTCCCCCACACTCACGCAGTCCCCCACACTCACACAGTCCCCCACACTCACACACACAGTCCCCCACACTCACACACACAGTCCCCCACACTCACGCAGTCCCCCACACTCACACAGTCCCCCACACTCACACAGTCCCCCACACTCACACAGTCCTCCACACTCACACAGTCCCCCACACTCACACACACAGTCCCCCACACTCACGCAGTCCCCCACACTCACACACACAGTCCCCCACACTCACGCAGTCCTCCACACTCATACACACAGTCCTCCACACTCACACACACAGTCCCCCACACTCACACACACAGTCCTCCACACTCACACACACAGTCCCCCACACTCACACACACAGTCCCCCACACTCACACAGTCCCCCACACTCACACAGTCCCCCACACTCACGCAGTCCCCCACACTCACACAGTCCCCCACACTCACACAGTCCCCCACACTCACGCAGTCCCCCACACTCACACACACAGTCCCCCACACTCACACACCCAGTCCTCCACACTCACACACACAGTCCCCCACACTCACGCAGTCCCGCACACTCACGCACACAGTCCCCCACACTCACGCAGTCCCCCACACTCACACACACAGTCCCCCACACTCACACACCCAGTCCTCCACACTCAAACACACAGTCCCCCACACTCACGCAGTCCCCCACACTCACACAGTCCTCCACACTCACACACACAGTCCCCCACACTCACACAGTCCCCCACACTCACGCAGTCCCCCACACTCACACACACAGTCCCCCACACTCACGCAGTCCTCCACACTCACACACACAGTCCTCCACACTCACACACACAGTCCCCCACACTCACACACACAGTCCTCCACACTCACACACACAGTCCCCCACACTCACACACACAGTCCTCCACACTCACACACACAGTCCTCCACACTCACACACACAGTCCTCCACACTCACACACACAGTCCCCCACAATCACACACACAGTCCTCCACACTCACACAGTCCCCCACACTCACACACACAGTCCCCCACACTCACGCAGTCCCCCACACTCACACACACAGTGCCCCACACTCACACAGTCCCCCACACTCACACACACAGTCCCCCACACTCACACAGTCCTCCACACTCACACACACAGTCCCCCACACTCACACACACAGTCCCCCACACTCACACACACAGTCCCCCACACTCACGCAGTCCCCCACACTCACACACACAGTCCCCCACACTTACGCAGTCCCCCACACTCACACACACAGTCCCCCACACTCACACACATAGTCCCCCACACTCACACACACAGTCCCCCACACTCACACACACAGTCCCCCACACTCACGCAGTCCCCCACACTCACGCAGTCCCCCACACTCACGCACACAGTCCCCCACACTCACACAGTCCTCCACACTCACACACACAGTCCCCCACACTCACACACACAGTCCCCCACACTCACACACACAGTCCCCCACACTCACACAGTCCCCCACACTCACACACACAGTCCCCCACACTCACGCAGTCCCCCACACTCACACACAGTCCCCCACACTCACACACACAGTCCTCCACACTCACGCAGTCCCCCACACTCACGCACACAGTCCCCCACACTCACGCACACAGTCCCCCACACTCACACACACAGTCCCCCACACTCACACACACAGTCCTCCACACTCACACAGTCCCCCACACTCACACACACAGTCCCCCACACTCACGCAGTCCCCCACACTCACACACACAGTGCCCCACACTCACACAGTCCCCCACACTCACACACACAGTCCCCCACACTCACACAGTCCTCCACACTCACACACACAGTCCCCCACACTCACACACACAGTCCCCCACACTCACACACACAGTCCCCCACACTCACGCAGTCCCCCACACTCACACACACAGTCCCCCACACTTACGCAGTCCCCCACACTCACACACACAGTCCCCCACACTCACACACATAGTCCCCCACACTCACACACACAGTCCCCCACACTCACACACACAGTCCCCCACACTCACGCAGTCCCCCACACTCACGCAGTCCCCCACACTCACGCACACAGTCCCCCACACTCACACACACAGTCCCCCACACTCACACAGTCCCCCACACTCACACACACAGTCCCCCACACTCACGCAGTCCCCCACACTCACACACAGTCCCCCACACTCACACACACAGTCCCCCACACTCACGCAGTCCCCCACACTCACGCAGTCCCCCACACTCACGCACACAGTCCCCCACACTCACACACACAGTCCCCCACACTCACACAGTCCCCCACACTCACACACACAGTCCCCCACACTCACGCAGTCCCCCACACTCACACACAGTCCCCCACACTCACACACACAGTCCTCCACACTCACGCAGTCCCCCACACTCACGCACACAGTCCCCCACACTCACGCACACAGTCCCCCACACTCACACACACAGTCCCCCACACTCACACACACAGTCCCCCACACTCACACACACAGTCCCCCACACTCACGCAGTCCCCCACACTCACACACACAGTCCCCCACACTCACACACACAGTCCCCCACACTCACGCAGTCCCCCACACTCACACACACAGTCCCCCACACTCACACACACAGTCCTCCACACTCACACACACAGTCCTCCACACTCACACACACAGTCCTCCACACTCACACACACAGTCCCCCACACTCACACACACAGTCCTCCACACTCACACAGTCCCCCACACTCACACACACAGTCCCCCACACTCACGCAGTCCCCCACACTCACACACACAGTCCCCCACACTCACGCAGTCCCCCACACTCACACAGTCCCCCACACTCACACACACAGTCCCCCACACTCACACACACAGTCCCCCACACTCACGCAGTCCCCCACACTCACACAGTCCCCCACACTCACACAGTCCCCCACACTCACACAGTCCTCCACACTCACACAGTCCCCCACACTCACACACACAGTCCCCCACACTCACGCAGTCCCCCACACTCACACACACAGTCCCCCACACTCACGCAGTCCTCCACACTCATACACACAGTCCTCCACACTCACACACACAGTCCCCCACACTCACACACACAGTCCTCCACACTCACACACACAGTCCCCCACACTCACACACACAGTCCCCCACACTCACACAGTCCCCCACACTCACACAGTCCCCCACACTCACGCAGTCCCCCACACTCACACAGTCCCCCACACTCACACAGTCCCCCACACTCACGCAGTCCCCCACACTCACACACACAGTCCCCCACACTCACACACCCAGTCCTCCACACTCACACACACAGTCCCCCACACTCACGCAGTCCCCCACACTCACGCACACAGTCCCCCACACTCACGCAGTCCCCCACACTCACACACACAGTCCCCCACACTCACACACCCAGTCCTCCACACTCACACACACAGTCCCCCACACTCACGCAGTCCCCCACACTCACACAGTCCTCCACACTCACACACACAGTCCCCCACACTCACACAGTCCCCCACACTCACGCAGTCCCCCACACTCACACACACAGTCCCCCACACTCACGCAGTCCTCCACACTCACACACACAGTCCTCCACACTCACACACACAGTCCCCCACACTCACACACACAGTCCTCCACACTCACACACACAGTCCCCCACACTCACACACACAGTCCTCCACACTCACACACACAGTCCTCCACACTCACACACACAGTCCTCCACACTCACACACACAGTCCCCCACACTCACACACACAGTCCTCCACACTCACACAGTCCCCCACACTCACACACACAGTCCCCCACACTCACGCAGTCCCCCACACTCACACACACAGTGCCCCACACTCACACAGTCCCCCACACTCACACACACAGTCCCCCACACTCACATAGTCCTCCACACTCACACACACAGTCCCCCACACTCACACACACAGTCCCCCACACTCACACACACAGTCCCCCACACTCACGCAGTCCCCCACACTCACACACACAGTCCCCCACACTTATGCAGTCCCCCACACTCACACACACAGTCCCCCACACTCACACACATAGTCCCCCACACTCACACACACAGTCCCCCACACTCACACACACAGTCCCCCACACTCACGCAGTCCCCCACACTCACGCAGTCCCCCACACTCACGCACACAGTCCCCCACACTCACACAGTCCTCCACACTCACACACACAGTCCCCCACACTCACACACACAGTCCCCCACACTCACACACACAGTCCCCCACACTCACACAGTCCCCCACACTCACACACACAGTCCCCCACACTCACGCAGTCCCCCACACTCACACACAGTCCCCCACACTCACACACACAGTCCTCCACACTCACGCAGTCCCCCACACTCACGCACACAGTCCCCCACACTCACGCACACAGTCCCCCACACTCACACACACAGTCCCCCACACTCACACACACAGTCCCCCACACTCACACACACAGTCCCCCACACTCACGCAGTCCCCCACACTCACACACACAGTCCCCCACACTCACACACACAGTCCCCCACACTCACGCAGTCCCCCACACTCACACACACAGTCCCCCACACTCACACACACAGTCCTCCACACTCACACACACAGTCCTCCACACTCACACACACAGTCCTCCACACTCACACACACAGTCCCCCACACTCACACACACAGTCCTCCACACTCATACAGTCCCCCACACTCACACACACAGTCCCCCACACTCACGCAGTCCCCCACACTCACACACACAGTCCCCCACACTCACGCAGTCCCCCACACTCACACACACAGTCCCCCACACTCACACACACAGTCCTCCACACTCACACACACAGTCCTCCACACTCACACACACAGTCCTCCACACTCACACACACAGTCCCCCACACTCACACACACAGTCCTCCACACTCACACAGTCCCCCACACTCACACACACAGTCCCCCACACTCACGCAGTCCCCCACACTCACACACACAGTGCCCCACACTCACACAGTCCCCCACACTCACACACACAGTCCCCCACACTCACACAGTCCTCCACACTCACACACACAGTCCCCCACACTCACACACACAGTCCCCCACACTCACACACACAGTCCCCCACACTCACGCAGTCCCCCACACTCACACACACAGTCCCCCACACTTACGCAGTCCCCTACACTCACACACACAGTCCCCCACACTCACACACACAGTCCCCCACACTCACACACACAGTCCCCCACACTCACACACACAGTCCCCCACACTCACGCAGTCCCCCACACTCACGCAGTCCCCCACACTCACGCACACAGTCCCCCACACTCACACAGTCCTCCACACTCACACACACAGTCCCCCACACTCACACACACAGTCCCCCACACTCACGCAGTCCCCCACACTCACACAGTCCCCCACACTCACACACACAGTCCCCCACACTCACGCAGTCCCCCACACTCACACACAGTCCCCCACACTCACACACACAGTCCTCCACACTCACGCAGTCCCCCACACTCACGCACACAGTCCCCCACACTCACGCACACAGTCCCCCACACTCACACACACAGTCCCCCACACTCACACACACAGTCCCCCACACTCACACACACAGTCCCCCACACTCACGCAGTCCCCCACACTCACACACACAGTTTCCCACACTCACACACACAGTCCCCCACACTCACACACACAGTCCCCCACACTCACGCAGTCCCCCACACTCACACACACAGTCCCCCACACTCACGCAGTCCCCCACACTCACGCAGTCCCCCACACTCACACACACAGTCCCCCACACTCACGCAGTCCCCCACACAGCCTTGTTTCGGCTGGTACCACAGGCCTGACTAGAAATACTCAAATTAGGGGCTGGAGAGATGTCTCAGAGGTTAAGAGCACTGACTACTCTTGCAGAGGACCCCAGTTTGTTTCCCAGCACCCACACTGTGGCTCACAACTATCTGTAACTCCAGTTCCAGAGAAGTAGGCCTTCTTCTGACCTCTGAGGACACCCGGTGCACAGACACGTATGCAGGCAAAACACTTGTACACATAAAGTAAATAAACCTAAAAACAAAAAAAAAAATTACTCAAATTGGTGTCTTCGACTCCCTGGAATTTTTTTCATTGCTAGCTAGCATATTAATTTAGTAGGAAATGACTTCTTACAAATATTTTTGTGGCTTTTGATCTTACAGAACCATTTTCCTAGAGGTTTAAACAACTAAGAAGTGTTTGAAAAGAGTAACCGCCTCCAACACTCGAATGTGTGAGGAAGTAAAGCTGATGAGTCTTGGTGACGCAGAGGTGCATTCCAATCACTGGAAGCTAGGCACACCCATTCATGAGTGTCACAAAGCACTCCAAACCACAGAGGAAGGAATATCTGAATGGAGCTGATAACAGCCCAGCCTGGGGAGGAAGCACAGCGACCCATTACAAGCAATTGAAAAGTTCCATAGAAAAAATGGCAGAGCCGGAAATTCCTGACCAGTAGTGTAAGCCCTCACACAAACGCATTGGCAGATAAGAGCATTTTTATGATTCTGCTTCTGCCTGCTGCTTATTACCTCTGCCGTTATGTCACCTGGTACATGGATTATAGCTTCATTCTCACTCCATTTCATGTATGATTCAATGAACTGTGGCTTCATCTTAATCATCTCAACATACCCTTGGCCTTTGCAAAGCAGACGAAGAGGTTAACAACTAAAATACTGGAAGAAATTTGCTCTAAGTTCGTCCTCAGGGAAATCATTATGTTGAGGATTCGATAAACCACGTAGACAGGACATTAGGCGTGGATGCTTAGAAGTATAGACGAAGGCTACAACTGCCTGACCATCAAGGAGACGCTGGGTAGAGAGAAGAGAAGGTGACCTAATAACACACGGTGTTCTGTGTACAGGGGAAATACTGGCAGAGATGTTTTACTCGTGTGGCCTCACTTCCTTCTCACACACTACTGCACAGCGTTATGTTCATTCTCCAAATCAGAAAACGGAGTTTCTGAGAGATCCAGGGACTAGCCATGTCCTCACACTACCTAGGCAGAACTAGATTTAGTAACCGGCCCCACCACCTCCCGCTTACACAACGCTAAGCAAAGCCCAGATCCTCACTTCCCTCCCTGAGAAAATGAGAGTGGCGGCCCCACCTCACCCCCTCCAGAGGTGACCAGAATATGTAACCAGCAAAACTAAACACAAGTGGCAGCTGCTTTGGTTAACTAAACAAATAGTTAAACCAATAAGGGAAAGTGATAGGACGGGTTTCCAAACCGTTTCCTGGGACACTTTGTTTTCAAACATTGGCTGATGTAATGCTGAGTTGTATTTTCCCAGTAAGGTCTGACTGGTTGTCGGTTGTCGTGAGTCACTTCCTTCGCATTCTCGGGAGAGATACAACTGGGCAGGCCCAGTTCCCACCCCGCTTTATCTTAACCAGCCACACACTGCAGGTAAGCCCACGGCTGGAACCGTTCCCAGTGGCACTTCAAGGAGTCTCAGATGCCTCCTGAACAATACAGAAACTGTGGGCTGCTGTCTAGCGCTGGACTCCCAGTGACGGCTAAGTGTCCCTAGACTGAGAGCCAGGATTCCCTTGAACATTTCCCACTTTTCTTGTCAGCTACACTTGGCTTCCAAGTGAAGTCTTAGGAGGAACTATAACATAAGCAGGGAGCAGTAAAACAGCATCTCATTGGAGCGCTTTACAGGTTCAAATCTGTACTTATTATAAATTACCTAGTCAGGCTTTAAAGAACACAGAGAATGCGAGATTGACGGTTATTCGGTGATAGCGATACAGTCTCCGGCACGTGATTGTGTCCTTTTGTTTTGTCTCCACCGACTCCGAAACAACCGAATAACCAGCAACTGCGCGTATGAGAACAGTTTTTGTTTGCATGCGTGTCTTGTTTTGCTTCGTGTTGTCTGAAACTAGTTGTTTTGTGCGCACTTATGGTTGACAGCTTATGTCACTTTCCAAACAGCTACCTTGAGAGACTGTGTTAAAATGTGCACACAGACAAGTTAACCATGCATCTCAATGTTACCTTTATTTAGTGATTACAACTGTGGAGACGTGCAGCTAAAATGATAGCTTAGCTAGAGAATGCAAGGGAATTATGGGAAAACTACTACAAACAATCCAGTATGACACCCGCCTATCATACATGGAGAAGTCAATAATCCCCAGGCAAATGAACAACCAAAAGATTTAACAGGGCAGGCCAGAGAGAGAGGGCTCAACAGAGAAAGGTCTTTGACTCCAATCTTGATGACCTAAACTCCAAGCAGACTTGAGTTTGATTCCCAGGGTTGACATGGTGGAAGGACAAAAAAAAAAAAATGTGTGCGTGCATGCATATGTGTGTGTGTGCATGCACAAACAAATAAATAAAAGAAAAAATTAAGGTATAATAGAAGGAATTACTCTATTCACAAAAACAGCAAGACAAATAGCAATCCTCTTTGCAAAGTCTAAAGAAAATAGAAATTGGTATATGGTTCTGTTTTTTTTTAAAAAAAAAATTGGTTAACTTTAAAATATTGTGCATCAACAAAAAATTCTAAGAGGATTTCTTTCAGTTTGAACAGATTTCCTTTGTAAAATCATAGTAATGAACAGTTAAAGCCAGGATGAACTATGTCAAAGGAAGCAGAGAGGCACGACGAAGGACTGAGGAGTCAACTAAAACTGCAAGGTGAGGAAGAAGGAGGTCCTGACCGGCATCTGCCCTGCGCATTTCTGCAGAGACTAGCATCTTACACCAGGAAGTGAAAGCCGATGCCTCGTCATCATTTTAGAACTTTGCTTTTAGGCTACAGAGGGGGCGCCACTGTTGAGCACTTGCTGTTCTTGAGAAGAGCCAGGTTCAGTTCCCAGCGCAGCATGAACACCAGTTACAAGGATAGGAGGCCCCTTCTGGTCTCTACAAGTACTGCATGCACATGGTGCATATACAAACATGCAGGCAAAGCATTCATACACATTAAAAAAATCGTCTTCGTTTGTTGGTGTACAAAAGAGTTCCAAAATAGCCCGGAATGGAGTATAACAAAGGTTTATTTATTAGGAGGCAAACTCGTAGAAATAGAAGCAATCCACAGTCCTCTGTGTGCGCTGGGAACTGGAACTGAATTCAGCAGCCAAGAGTCCCATGCATGCTTTCTGTCTGCATTTATAGTACATGAAACCATGCTCAAAGTGGGCCGGTATTTTAAAAGCTATTGGCTGAAGAAGTTCCCACAGCATTCTTCTAAAAAAATTATTTCACACATGTACACAATTTAAATAATAAACTATTTTAATACATAAATGTTAAATGAAGTTTATAGTGTTTTTCTGTTCTATAAAATTAAGGAAAACATGCCTGTTGTATTTTAAGGTCTGGAATCCATTTATAGATGTTAGGTTGACTATCTTAACCTGGGATTGGGTATATCTCTGCCACAGAGATATAGTTTGAAAACTTCATAATACAAATAATGAGGTAGTCATGGCTTTCAAAAACACTTAACACAGAGATGGAGATTTGACTCAGTGGATAAAGATCTTGCCTCAGTGGGTCCCAGAACTCTGATTAAAACAGGGTAGGTTTAGCAGCTACCTATAATGCCAGCACTTGGATGTTAAAGACAAAGGATCTCTGGGAAAGAACAGCCAGATTCAACAAGAGTCCTTGACTTAATACATAGACTAGAGGGTGGTTAGGGAAGACACCGATTCCTGCTTTGGTTCTCCACATGTATACCTAAACATGTAAGCTGGGACACACGCAGACATGCAAACAAAAGTGCTTAACATTAGGCCCTAACATTTGCTGTAATCATTTTTAAAAGTGGGGGGGGGAGAAGAGCTACAGATTGTGTAACTCCTCCCTAAAAAATATTAACACAACTACACTATTAACTTTCCCTCCCTCTTCTCCCTAGTACTTCAATAAAATAGAAACTATAATATGTGATATAATGCCCTACATACAGAGGAATATTTACTGAACAAATAATAACTAAGAGTTATCTTTTAGTAAGTTATCTTATGGAGATCTAATGACACAGTATTTTAAAACTGTGTCAACATGGCTTTTTAAAGGTTAACAAGGATAAAAATAGTTTAATATAAAAAGTAATCAGAGTTGGGTATGGTGGCACACGCCTTTAATCCCAGCATTTGGGAGGCAGAGGCAGGCAGATCTCTGTGAGTTTAAGGCCAGCCTGGTCTACAAAGCAAGTTATAGAATAGCCAGGGCTACACAGAGAAACCCTGTCTCAAAGCCTCCCACCAAGAAAAAATAATAATAAAAAGAAAATCATTCTCATGGTTTCAAATACAGACAGACAGCAATGGCTTCCAACTGTTCTTCTGCAATCAGCAGGTCATGAATCTCACTCATTGCTCCATTGTAGTTATAGCTGCAAAACCGGAGCAGCTCACAATAGAGGACTGGAGTGGAATACAGTCTGGCATATTTGTGCAACAGAATATCACGCACTTGTTTAAAAATAAAATGAATCTGTGATGGAGATGTCTCCGTGGTTAAAAACACTTGCTGCTCTTGCAGTGGTCCTGGGTTCAATTCCCAGCATCCACGTCAGATGACTAAGAACCACATATAAATTTAAGATATAAGTGTGGAGTGAATGCCTATTTCCTCTTGATGAAAACACCTTACTCCAACCCTAAACTTTGGGGACTTTCAGGTTTTGAATATCTTTGAAATGTTGGTAAAATGTTGGGGAATATTATTTTAAGGTGTATGACTTTTGTTTATGCTGCATTTATTTAACTCTGTAAAGCTGTGATTCTTTGCCTGTCTAAAACACCTGATGGTCCTAATAAAGTGATGAACAGCCAATAGCGAGGCAGGAACATGGATAGGTGGGTCTCACAGGCAGAGCGTACAAATAGGAGAAATCTCAGAAGAGAGAGAAAAGAGGGGCAAGAGAACAAGAAGAGGAGGATGTCAGGGGCCAGTCATCCAGTCAGTCACAGAAGTAAGAAGTAAAGTAAGGTATACAGAAATAGAGAAAGATAAAAGCCCAGAAGCAAAAGGTAGTCAGGATAATTTAAGATAAGAAAAGCTGACAAGAAAGAAGCCAAGATAAGGCCAGGCATTCATAACTAAGAATAAGCTTCCGTGTGTGATTTGAGAACTGGGTGGTGGGCCCCTCAAAAGGCAAAAAGAGTACAACATCACAGAACAGAAAAAAACTAAAACCTTTACTCCATGAGATACACATAGACAGACATATAAAAACAAGAGAGTCTGAAGAGATGGCTCTGTGGTTAAGAGCACTGACTGCCTTCCAAAGGACCTGAGTTTAATTCCCAAAATATACATGACAAGCTCAAATTGTCTGTAATTCCAATCTCAGGGGATCCAACCAAACATGCAATTGGTACACAAACATAAATGCAGACAAAATACCCACATACATAAAATTAATTAATTAAATTTTGAAACATAGAAGTCATAAACTCTAAATTTAATGTGATAGTATGACAAAAATTGTTGATGGGACTGTGCTAGCTAGTTTCTTGTCAACCTGTCACAAGCCAGAGTCATCTGAGAGGAGGGAACCTAACTGAGAAAAGGCCTCCATAAGATCGAGCTATAAGCAAGCCTGTAGAGCAATTTTGATTGATGTGGGAGGGCCCAGCCCATTGTGGTGCTGCCATTCCTGGACTTGTGATCCTGGGTTCTATAAGAAAGCAGGTTGAGCAAGCCATGAAGACAGTAGGCAGCACTCCTTGATAGCCCCACCTGCTCTCAGGATCTGCTCTGTTTGAGTTCCTGCCTGGTTTCCCTCAACGGACTGTGAGATGTGGGCCAAGTAAACCCTTCCCTCCTAAAAGCTGCTTGGTTCATGGTGTTTGGACATAACAACAGAAACCCTAATTAGCACAGGACCTGTGCCCCGAAGGGTTAACATGATTCTATTTATGAAGGTACAGTCAGAGAGGTGGTATAACTGACTAAGTTGGTAGAGTACTTGCCTAGCGTGCACCAAGTCCAGGCATGGTGGTGCAGTCCTATAATCTTACTCAGTGCTGGAGAAGTGGCAGCAAGAGAAGCAGAAGTTCAAGGTTGTCCTGGGTTTGAAATTGGCCTGGTATACAAAAGTCTCTTTCTTTAAATAATGAAAGGAAGGAAGGAAAAGACAGGAGATGAGACTAAGAAAAAATATAATCAGAACACAACACATGGGCATACTTTACCTAACAAAAGTATAAATCTCAAGAGACTAAGAAACACGACTAAACATATGTGGATCATAGTCAAATTCCAAATTGTGGAGAGGATGAGTATGCATTTCAGGGGTAGAATGAGTGCTTAGCATTGGCAAGGCCCAAGTTTAATCCTCCAGGCTCAAAATGTGTGTGTTAATTGGGGTGAGGAAAAATACCTGTAAATGATACGTGTGAAACAATCAGAGAAATACAAATATAGATTCCCTTCAAGATCATCTTGTGGAGTTATCTGGTTCGCAGGCATAGTTGCACCTGCTGCTTGCAGACGGTAAAGACGATGCTTCCTCTACTTTCATGGTTCAGAACAGCAGAGTCCGAGTAGAGGAACATGGCAAAAAACTGGTAACACTGTGTGAAGGGTCTACAAATACCAGCGTACTACTTTTCTAATGCTCTGTAAGTCTGAATTGTTTCCATGTAAGAAGTTAAAGGAAAATTTTCTTTCATCCTCTTATAATTCTAACAAGTCATATCTACCAGCAAGTTTTCCATCTCTCTCTTTACTGCCAGACACCGACTAGCAACTCTGTTCATGGGATCCAGGTCTTGATTGCTTTCATCCAGAGCACTACAAGGCAGAGACGCTGCCTCAACCTGGGCTGCTGCTTCCTGAGTCTTTGTCTAAAGTATGAACTCAGTGACTTCAGGGTTGATGTTCTGAGCCTCTGTATAGAAGCATGATTAGGAGAGGCCTAAGAGAAATTGAGACTTAGATCAGTTTGCTGAGCTTTAGGACTGGGTCTCAACCTGTGGGTCTTGACCCTCACAGGGGTCACTTAGCAGATATCCTGCACTGGATAGTTACATCACAGTTCATAACAGTAGTGAAATTAAAATTATGAAGTAGCAGTGAGATAATTTTATGGTTGGGGCTCTGATGTAGTATTGTCATCTGTCAATCTCTTTGTGTTGATTTCATTGGTTAATAAAGAAACTGCCTTGGCCCATTTGATAAGCCATCCCTTAGGTGGGTGGAGTAGACAGAATAGAATGCTGGGAAGAAGGGAAGTGAGCCAGCTGCCATGCCTCTCCTCTCCAGGTCAGACGCAATGGAGCCAGATATGCTGAATCCGTTCAGTAAGCCACCACGTCGTGGTGCTACACAGATTATTAGAAATGGGTTAGTCAAGATACAGTTTCCGTGTTGTTATTTCAAGTGTAAAGCTAGCCATGCAGGAGCTGGGCGGGACGAAAAGCAGGCCTGCCCGCAGCTTCTTCTACAGGAGTCAGCACAACATAAGGAACTATTAAAGGGTTACAGCATTAGGAGGATTGAGAACCACTGCTCTATAGTAAACTGAGTGACCGATTATATGGGAGGATGAAAAAAGTCAAAAGCAAACCACCAAAATAAATTGTTGATCTGCCTCTCACAAGTAAGGCTAAATTCATGCCTTGCCTCCAGTAGCTTAACACCTTGGCATGAGCGTGGAAATACAAAGAACACCCGAAGGGAAGCAAGTGGTGATGCTTGCACTGCCATCTGTGCATGCTTGGTCCAACACCTACCTGTTCCCCTTTCGTTCTGTAATAGCAGCCCAACAGTGTTTTCCACGATGATGGAGCTGTAGAGCCCATCACTGGGAGCATAGCTCCATTCTCATTTACAGTAAATAAAACCATTTCAAACACACTGGAAACTAAATGACAGGATGCACAGCAGATGGAGCTCACTGAGCACATGCAGAGAATGCTGCCCTGTCTACCGTCTAGTCTCCATCTAGGAATGGAGGCAGTTGGAACAGTGGCAGGGGACCAGCACAGACTGTCACTACACATGTGCAGAACGAGCTAATAGAATTGGGTTTTCTTTGAGAACATGAAGAAGCCCCTGTGCTTCCCGCTAAAACAAAAGTCAAATTTACCTATTGCAGTATTTCACCTTTTAATAAATGTTTCCATCAAGGTGTGATGGTGCACACCTATAATCTCAATCCTTGGGGAGCCAACCAGAAAGATCACTGGTTTAAAGGCAACCTGGGCTACCAATCAGACTATTTCAGAAAATTAAAGGAAAATAAATGCTTCTTCCTGTTGTGATTTTCCCCTATTCCTTCTCTGTTTTCATATGTTTCTCTTTCTTTTGAGAGATGTCTGTAAAACACAAGCATATGTATCTGCTTCAAATACTTAAATGCAGAAGTTTATGAAATAAGGCTGTATTATTTACAATAAGGTAGAGGAGACCCAACTCATCCCCTTACTGAACCCATGATAACTGTAGATACTCAGATTAGTTAAAGATGTAGCAAAGATTAGCAGCCAATGGCAACAAGTCAGTCTTAAGAAATTTTCTAGAATAG
The DNA here is from genome assembly GCF_018167655.1 of Microtus oregoni. Classification (NCBI taxonomy): domain Eukaryota; kingdom Metazoa; phylum Chordata; class Mammalia; order Rodentia; family Cricetidae; genus Microtus; species Microtus oregoni. The sequence continues at coordinate 2,633,567 of NW_024544029.1, read as the reverse complement.
ATGGATTTAGGCCTGGCACTCTCCTGCCTGCCTTTAGCAAACTTCTCATTCATTCTTTATAAGTGGACAGAGCATCCTTCTTTCCTATCTATCCTGTCAATCAGGGAGATAGTAAAAGAGAATAAAAGAAGAAAGTGGGCAGTGGTAGCAGACTCCTTTAATCCCAGTACTCAGGAGGCAGAGGCAGGCAGATCTCTATGAGTTCCAGGACAGGCTCCAAAGCTACACAGAGAAAACCTGTCTCAAAAATAATCAAAAAAATAAATAAAATTTAAAAAAAAAAGAAGAGAAAGAAGAAAGAAAATTCTCCTTCTAATGGCATTAGAGAATGGGAAGCCATTTATTTCAATGCGCACTCAGGCAAGGGCTCAAGCCACTGAAATCAACTGGGAAGTGCATATGAGCTATGCAGCATCAGGTCGACCTCACGGTCACTCTAGATCTATTTGATCTCCCACTGAAGGATGCTGTAGAGTTATCCTGAAGTACAGTGGCTTCTATTTCCTGGCGTCCCTCTCCTGGCCACCACTGTCCACTCTCCTGAGCCTAGAACATGAGAAGTTCAGATTTACAGCCATGCAAATTAACTTAGTACTAATACCAGAACTTGATCTGGCTAACAAAACTGAATTAGAATAGGGTTATTGTTGGGTAGGGTAGGAGAGTAGAATAAGGTAGGGTAGGATGGGGTAGGGGAGAGCACAGTAGAGTAGAACAGGTAGGGGAGGATAGGATGGGGTAGGGTAGGGTAGAGTAGGGTAGGGTAGGTTAGAATACAGTAGAGCAGAATAGGTAGGGGAGGGGAGGCTGGGGTAGGGTAGGCTAGGGTAGAGTAGGGTAGGGTAGAGTAAAATAGGTAGGGGAGGAGAGTGGAGGATAAGATAGTTCTAACTACCCAATCAGTTTTGTTCTTTCTGGCTTAAGAATCTAGAAAACTCCCCATTCTCTTGATTTAGGTTTTATTTTGTTTTGCTTTGTTTTTGTTTTGTTTTGTTTGGGGTCTTAAAAAAACAAATAAACAGTTGAAGGCATTTGCAGCTGGGAATGGTACAATTCACGGGCCCAAGTCAAGGGAAATAATCAATGAGATATATATACCCCTAGCTCCTCTCTTCTCTCAATGACTGCCAAAAACTGAAAAAGATGAGAAGTATTTTGTCTCTTAGTGTCAAAACTATGAGGTAGCTTCTCTTCTCCATGCATTTGTCATGGAGTGGCCACCAAGTTTTATTATAAATTAATATTCAGTGACTGACGTATGTAAGAGCCCTGACGCTCACTAAGAAATGACCAGTACTATATGCAGAGTAGTGAAGAGGAGGCTTTCTCTGTGTTCCTGCAAGAAACCTGTGCCTCAACAGATAGAAACAGTCAACACCAATGCCAAGTCAAACCCAAGGGAAGGAAGCAAAGGGAAACACAAGCAACCAAATTCCAGGAGGACATGATTTCACTGAACCCTCTGTCTTAGTCACTTGTCTGTTGCTGCCATAAAACGCAATAGTCAAGTCATGAAGAAGGAACACTTGGGGGTCATAATCCCAAAGGAGAAGAGCAGCAAACCAAGTGCACACATATACACACACACACACACACACACACACACACACACACACACACACACGCTCTATTTGCCAGGAGAAAGCATCAGATCTCACTATAGATGGTTGTGAGTCACCATGTAGTGGCTGAGAATTGAACTCAGGAACTCTGGAAAAGCAGCCAGTCCTCCTAACCACTGAGCCATCTCTCCAGCCTGTGCTCACATCACAAGCATGAAGCGTAGAGACTGAACTGGAAGTAGGGAGTCTACCCCCAGTGATATACTTCCTTCAGCAAGGCTGCACCACCTGAACCTCCCCAAACAGCGTGACCAACTGGGAGCCACATGTTCAAATATTGAGGACATTTCTTACTCAGCCCTGCTCCCAACAGACTGTATTACAAACAGAACATTTAAAAAGACAAGCATGCAAAATTCAGATTCTTTGAGTACTATGCAAAGGATTGCTTGTAGATCCTTTGCGGAAGGCAAGGAGTTGTACGGTGCAAACACTGGCTGTTATCACAAAATGAACAAAGGTCACTCCTACATGTTCTGCTTTTGGTAGTGTCCCTGACTTGTCAGTAGCCCTCACGCTGGCCCTGCTGGAAAAGTGTGCAGATGAGCCTGCAAGCTGACTGCAGCTGAGCAGAGCCTGAGCACCCAGGTCTGTGACGGTGGCAGCAGCGGATACCTGACCAGATGATTGTTCCTCTCCACGCCCTTTTGTTATCCAGAGAATCAAGCATGTTCAGGGAAAATGATCTTTCCCTAAGGCTGGACAGGAATGCTACCCTAAGACAGTGCAGAAGTAGAGACAAGTGCCATCAGGACCCAGCTATAAATAAGAGCTTTCCCTGTGACCTTGCCACTCTTCCCAAGTTAGAATTTGATTCCTGGCTCAGAGACTAGGCCTCAATCCCATGGCCTCCTTTCCCAAATGCAGCACTCCGAAAGCTCTAGGAGAATGGGAAACCAATGACCGGCAGAAGCTCAGGAGCTGGGCAGCTTCTTGCACATTCCTTCTGCCCATTTTCCCATCATAAAACAGCTGTGGTACAAGCATGTGACGTGCGCTGTTTATTTAATCTTCAGCAGAAGAACTTTAAGGCATTATTAAAGTATTAATAGCAATAATTAATAAAAGGTTCCTCCTTTACAGATGATGAAATTAGAGTTCTGAGGAATTTACATCCAGCCCTGACCCTTTGTAACAGCACCTGCCTACAGAAGTACTGGAGGCTTAAGGGTTACTGAGTGTGGACTAACAACTTAATGGTAATGCCATTACTTTCTTTCTCTTTTCTTTTTTGATAAAAGGGCCTATTGTGTAGCCCAACTTGGCCTAGAACTCCAGTTCTTACTGCCTCTGCTCCCTATGCTAGGACTGCAGGACGGAGTCTGCTACCACCAGGCCCAGCCCTTGTCACTACTTTAATGCAGTTGATACTCGTTCTCCCTCGGCAGCTGCTAACACGCACAGATTAGCAACACATATAGTGGCAACTCTAACCTAATGCCTAAAGACATTTTGAAAACCAGATAACAAATCTAATATGAAATGTAATGTTTTATCATTAAAATGTATTTTTGAGGATTGCTGGGAAATTACGTAAAATTCAGTACAAACTGAAATAGTCTCCCATGTGTATGCTCTTAAAAGCTCAGAAGTGGGTTGGAGCGATGGCTCGGTGGTTAAGAGCACTGACTACTCTTCCATAGGCCCCAGGTTCAATTCCCACTACCCACATGGCAGCTCACAACTGTCTGTAACTCCAGTTCCATGGGACCCAACATTCTCACATATATGCAGGAAAACATCAAAATAAAAATTTTAAAAAGGATGATCCTTCAATTCTGCAAGGTCATCTGGATCCATTAAAATTTGTGTGTGTGTGTGTGCCCCACGCGTGCCAGGTGGCAGTGGTGCATGCCTTTAATCCTAGCACTCTGGAGGCAGGAGGCAAGAGGCAGGCAGATCTCTGAGTTCGAGACCAGCCTCTTTCAAAAAAAAATTTTTTTTAAAAAAAAAATGTGTGTGTGCATCAAGTGCTATTTCAGTCTTAGTTTTGAATTCATTTTTCAATATAAAGAAAACTACAGTGAAATATTTAAGTCTCTGGCAAGCTAAGATGCCAACCAAATTAAACATATATCAGGTACACGGTATACATCTAAAGAGTTTCCTAAAAATACATAAAATTGTGATTGCTTTTCATCATTTCCTTCCTAATTGCCAACTAACGTCCCCAGGTCTGAAAGGACCATTCTGAACCACACATCTATTTATAATAGTGCGCTCATTGTCTTCCTTCCTCCGGCACATTGTCTGTGACCTTCGCCATTTCAAGCTGGGTAACACAGTGCCATCAACACGTGTTTATGAAGCCATGGGCATCTTGTAAGAGATCTCATGGTTGTTCAAAGCAATAAAGAGTGACAAGGACAATTCTACACTGTAATACTGCCTGTCAAGAGAAAATGTCACCTTACACAAAGTACCCAGAGGCCTAATTAAGAGTGACAAGAGAATGGTTTTCTGGGTACAGCAATGAGAAAGCTGGACTGAAAGCTGGGAGCAGGAGGAGACGGTGTCTCCGGAACATGTGCCAGTACAACCGGTCTTCACCCCAGTATCCAGGTGAGGGTCGTGAGCCTGTGCCCAAAAAGTGGATAGCAAGGGATACCAAAGATGGCGGCGTTCGGAAAGAGGAGCCTGTGAGAACCTTTACGGGGGAAATGCGGTAGGGAGCTTTCCGACTTTACTGAAAGCATCACTATGAACCCTCCAGGCACCTACGAAGAACATTAAAGGGATTTTAATGCCACAGTTCCTGAACACTCCCTGCTCACATCACTGATCCATACGGTCCCTACTGCACTATAAATAAATCCCGCCTGAAGGTCTCCTTCCTGTTCACACGCTTCTCCATAAATCCTGTTCATGGCTCTATTCTTTTATCTAACTTTCATCTCTGTGACTCCTGTCTGTCAGGAACAAAAGGTCCAAATAAACGGGGCTCCAGATGCCTGCCCAGTTAACTGCTCCCTGAAAGCGGTTTCTTTCCCAGGAGAGGGGGGAAAAGAAGAGGAAGTGTTCCTGCAGCCCAACATCAAGGCCATCTGTGTCGTGATGAGCTCTGTGGGCTGGGTGGGTCCTCACTAGCAATGCAGCCCCAGCAGCTCATAATTCTGGGATGTATGACTGCCGTCAAGAAAAATCCTGGGAGAAGCCCTCCAGAGGTTTCTGTCGTATCACAGGCCCCTTCTCAGAGAGGCAGGGACCACTCTGGGCAGCTGAGGGGAGTGGACATCAGTCCTCCTCAGAGTCAAGGGTGACTTCAGAGATGGAGCAGTCTCTTCTCAAGCGGATTTTTTTCGCCCTCCAGAACATGCATAGCCCTCCCTTCTCCTATCAGTACCACCCACATGTCAGCCTGAACTTGGAGCCCAGCTCCTCTCTTTGGTAGCTATGGGGCCCGTCTGGGTCTGTCTTCTCACTTTTGAGAAGAGTATAGTGCATTGATTGTTATTGTGTGGATTAAATTGGTTCTTATGTAGAAGATGCTGGCACTTACTGGAGCCCAGTAGATTCCAAATGACTTTCAGCCACCGTCTTGTTACCAGTACCACTGGCAGCAGTAGTATTACTGCTCTCTGTCACCCACACAAGTGGCCCCTACACTGCTGTCCTTTCAGATGTTGTAGTGAGTTTGGACATCACTGTAAAGTCTGTACAAGGGGATGAACTTTGCAAAGCCTGGTACCAGAAGCTGGGACTCCCAAGAAGATTTTATTATCTCTTGAAAGGAGAGGGTAACAATATGTGTGTGTGTGGGGGGGGGGGGGGGTAGACAATCCAAACTAAATCCTATACCCAACTCCTTCCCTCAGACAGAAGTCTTGAAGACCAGATGATCAGTTCTTCTCTCGGAGTCCCTGCACAATAAGCCATCCTGAAGAATATCCCAAACACTGTGGGGAACTAAGAAGGCTGTCACTCTCAGGTTGACACATTCCTGTCCACTGACTATGGGAGTGGACTTTAATCCATCGATGGTGAATGGGCGATCGCCCCTGCTCTTCTCTTCCATCCAGCCTCTCTCCCTCACACACGCACACCTCTCTGCTCTGGTACCCTGGCCACCAAGATGGATTTTCATTTATACAGGGTATCGGTGTTACTTTCCTCCCACCAGAGAGAAGGATCCAGATGTCAACGGATGGAGGTGGTGAGGGATTTGGTGTTGGGAGAAGCCACTTTGATCTCAGTGGTTAATGTGGCGAGGTACTTTTCTTGCCTTAATAAGCTCAACAGAGTCCAGTAGCTTCGAGCTGCCTCCCAAAAGCTTTATCGACTGCCACACTACCCTAGAGAAGCAGCACTCTAGCCTCCTCAGCTCCACTAGCTGGGTTTGCTTTATTGTTTGCATCTGGTAGAGTTTGATTTAACCTTTGTATTACTTGTCCCCCTTCCTGACGTCATCCCCTCTGACCCCTCCAGCCACACTAGAACTCTGTGATCCTGCTTAGGGTGTTCAGATTCACAAGAATTCCTCGGGAGGTATCTAGCCAGGCAGGCTAGCTGCAGAACCCCACTGAAGGTGTTCACTGATTCATCACAAGGCTCTGACAGAACCTAGTTCTGGAAATACGGTCCCAGAAAACCTACTCTTTTGACACCTGTGACTTTTACCATCTACCATTCCCCCTCATCTAGAGTTCAGTCAGCCTTGAATTACTGTCTTTCCTGCTCCTCTTTCCCCAGGCCCCGGAATTCCTGTCCCCTTGTGGTTTCCTTTTCCTTCTCTATGCCCATCTGACCTCCCCACATCTAACTGGCTTCCAGCTCAAGCCGGTGCTTCCTCCCCAGTCATCCGCCCTTCCCACATGTAAACGTTCCCACCTTGAAGCCTCTTCCTCAGCCCTCATAACAGCTTTGATCTCTGCTGCACAACATGGGTTTTGGGGCCTCTATAGTGCTTTTATATCTCGCCGGGTTTCACGGTCTTGAGATTGGCTAAAAGTTACGGTACAAAGGAAGCCATTATACTTTCATACTTTAGCGTAACTACCAAAACTGTATAGTTAAAGCCCTCGGCTGTACCAAGCTTATTGTGCTGTAGCCCCTTGTTTACATACCTGTTGCCCTGACCAGAATGAAAGGGCAAGTGTGTGCCACGTGTTACAGATGAAACTTCACTTATGGTGTTATGATGGTACGCCTGGGTGCTAACCCTTATCAACGGACAACGGTGCAGTGTGAAATTCAGTTGTCTACTTAATGCAGAGCCTTTTTTTTTTTTTTTGATTTTTCGAGACAGGGTTTCTCCGTAGTTTTTGGTTCCTGTCCTGGAACTAGCTCTTGTAGACCAGGCTGGCCTCGAACTCACAGAGATCTGCCCGCCTCTGCCTCCCGAGTGTTAGGATTAAAGGCGTGCGCCACCACCGCCTGGCCAGAGCCTTCTTAATGCAGATATCAGTCATGGAAATAACAATCCCATCATTTTTGTCACGTCGGATATGACAGAGGTGATACTATTCGGACCACTTTTGGTTTTTGTTTATATTGTTTGAGACAGGGTCTCTCGGAGCCCATACCAGCCTCGGCTGGACTTGACCTCATGACCCTTCTGCTCTCTCTGGAGTGCTGAATACAGATGTGCAGTACTTCTGGTTTTGTTTGTAAACACTTTAACAAGGATCCCTCCATCACAGCACATGTGCCATTAAACGCCCCCAAAGATGTGAAGTTAACCCTGAATTCATGTGGGTTCTTTCAATTGTGTGATATCTTGCAAGTTCCGGGCCTAGTCTCAACAGACTGTGAGGTTTCCTTCTTCACTCTCTTGGGTTCCAGCCATGATGCAGAAACGCTTGCACCAGCTTCCCACGTGACTGCAATGGACGAGGCTCTGCCCGTGCATCATTCTGGCCACCGCTGCTTGCTGCCAGCTTCACTTGTGCCTTATTCTGTTCTTGCTGCTGTCACAAAATACCTGAGACTGAGTAAAGGAAACACAACAGAATACATTGCTCACAGTGGTACGGGCTGAGAAGGCCAGGATCAAGGCACCATCAGATTGGTGTCTGTCCAAGGCTCCCCTGCTCCCTAAATGACACCTTCTTGCAGCATCCTCACATGGAAGAACGGTCAAACATGGTCCCCAATGCCTTATAAAGACACTAATCCAGTTCAGAAAAGCAGAGGCCCCGTGACCTAACCATGTCCTAAAGTCCTCTTCTCTTATTCCATCACATTAGATGTTACATTTTCACACAGAAATTTGGGAGGAACAACAACTGAACCATAAGAACAACTTGGAGGTGAGTTCCCAAGGTCCAAATGAGGAGTAGAAGGAGGGAGAACATGAGCAAAAAAGTCAGGACCGCCAGGGGTGCACCCACCCACTGAGACAGTGGGGCTGATCTATTGGGAGCTCACCATGGCCAGCTGGACTGGGACTGAAAAAGCATGGGATAAAACCGGACTCTCTGAACATGGTGGACAATGAGGGCTGATGAGAAGCCAAGGACAATGGCACTGGGTTTTGATCCTACTTAATGTGCTGGCTTTGTGGGAGCCTAGCCTGTTTGGATGCTCACCTTCCTAGACCTGGATGAAGGGGGGAGGACCTTGGACTTCCCACAGGGCAGGGAACCCTGACTGCTCTTCAGACTGGAGAGGGAGGGGGAGAGATGTGGGGGGAGGGGGAGAAATGGGAGGTGGGGAGGAGGCCGAAATTTTTAATAAAAAAAAACTTGGAGGTTCTTTTTTCTTCTCATTTTTTGCAGACAGGGTCTCTAGCCGAGTTTCTGATCCTCCTGTCGCTACCTGCTGAGTCCTGAATTGACAGACATGAGCTACCTTGCCCCATTTATATGATGCTAGGGCTCGAACTCAGGGTTCATGCGTGCTTAGCAAGTCCCGTATTGAGCTACAGCCCCAACCTGAGCTAGCCTGAAAAGTAAAGTTTTCTTGCCTCCAGCCCAGGCAAGCTCCCAAGCCACAGGAATGACCCAGCAGATATCAACTGTTTACCTCAGGCAGAACCAACCCACAAACTAAGGCACTGTTCTTTAAACCACCATGTATTGAATGTTGATTGTTACACAATAACAGATAACATAACAGAGATAATAAGATACACCAGAGGGATACAAACTGAAAAAGAATGCAATTAAAAAAACAAACAAATAAATCATACTATGAAATTTGGTAATTCTTTTTTTTTTTTTTTTTTTTTTGGTTTTTCGAGACAGGGTTTCTCTGTGGTTTTGGAGCCTGTCCTGGAACTAGCTCTTGTAGACCAGGCTGGTCTCGAACTCACAGAGATCCGCCTACCTCTGCCTCCCGAGTGCTGGGATTAAAGGCGTGCGCCACCACGGCCCGGCCGAAATTTGGTAATTCTTGACACAAAACTCCTTTCGCTTGTATAGGAAGGCAGGTATAAACAAACATCTCCACTACTCAAACACATGGAAGATGCTGTATTAACTTAACAAGCACCAAGGCAGGCAAGAAAGTGGGTGGACATCAGGGTTAGGCCTTCTGTGTCACAGGCACAATGCTAACCAAGGTGTTTAGGTGTTTGGACGAGGAAAACCAGAATGTGGTCTTGAAGAGGAGATGGGAACGCAAACCACTGTTGCCCACTCAACACAGTCACTGGAACTGGGCAAGCTTCCAAATAGAAGTCAAACCTTAGACACAATGCCAAGCCCCTGAGCTGTGCAAAACTGAAGGCTAGGCAGTTAGAGCTCTTTCTACCACAGTCTCAAGAGCCCATTGGAGCCGAGAGGTGGTGGCACACACCTTTAATCCCAGCACTCGAGAGGCAGAGGCAGGTGGATCTCTGAGTTTGAGGCCAGCCTGATCTACAAGAGCTAGTTCCAGGACAGGCTCCAAAGCTTCAGAGAAATTCTGTCTCGAAAAAAACAAATAAACAAAAAGAGCCCATAGGAATACATTCCACAACTTCAGAAACAACGGAATGACAGGAAAATGCTGCTATTGGTTTAATTATTTCTACCTCAAGACTTCTCTATTGCATGAACAAACTTTACCATTTGGTAACTCTGGCTTCCTTGTTCTTTATGATGCTCTCCTTCACTGACATAACTGCCTGAAAGTGCTTTTAAGCTCTCTGCTTAGCAAACACCCTAAAGAGTATTCCCACATTTTCAGATCTTTGAAGTTAGACACATATTGTAAAGCTTCCTGTCTTCTATTATCAATAAACATCTGTTAACTGAAGAACCTTCCCGAAGCCCTCTGGGAAGTTTTCCAGCTGCCCCAGACTGATCAAAACTGTGATTTCTACTGCCTAGACTATGAACACCGAGTGTGCATTTAACCTAAAATTTGTACATAACAAAACACTAAGGAGAGACGCCATGATCTTCCTGTAGTCTTGCTAGGGGTGCACCCATAAGTGTGTTCGGAGTGGCATATTATATTTGTGACTGTTTAGGTCCACACTGAATATTCCTGACAGCGTGGGTACTGTGTTTATTGACAAACTACATAAAGTCTCGCGATGGCCCCCACACACTGGGCCCTGAGCCTCTCCTGGGCATAAAGGTGTTTTCCTCAATACTCCTCTGTCCCGTTCCTCCAGCATAGCGATTCTGTTTCCTTCTGGATCTTGAGCTCTGTGAAAGTGAGACCTCTGGAAATGTTAGCACCCTCAGCAGAATTGTTTTTCAAATTTTTTAGCTTGGCTGTGAACTGAGGAAGCTGAAGCCTCTTCTGTTCAATGTGCTTGAAGGTTTGACATTTAAATTTACCTTAAAATAGTTTTTGCATGAAAATCCAAGAAAGGGAGGATTGTGGTTTGTACCTTGGCCTGAACTTTTATATGAGTGGGACACCAACAGTGGCCGTGTTGAAGCTGGCTGTAGGATTTGCTGGCGTTGATTAGAGCAGGAGCAGCTCAGGATCCAAAGAAACCAGTAATTCATGACTAATTCTAGCTTTCGCCCAACCCTCTACCCCGCCCCCACCCCACCCAATCGGCATATATGGAAATGTTCCTAAAGTCATTTTGCTCTTCCGAATGACTGGTTCTCCTCATACCCTGCCTATTTCCACAAAGGAAAAGTGCTCCTTGGAGCAGAGATTGCAAAGGCCAGCGACTCCCCCTGTGCAATCTTCCTGCACAGGGGTAGAATGAAGCATCTCTCACTCTGAGATCTTTGGAGGAAGGAGGGCTTCTGAATTGTAGAAGCATCAGAACGATGGCTCTGAAAATTGCATTTACACATATTCAAACACTCTAAATTGTTACTGTTGTTAGGTTCTGTGAGACAAAGACTCTCTGTGTAGCACTCACTGTCCTGGAACTAGCTCTGTAGACTAAGCTGGCCTCAAACTCAGAGATCCACCTGCCTCTGCCACCAGAGTGTTGGGATTAAATGTGTGTGCCAGCATGCCCGGCTTAATTTTTTTTTTAAATACCATTAAACCTAAACTTTAATTTTTAAAGCATATTGAAGCGTCATCTAAATAGACTCCGTTGCAGGTACTGTTTCCAGTCTTAAAGTTCCCTCTCCCTCCACATGTATCACTGACTCTTTTTAACAATGCCTTCCATTACAATGAGGAGACTGAACTGACTAGCCAGAATTTAACAAGCTAGTCTACAGAGACTGCACACAAAGTGTGTCTGTGCAAATGACAACACCTGCCACTCGGAATGTACACCCTGGGTAGCAGATTCTGAGAATGTATCATAAATTGAGTCCTGCCTGAGGTATGCCAAAGCCCCATGCCCCATGACTCCATTTGATAAATGCCCTGGCAATCCTTGCCATGCCGAGGGGTTGTGCCGAACTAAACCCTCGCACCTCTTCTCTTAGATCTCCCTTTAAAGAATGAACAAAATAGGTCCCCCTGCCCTGCCCCATGTCTGTGTGTTTGTGTCCATGTTTTTCTTTGTTGAATATAGAAATTTCTAGATGAAAATCTTCCGCAAATGTGCCAACATAAACAACTAAAAGAAGCAGAGTGGCCGTTGGGCTACAGAGGAGACCAGAGGCCCTGTAATGACTTCCAGTTCATTAAGTCTCTAGTTAGGGACAATGACCACAAGTGGCTGTTGGGCTACAGAGGAGACCAGAGTCCCTGTAATGACTTCCAGTTCATTAAGTCTCTAGTTAGGGACAATGACCACAAGCACATTAGCTCTGCTTCTCCCCAGAACTAAAGAAAACAAGAAAGGAGTGGAGTTAAGTCGCTCTAAGGTAAGGGTGGAGGAAGAAGTACCGAGAGAGTAGCGTTCGCATTTGCTGATGCTCCAAGGCCCCTAGTCAGCAAATGGAGAGCTGAGACCATCCGTGCACTGTACCTGGAGCCCCCTCCATCTGACAAAGGCATCCCTGTGCAACTTAGCAGGCTGTGCATTCACACAGTCACCCCTGTGCATGGTGCCTGGGCTTCCGGTGCAGAGAAGAGCTGGAGAAAGACAGTAAGGGTCTTTGGAAATAAAATACCCCTTCCTGGTTCCCTTGCTCCAACTGGATAATTGTGAAAAGACCCAGGAAAGGACAAACTGGGTTGAACTCCCTGCTCAATCACTTACCAGCAGGTGAAACTTTGTTAGTGACCTAATGTTTTAAAAGCCTTGGCATAATGTCAAGGTATTGTTTACTTTAGCAAAAAATAAGGTGGTGAGGTGAAGAACAGTATTGGGGAGAACACGTCTGTCTGTGTGTGGCTTGAAGAGGGAGGTAGAGTCTGGCCATTAATGCAGCACACTGAGGGACTAAAGCACACAGAAAAGCCACCTGTGCCTTCAGCTCTCAAATGCACCCACTGTAGTGAAAGGCCCGAGGGGTTATATGGAAAAGGCACCTATGTCTCTCCAAACACAGGCCTTGGAGTCCATACCCAGCCTCCCTCCTGAGACATGGGTGAAGTACTCCTATCCAGAAGCAATCCTGCCCTTGCTCTAGCAATTGCTCTCCTGTTCTCCTAGCCTCCCGTTAATATTCTCGACCAGATTACCCAATGAACAAATGTGCTGTAATAATTGCTTCTTTGCACAAAACTCTCCTGGTTTACATACTCCCCCGGCCACCACCTCTTTCTCTTCCGTTTTAAAGAAAAACTTGACTAACTTTGTGTAGCCTCCAGGTGCCCCAGTCCAGCTCCTGCCATTTCTTCTGGAAGACATCCTAAGCCACGTTCACCCACATTACTTCATAGAGATGGTTCTCGTTGAAGTCGCCCGATGACCTCCATGTTGCTACATCTTGGAGTCAGTCCTCCGGCCTCTCCTGGCTCCCCAGGCAGAAGACCCTTGTCCACTTGACCATGCACTCTTTTTTTAAATCATTCAGTTCCTGAAGCTGGAGAGATGGCTTAGCAGTTAAGAGCACTTAGTGCTCTTGCAGAAGACCCAGATTCAGCCCCCAGAACCACACTGGGTAGTTCCCAACTGCTCCATTGATTCTGGTGCTCTCTTCTGGCTTCTTTCATCCATGGGTACCTACTACACACATGTGCACATACCCACACACAAACACACACATACACATAGGAAAAAACCTTTAAAAAATACAAACCATCTAAAGGGTTCTTCCGAACTGCAGGGGAAGGTAGGAGCACTGAGAAACAACAGAGCTTGTCACACAGCAAGAGACAGACACAATGACAAGGGCCTAGACACCTGCTAAGAAAGAGCGTCACTTTCACTTAAAATCATACGTTTCAAGCAAGGGTAAGAAAATGTTCACAAGCTACTGAGCCTAAGTAAACATTCAGAGTTCTGAGATTTTGTCTCATCGGCCTGCAGCCCCAATGAAGGGGTCTTAGCTGCTTTAGGTATGCTTCCAAGACAGTACAATTAGGGCTTTTCAATAGCCAGGGCTGGAGAGACGGCTCAGTGGTCAAGAGCACTGGCTCTTCTTCCAGAGATCCCAGATTTAATTGCCAGCAACCACATGCCAGCTCACAACTGTCTGTAACTCCAGTTCCAGGTATCCAGGTATCCAACACTGTCATACAGACATATATGCAGGCAAAACACCAATGAGTATAAAACAGAAATAAATAAAACATTTTAAAAGCTCAATAACCTCCACTGACATATAGAACTATTCATTTCTTCTCTGAAAATTTGCAAGCTTGCTTCTTATTATATCCTCCATGAGCTGATGCATGAATGTATTTTGTTTCCTCAGTGGAAACAGAGATGTTGCATAGCTATAGCCGTTAGACTTAAGTACCTAGTGGTACTTGGAAGCAGAACAAAGATGCTGTTGTCAAGGTAACCACACATTTTTCCAGTGATAGGAATAGCTACCATGTTTCCTATGCTCGAGGGAAGATTGGCTTAGTGCAGATGAATATTTACTACTTAAAAAAAAAATACCCGCTTCTTTATAGACTTGTGAAATGTATTTAGATTATTCATACACCTGTCAAAAACATGTTATCTTTCCAAGGCATCAAATCACATTTTTCTTTGCCAGCAGAATTGAATGCATCCAGTAACAACTAATATTTTATGCTACCCATAATATATCAGTACATCTCATTTTATACATTAGAAGATTTATTAAATATTCAATTAGCACTTACTATTTAAAGAAAGGCCATTGTGAATTCTGTGTAGAAATGCATTTACAGGATGTATTCATCAGTTATGAAAACTCTTCCTTCACAGTAGACTCTCAGAAACAGAGGCCAATTTTCTGAGATCTCAAAGGTTGCATGGGAGTTGACAGACCCTAAGGGTAGCCTGGGACTGCAACAGCAAGGAAGAAGCAGTCCCACAACACAGGGAGCAAAGCAGAAGGCAGGAGGCAGGGAGGGAAGGAGGCAGGATGTTTGGGTTAGTGGCCAGCCTTCTGCTTTGCTCCCTGAGCTTCCTTGCACTAGGCCCTGGGACCAATGCTGGGTGTTTCTGGGGGGAGGCGGGGGGGTAGAAATTAGGTTCAGCAGTAAGGAGCAGGCAATGTAGTGGGTTCATCTTTTCTTCAACTGCACTAAACTTTATTTTTTGCAGATGTTGGTGCCAGTGATATGCTCACCAGTGAGAGGAAGAGATTTACTTCTAGTCTATATTATTGTGTTCTCTCTCTCTCTCTCTCTCTCTCTGGAGTAGAGGGGGACTTGAGCTGAAAACCCTAAGAATTTTATATCATTACAAAGATTTTCAAAATAAAACAAGACAAATTACTGATCGTTCCCATGTTAGGTCTCACTACTGTCCAACACATAACTAGGAGATCAAAAGCTGTTTTAAATCCCAGCACATTCACAGAGACACATCTATTCTTTACCCAATGAAAGCGAAAGGTCTAGTTCTCTTCCTATAGCATCTGGTGAACACAGCATGCGGCTCTGTGAACCCTGGTCTTCCAGACTGTAAAAGAAGAGAACACCGCCATAGCCATCTCAAAAGACCGTATTTCTTCATTGGGCAATACATTAAGTTTGACAGCTGGGTATAGTGAGTGGCACATGCCTGTCATACCTGCATACAGGACGCTGAAGCTAGATCATTTTGTGTTGCAGGCTATCCTGGGCTATATAATGAGATTCTGTCATGATAATTAACTAATTGATTTTTTTTTTTTAAGTTTGGAAACTGGAACAAGTGTTCTAAGAGGTGCGGTTATACCACGTGTCCTGGTAAGGGTTTTGGTTCATTTGGTTGTTTTTATCACCTTCACACATGCTAGAGTCACCCGGAAGCAGCAGCCACAGCTGAGAAAATGCCGTCACTCTGGCCTGTAGGCGATCAGCAGGACATTTTCTTCATTAAGGATTGATGTGGAAGGGCCCAGCTCCCAGGGTGGTGCCACTCCTGGGCAGGTGGTCCTGTGTTAAACAAAAGAACAAGCTGAGCAAGTGAGGAAGCATCCCTCTGCGCCCTCTGCCTCAGTTCCTTCCCCCGGCTCCTGCCCTGACTTCCGTCGTTATCAGCTACAAGCTGTAAATGAAAGGAACCCTTTCCTGCCATAGCTGCTTTGGGGCACGGTGTTTATCACAGCAATGGAAAGCAAGCAGGACACCATGAGTAACTAAAACAGCAAGATTCCTGCTACCCCCGTCAGAATGAACAGGTTTGGGCAGGAACGGGAATACCAGTGAAGGGGTAAAAACAGGTCAGAAAAGCTCTCTGGGTGAGCCGTGACGTGGAAAAAGCTCACCTTGAACTACTGATCCCTCAGTGCCCTCCTACTGATGGAGGGACACTAAAGTTAGTAGCTTCCTCAGGGCCACCAAAACCAAGGAAGGGATCTGGGGAGGTTCTGCGGAAGAACCAACACTCTCTGCGATGCTGATTAAGTCCAAATTGAAATGTGATTTTAGTCTACTGCATGTCCAATGAGGAATTTAACCGTGGTAATACTGAAAAGAAATAGTAGATGAGAAACAGGAGAAGCCAAAACCCACAAACCTCGTGAGGCTGCTCCTGACATGATGCTGTGTCAGTAGACTGACCGGCATTAGCTGGGGCCTTTGAAGGTCTCACTTTCAGCTACAGTTGCAAACCACCGGAACTAAAACGCATACTTGAAAATCTAAGGGTATGAAGGCACGGGAAGGGCCGATAGCCTCACAGAAATGTGACTTAGAGCTAAAAGGACCTATTCCGCTGCCTTTCTCCTAAATCAAATGGCTTAATGAGACTCGAGCAGAAGTCCTAGGCTAGCAACAATACCTGTGGGGAGGAACATAAATAATAATCATCGTTGGGTTCTATGACAAAATACGTAAGCAGCTCTTTCTCAGATCAGAGTGCTCAGGAAGACTGAGACTGGGTAAAATAAACAGTGCTAGCCCCTGAGCCACCCACAGCACCTGTCTTCACAGCACTGTACCCAGGAAGAGAGGTGTCTATATTCATCCATTAAGGAGCACCAGGAAGCCAGTCTGCACTCCCCTGGATGCTGGGGTGGATGGGGCCGCCTGAGCCAAGAGGAAAGGTACCTTCTGAGCCAAAGCAAACTGTCAAAGACTATTGCATAGGCTCCTGGAGAGGAAATCCACAATGTTTTATTCCCTGCAAATGCGACACAATCCACACATAGACTATAGAGACAACAAGAGTCTTCTCCCCCACTGTAAATACCATGAATAAGTTGTTTGTCAGTAACTCACCCATCCCCCAAATCTGCCACCATGCTGAGTCAGGGTCAAAATACAACACTGCCATACTTCCTAGCCCTCTCGCCCTCCAGCAGAGGCCCCAAGGAGAATGCATTCCAAAGATCAATGTTGATTTCTTCAGTCACTATGCGGTGTCTAGTTGTCATGTGACATTAGCACCTCTGATATGCCAGGCACATTCTGAATCATTTTTTTTTAATTTATTTGACCTAAGGGTCATATATAGCAAAGAGATGGATGTTTAGTTTTGTTCAGGCAGACTCTCAGTATGAAGCCACAGGATAGCTCTGAATATGCCATCTCTACACCTCCCCTTCTCCAGAGTGCCTAGAGTCACCAGTATATACTATTGCAGCCAGACCTAGGCACGTTCTTCACTAACGCAAGCAAGCTCAAACATCCTCAAGAATTCGTATCCATTCTTTGCATTTGTGGAACGGGAGCACACAACTAGGGGAAGCGGTATCAAGTCTAGGCCTAGAGCCTTGCACGTCTGCATGTCTTGCTGTAGGGACCCCTGCAGCGGCAATGAACAGGTGCCACTGAAGACTGCATTACCCAGTACTCCTCCTTCGAGTCACATAGTAACATCATGTAAAGGAATTTGATATTGACAGCTAAGATACTTAAAGATCAGTTAAAAATAATTCCCATTTTATTTACCAGAAAACATCATTTCCTCAGACAGATCCAAATTATTTGAATGGAAAGCAAAATGCTCCCTACCTCCCTCCCTCTCTCCCTCCCTCCACCTCCTACCTCTAGCACACACACACACACACACACACACACACACACAGTCTCTCACTATAGGCCTAAGCAATTGCAAACATCCCATACCTGTCAAAAACATAAATCATCAGAAAAGGCACCCACCACCTTTGGTCCTGAAGCTACAAAGCTCAGGAAGGAAAAGGTTTTAATATTCTTTAAAGGAGAGAAGTTCTTAACCAAGACCTACCCATGAAACTGACTCTTTGGAATCACAGTAACTACTCCCCTTAGATACAAAAGGGAACTTTTCCAAATGCAATTTGCAGGACAGCAGAACCTAATCATCTAAGCCAGTTCGCCACATGAACTCTTTTTGTTGTTGTTGCTTTCATTTGGTTTGGTTTGGTTTTTGGGACAGAGTTTCTCTGTTAAAAGCCCTGTCTTGGAATTAGCTCTGTAGACCAGGCTGGCCTTGAACTCACAGACAGCCACCTGCCTCTGCCTCCCGAGTGCTGGAATTAAAGGCGTGCACCACCTTCACCTGGAGCCACATGAACTCTTATATATTATCAAAGACATGTGTGTGAAAATACATGTGCATATGTGCACATATCTTATATGGCTTCAATCAAGATCCTCCCATTTGAAATACTATAAACTACAGTAAACAGAGAATCAATTTATGAAGTAACAAGGGATTACCAGAGTATTAATCAACACTGGGCTTTCCCCAAATTCTGCAAATGGATTTTTAACCTAATGGGTTAAAGCATAAGCCCTGGACACTTGCTGATAGCACATCTGGAATTACTGTCTTCTGGAACTGCTGTAGAATGAGGTGTTCACACAGCGAAGCACAGTTCATCCCCTACTGCAGTGTGTGTGTGTGTCCTGGGCTTCGCCCTTTTTCAGTAGCAAGTTCAAATACCAGAACAGCTTGTCCAGGGATCATGTTGGCAGGAATGTCCTCATCTTGGAAACCTGGGGACCAAAATATGTTCATGCCTAAGAAAGGCAGATCCTGCAGATAACAGGGATTGGTCAGCGTTCTCACATGTCACAGACCTGACCGTTCTCACACTCCCACCCTCTTTCCAGTATCAAGCCCATCTCTTGACTGTTTGTAAAACAAAGGGCAATACGAAGGAAGTTGAAACATGTCCTAACAAAATAGGGAAGAGACCTGGGGGAGCGGCAGCCTGGGGAGGAGGGACAATTTCACAGCGGCACTGAAGAGGCATGGGAATTTACTAGTCTTTACTGTCAGTTCACAAGGATCTCTTTAATGGTCTGGCACTTGGATTACAAATGTCCATGATGTGACATGAGTGGGAAAGAGTAGGCAAGAGACCCAGCCAGCTTCTACCTCCATTCTAGCCACTAACTAGCCCTTCATCCTACAATACATGAGCTGCCTCCCTCGACTCAAATGCATCCATCCATCATTCACAATCCTTCCTCTATCCTGCAACTCAGAGGTTTGGGGTTTTTTGTTTAACTTGCATGTATTTGAGTGTTTTGCCTGCAAGTGTGCATGTGCACCACAGGCATGCCTGAAAAGATCAAAAGAGGACATCAGATTCCTTGACACTGGAGTGACAAACAGTGTGGGCCATCATGTGGGTCCTGGGAACCAAACTGGGGTGCTCAGTAAGAGCAGCATCTGGTCTTAACCGTGAGCCATCTCTCCAGCCCTGACTCAAAGGTTTTAACTGAGCACGAAATGTCTGTGAGGAGGGGAAAGAAAGCATCCAGTCTATTGAGGATTACACAAAGCATGGTAATACTGGAGGGCCCTTGGGTAGGTCAAAGATTTGATAAAGGAAATGAAGGAAAAAAACAAAACCAAAAAGCAGCTCCAACGGAAGGCACTTTGGGTAAATATTACCTTTTCCTTTAAGGAATGGAGGTAATTGCTTGCATTTTCTCTCCACTTCCTCCTGTTTCATTGATTATTCCTAAGGCTAGCTTTTCTACGCTACCTTCAAATTCATCTGACATAGCATGTTTTTAAAAACGTTGCCTGACTCTCTTTGATTTTCTAGTTGTCGTTTGCTGATGGAGCTTCCGTCAAGGGCAAATTCAAAGAACAGTTGGCTGCTGGGGGGCAGCGGTAGGAAAGCGGTGGCTGTGTTTCACCGAAGCTGTTGTTGGCCCTTTCCAGCTGAACAAAAACACAAGGTGGGTGGTGATGGGGCGAGGTGGGGATGGGAAAGGAGACAGTGGTGGTGGCTCAGATGGGCAGGGAAGGAAATGATGGATGGTGGCCGTAGTTCAGTGCATAGGCCAGTCATTTACCTCTCTGACAGCTTTAGAGCTAAGCTAAGCCCCACAGAACGGCTGGCGACCGTGTTCAGTGTCACACAGTGGTAGAAGTGGGACCTGAATTGGCACTTGGCTCTGGAACTTGTCCTTTTAACCATTACACTAGCAATCCTCAAACTTTCTGGCCTCAGGAGCCCCTTGCGTTCTTGAACATTATCCAGTACTTCAAGAGTTTTGTTGATGTTTGCTGAATTAGAAATTAAGACTGAGGAATAGTTGATTCATTTAAAAACAGCAATGAATTCATGCTAACATAAATAGATGAAAATAGGGGTATTATATTTTAATTATTTCTTTAATTTTTGCTCCTTGAATGCTCCTATTTTACAGCTTAGAAAGCCGGAGCTCAAAGAAACTAGCAAACCTACCCAAAGCCACAGAACCAAAATGGCAGAAGTGAAACTGAATACTCATGAAATTGGAGCATTTAAAGAGACAGGAGCAGAGGTACACAGAGCAGGAAGCAGAGTGCCCTGGCTGGAGTTGGGGGTGGAGTTACAACTAAACTAATTTTATCAGGGGGTTACCACATAAGCAAATGGGCCCTAGTGTGGAAATAACCTCCAAAGTCTCCCACAGCCTGTGGGTTGCACCACTACAGCTCAACCTATACATCTTGAATTATAGTTTTTTAAACCTTAAAGCACGCACACACACACACACACACACACACACACACACATATATATACAGAGCCAGGTAGAGGTCCTCAGACAACCTTCAGAAGTGGTTATCTCCTCTACCATTCTACCATGTGGGTTCCAGGGATCCAACTCAAGTAAGTCCTCAGGCTGGGGAGCGAACATCTTTACCCACTGTGCCATCTTACTGGCCTTACTTTTTTAATCTACTAATTTCTTTGTACAGTGGCTATCTTGGAAATAAGAGGGATTTTTTTAAAGATTCATTTTATTTTTTTCCCTGAGACGGGGTCTCACCTACGTAACTCTAGCTGTCCTAGAACTCGCTCTTGTAGACCAGGCTGGCTTCAAACTCACAGAAATACGCCTGCCTCTGCCTCCTGAGTGCTGGGATTAAAGGCATGCGACACTACATCCAGCTGAGATATATTTATTTTTATTTTACGATTTTATGTGTATTGGTGTTTTACCTACATCTGCATCTTGGTGAGGGCATCAGATCTGGAACTGGAATGGATGTGAGCTACTGTGTGGATGCTGGGAATTGAATCTAGGTCCTCTGGAAAAGCAGCCAGTACTCTTAACTGCTGAGCTATTGCTCCAACACCCAAGGTTTTATAAAGGTACCCAGTATGTTTTATATTTAGGCTGCTTCTGTGTAGGGTGTTTTGTAAGTTGAGAACTGTCTGCATTCACGCATGATGTCATTAAATATACATTTGGTCTGTCTAAAACTATCTGGCATTTGTCCTTTACCAACACTGTGGCTATCTTAGTTTCTCAATATTTAAGTTTAAAAGGCACAGCCAGATCTAATGACTGCCAGACTAGTACAGTGAGTGACTCAAGTCCACTACAGTACTTTCAAACAGAAAAAAAAAAAACTGATTTACAAAGCATTAATTAGGATGAACAATCACTTGAGAAGAATACAAAGAAGACTTCCCTAAAACCATTAGTTGTCTGGAATACGTTTACGTGCGCGTTAACTAAAACAGCACTGTCGAGGGAAACCTTTGGTCCTGTGTAAGATAACAGACATTGAAACTAGGAATGTAGTCGTCTAACGGTGCTAAAGCTGAGCATCAAACATGCTTTAGGAATGGCGATGTATTTAAGCTAAGAAACTCAGTGTGGTGGCCCACAACTGTGTCTTAGCACTTGGGAAATAAATCAGGGCAACCAGGAATTCAAGGTCATTCTCCCCGGCAGAGTAAATTAAAGGCCAGCCTGGACTAGGAGACCCTTAGTCAAAAAAATAAATAAAAAACTGGTGGCCTGGTGGTGGTGGCGCATGTCTTTAATCCCAGCACTCGGAGGCAGAGGCAGGCGGATCTCTGTGAGTTCGAGGCCAGCTGGTCTACACAGAGAGTGCCAGAACAGCCAAAGCTACACAGAGAAACCCTGTCTTCAAAACAAAACAAAGGAAAAAGAAAAAAAAAGAGCTGTCATCTGCAAAACACAACATAGGAGGTGATACACACACACACACACACACACACACACAATA
Source organism: Microtus oregoni (assembly GCF_018167655.1). NCBI lineage: Eukaryota > Metazoa > Chordata > Mammalia > Rodentia > Cricetidae > Microtus > Microtus oregoni. The sequence goes on along the minus strand of NW_024544029.1, from coordinate 2,611,707 downwards.
TATGTATCTCCCACATCAGCTATTTATCGTGATAAGGATGGATAAATGAAAGAGTGGACAGAGGGATAGTTGGCTAGACAATCAGAAAACCAGGAAATGTGAAGAAAGAGGAAGTTGGGGTGGTGAAAGCCTTGGTGAACCGAAACTAAGCAGGGATGACATTTATGACTGCATTCACCTCAAGGTTCCTGTGAGAAGTGAATTCTACCTTCTACCCTGACAAGATGAAGCTGATGAGCTGTGTCAGCTCATCCTTTCAGCAAACACTGCTGAGCCCCATGACCCCTGTCCCTTCAGGACAGACAACAGTGATAAGCTGCAGGACATCATGTGGAGGAGGATGTATGCCTGAAGTACAGCCCCACAGACTGCACGAAAATTCTGAGGTAAAAACCTCTCAAGGTGCCAGCACACAAGAGAGGCATCTAACCCACCCGAGGCCAGTCAGAAAGAAAAAAAAAAGCCTCCAGAAAGAAAATGAAAAACAATAACCATCTCTGCCTACTGAATCTATCTCGCATGTATGTGTCTCATGGAAATTTCCCTTTAGTTTGGCATTACATCACTGACCTTTTCAACAGTGCTCATTTCTTGAGTACACATCAATCAATAGAAACTTATTGAATGCCAAAAATTCAAGAGCCTCATTTTTCTGGGTTATTCTCCATGCGCTAGAAGCCAAAGTTACAGGAAGACAAACACATCCCTGGGGAAAAGTAAGTTCCCAGGTCAGAGATTTTAATAATCTTCCACATAAGAGAAACGTGATACTGCTTTGGAACATAGTGTTTTTTCACAAGCTCTTTTTTAAATTGTGTGATTTTTCTATCCAAATTAAGTTTAGACGTCTCTCCAAAATAAACTTCATGAAGGCTAATAAGAGAAAAAAAAACCCACTAAAATGTAACTTTAAATATTTCAATATGATTAAATTCATTAATAGGAAATTCTTTTCACTACTTTATTTTTATTGCTCCACATGCATGCCTGAGGAGGACAAAAGACGGCACTGGGTTCCCGGCAACTATAATTGCAGATGGTTGTGAGCTGCACACGGGTGCTGGAAATCAAGCCTGAGTCCTCTGTGAGAACAGCCAGCCAGTGTGCTAAACTACACAGTCCTTCAGGAAATTCTTCCAGACTAGCAACACCGCACAGCTTTTACAGTCTGGAATCACAACCAGGTCGCTTTATTTACAAGCTGTATGGCCTTGGCAAGTTAGCTAACTTCTTCGTATTTCCGGGTGTGTGCGCGTGCGTGCGTGTGTGCGTGCCCGCGTGCTTGCGTGTGTGTAGGGGGAGGGGGTTTCGCGCGTCGGGGATTCTCTGTGTAGCCCTGGCTGTCTTGGAACTCACTCTGTAGACCAGGCTAGCCTCAAACTCAACAGAGATCCGCCTGCCTGTACCTCTGCTTCCGTGGTGCCGGATTGAAGGCATGCGCCACCACACCCAGCTTCGCGTTTCTATTTGTAATAGGTAAAGAGTTATAAGCAGCCCCTACTTCCAGAGTTGATAAATTAAATATGCTATAAGGGATTTGGAAGCCTGTGTCTGTCCACCTGCAACCCAGCACTTGGAAGGTGGAGGCAGGAGGATCAGGAGATCAAGATCAGCCAAGGCTACCTAGAAAGTTCAAGGATTGTGGGAGCTATATATGACCTTGACTAGGGGAAAAAGAGAAACAATAAGGAATTTGAAATAGTGCCTACCCTGAGAGTTAAGTATTATCTAGCTTCATTAACTACAATGATTCTAATTCCTGGAAATTCTAGAAACCAAACAAATAAAATACATAGTTCTGGAGTGCCTACCCTGAGAGTTAAGTATTATCTAGCTTCATTAACTACAATGATTCTAATTCCTGGAAATTCTAGAAACCAAACAAATAAAATACATAGTTCTGGAGAAGTTAAACAACTGTGGGAAAAAGAAGGCATCCATCAGGTGCAGCAACTTTTGTCATTCTGTCCTTTGCTCCACTTGGGGGAGAGGAAAGGGCCCTGGGCACATCTGTGAAGAAATCTGACCTCAATAACATATCCACCTCTAAAGCTTCTTCCCAGGAAAATCAGCAAAGATATTAATTTCCTAATTCAGAGGTATGTGCGTAGTCATTGTATTATTTTCCCTGTTGCTGTTACTTTTTTCTTCCAAGACTTTGATGGAATGACTCAAAAGAAAAACGGTCACTAATTACTAGAAAGTATCTAAAATGCCACGAGATGAAACAGTTGCAGCATTTCTGTAATTAATACTTCCTCCTGAGGACCGAGATAAGGGCGGAGTGTCTATGTAATGGCTCCTCAACAAAGCAGCCTAGCAGTAACTCTCGGGTATGCCATTTTTTCAAATCCTCACTGGGAACCATCTGGAATCACCCGCTGAGCTTCGGGGAGTTCCTCGTGGGTCTGGGGATTTAACATGACAACTGCGGGCCCGGGTGCACGCCCTGCACCGCACGGCTGCCCACGTCAGGAACACGCGTGCGAGCGTCTGCAGATGGGGCACGCGGCTGCCCTCGCTCCCGCCTCGGGACGCATCTACACAGCCACGCGCGTCAAGCCTCGCGGCCCCGTGCAGGTTTCCACACAGCACCCTAGATTGGCCCCGGAGTCCAGGTAACCCTAAGTTCTCCTTGTCACTGGCTCCCCACTGCGGCGCCCAGTCCCTTCCATCCCTCCCGCCACGCGCACCGGAGGAAGGCGGAACCTAGTGAATCACCGTCACGTGGGCGCTGGATGAGCAGAAGCGGGCTGCGCAGAAAACATCTGCGCAGCGACGGCCCGCGCGCTAAGCCCGCTTTGGCGCCCGCGGCCTCAGTGGAAAATTTTCAGGAGGCGTACTGAGCCTGCGCGGCGCGGGCCACGCCCCTTCCCGCCAGGGTCCTTCCTCAGGGGAAAGCCCCTCCCCGCGCGCGCGCTGCGCCGTAAGCCCCGCCCTCCCCGGGGTTTTGCCACGCTGGCCCCGCCTCCCGGCGCGGCCTTGACTGCCCGGGCTCCACGAGCTGGTTCCTCTGCTCGGCTGCAGGGCCACCTCACGAGTGACCCGGCTGGCATCCTCAGGGGCGAAGAGAGCGGCACCCTGGCGCCTCCACCTTCGCCTGCGGGGCGCCGCGGCCACAGCCCCGCCACCTCAGCTCCATGCTCGGGTCCCACACCTCGTGGTTGGAGCAGGACGGAGGGAGGAGCCGTTGGGATGGGCTTCTGTGGCTCGGTTGAGGGGGGACCTACGGTCGCCTGAACAAAGCTCGTCCTGACTTCACCCACCAGGAAAATAAATAATAAGTAATCATTTTCCCCATCCAGAAACATGCCTCACAGAGTTTAGCCTTGGGGCAGCAATTTTGAGGCACTTCACCTAACCCACCCAGGGGTCACAGATGGCTACACCATCCATGACACTTTGAGGTGTGTGGTGTGCGTGGTTCAAGAAAACAAATTTACGGGTTGATTCCGAACGGTTGACTCCGGTGAGGGTTGCTGAATGCGGAGGCGGTAAAGTGGCATTAGTTCCACTTATCCCCAAACAAGTTTACTTGAAACCGGATGCAAGTGTCTACATGAGACAACCTTGTGCCAAAGAGTTCTGCCAAAACAGCGAGAGTTTCTGTGAGTAAAGATCTCAGAACCAAGCCCATAAATCACCCAGAACTGTAGGTACGTTCATTTTAATAAATCCTTATTTCAGTATCTTTGCCTTGGGCAAAGAACAGGAAATTGAAGGCCAAGAAGGTTAGTCCATTGTAGCCCCGAAGTAGGCCCAATATATCAAACGATAAATCCCTGTCCCTTCTCTTTGAACACAAAGAATTGTAACAATGTGAGATTTTTAATTTTTCAAAGCAATCGAACATAGCCCACTTTTCAGCAAAACGCACATTTTTGTGATGTATACAGTCCTTATTTTCTCGCCTAGTTCTTCAATCTAAGTTGAGCATTCTGTAAACCTGTGGAGTTGTGAGAGAGAGAGCAGGTGTGACATGGCGTTCACTTTCCAGCCCATTCGTTGCCGATTAGCAAGTGTCAGTGAAAAGAAGAAGGGCCCTAAATCCTTCGGCTTCCCTGCCATTCTTCCCAACACCTAGCAAAATGGGTGGGCCACTGCAGGTCCACTCTGGCTGTGCTAGTGATCAGCATGAGAAAGCACCTGAATCAAGCCAGCCCTCGTCTTCAGGGAGGAGACAGAATGCTGATGCTAGGTCCCCGTAGAGTTGCCAGTCCCACTAGCATTAAACATTCATACTAAAATACCTGGAATCTACCCGAATATTTCTAAAAAAGATTTTTAAGACTGTCTGGGGTCACCAGAAATTTATTCTTGTGGAGGAAAACATGCATTGGACACAAACACTCCTTACAAATACATAGTATCACTGTGTAATGTCCTTTTTATACATGATTGAGTGACTTGGTCCTGGTCACAGCAGTGCTGCCAGGCAGTGTTATCTTTCCTAGTAAAATTGACACTTCCTTCCTCCCCATGGTTGTCTGCCTTTTGACCCCCAAAACCACTCTAGTCAGCCTGTGATCCTACTGGGAGACACCCCCCAGGATATTAAAGCGGTCAGGATGGGGACAAAACAAGTTACAACTAGTTTCAGAGACCACTGGTGTGGCCAAAAGTCAACCTCAAACTGCTCCGTCTGCAAACCTCCTACTGTGTGCTGCAGGCTAAGCCATTTTTCATTGCATATCACATTTATTGCAATGGTGCCTGGTTGACAAACCCTCTGTGTTAGCCCACCGATTCTCCCTGCGGCTATCCATGCTTGTCTATAGTCTCCTTCCACGTTGAATCAGGACTTGTCTCTGTGGATAATACAATACGACGGAAGAAAGAAAAGTGTCTGAAGATGAGTTTAGTGAGGCAGCTTCTGCCTTGGTCTCTCCTCAGTCATCTTCACTAGGGTAAGCCAGCAGCCCTGTCATGGAGACATCAGTGGGCTTATGGAGGAGCCTTAGAGAGGACCCAGCTGGCCAGGGCTAACTTGCCACCATGCCAGTGAAGGAGGCTGAGGGATGTTTCAACCTTTATCGACGGAGCAGGGGACTACAGCCCACAAGAGCCTGCAGCTTTGGAGTCGACCCCAAGCCCGAGCACCCCACTGAACTTTGGAATTCCTGATTGGCAGAAACCTTGAGAAATAATTGTCTGCAGTTTTCAGCCAGTAAGAGGGATAATTTGCTGCATAGTGATTGATTTCTAGTGAGCATCCTTCAAGCTCAGAAACATGCCCCATCAGCAGATTGCTCAGTTCTGTTACTTTGGACTTGGGAGCCATGTTACAGACGTATACAAAGTGATGGAGGGGGTGTCAAAGAAGGGATCTTTTAATGCACCCAAAAGAGATTAATATTGCGAAAACATAGACTATGACAATATGATAAAACTGGAAGCCATTTTAATAAGTGAAATGAGCCTACACTGTAGGATCTCATATGTGCAATTTAAATTAGTTAAACTTATAGAACTAAGGAATAGAATGATGGGGCTGGGTATCATGGTTAAATTTGAAGATGGCAAGGTACTTCAGGAAAGTGCTTGCTGTACAACACGAGGACCTGGGTCTACAGTCACAAAACCCAAAATTCTTTCCTTTCTTCCTTCCTTATTTTTTCCTTCCTTCTTCCCTTCCTTTCTTTCTCTTCTTTTTTCTCCTGAAACAGGGATTCTTTGTGTAACAGCTCTGGTTGTCCTAGAACTCACTCTGTAGACCAGGCTGGCCTCGAACTCAGGGCGCTGCCTGCCTCTGCCTCTGCCTCCTTGAGTGCAGGGATTAAAGGTGTGCGCCACCCCTCCCACTCCCCGGCTTGAACCCACATTTTTGAAAAAGATGCACCTGTAATCCCAGCCTTAGGAGGCAGGGACAGAAGGATCCCAGTGGCTTGAGCAGTCATCCTAGCCAATCTGTGAGCACCAGAGTCAGTAAGAAATCATGTCTCAAAAGATCAAGTGGAAAATGGTAGGGGAAGATTCATCACATTGACTTCTAGCCTTTACAGGTGCAAGCATGGGTATACATACGTCACACATAAAACCACACAGAGTGAATATGAAATTTCAGTTAAATAGAATAAGTTCACAAGGTGTATCATCTATCATGGTTACTATACCTAATAACGATATATTTTATTTTAAATATTCAAAGAGAGATTTTAAGTGTCCTTGTCCCTACTAAGATAGATATGTGAGACAATGCAGATACTACTTAGCCTACTTGAGCCATTCATATGGAAACACACTTCAAAATGCCTTTCATAAAATACATAATTTTATTGCACAGTTTAAAAAACTAAAACAAAATATAGAACTCATGGGAATAAAGGAGAGGGTGTGGTTTGAAGGAAGAGGGAGGGGAGGGAAAGTAATTTTATTATCTTTCTTTAATGCTTGGGTGTAAGTTTGTACTTTGAGTAACACTGTCTTGGGACAAGGGAATCAGGCTATCATTTAATTAGATAAAACAAACCCCTTAGAAAGCAAGTCTTAGCAATTATTCTTATATCTGTGACCTGCAGAAGAGTGGGTCTGAGACCAAACAAAAGCGTCCATCACAACCAGTACGACAAGCAGTCAGCCTGCTATGTGTGACAGATAAGGAGAAATCAAATGTATAAATTCAGCAAACATTTTGCTGTTGGCCATATATATATATATGTATATATATGTGCGTATATAATGTAGAATATATATATATATATATATATATATATATATATATATATTAGGATATTGGAGTTAGCACTGCAGAAGATGTAGAAAGAGACCTGGGAGCGAAGATGCAGAGTCAAAGGTCCTGAGCAAATAAACAACAAAAACAAACAGTATCCAGTCCTTATGGAAACATCTGTATCAACCTACCCAGTCAAGTCTTCAATAAGAACGTCAGAAAGCCTGGGAGGAAAGACTCTAAGAGCATGTCAGAAAGACTCTAAGAGCCCGAGAATGGAAAGAGTGCTGTGAAACCCTGTCTTCTGGACAGGATGTGGTCCTTCCTTGCACTCATGAATGCACTGCTGCCTGAAACATGTCCAAGACCAAGCCAGCAAGGTCAACCAGCCCTCCATCAAGCAGCACTAACTGAACTCAGTGGGTTACAAAAAGAAGAGGACTTGAAGGAGGGAGGAGGACACAGGAGTGCCTGTGGAATTGGAAAGGAGTGTCGGGACAGAAGTAGCCAAGATACAGCCTTCTAATGTATGAAATCATCCAAATAAATACATAATATATTTAAAAATAAAGAACAAGCCAGATGTAGTGATGTACACCTTCCCTTCCAGCACTTGTGAGGCAGAGGCAGGCAGATCTCTGAGTTCGAGGCCAGCCTGATCTACAGGGTGAGATCCAGGACAGTCGGGGCTACACAGAGAAAGCCTGTCTCAAAGAACACTCCTGTCCCACCCCCACCAAAAAAGAGAGATTCTAATTATGTTCAGAAAAGGCTTTTTGATACTGGTTACAAATGGACTGTGAGCACTCAGATGGAAGCCTACTCGAGGTTAGGATGTGACCAGTGCGGGCGATGGGCATGGCTTGTTGACAGGCGGAGGGAAAAGCAGATTTAAAATGAGAGTCCAAGCTGAGTACGTGGCAATCACTGCAACATTCCTCGAAATTCGCTAGGTTAGAAAAGGAACAGTTTTGATAGGGAAATCCAGAATTCTGCTTTAGTCTGTAAGGGATATGATAGATGCCCTTCAGTCATGTTATGTAATAGGTTTCTTCTTCTTCTAGAGAAAGTCAGAAATTCTTTGTCCCTGCATTTACGAATTCAGGAGATATGGTAATCAAGCTAGATTAAGCCCTATTCTTACCTTTTTACATTCTAGTGAGGGCAGCAGGCAATAAACACAAATTTAACACAATTGCAGGTGGCAATGACTGCTAAAATGGAAAAAAAAAAGACAACATTTCATCCGTACACATATTTGAAGAGGACTTTCTTTTTATATGTGACTGGGTTAGGTAAACTGAGGCTGCCCTGCAAAGATTAGAGCTTTTCCACCGGTAGCAGGTAACACTATACAGGCAACAGTAAAAGGAGTTTCCATAGCTCTTTATATAGTAAGAACACTCTCAGATGGAATCACCAGATCCAGAAGAGCTAAGGAAAGATGTGGCATTTAAGTTGAGTCTCCAAGGAAAAACACTTGATATGTCAGGAAAGGCAAGGCAACGGAGCACGAAGAACATTCTAAGAAGTAGGAATGATTTGTGACTGAAAACAATAAGCTGTGTATTTTGGCAAAAGCACAGAGTATGAAAGGAATATATTGATTATCTATTGATAAGTACTAAACTATGCCAGAATGTAGTGGTTGAAAACAATGGACAATTGTCACTTGTTCCTATGGGTCAAGAACCTGGGCTGGGCTTACCAGATTTCTGTGACTAAGGTTTCCCCTGGGGACAAAGTCATCTCAAGGACCGACTTGAACAAGAGGAAGCCTCCAAGCTTATTCTTGACTCTGGCAGGCTTCTGGGATTCCCTGGTTTTGCCACAGATAACAGCTTTTGCCACCTGGATCTTCCTATGGGACAATTTACGAGGTGGCGGCTGAGTTTCCTTGAAGGGAATGCGGAAGAAAGCAAGAGAGAGGGAGGATCGCAAGAGAAACAAGATAAATGCAAGCCACAAACTTTTTTTTTTTTGAAGGTTATTTTATGTGTATGGGTGTTTTTTTCTGTCTGGTGTGTGCGTGTGCGTGTGTGTGTGCATCACGTGCATGTCTGGTGCCCATGGATGCTGGAAGAAGGTATCAGATCTCCTGAATGATGAGATTGTTGTGAGCCACAATGAGGGTGCTGAGAATTAAACCAGGGTCCTCTGCAAGAACAACAAGAGCTCTTAAGCACTGAGCCATCTCTCTAGCTCTCATAAAAGCCAATGACCTTTTGTAACCAAGTTTCAGAAGTGAAGAGGTTGGAGAGATGGCTCAGTGGTGACGATCATGTGCCTTTTCAGAACACTAGTTTCTCAGCTCCCTTGTCAGTAGCTCCCGATAGGCTCTTTTTTTTTCACATTTAGAATTTATTTATTTTTATTACTTTAGTAATACTAGGAAACAAAATTTCCACTTCCTCCCCTTCTCCCTCTTCCCTCCCGCTCCCCCACTCACCCTCTCCCCCTCCAGTACCCTGCCCTGTGGGAAGTCCAAGGCCCTCCCCCCTCCATTCAGGCTTAGGAAGGTGTGTATCCAACAGTTCCTGGGGATCCCATCCCTCTGTGAGCATGTGCCTGTGTGTGCACATACACACACACACTCAAATAAATATGAAAGCCAGTCCTTTTTTATTTATTCAAACAAGTGATGTGCTGTTATTTTTGCCAAGTAGAGTCACATTGGTAGGCCTGGCCCGTGTTCTTGGAGAGAGGATTTCCAAAAGGTAAGAGACCAGAATTTAAGATTCACAGGGTCCATCGTTGGTAGGGTAGAATTATAGGCAAGGCCAAATGCTGGTGACGGACGCCAACCTCAGAAGGAGACTTGTTGAAAATGGAAAGTAGGGAGAAACAAATCCGCTGTGGGCGGAACACGATAGGCTGGATAAACAAACTTCTGAGGGTCACTCTTCAGCCCTGCTGTTTAACAGGTTGGGAAAGTTAGCGAATCACAGCCTCTCAGAAACAAAGCATTCTGTTTTATAGGTAATAATGGTCAAATAATTCTATAGAAGGCAGCTATCTGCCCTCACTAAAACACTTCCAACAGCTGTGCCAGAGAGAGGTGGCGCACGCCTTTAATGCCAGCGCTCAGGAGGCAGGGTCAGGCAGATCTCTGAGTTCAAGCCCAGCCTGCTCTCTTCAGAGCAAGTTCCAGGTCAGGGCCACATAGAGAAACTCTGTCTTGAAAAACCAAAACAAACAAAACAAACCTCGCAAAACTTCCAACAATTTACCTTGACAATGAACTCAAGAAAAATCCCAGCTATTGTGTGGCTGCCTTCCCCTCACAGAATGTGCTATCAGGTTGCTCTCAGACTTCATTGGTCCCAGCAAGAAAGACATTTTACATCACAAAACCAAGTGTGGTGGCCAAGGCGGCACCACCAGCTCCAGCAGTGATTCCAACTCCAGGTGTTAAGGGAAGGGGGTAAGGCCAGAAGATCCCGAGTTCCGGCTCAGCCCAGACACGTTTTCTGAAATTCTGGCTCAAAAACACACACCCCCCAAGTACATTTTGCATCACATTTAAATGCATCGTATTTAGCAAAATTCAAGTTTCACAGCAAAATACTCAGTCTTGCTATGGATGGGATAGTGATTTTTCCCCCATTCCATCCTACCCGGTAAAGAAAAGTGTAAGCTGATAGACGCCACGGAATTCATCAGTCTCAACCACTTGGCCCCTTTCACAGTTTGAAAAATGTAGGCCTTCAGCTTTACAACGTTTGGGGGTCCAGTTTCATCATGTCTCCTGCCTTCTAGACAAAGAACAGCAAAACCCCAACACAGTTGTGATCTCGCTTGGGAAACACTCGGTTAGGTATTTATTTTTAAGGTTTATTTTTAGGTGTATTGGTGTTTTGGCCACGTTTATGTCTCTGCACCACGTGTCTGATGTGGCCACAGAAGACAGAAAAGAACCTTGGATCCCCTGGAACTGGAGTTACAAAGAGTAATATTCAAATGTATAAACTGATACACAAACCAGGCCATTTTGGAAAGAAGTGCCATCAGTAATTAAAGTAGGAGGGTCTGGGCTAGCGTGAGGGCTTCCTGGGCAACAACACAGTGTCTCCAGGTGAGGGCTGGCGGTCACAGTAGTGCCACGTGACTGATGAGCCTGAACCTGGGTTCTCCAGAAGGGCAGCAATGCTCTTAACCAGTGAGCTATCTCTCCAGGCCCAGTCATGCAGTTTTGATTGGCTGTTCGGAAGACTCCAACTGGTGATAGAAAAAAAGCCTTTTGTTTTGGTCATGTACTGTTCAGGTTCTGACTGTCCAGAAAGTCAGATTAAGATTGCACACACACACACACACACACACACACACACACACACACACACACACATTTAACTTCGCAGGTATGGCTCTTTCCTAACTAGCCTGTAATATGAACCACCAATAAATCCAAAGGACAATAGATCTAGCTGTATTGCAAATTGCAGCCATAACCACCAAACCAGAGAACTTCCGGAACACCTCTGACAGGGCAGAGATTTACCTGGAATGAAAAAGTGGTTTAAGACCTTTCGATTTTTATCAGCTGAAACCTGATATGAAGGAATGTCCCGGGGCTCCTCTGGAGCCCACCACTAAGATTTTTCTGACGAGAGTAGAGACCGTATTAGTAAGGAGTACGGCCGCACGGAAGGTAATCAAGACTTTTCCGCCTTGATTGTACGTCCAATTCCTAACCTCTCCGCCCCATGGGGAGGCTGTCGGCACAGACTTCAAACTTGAACAATTTGAGGGCTGTACAAGACAGGACAGGTTTATAAAGTCCTGCACTCACGGCTTAGAAAACGGCCCTGAGGTCTGAGGAGGGAACCCTGAAGGCAGGCCGAAAAAGGCTCTCCTGGGTCTTAATGACTCAGCCTAGAATGACAGTGGCCCTTGAGAGGGACGAGGGGACGTGCGGTACTGAAGTTAGACTTTTGTTTAAGTGCGACTGGCAGGACCAGAGTAGAAGGTGTAGGGTGAGGAACACAGGGTGGAAAGGGGAAATAGGGTCCTGCCCTGTCAATCACGAACACTGGCACAGGCTGAAGGCACCCCAAGTCTTACGTGCCACGGAAATAGGCAGCGGTACAGATTTCCTCAGGAAAACATTGAAGGCAAAAATCGTGATCACACCCAGTCCTTTCCTCTGTGCCCAGCCCAATCTCTCCCACGTCCCCCAAAGGAAGAGAGCACGAGGTCAAACTCGTTTGTTTATTCCTTCATTCAACTAGCATTTCTCTCTCCTCGAGGGTCTTTGTTCAACAGAAAAGGAAGGGCCCTCGCCTTTCCGGCAGCACCGAATATTCTAGTCTAAGGGGCCCCCTGAGCCGCCCGACTCTGCAAGACCACAGCCCCAGCGAGGGATCCGGGCTGCAGAGAAAGCTCCAGGCCTGCATTCCAACAAGGGCGCGCTTGGTGGAGGCCCGGGGAGGTGGCTAACAGCAACGCTCAGCGTGGGGTGGGGTGGTGGCAGGAGGGAGAGTGTCCGCCAAGGGGTGGCCAGGACGCTCCTAGGCGGCCTCAGCAGAGCTGGATCCCCCAGCCCCGACCCCTTTTTAGGGGATCTGGTTTTCTGGTCAAACGTAAATCTCTCCAACTATGCTGTCCCACGTGCACACCAAAAGTCTATCCTGAAACGGGACTGCTAGCCGCCCTAATCGGCAGGCTAGTTCTGGGGAGGAGAGTGAAAGCAGATCTAGGTGGAAAGATCGAGAACACAATCCAACCATCAGGGTAGCGTGGCAGCGCTGGCTCAAGTTTCGCGTACATCTTAAGGCACCGGCTGGAAAAGGTTTAGAATTGGGGGTACACACATGCAAGATGTGTCCCCGAAATGCAGTGTTGGTGACTGGGATGGGAGGGAAATCTTCTGGGAGCTGGCTCCTGACGGCAGCCGCGGGGGACGGCCACCCACGGGGCTGCGGTGCACGGGCTTGCGGAGCCGCAAGGAAGCGGGGTGCGACCGCCCCTCCCCCGAATTGGGGTGCGGGGTAGCGGGGCGGGCGGGAGGCCGCTGGAGGGAAAGGGACGCGGCCTGGAGGCGGAGCCCAGGTGCTGTTGATACACAAAGAGCAGCCGCCAGCCCCGCCCACTGACGCGGCGCCCGCCGCTATAACTCGGCGCTCGCGAGGCAGCTCCACACCGCGCCACGCCGCCGCCCGCGCTGGAGGATCGTGATCGCCATTCCCCCGCTTTAAAAAAAAATAAAGAAGAAAAGGAAGAAAAAGCTGATCATAATTTAATTAAAGTCAATCTCTCTAAAGCCTGTTGGATTGCGGGGATCGTTAGAGAATCTGTCGCTGTTATTTTCGTCCCGTCTTTTTACGATCTTGGTGTGACCGAGACAGCCTGCGGGAGACGCTGCCGAGTGGTGGGCCAGCCCGGAGGGAGAGCGCCGAGGTGAGGCGGGGGAGGGGCGGCGGCGGGAGCGGGGTCTGCGGGTGGGCGGGCAGCCGGCCGCAGCCTCCCATTAGGGGAAGCGGGGAGCCGCGCGGGCGCGGGGTTGCTCTCGTCTGCTGCAAGCCGGGTCTAGTGACCCGAACGTGAAACCAATCCGGACACGGGGAAAAGAGGCGAGCGGCGAGGGTTTGACAATCGCCCCTCGGTATTGCATCAGTTCCTCCCGGGGCAGAGGAGGGGCCGGGGACCGGGGACCCAAGGCGGCTGGAGAGCTCGGCGTGTCGCTTGTAAACATGCTCTGGCTGAGGGGGACACCGGGCTGGGCGCCGAGGTGGCTGGAGGGGGCGCCGCGGCGGGCGCATCTTTGTTCTCGCGGTCCCCTTCGCCGGTACTTTTCCGCCCCTCGCCGCGCCCCCGCCCCTCGCTCGCCTGGTACTTTTCCACTCGCCTGGCGGGGGATGAATCAGCCGCGCTGCGCCGCCCGGCGGCGTCACGTGGTCAGGGGTGGGCAGGCGCTGCAGTCCTGACGCCGCCTCTACCTTCGCAGGCTTGCAGCCTCGAGGGCCAGTGCGCCGCCAAGGACAAAAGGAACCCCGCGCCGGACGCACACTTCCGATCAGCATGAAGAAGACCGAAATGGGAAGGTTCAACATCTCCCCGGATGAGGACAGCAGCAGCTACAGCTCCAACAGTGACTTCAACTACTCCTACCCCACCAAGCAGGCTGCTCTGAAAAGGTGGGAGAAGTGCGCTTTGCAAAAATAATAGATAAACAAATAAGAACTAGCACACATCGCCTCGGGTTGGAGGGATGGCTCAGCGGTCACAGGCTAACGCCCACTCGGGGCCCTAGGATACTTGCCCGGGGCCCCCAGCCTCTTGCTCTTAGCCCCGGAGAGAGTAGCCTACTAGATTGCCCGGTTGTTAACTGCATGACCAACGGTATCTCAGGAAAGACTTTACTCCTTAGGCATTAACTAAAAGGTGCCGTAGCCGAACCGAAGGGCTGTTTTACTTTATGTACGTTAAAACACGATTTTGCCTATCCCTCGGTCGGGTTACAATTACACTTTTTTAAAATTTTATTTTTGCAGCCATTACGTGGATGTGGATCCTGAAAACCAGAACTTTTTACTTGAATCCAATTTGGGGAAGAAGAAGTATGAAACTGACTTTGTAAGTTGAAAATATTGTGTCTTAAGTGCCTGGCTTTATGGAGTAAAAGAATAGTGTTTTAGATTTCAAATCTAACTTGCCCAAAGCTGCTTTTCTCCTTTTAATTATTGTTATATGTTTGGTTATCGTTTCCCTCTGTGTAGCATCCAGGTACTACTTCCTTTGGAATGTCAGTATTTAATCTGAGCAATGCGATTGTGGGCAGTGGAATCCTTGGGCTTTCTTATGCCATGGCTAATACTGGAATTGCTCTTTTTATGTAAGTATGTGTAAGTAGTGAGCCTGCCATGCAGGGCAGTTAATATGAATAAACATATTTTGGCTCCAGAAAAGAATTTGCAGTTCAAATAGCTGATTTAGAAATCGTTTAAACTTTGACGTGCGAGAAATCCGAAACTCTTGTCTTACTACATACTATACAACACCAAGAAAGCAGGTTAGATAGAATGTTGGGTAGCGCTTGACACTGACTGCTTGAGTCCAGTGAGAAAGTATTGAGTTTAGAGTGACTCTAATGTCTGATTCAAAACAGAAGCCAAGGTTACAGTAAGTGAAGTGGCTCCAGTTGGCTTTCACAAGTTGACAGTCCCCCTAAAACCTGTGGCCCTTAAACATAAGGAAAAAAAAAAAGTTCTGGATAGAGGTGTGGTGATATTTACCTTGCCTAGAACATGCTGGTTTTAGGACAAGTGAGTCATAGTTTTCTGGATGCTAAAATGCAAACTCCATTTTTTTAAAGATGTTTTTCCGGATCTGTATGATGCCTGAATATTTTAAATATGAGCCTACTAATTGTTTCAAAAGTTAATTAGCTGGTCCTCTGATTTCTAAAATCTCTGGTTAGAGGTTGCAAAATGGTTCTTAACCCATTTTGGGGTCACTGACCCTTGGGGGTTGTGATTGAAGAGTCATGGGCTATAAAAGTACCAGTCAGTGGTAGAGTGCCTGCCTCGCATCCACGACTCCTGGTGTGATTCCCAGTGCTCTCAGAAAAGCAGGGGGCAAGAAGTACTCCTTCCAAGGACAGAAGCACGCACAAGTGTCAGTGTATGGTTTTCAGTGTTTTAAGTTCCAAACCGCCTGTAGATGTGTGGTTGACAGTTTCCGTAGAAGGCCCTCTAACGTCACCAGAACCACACACACTCTACAATTAATGTCCCTTCCCTTCGTGACAGTTATGTTTTGGTTAGCTGACCGCTACCTTCCACTCAAGTTATTTTCTCCAATGTTTATGAGAAGAAAAACTCAGCTTTATGAAATTCCACAATAATTAATGTTAAGCCTGACATTGGATACTAAAAGCGTTAGGGTAAGGGTCTTGGAGGCATTTCTTGCTAAAATGAAGCCCCAGGACCTTTAGCTATAGAACATTCCGAAATCTCAATTTTTGATGGGGCTCTACATGTTTGAAACCCTTTCTGGCTCTTGCCACGAGAACTGGAAACTTTAAAATGCTACCAATGTGGTTATGGGTGGCTGCTTCATAACTGAAAGGAAAACTTACCGTGTAACCCTTGAACTTTTGGAATTCTACTTTAAATAGCTTAATTTGTATTTGATTAACCATTTTAATAAATGGCCAAATGATACCAAGATTGTGCGAGTTTTTATTCTTCCTTATTTACATTGTAAAGGTAAATGGGCCAGAAGCCACGTGCAAGAAATGACAAGTTGACCTTTTAAGGAGAGTTAATCTTGAGGTTGAAAGTGACCTCGAGGGGCATGAAATCCATTGGAAAGACAGTACCTAATTTGTTATAGTTTTTTTTTTAATTGACTTTTTCTGAGAGGTCAAGCAAATAGTGTCACCTCAAGCCCGGGTGTCCTGCCATTCTGACCTTAGGATGGAAGTCACAGCCTGTGTTCTGTGCTGCTGACGCCTTTTTCCCCCTTGGCCAGCACCTTACATAGTGTACAGTTTGCCCATACAAGGTCAGAATTTATGTGGCTGTCTCATTTGCATATTTGCTGGGGTTTTTTTCTGTTAATTAGTGTGTTGTTTGCCTTCATAGAAGGAAAGTGGAACTTGGCTGAGAAACTCAGGAGAGCAGTGGTGTTAGACCCTTTCCTCCTTGTGTACACTCCCTCAAGTGGAAGGGTGAAGCTGAGCTCACTCGTTCTAGAGTTCTCTACTGGGGCACATCTTTTTGTGTCTTCCCAGTCACCTAATTTGTTAAGAGTTTTTTTTAATTGACTTTCTGAGAGGTCAAGCAAATAGTGTCACCTCAAGCCCGGGTGTCACTTCTCTGATTTGTTAGTAGTTTTTTGTTTTTTTTAAATACTGTCTGACGAAATGTTAGTTCCACTTCCGCCCGTCTTCTTTTCTCAGTCTGTCTGGTCCATGGGGTCTTGGCCTTTCCTTACCCATCTATTGAATGGCATAAAAGCCTTGTGGACTAAGTTTAATGGCAAGTTTTAAGTGAAACTGTTAGGAACACATGGCAGGTATATAGATAATTATGGTCCCAGAACCAGAGTACAAGTTTCTACTTCCCGAGACCTGGGGCTTTGCAGAGTTCCCTGCATTGGGCACAGTGGGCATGGCTTCATTTAATACAGCGGAGCTCACCTGTTCGCTGCTGTAGTGTCAGTCAAGGTCGAGAGAGGGACCACCACTGGTTGTGCTGTGGAAGGGAGGTGGTAAGTGGATAGCCCTGCTTGCTTGTAACAGTGTGCCTTTTCCTTTTCTCAGAATTCTCTTGACATTTGTGTCGATATTTTCCTTGTACTCTGTTCATCTCCTCTTGAAGACTGCCAATGAAGGAGGTAGGTGGCATTCTCGGTCCGCCCCTGCCCGCCCCGAGTAATCTGCCTATCCTGGTTTGGGATGGGGTAGAGCTTCCAGAGGGCTTCATTCCTCTGTGCTCTTCTGTGCAGGGTCTTTGTTATATGAACAGTTGGGGCATAAGGCGTTTGGACTGGCTGGGAAGCTCGCAGCCTCCGGCTCGATCACAATGCAGAACATTGGAGGTACGTTCTGAAAGGGCACTTTGGGTAGGCTTCGTTGAGTAGTAGCACAAGGTGGTGACACATGACCTCGGTGTCACAGGCCACATTTTGCACTTGTAATGGTTTAATTTTGTTTTCCTCCAGCTATGTCAAGCTACCTCTTCATAGTGAAATATGAGTTACCTTTGGTGATCAAGGCTTTAATGAACATTGAAGATACAAATGGGTAGGTGCTAAGTAAGGTTACTGCATAGAAACAATCGCAGATACTTTTTTTCTTTTTCTTTTTTTTCTTTTGGTCAAAGTTGAATATAAATAAAACAGTTCATCAGTAAGTTTTCCACAAGTATTCTTGTCCGTACTTAACTCCTGATAGGGAAGTGCCCCCCCTCCCCCGCCTCCCAGAGCGATGTGGACTTGTACAGCGGTTTGCACTTAACTCAGAATAACAAGTACGCCAACCTGGCTGCGGAACTTCTCTAGTGCTCGAATTCATCTGTTTATATTCCATTTGCTACAGTTGCTGGCTGTAGAGTTGTTTAAGACAGAAAGTCGTGCCCCCCCCCCCCCCCCCCCCCCCCCCCCCCGCCAAAAAAAAAATACCAGTCATGCTTAAAATAGTTAAATGAAGAAAACCAGAAACTGCCCGGCTGTGCTGTAGAAAGTGAAGTCTCCCAGCAGTTCCTCATTCCTGGGAGGAAGGGGTCTAATGTAAACAGCCAGGCTCATCTGCTTTCCAACTTGCTCACACAGGGACGTGTGGCTCCCACTGTGTGCTCACACAGGGACGTGTGGCTCTCAGTGTGCGCTTCGAGGCGTGGTTCATCATGCCGATCTTCAGCAGTGTTTTTCAGTGGTGTTCTTGTTACTGTCATGAGTGGAGTGGAGCCCGTGAGGAGCTAGAACTTAAAAATAGTGCTTTTTAAGAACGAATGGCGCCGGGCGGTGGTGGTGCACGCCTTTAACCCCAGCACTCGGGAGGCAGAGGCAGGAGGATCTCTGAGTTTGAAGGCAGCCTGGTCTACAAAAGCTAGTGCCAGGACGGGCTCCAAAGCTACAGAGAAACCCTGTCTCGAAAAACCAAAATAAATAAAAATATTTTAAAAAAAGAAGGAATGGCTTTACCCTGAGACAGGGTCTCCTTGAGACAGGGTCTCCTTGTTTAATTCTAGCTGGCCTGGACCTCAAATAGTCCGCCTGCCTCTGCCTCTGGGATGGAACATGCAAGTGCGCGCCACTACCATGCCCAGCGAGACTAGGCCTTGGTTACTAGAACTTAGGGAAATTTAGTTTCAGAAATGGCCTTTTGACTATAGTTTATTCTGGCATTAAGGTGGGTTTAGATGTTACTATGATCTGAAATAAATTCTGATCGAGTGGGGGTTTGGTTCAGACTAGTTTGGGGGAGGAGAGTGGTTGCCTGTGAATTTTAATCTAAGTGGAAATTTCCTTAGTGAAATGCTTAATGACTGTACTTGCTGATAACTGTCTGAAGAATCTCGCCGTAGTTCCTTCTCTCCTTGGATAGAAATTACAGGCGAGAACTATGTTGTCGGTGTACGGTTCTTAGAGATAAGCTTGCCAGCTGCACAGAGCAGCCTTGTTCCCTACACTAGTATCAAGCTTTAAGACGTGTTTTATGTTATGAATCAGCTGGCAGTCTTCCCAGAGCAGAGAATGGCGCAGAGGCTCCTGCCTTTCACCCCCACCTCTAACCTGACTGCGCGCTCAGTTAAACTGCCCTTTCATGCGTGTTGTTAGACGTGTCGTTGATTTTTGCCCTTTCTCGTCTCTCCTAGATTGTGGTATCTGAATGGTGACTACCTGGTCCTGTTGGTGTCCTTGGTGCTTATCCTCCCGTTGTCGCTGCTGAGAAATCTAGGTGAGCGAGACACTTTGCTACTTTATTTTTTTGTTTTGTTTCAAGGCCGGGTTTCTCTGTAGCTTTGGAGCCTATCCTGAAACTTGCTCTGTAGACCAGGCTGGCCTTCTTAGTGCTGCGATTGCAAAGGTAAAAGATGTGCGCCGCCACAGCTGGCCTGGCGAGCCAGCAGTTCCTAAGGGGTGTTGCTACTTATTGGTGCACTGAAGGCTAGAAGGCTCCCAGCACCTGGTGTTGGGAATGGCAGTGTGACACACTTACAGCGTAGCAGTGGAGCCCCCAACTGGTCATAGCACGCCATTGCTAGCCCTAGTGTCTTTCAGTCTGTGTTCCTGCTAGATTAACCCGGAACTCTTCTCTTCTGCCTCTCCAGGGTACTTGGGGTACACCAGTGGCCTCTCCTTGCTGTGTATGATGTTCTTTCTGATTGTGGTAGGTAACAGTTTCTCCTTTTGGAAAATACCCTTTTAAACACTCTGTCAGGTTACTGTGCTTAACGAATGTGAAAATACGTTTCAGGTGATTTGCAAGAAGTTTCAGATTCCTTGCCCTGTAGAAGCTTTGATGATCAATGAAACTGTGAACGCCACATCAGCGCTGGCCCTCCTGGCGTCTAACGTGACGTCCAACGCCACCGTCTCCGACTGTTGCACGCCGCGTTACTTTATCTTCAACTCACAGGTAACTAGTTGCCATCCTGCCTTCTAGAAAGAAATTTTTAGGAAGGGACAGGAGAAAAAGAAATTGCCCATTAGGAATTTTAAAACATGTCTTGAGAGAAATTGAGGCTGGATGATCGATAATGCTATTTATAGAGGGTGGGGAGGAGAACTAGACAGAAGTCTCAGGTTCTCCTGTGACTAGGAATACAAGCGAACCAGGCGCATGGCCTCAAAGTGGCGCGTCTCAGGTGGTCTTGGTCATACTTGGGAAACAAAATTGAAGAGTGGGGGTAATTAGGCAGCAGTGAGGCTCTCCAGGCTTTGGTGTAAATCCCTGAAGCACCGCCAGGGACTACCAAGGGTATGCCACGGGGTGTGAATGCAGTGGTGTGTCTCTTTCAGACCGTGTACGCCGTGCCAATCCTGACCTTCTCCTTTGTCTGCCATCCTGCTATTCTTCCCATCTATGAAGAGCTGAAAGGGTAGGGACTTGACCTTTTCTGACTGTGATTGGCAGCCCCGACAGTAGCTTGTAACTTGCTGGTTTCGCTGACCATCACACGCGCTCTGTTGTGCTTGTGCAGACGCAGCCGCAGGAGGATGATGAACGTGTCCAAGATTTCTTTCTTCGCCATGTTTCTGATGTACCTGCTTGCTGCTCTCTTTGGATACCTGACATTTTACGGTAAGTGATGCCTAATCTCAGGAAGAGAAACACTCGTTTGTTGGAACCGATATCGTGTGTGTATCTTTGCTTGTAAGAAGTCCCCTTCCGGTCCAGATTCAGAAGCGGATGTGAGCCATTTGCTGATGTTTCTGTGACGTCCTTGCCTCTGTTGCGCTCCCGCTGCCTCTGCTCCCGCCGTTAGCTGTAACTAACACAACACACACGTTTGTGCTCACACACTAAGCCAGAGTTGGATTAGGTGCTTAGCCCCTGTTCTTACTGGAGGTCATGTGGCGAAATCTCAGTATTCAGAAAAAAATTTCCTCCAATGTTACTTTAATTGCATTAATCATAATTCCAGATTAATCTCATTAGCCTTAGTTTGTAGTCATTGTGAGAGTGCGGCTTTCACTGAGTCCGCTCTCCTCCTTGATCCCTCACTGAAAGCTTTTTCTGCTGTGTCCCCACATGTGAGTCCGCTCTCCTCCTTGATCCCTCACTGAAAGCTTTTTCTGCTGTGTCCCCACAGGACAGGTCGAGTCGGAACTGCTGCACACCTACTCCTCAATCGTGGGGACTGACATTCTCCTCCTGATTGTCCGTTTGGCTGTGTTGATGGCTGTCACCCTCACGGTGCCGGTGGTTATTTTCCCGGTAGGTAGCCGCCTGCTCCTGCACAGCTATGATGAGCCTGGGTGTGGAGATTTAAGGAGGGAGACTGCAGCAGGGCCACACTGGGGGAGGTTTGCAGGGATGAGTAGTGGCGGGGTGCAGGCTCCAGATCGTCACGGGGCAGCAAACAGGAGGGAGGGGCATCAGTTCTAGAAAAACTGCCGTTGATACGTTGTAAATTGCTTGTGAATTCTTTGCACTAATTAAAGTAGGATTGCTAAAACAAGCGATACTTTTTTTTTCAGATCCGGAGTTCCATCACTCACTTACTGTGTGCTGCAAAGGAGTTCAGTTGGTGGCGTCACAGTGTCATCACCGTGGCTATCTTGTCCTTTACCAACTTGCTTGTCATCTTTGTCCCCACCATTAGGGACATCTTTGGTTTCATTGGTAAGTTCTGATTTACATGCCTAAGGATATTGAGCCTTCAGACTAGACTCATTGAGTTCTCAAAGGATAAACGTCCTTTTTTACAGGTGCGTCGGCAGCTGCCATGCTGATTTTTATTCTTCCATCTGCCTTCTACATCAAGTTAGTGAAGAAAGAACCTATGAGATCTGTGCAAAAGATTGGGGTGAGTGAGCGGTGACGGTAAAACCAGTAGTTATTTTCAGTCTCTCCTGAAGTTCTAGCAGTGAAATACTTAACAAAGGCTGCTGTGCACTAGAAACATAATTGCAGAAAGGTGCTAAACTCCTGCCCTGTGATGGGTGCCAGTGTGCACAGCAAGGAAGGTGAGGGTGTTATCTAAATGAGACCGTCCTTGAGTAGGACTCTGGGGGCTTCTGAATGCGTTCACGGCTGTATTCATCCTTAGGTTTGCTAGCATCTTGTTTCAAAGGGCAAACTGTGCCAAGCACAAACCATGCTCTTTGGAATCAGAATCCTAGCAGGGGAACGCAGGAATAAAAAAATGCCAGCCCTGTGGGGTATTGAGAATAAGAGACCATCAGCCCTACTGTCTGACCACTAATTGTGGTCTAAGAATGAGGTTAGGAGTAAATGGGGTGAACTTTTCTTGGGGAGACAAACTAATAAGCACAGACACCGGCAAACCAAGGTCTAACGTGGGAAGGTCTACACTGTGTGAAGATGTATTGCTGTAATTGGGGTGATTAAAAAGCTGAACAGCCAATAATCAAAAGGTATAGGCGGGATATCCAGGGAGAGAAAGGAAGAGGAGAGGACATGGGAAGCGTTAGTGGGAGAGTGGTAATGTCACGGGCTAGAAGGTGGATTAATACAAATGGGCTACTTTAAGTTACCGGAACTGTTAGGAGCAAGCCTAAGCTGGGAGTCAAACCTTCATGAGTCAACCCCTCCAATCTATACGTTTATTGATTATAGGGACATGGGTGAGAAATTACAGGTTCATGAATAGCTGTACCAACATATAGAAGCCTTCTGTGCTCTAAGTAACTTTGATCCCTTAACAGTTTGTATTTAGTCAGGTAAGAGAGTATTGTAACAGGTGTGATTCTAGCATCCGCCCTGATGAGTTTTCTCTGCTTCCTGCAGGCCCTGTTGTTCTTCATCAGTGGCATAGTGGTGATGACCGGAAGTATGGCCTTGATTGTTCTGGATTGGGTACACAATGCCTCTACAGGTGGCCACTAATGGCAACACTCAAACTCAACGGTCCATCTGCCACCAGTGTTGAGTCAACACTCAACTTGCTCAGAAATTTCACCTGATGCTTTCGGTTCACTTCCTTTTGAAGTGCAGATTCCTCGCTGGTTCTTCTGGATGCAGAATAAGTGGAACTTTTTTTTATTTTGTTTTGATTTCGGTTTTTTTATTTTTTTAAGAAACTTATCTGTGTGTTAAGGAATGGATATTAACAGCAAAACCACGAGTCTTGGGTTAAGGGAAGTGACTATTTATTCCATTCCAGAGAATGGACGAACTTTTAACTTTTTATCAAGCCACATGCTTGGCTGTGTCATTGTTTAACCTTGGATATTTTATGATTTTACTTGAATGTGCCTAATGGAACCATTCGATGTGAAAAACACTTAATTTACAGCAAAGTATTGAAATAAGCATTGAGAAAAACACTTATTTTTTGTACCAAAAAATACTTTAAAAGACCTCAGAAGCACTATTTTACTTTGAAGAAGTTGCATTTTTTGAACTTTATCCAGAACCAGTTGTCAATAAACTCCGTAACACAATTTCATTGATATTTAAAAACGAATATTATTAGTATTATGAAATTATTTGCCTTTTTTGTAGGCATTATAAGCCAAATACTTTTTTACCCAAAATCATTTTCGGGGAAAATGTTAAGAAAAATTGTATCATGAATTAGCATAGTTTGTTTTGTTTGTTCAAATTTCACTTTAATTGGTAGCTGCTGCACCAGATCCGGTGAACACTGTTCATCAGTTTCTTTGCTTCCAGATAATTGGCTCATTAAATCTAAAATGTTTATGTCTTCAGCCGAGTAGGCTGAAAAGCAGTGCAGATATTTCTGTTGGAAATGAAATAACTGATTTTGAGGTACCAAACAGTTTGTGCAATTGGGTAAGACAGGGTTTATTCAGTTGCGTGTGTCTCCAGAGTTGTATTGTCAGCTCTCTGAGTCGAGCTTTTGGGCCTGCCCTTTAAAACATCGTTTCCAGAAGTGAAAATGGCGCCTGATGGCAGTAGGCCAGAACTCTCCAGCAGGAAGTACAGCTTGCAAGTGCTCATCTGCTGGAAGCACAATTTACTTGACAACACGTGGCTCATGTGTTCCTGCTGCCTCTGCAGTAGAGGTCTGACCCCCAGGCTGCACCGAGGCCTGTGCACCGCCAGTTCAGAAAGACCACTGGGTTTCCCGAGCAGTAAGCTTTTTCCAAACTCGCACTGGGTTGTCATCTCATTCTTGTAACAATGCAGAATTATTTGTTTACATCGAACAAATGATTAGCTAGGGGAAACAGTACAGCCTGGTTGTACTTAGTTCCTGGTCCAGCTGCATGCTTCCTTTCCATTTCAATTCCAGTTCAAAGTGAAAACATTGCTTTGAAGCTTGGCTTTAAGAGAACATTTATTGTATGTTAACGGTGTATGTTGAATATATTAAATAATGTGGTACTTTGCTCATCAGGCATAATGTCAAAGATCTGATAGACATAATTCCATTAAGTGGTTGAGGGAAGCAAGTGGAATCATCAGTTGGTCATCTGGTTCTTGAGGTTATCTCTTGAACGAAATATTTTTAGTTTGAGGCAAGGGCCAGAAATGTGGCACACATGGTTCTTGTTACACAGCCTTATATATGTGGCTAAATTCATAGGCAAGATTTGTCTGCTAAAGACCCTCGCAGACCAGAAGATACCTGATAGTGCTGCGTTTAAGACCAATGGTCCATTGTATCCCGAAGATGAAATCCGGGGACCATCCAGAAGCAGAGGCAGTGAGAAAACACTCTACCGTGCTGCTTTCATGGCCTCCAAATCCAGAACCTCACCTGGAGTTCCACGAATTCGCAATTCTGCTTGAAGTCCTGGAAAGAGTTGCTGATAAGACCTGCCTGGGATGTTGAGAAAACAAGCATCCAAGAGAAGGTGTCATGGCAACCAAAAAGACATGGAGGAGAAAATCCTGTTCATGGTCAATCAGCTTGAACTTTCCAAATCTTTTTGTGAATTAAGGTTCAAAATGAATTTTTAGGCCAAATTCCAACGCTTGAGGCTATGTTATCTATCTGCCTTGAGGTTCCGAAACTGAATCCCCGTTCATGAGCAGTCTTCAGTATTAAAACCACTGTCCTGTCACCTCATGTTGCATTGTCTTCCATGGACATTTCAGTTATGACTGTACTGTTATTTATAGAGCAGCATTAATCCATTAAAGCTAACCTATTTTTCAATATTTATGATAAACTGTAAATACAATGTCCATATGTATTTGTAAATAGATTGTATATACTGTTGGACCTGGGTTTTGCGTTCAAATGTATATATATTCCCCTAAGTTTCTGAACTGCATTTTGATGAGCTTACATTATATATAAGTCCGCAAAGTACTTGTACAGAGAATTCCATATCAGAAATTGACATTGTATATAAATACGGAAATTGAAAATACTTGTTTAAATTGTATTTGCAATAAACCGGACTTCTATTTGGGTTCAAATCTTACATTTTAAATGAGGTTTAAATTTCCAAAATGCAGTCGCTATCTGGTAACATGTCACGTGGTCACAATGGAAACCACGAGAGCCTCGGTTGTGTACATAGTGTAAATGTCCCCACTGTACTGTAGAGGCCAACATGCCCCGGCTTGTTGGCAAGGAGTGCTACACCGGTTTCAATGAAACAATGTATGTTTTGTTTTAACTAAACTAAAATAAATACATGCTTAATCCTAAGCAACAGCCTCTTCTTTTGGGTAGTGGGATGAGGTGTGTTATCAGGTGCCTTGTAAGACTGCCCGGCACTCATGACACTCAACGACGTGAAGACAGCCTTGTTTTCACAAAGCTCCCCGGGTTCACAGATTTATGTTGGAGTTGGAGATGCAGGCTTATCTCTGCCGGAGATAACCGCCCTTTTTTGTAGTGTACAAAGCCCACAGCAGTGCTATTTGCCTTTAGGAGGCTAGCCTGGAACACTCTTAAGGAGTGGGTCTGCAAGGAAATTAGGTTTGTTTTGATGGGTGTGTGATACAATGGCATGACTTCCTTAGGAACTGGAAAGATAACTGAATAGCTCAGCTATGGCCTGAGCCTTAGGCTTAGGGCAGATAAAAAGAAAATAGCTGGAGAAGGTTTTATTGACAAACCCTGAGAAAATAACATCCAAGTTTGCAGTGTGGTTACCAGATCTGGCACATGTTTTTCTATCCTTTTGGAGCCTGTCCTGGAGGCTCTGTGAACCAGGTTAGCCTAACAAAGATCTGCCTATCTGCCTCCCAAGTGCTGGGATTAAAGACAATACCACCGCCTGACGCTCTTAAATTTAACTGGCATCCAAATGTTGGACACCTACTTTGTGCAGTTAACATGGGAATGAATGGTTCTGTCAACATTGGTTCTGAGACAGCGTCGTGTTACGCTACATTCCAAATGCCAATTTCTTTAAAATTAGGAATGCGTGTGGGTAGGCTCCCTAACCAGTGAGCCAGCCATTTCCAAGAGGTTCCACAGTCACTGGAACATTGAAGAAATACTTATTCCTCAGCCTGGTCTACAAGAGCTAGTTCCAGGGCGAGCAACAAAGCGACACAGAGAAACCCTGTCTCAAAAAACAAAAACAAAAAAAAAACAAAACAAGAAGAAATCCTTATTCCTAAAGACCTAAGGCGGTGTCTGGAGTGGGACACCGTCCCACCTGGAGAGGTGACATGCCTGCATTTCTGGAAGGAACTCGAAGGAAAGCTGCAGTTTAGCTTAAGCAGAAAGTGGCTGGTGGGACGGCCGGCTGGGGTGTTTGAGCGGATTATTAGACAAATAAATACTCAGTGGGTGGTCTTGCAAATATCGAATAGACTGTTCTAGAAACCAATGACAGTTGTGTTACAGTCTTGAAAAATCAAAAAAAAATCAATCAATAAATAAAACAATCCCGTAATAGAACCCATGAAGAACACAATAAACTGTTCTTTGGGTTTCTTCCCCCCCCCCCCCCCCCCAACAGGACACCAGCTTACTTTTAGACTGATCCAACTCATCACCCCTGTTTCTAACTACCTCATCACTCCCCCCACTTCCTGTAAACTTCACACCTTCCTGTTGCTGAGTTTACCTGCAGTTTCAGCCTGGTACCCCACATGACTGTCGAATGAACCAGGGCCCCTTATTCAGTATTATAGTTGAAGTGAGGCTCACATCTTTTAAAGCAAGAATTCAGTAAGTGCTCACGAATAAATCCAGCCCATGCCGTTAAAGTCAAAGTGATTTAAATATATGCACACAGAAATATAAATTACATGATCCACCTCCAGGTGGCAGAAGCCATCTTTGACCTCCACCACTTAAGGGGTTTGTTCAAGTTCCTGTCAGCTTTGACTGCCCCTCACTGACTGTGAAGAAAGACTTAATCCAAAGAGCCTGCTCGGAGACTTGGTGGTTCCTAGGGATTTGCCACTGGAAGGTTCTTTATGTTCGCGTTGAAGATTTTGTGATCATTGCCTGGACTAACAGACCTGCCGCAGTGGTTAGTCAGGCTGTTTGGCACAAACAACAAGTTTAACAATGTGCCCTTGGTTTCATTGTTGGCAGTCTTGGTTTCCCAAGTGGCAGAGCAGTGTGTTGCTCTGTAAGCAGTCCCTCTCCCAGGGAGCCTTGAGACTCCCTCGGGTGGTGTCTCATAGTTAGGGGAAAAAGAAAAAGAGCTCCCCTGTGTGGTCTCAGATAGGAAATGTCTCCCAAGGCCGTGCTGGCCTCCTAGAATCCTCTGTTAAGAGTCTTTTCCTGTTGCTTTTAGTCAACCGTCGTGGTCAGATGACCTGCTTTTGATTCTTAGAAATCTAACTATTATCAGCCAGTGACACAAATATGTTCTGATTTTTTTCCCTCGCTCATCTTGTCTCTTGTTGTCTCTAGGAAGAAGCGATTTTGGAGACCCAGAACCTCAAACAGTTAGCTCGGAAAGGAAAGGACGATTTTGCATGGCACACTCTTCCACATAGCAGGGGACTTCTGCAAGTCCCACTGGGGCATCTTTTCCTCTCAAGTTCCTTGGGCTGGGCTGTGAACTGGGGGAGTCTGCCCTTCCAAACCATAAATCACAGCCTGCTGCCTCTCCGTCTCCAGTAGGATTCCGCTCTGTCTTCTGACCCACCTATGCTCAAGAAATGAAAGCTTTGAGGCTGTCCCCATTGTTTCATCTTCCAGAGACGACA
The DNA here is from genome assembly GCF_018167655.1 of Microtus oregoni. Classification (NCBI taxonomy): domain Eukaryota; kingdom Metazoa; phylum Chordata; class Mammalia; order Rodentia; family Cricetidae; genus Microtus; species Microtus oregoni. Next base: position 2,583,799 of record NW_024544029.1, on the reverse strand, counting down.
GTATACTGGCCGTGTGCTTCCTTTTGTGTTCAGCTCCTGGGGGGCTACTCTCACTCTTCCTACGCGACTTCTCTGGGTGTCTTTCCTAACCACATACACATATAGTCAGGTTATCCTGAGTTCTGATGAGTTCAGTTTTTCTAGTGGAGTTGATTGAACATCTCTGAAATAGAGCCCAATCTATGATACAAGTTAAAACAAAAGGGACGTGCTGACATCTAACGTCTGAGTTCAACCCCTCCTCCTCTCAACGTCCTTCCATAACGAGCATCAAGGTCTGCCTTCACTTGGAGCCCTACAAAAGGCATGTGCCGTATCCAGCTCCAAATTCCTTCAGATCAAGCCCCCCAGATGGCTGAAATCCAATGCCTGGAGGCACAGGGTCCCCTTATAGGCTCCTGCCTAGTCCCAGGGGTATTTACTTCAGCACCACCCAATTGTCTTCTGATTACTGCAAAGCTCTTAGGGAAAATGGGCCTGGGGTTGGAGAGATGCTCAGAGGTTAAGAGCATTGCCTGCTCTTCCAAAGGTCCTGAGTTCAATTCCCAGCAACCACATGGTGGCTCACAACCATCTATAATGAGGTCTGGTGCCCTCTTCTGGCCAGCAGACATACAAACAGACAGAATATTGTATACAAGCCGGGCGGTGGTGGCGCATGCCTTTAATCCCAGCACTCGGGAGGCAGAGGCAGGCGGATCTCTGTGAGTTCGAGGCCAGCCTGGTCTAGAAGAGCTAGTTCCAGGACAGGAACCAAAAGCTACAGAGAAACCCTGTCTCAAAAAGTAAAAAAAAATTAAAAAAAAAAGAATATTGTATACATAATAAATAAATAAATATTTAAAAAAATAGGCCTCCCTGAGTATAGTGGTATATTATTTGCCTTTTAATAAACAAAGCTTGCCCGAAGATCAAAGTGCAAAGCAGCCACACTAGTCAGTCACACTAGGCCAGGGAGTTGTGGCACACACCTTTTATCCCAGGACTCCAGTGACAGAGGCAGATAGATCTCTGAATTCAAAACCACTCTGGGCTACACAGTCTGTCTAAAAGAGAAGCAGAGCTCACACAAAGGTGATTCCAGCACTCGGGATCCCATGCCTTTAATCCCAGCACTAGGGAGGTGGAGACAGGAAGGATCTGGCTGGGCGGAGAGAGGAATATAAAGGGGAAGAGACAGGAGCTCAGTGGGGTGTGGAGTCTGAGGTTGGTGGAGAGCATTGCAGGATCACCCTTTCCGTCTGAAGATTTGGTAAAGGTAAAGGTGGCTCTAATGGGTGGCTGCTTTGCTTTTCTGATCTTCAGGATGAACCCCAATATCTGTCTCGAGGTTTTTATTCTTTGTACTATTCCTGTGGGCAAACATGTTGCCCAATAGATATACAAATCCTTCCTTGTGTCTCTCTGGCAGAACAGGTGAAGAAAAGACACAAATGCCACAATATTTTATATGATCCTCAGTGAACAATGACGTCATTGAAGAGGATTACCTGGGCAGGAAGAAATAGGTGAGGCAAACCCCATAAAATAAAAGGCCTGTCCTTCAATTACAGCTAATTCTGAAGATATCATACACCAGGCCTCATGGTCATCCATTGCTTGAGAATTTAGGGAAATATTCTGGTTCTGAATATATATGCATATGTACACATATATAAATCTTATATACACATACACACTACATGGATAAACTTTATATATTATATATAAATTATTTATTATATAATATAGATATATATCATAACTATATCATATAAACTTTATATATTATATATAACATGTTATATATAATATATAAGCCATATATATAAACTTTCAGGGCTATAGCTTGATTTTTTTTTTTTTTTGGTTTTTTGAGACAGGGTTTCTCTGTGGCTTTGGAGCCTGTCCTGGAACTAGCTCTGTAGAGCAGGCTGGTCTCGAACTCACAGAGATCCGCCAGCCTCTGCCTCCCGAGTGCTGGGATTAAAGGCGTGCGCCACCATCGCCCGGCTAGCTTGATATTTTTACTGAATATGTAGCAAACACACCCATACATATATTAATTTTAAAATTAAAATATAATTACATTAGTTTCCCTTTTATACCTCCAATCCCTTCAGTGCCCCCCCCTTGTCCCACTCTAATTCATGGCCTCTTTAGTTGATACTGTTTATATATAATACTGAATGTATTAATGGATAAATATGCAATTGAAACCTGTTGAGTCCCTTTGGTGTTGTGTGTATGCAATGATTTCAGAGCTGAATATGGTTCTGAATAACTAATTGTGAGGTTCATCCCTGGGGAAGACTAGTTCTCCCTCTCTAAGCAGCTATTAGCTGCCCCTAACCAACATATTCTTTAAAATATTCACTTATTTATTTTAAATGTGTGAGTGTGTGTGTGTGCGCGCGCGCACGAGCGTTTGCCTGAGTGTATGTGTGTGTGCCATACGTAGAAGGCTGAGAAACAAATCTGAGTCCTCTGCAAGAGAAGTAAGGGTTCTTAACTCCCAAATCATCTCTCCAACTGCAAACATCATTTTTCAAAGTGAGTTATCTGGCAATGAGAGGAACCAACTATACTGAAGGTGCTGGTTTTATGGAGGCATCCTCAATAAACAACCGTTCATTTTCCTCAAGAGGAAACATGGCCATTCAGTTCTGCTAAATTATAAATGTTATGATGGTTTCTCTAATCTATCTCGGTTTATCGTGGATTCACTTTATAGTCGAAACCAAAAATAAACGATTTCTTTTCCTTTTCCTTCCATTTGCATCGTATTTCCCTTCCGAGTGACTGGAGTCTCAGGAGAGGGGGAACTCACAGTTCACAACCCTTCTGCTCCAGACGGAGGGACTGTATTTTTAAACCGATCCCTAAATAGAAAGATCCAAAGAAGGAAATATGTGGAATATGAAAATCTCTGCTGGAGATGTGAGGACCTCATACATTTGAAGCATTCTTCTCTCTAACTGCTCCAAAAGGAAACGCTCAGTATGGACAGGCTGCGTGGAAGGCAGGAGGCAAGCCACATTCCTTCTTGCTGTGGGGGAGAGACAATGAATTACATTTTTTTGAAAAGCGCTCTTTGTTCTCAGAAAGAAAAAAAAAAAAGCACATACAGACAGGAATTTGCCCCAAAGACTCCAGTTCCCAAAAGCCAGCTAAGATTTTACTACAGTGTTTGTGGGAGAGGGGTTCCCAACTCGCAGAGAAGCGATCGTTCCGTGCTCCATGTCACTATGCCCCTGTCTCTCTAGAGAGTTCTGATTGTAGGGGACAGTGTGACTTTACCGCTGTTGGGAGATGAGTCCAAGTTCTTCGTTGCTATTCCTCACCAGTGTGAAATTAAGCAAGCTCCTAACCTGTTTATGCCCTAACTGGCAAGCTTTGTAACAAAATGCAATGGAACTCCCACGATTCTGTGCTATGTGCAAGCACTGTATAGAGAGCCTCGTTCCACCCGACTCCCAGAAAATGTCTTTTCTTTATTAAAAATTATTTTATGTTTATGAATGTTTTGCTTGCATATATGTCTGTGTACCACATGTGTGCAGTGTCCAATGAGGTCAAAGGATCCCCCGGAACTGGGGCTATAGACAGCTGTGAGTTGCTTTATGGATGCTGGGAATCGAACCCTGGACCCCAGGAAGAGCAGCCAGTGCTCTTAGCCACTGAGCCATCTTTCCAACTCCAGGAAAATGCCTTTCAACCGACTTTTTACTGAAGGAGCTTGTGAGGGGTGGAGTTAAAAAGCCCAGATTCAGACCCCCTGGTATTAATCCCTTCACCTTTAAAGTTTTAAGTATCCAGTGTTTGGGGTTGTTTGGGATAGTTAAAAAGTGCCTGTCATCGTGTGTCTCACACAGGGGGATATTTGGGTTGCTCTGAAAATAGGCTACAGTTCATTTTTCTTTTTAAAAAAATTATTTATATTTTATGTATGAGTGCTCTACATGCATGCCTGCACACCAGAAGAGGACATCAGATCTTATTATAGATGGGTGTGAGCCACCATGTGGTCGCTGGGAATTGAACTCAGGACCTCTGGGAGAGCAGCCAGTGCTCTTAACCTCTGAGCTCCATCTCTCCAGCCCTACTGTTTGTTTTTCTAAAACACTAATGAAAAAAGCAAGCCCTTCAATATCACATGTACCCAGTACTCTAACCTCATAAAGTTCAAAACAGCTAAAACAAAACAACAGCCTTATTTGCTTTATTAGCTTACCAGCATGTTTGCTGCCGTACTGAAAGAGGAGGAGAAGGATATAGAAGGCTTTCGAGATGAGGAGGAGGAGGAGGAGGAGGAGGAGGAGGAGGAGGAGGAGGAAATACATAATGGATAAGCTCAGAGGCAGATAGAAGGGACTACCAATATTCTAGTTGTTTGGTGTTTGTAGGACAAAGCTTATTCGAGCTTTGTACTTCTAATTCCACAGAAGTAATTCTGACACACATGTAAAACATAGGGCCCACAAGACATTGACAGTTCTCTATGGTGTTCTTCACTGGAATGTCTTACAGTTTGATCCAATATGCACCAGGCATCGTTTGTCTCTATTTGCTCATCTAGTCTGTTGATGGGGTGCACACAAGCTTGCAGAACCCCAAGTTCATCAGCCTAAGCTTTGAGGAAAATTGGTGCTTTCCGATCCCAGTTCCGATGCTAGTCTCTTCTCTCAAGGGTGCTGTGAAAGTGAGAGGTTCAACAGAGTTGTTAAATATTCTCAAATTTCAGAATCATCCAGTCTTGGGGGAGTTCAGTTAGAGAAGGACCCACGTTGGCTATTGGAGGTGAAGGAGACCAGACATGGACTGGTGTGCTAGGAAATGTCTCCGAGCTTCTTCCAGTCCTCATAATGAGGGGACAGGCTCTTCTGGCATGGTGGCATACCCTTGTGAGTCCAGAACTTGGTAGGTTGAGGAGGACCATGAGTTGAAGGCAGATCTACATGGTGAGACCCTGTTTAAAAAAAGAAATAAATACTGGGACTGGAGAGATGGCTCAGCAGTTAAGAGCACTGGTTGTTCTTTCAAAAGACCCAGGTTCAATTCCCAGCACCCATACGGCAGCTCGCAACTGTCTGTAACGCCATTTCCAGGGGATTGGACAGCCTCACATAGGCATCCATGCAGGCAAAACACCAATGCACATAAAATAAATAAGTCTTTAAAAAATACTAAAATGATTTGTCCAGTCATTACCTGACCACCATGAGGTGAGTGTCTGGAACGCTCCTACCATGCTGAATGGAAGGAAGCCTCAGAAACTAAGTTAAAGCAAACTTTCCCTGCTTTTCAGTAGTTTTTCCTCAGGTTTCTGTCAAAGCAACAGACTCAGAAGCTAGCAGAGAGAGAACAAGAGTTGTTGCTGTAGCCACCTGGCCATAGGGCTCAGGGACAGCCGGAAAAGGTTTGTAGAAAGATAGAGACAAGTTTGTAGAAAATAGGCTGGGAAAAATCCCAAAGCCGTTTAAAGTAGGGCTTGGTGTGTGCCTCCATGGGAGTCGGGAGGGCATATACCCATAGGAACGCAGACAGTAGGAGACTCTGGGAGTCGGGAGGGCATATACCCGTGGGAACTCGGACAGTAGGTTGATGTGGGAGTGTCATATATCAACCTGTTGATTTCATTGGTTAAGCAATAAAGAAACTGCTTGGCCCTCATAGGTTAAAACATAGGTGGGAGGAGTAAACAGAACAGAATGCTGGGAGAAAGAAGCTGAGTCAAGGAGTCGCCATTGATTCTCCCACTCCAGGCAGACGCAGGTTAAGATCATTCCTGGTAAGCCAGCTCGTGGGCTACACAGATTATAAGAAATGGGCTAGTCCAGGTGCGAGAGTTAGCTGAGAAAAGGCTAGATATAATGGGCCAAACAGTGTTTAAAAGAATACAGTTTCCGTGTAATTATTTTGGGTAAAGCTAGCCGTGCAGGCGGCTGGGTGCCAGGGACACAGCCCCGCTGCTCCTATTTCAACAGTAGGTGACTCTGTGGGAGTTGGGAGGGCATATACCTGCGGGAACACAGACAGTAGAGAGTGTGGCAGTCGGGAGGGCATATACCTGCAGGAACTTGGGCAGTAGGTACTACCCGGATGATTCTGGGAGCAGGGCTCTCAGGGGAATTTGAAAGGCCTGCACACTAGGACTTGGGAACAAAACAAACCCTCATCTGCATTTTGTCACTGTCCTGAGACTGTGTGAGGTTGAGTCCAATGAGACAGACTAATCTGAGTGTGGTGGCACATTCCTGTATGGCCAGCCTTTTAGTCTGTGTGGCCAGCCCTTTACCAACCGAGCCATCCCCCCAGTGAGCAGATAAGCCCAGAACTTGGCAGGTTGAGACAAAAGGGCCTTAGATTGAAGGCAGGCCTGAATTTTTTTTTAATATTTATTTATTTATTATGTATACAATATTCTGTCTGTATGCCTGAAGGCCAGAAGAGGGCACCAGACCTCTTTACAGATGGTTGTGAGCCACCATGTGGTTGCTGGGACTTGAACTCAGGACCTTTGAAAGAGCAGGCAATGCTCTTAACCACTGAGCCATCTCTCCAGCCCCCAGGCCTGAAAATTTTAAGACACTGTCTGTAGTCAGACTTTTCTTTCTCACCAGCTAATTCCCAAATAACCACCCTGAGACTATAAATTATAAATGTTCAGCTGATAGCTTAGGCTTGTCTCCAATCAGCTCTTACAACTTAAATTAACCAATATCTATTATTCAGTGTGCTGCCCTGAGGCTTGTTTGCCTCATCTATGAACTTCCCATGTTGCTTCTTCTGTGTCTGGCTAGAGACACCCCAGACTCCGCCCTTCTTCTTCCCAGCATTCCCTCTGACCCCAAAATCCTGCCTAGCCATTGGTCCAATCAGCTTTTTATTAACAATGAAAGCAACACATTTTCATAGTGTACAGAAGAATTATTCCATAGCATTTCCCCCTTTTGTTTAATTAAAAAGGAAGGTTTTAACATTAACATAGTAAAACTATATATCACAAAAACAGTTAAGTAAGAATTACAATTACAATATCCAGCCCATTTGTATGTGGCAAAATTAGGAAAAAGAGTCTCTTACCTATCTTATCTTTGTAAGTCTAAAGTTTCATATCTAATTTACCTTTTATCATAACTAAGGAAGACTTTTAAGCCTAATTATTTAGTCTTTAACTACATCAAAGACTCCAGAAGGGTATTTTGTTATCTAACAATAATTTGCCTACACCTATCTTTAAAAAAGAACAAAAAAAATTGGATGAAATGACAATAAATAAATAAGATGGAAGGTTTATTGGTCTGGCAAAGGAAAATTCAAAGTACTCAGATCTTCAGGCTATGGTTATTGTTGACTGGTTTTACACAAGCTTACAGTGGGGATTTGGAAGAAAAAGTAGAACAGAAATATATAGATATAGATATCCCTTATATTTAACCTAGAAAAAGAACATTTGAAAAATTGGGGCTAAGGAAGGCACAAATTCTAAAAGGATTAAAACCATTAAAAAGAAGCCAAGCATTGTTTTCCAGTTCACCAGAAAACATGAAGACATGCCTTGTACACAACTCAGAAATTGCTGAGACCCTACCCACCCCAGACTTAAGAATGAAAGATTTTATCATCTCAAGAATTCCTGGAACTTGGCCCATCTCAGTCTCAAGCATGGGAAGCTTTTAGCTCATTGGGAAGTCTGCTCTGAGAAGACAGTGCTCTGTTCTCAGCTCACACAGGGCCACCATGGGAAATGTTTCTTTGTGCTCAGCCATCCAGATCCTCAGAAGCCATGGAAGCCTGAGTTGGTGACAACTCTTGGTATTGCTCACAGGACACTGGTTTTGTGGAGACGCAGAATATGAGAGCTCTGGGGTCATGGAGGCAGAATACAAGACCAGTTTCAAAGGAAAGGCTGGGTCAGGACTTGCTTCCTGAAGGCAGAAAACTAAAAAGGCCAGAAACATATAATGTTTGCTGGGGAAAGTTTTGGGTAGTCAACAGAACCAGGCCATGTGGACTACAACCAAGAATGGACAGCCCTTAGGTACCTATACCACCATACACCTAAGCCAGCATACACCTACACCACATACACCTACATCACATACACCTATACCACATACACCTATACCACATACACCTACACCACATACACCTAAACCACCATACACCTACACCACATACACCTAAACCACCATACACCTACACCACATACACCTAAACCACCATACACCTATACCACCATACACCTAAGCCAGCATACACCTATACCACATACACCTACACCACATACACCTACACCACATACACCTACACCACATACACCTACACCACATACACCTATACCACCATACACCTACACCACATACACCTATACCACATACACCTACACCTACACCACATACACCTACACCACCATACACCTACACCACATACACCTACACCACCTACATCTACACCACATACACCTAAACCACCATACACCTACACCACATATACCTACACCACATACACCTAAACCACCATACACCTACACCACATACACCTATACCACATATACCTACACCACCTACACCTACACCATATACACCTACACCACCATACACCTACACCACATACACCTACACCACCATACACCTACATCACCTACATCTACACCACATACACCTAAACCACCATACACCTACACCACATATACCTACACCACATACACCTAAACCACCATACACCTACACCACCATAAACCTACACCACATACACCTACACCACCATAAACCTACACCACATACACCTACACCCCCATACACCTACATCACCATACACCTACAATACATACACGTACACCACCATACACCTACATCACCATATACCTACAATACATACACCTACACCACATACACCTACACCACATATACCTACACCACATACACCTACACCACCGTACACCTACACCACATACACCTACACCACATACACCTGAACCACCATACACCTACACCACCTACACCTACACCACATACACCTACACCACCTACACCTACACCACATACACCTAAACCACCATATACCTACACCACATACACCTACACCACCATACACCTACATCACCATACACCTACACCACATACACCTAAACCACCATACACCTACATCACCATACACCTACAATACATACACCTACACCACATACACCTACACCACATATACCTACACCACATACACCTACACCACCATACACCTACACCACATACACCTACACCACCTACACCTACACCACATACACCTAAACCACCATATACCTACACCACATACACCTACGCCACCATACACCTACATCACCATACACCTACACCACATACACCTAAACCACCATACACCTACATCACCATACACCTACAATACATACACCTACACCACATACACCTACACCACATATACCTACACCACATACACCTACACCACCATACACCTACACCACATACACCTACACCACATACACCTACACCACATACACCTACACCACATACACCTAAATCACCATACACCTACACCACCATAAACCTACACCACATACACCTACACCACATATGCCTACACCACATACACCTAAACCACCATACACCTACACCACCATAAACCTACACCACATACACCTACACCACATATGCCTACACCACATACACCTACACCACCATACTCCAAGCCACCCACACCTACACTACCCACACCTGGATGCCAAAAATAGAACTACAGATTTAATGTATTTCCTTCAGGTTTTCAGTCTTGCTGTGGGCCATTCCTTTACTGGTATTCTCCTATTCCTCTCCTTTGGGATGGAAAGATCTACTTTGTGCCACTATAAGTTGGAAGAATGTAGCTCGCTTTTTAAATTTAACTGAGGTTCACAGTTAAGATTTGGTTTTGTCACCCATGGTATTACAAGCCTGTGATCCTAGTACTTGGAAGGTTGAGGCAGGAAGACTGAACATAGCCTGGAAAACTAGAGGGTGTGTTAAAGGGAGCGACAAAGAAGAGGGGAAATGTGGACTAGACAGGTTTGGGAGTGGCAAGCAGGGGAAGGAGAAGGAGACATTACAAGGAAGAAAGCCAGTGTGGCATGCAAGAATGACTCAGGGGCTTTTACAAAGAGAAACGTTAAGCTTGGTATAGTGGTGTGCTTGTGACCCCAGCACTCAGGGCTGGAGGCAGGAGGATTGTAAGTTCAAGATCACTCTGGGTTACACAGTAAGATACTGTTTAAAATAATAATTTTCAAAGTTAAGTTTTCTTTCTAAAAATATTTCATTTATATCTGTCTCTGTCTCTCTGTATCTGTGTGTGTGTGTGTGTGTGTGTGTGTGTGTGTGTGTGTGTGTGCACGCATGTGGCTTGGCAGCAAGCACCATTACCCACTAAGCCATCTCACTGGCCTTTATTTTACTTTCTTAAAAAAGATGCTATCTGGGCTGGAGAGGTGGCTCAGAGGTTAAGAGCACTGGCTGCTCTCCCAGAGGTCCTGAGTTCAATTCCCAGCAACCACATGGTGGCTCACAACCATCTGTAATGAGGTCTGGTGCCCTCTTCTGGCCTGCAGGCATAAATGCAGACAGAATATTCTAAAGTAACTAAATAAATCTTTTTTAAAAAATGGGGCTGGAGAGATGGCTCAGTGGTTAAGAGCACTAATTGCTCTTCCAGAGGTCTTGGGTTCAATTCCCAGTACCCACATGGTGGCTCACAGCCGTCTGTAATGAGATTTGGTGCCTTCCTCTAGCATGCAGGTGTATATGCAAGCAGAACACTGTATACATAATAACTAAATGAACCTTTAAAAAAAAAGATGCTTTTAGAACCTTCTGTAGATTTGGGACAGAGGGAAAGCTTAGCATGCACAGACTGCACTGGGCTGGGCATAGCACACATCCCTTTCCCAACAATATATCCATCCACCTAGGACTTCGACCCGCATCAAGCTGCATGTACCTTTGACTCCAAACAACACAGTAAGTTGTTCCTTCCTAGAAACCTTCAATAATTACTCTTATTGTGGTTAGTTTCCAATCAAACATATCCTAGAACATAATCTGAAAACCAGAGGCAGGGAGCTAATCCAGTCTAAACTAGTTTGAATTTATCTATAGAAAAGCAACTGTTTCTTCAGACTAAACATTTAGAGAAAATCTTCTTTACCATCCTACACCTGTGCATGTTTGGGCATGCATAGTATTAAAGTCAGATGCATCATGGGAATGGGTAAGCTTACATAACCCAAGCCTGTCAAGTAAAACAAACTCATGCATTCTTCACTCTTAGCAACCAATTCCTCGTCCTGGACCCCTTGACAAGAAGTCCCAACAGTAACCAGGGCTCCTGAGCAGCGCATCATCTCTGTACTTTCCTTGAAGAAGATGTCCTAGTGTCTGACTGTGTGCTTGTTCTCATGTCTTTGACTAGGACACCGAGAACTCGGAGACGTCTAGTCCAAACAGAAACCGCTTCTGAAGGCTCCTCCCAAGGTAACCCCAATACACTAAATTGGGCACACACTTTTAAACTGTATCCCAATATGAAAAATCCTGCACTATTCATAAAGCACAGCTTTCCACAGAACTTGGAAAATCATCAAAAATGGTATTTAAAAATAGGCAGTTGAGGATAAATTTGTATTTAAAAATATCTCTGTAGCAGCCCATATTATAGTCTCAATAAACACTCATTATATGAAAGAACTAATTAAACCTGAGTGATAAACAATTTATTCAATACTTTATCCCCTTCCCTGATACAAATGAATTCCATAGGCACTGGTGAAATGGAAGAGAGTGGCCTGGGACAGTTCAGAATCTGAATCAGATGACAGTGTAAGGAATCATGGGCCAGTGAGATCTTTTTGTTTTAATTTATTTATTTTGGCCAGGCGGTGGTGGTGCATGCCTTTATTCTTAGCACTTGGGAGGCAGAGGCAGGCAGATCTCTGTGAGTTTGAGAACAGCCTGGTTTACAAAGTGAGTTCCAGAACAGTTAGAACAACATGGAGAAACCCTGTCTCAAAAAGACAAAAAGGAATTATTTATTTTTAAATTTTATGTATGTTTTACCTCCTGTACATCTGAGTGTGGAGTGTCTGAAGAGGCCAGAAGAGGCAATCCCTTGAAACTGGAGCTACAGATAGTTGCGAGCTGCCACGTGGGTTCTGGGAATCAAACCTGGGTCCTCTGGAGGAAAAGGAAGTGCTTTTAGTCCCTGAACCATCTCTCTAGCCCTGGTGAAGGTCTTTTGTGTATGTGAATGGATAACTTTATAAATCAGAATGTCCTTCATTTAGATGGTTCTTTAGTGGGACAAAACTTGCTTTGGAAAGCTGAGTTAATGCTGCCTAGTTAATGCCATAGGGTTTGATTGCGAGTGTATGCATACTTTGCTTACTTCAGTCAGTTCATCTTCTTCCATGCATCAGCGTGGGTGACACTATAGCAACCAAAGACTTGCATTCCTTACTTTTCTCACCATTGTGACAGAAGCAGCTTAAGGAAAGAAGCATTTCTTTTGGCTCACAGTTTCGGAGAGTCATGGTCCGCCATGGTGGAGAAGGCAGCGCGCAATGCGCAATGGCTGGGTCAGTTCCTCAGTGGTGAGTGTGGAAGACAGGACACAGAGAGTGCTAAACCAGTATGAGGAGTGGATAACTAGTTCCCTACTTCAGCTAGCCATGCTTCCACCTCCGCAAGGCTCCACAGCTTCCACATTAGCTCCCGCCAGAGAAAAAGCATTCAAAACATTTGTGAGAGGACATTTCAGGTTCAAACCACTAAACACTCAATGGCTCAATTTAATTGAGATTTGCTGCACATTCAAATTATCTGTTCTTTGTTGGAAATACACAGCCCACTCTCCTGGTCACCAGCTAGTTGGTTCTTCTCCCATCTCACCAGTACACAAATATCCCCAGGGACACGAACAACGCCGGTTCTCTTTGCAGCACACTCTTGAATCTAAGACAACGGTGTGCTGGTCTCTCTGTGGAGGATGGCGTTCCACGATGTGACGTAAGGTCTGGATGGAACACCTCTCCAAGTCCCGAGAAACAAAAGGATGGGTTTGCAGTCCTTGATAACCCACGCACATATGCACCAGGGGCAGTATATGTGTTTGAAATGCTCGATCTGAAGTCAGAGCCTGCACCATGTCTCAGATCCTGCCAGGCTGACAGCAGGAAGGCTGGCAACCATGAGCTAGGGCAAATTTCTTAATTAAATTCCCATCCTGCTCCTCCTCCACAGGGGACTCTTCAGTCCTCTTATTTCCACATGCCTTGAATAAACACTCAGCAAGATTCTGCTGGTTGTTTTTTTTTTCTCTGATATTCTCTTGGCTTCATTAGAAATGGGAAGGGTAAATACGCCTTTGCTGAGGCAAAGGTAGATTTCTTAGCCAGATTCCTACTCAGAGTAGGCTAGGTCAAGAGTCAATTTTCAATTCATAATAGTTCTTTATTTCTAGGCTAGTGGGCCACTTACCAACTTATCTCTCAAAATAATTCAGCAATCTGCTTATTTGAGTCCAGTCAATCCCTCTGTCAATAGCCACATTCACAGATACATTTTGAGGTATAGAATACACCATTTTATATAAATGGCTCGACCATTTAAAAAGTATAGCTCAGTGGGCTTTGGTAATAGTTACAGCATCACACAAAAATCAATAATTATAGGGTCACGGAGTCTACAATAGGTGAATCTAAAGAAGCTAAGTAAGAAGGGGAACCCAAGGAAAAACATATAGTTATCCTCTTGGCTAAGAACCTTCATCTGGTGATGGATGGAGATAGAGACAGAGACCCACACTGGAGCACTGGACTGAGCTCCCAAGGTCCCAATGAGGAGCAGAAGGAGGAAGAACATGAGCAAAGAAGTTGGGACCACGAGGGATGCACCCACCCACTGAGACAGTGGAGCTGATCTATTGGGAGCTCACCAAGACCAGTTAGACTGTGACTGAAAAAGCATGGGATAAAACTGGACTCTCTGAGCATGGCGAACAATGAGGGCTGATGAGACGCAAAGGACAATGGCACGGGGTTTTGATCCTACGTAATGTGATGGCTTTGTGGGAGCCTAGCAAGTTTGGATGTTCACCTTCCTAGATATGGACGGAGGGGGGAGGTCCTAGGTCTTACCACAGGGCAGAAAACCCTGACTGCTCTTTGGACTGGAGAGGGAGGGGGAAAGGAGTGGGGGGAGGGGGAGAAGGGTGGGAGGAGGGGGAGGGAAATGGGAGGCTGGGAGGAGGTGGAAACTTGTTTTTATTTTTTTCTCCTTTTCTCAATAAAAAAAAATCAATAATTATAGATCCTCATCGTCCCCCAAAGAACTTCCTCACTCTTCATTCCTCTCACCTCACCCCACCCCCACTCTACCTGAGATATAGGTAACCACCAATCTAATTCATTTTATTTATCCATTACAGATATGTTATACAGTCTGAGTCACGTCCTCCACACATGACTTATTTCACTAGCATAGTGTTTTTAAGATCCATCCGTGTGCTGGTGTGTCTGCATTTAATTTATTCACTGCTGAACATATTCCATCACCTGGATATGTTTCATTTGCCCTCCAGTCAAATGACATTTGGGTTGTTTCTATGTTTTTGTCATTACAAATAATGTTTCTATAAACATTTTTTTAAATATTTATTTATTTATTTATTATGTATACAATATTCCGTCTGTGTGTATGCCTGCAGGCCAGAAGAGGGCACCAGACCCCGTTACAGATGGTTGTGAGCCACCATGTGGTTGCTGGGAATTGAACTCAGGACCTTTGGAAGAGCAGGCAATGCTCTTAACCTCTAAGCCATCTCTCCAGCCCTCTATAAACATTTTTAAAGCTTTCAAATGTACATAAGTTTCATATTTCTTAAGTTGTGGTAACATAGAATATGCTGTCAAATATCACATGTTGTTTTCTCTTGAGGAGAACTGACCCCAAGGGCAAGATCTCAGACTCAATCATGTTCATTCTCCGTGTTTCTGAGTACTTTTCCTGGGGCAGGCTGAGAGTTGACTGTTGTTTATCCTACAGCAATGAAATGCCTGCAGTGAAACAAGAAGCTGGACGCTCATCTGTGGAGAGAAGACTTTCTGAAGTTCACAGCCGGGAACTACAGGACGGCGGGCGGCTCAAGCAGGGCTTCCTTGGCGTTTCGTTGGACAGTGTAACAACTGACTTGACAGTGTTTTCCTGTTCATCTGCTGCTTCCATCTGTTGGCTACCTGCTATTTTTCTTTTACCTTTGCTTGTTACAAGTTTATGTAATTTACTCATTTGAAACCCAAGTGCAGCTCTCCTAGCATCCTCCATGTTTCATGGATTTGCCCAATTCCTTTTGGGTTTACCTTTTCCACTCCCATCCCCTTGTTAGTAGCAGTTGCTTTGGGACGGACTTCAGAGGGAGAGCCACATCATTAGTTTGTATTATTGTTTTCAGTCTGACCATTTAAGCCAATCAGAAAGTTAAAGCAGAAAAAAAAAAGTTAAAGCAGGTACCACTTTTATCTATAAGGAGGCCATTACACATTGCCCAGGGATACCCTGGCGTGATCTTTCTGGTAGGTGTAGTGATATATCCTGTCCCTTTAAGAGACAAGCCCTGCCTACTCCCTTCCCTGTCTGCCAAGGAAGCAGATCTTCCTTCTGCTTCCAGCCTGAGCTCCTTCCTTTCTGTCTCTCTCCTGAAGAGGTAGCTTCTCTTCTCTCCCCTCCTCTCTCTCTCTCTCTCTCTCTCTCTCTCTCTCTCTCTGTTTCCCTTTGCCTCTCTTTGCTCTTCCCCCTTCTTTTCTTCTACCTTTCTCTTTCCTCTCCATAACCCACTAAATGAATACTCACTTTCTCTGCATGGTGTGCCTATCCATCTCTGTCTGTCACCTGCTACGGCTCCTCATGGGACAGGCTGCCCTGCTGATGACCTGCTGTGGTCTCCCACCTGTCGCTGGACTAAACCACCTTCAGTGGCCCACTGTGCAAAAGAAACGGGAATGTAGTGGTCTGTCCTGTCCCTTTAAGAGACAAGCACTGCCCACTCCCTCCCCCATCTACCAAGGCAAGCAGATCTTCCTTCCGGCTGGCTTTCCATCTCTCTCCTGACAAGGGATCTTCTACCTCTTTACCTTCTCCCCTGTTCTCCTCTCCCTCTCCTCTCTCTGTTTCTCTTTCTCTTTCTCCCTGCCTCTCTCTGCTCTTCCCCCTTCTCCCTTTCCCCCTTTCCCTTTCCCCTCCATAACCCATGAAATAAATACCCAGTTTTTCTGCATGGCGTACCAATTCGTCTCTGTCTCTCCCCACTGTGGTGCTTCACGGGACAGGCTGACCTGCTGAGGTCTCTCACCCACCTCATGGCTCCTTCCCTTGTGGCCCACTGCTCACTGCCACCTCTGGGACTCACTGCCCCTTGTGTTCTGCTGCTTCTGTGCCCCTTGAGGAGCAGCATTTTACCTAAACCATTACATTTGGTGCTCGCGACTTGGCCAAGCTCTCTCCATTTTCCCTCCTACCTACAGGCAGGCTGGCTGAGGACACATGGAACCCTGGGCTCAGGAACAACAGCTCTGCATTTTATCTGCCTAAATGCCAACCTCTGTGCACACCAGCAGCTTTGGTGGTGAGATTTCCCCTTCCAGCCCCCAACCACAGCCTTCATGGCTATGGTTGAACCCTTTGCTGACATTCATCTCTGGTTGCTTCCCATAGCTAAAAACATGACCAGACAACCCAGGGTCCTCCTGTGCTAGTACTGCACATACTGTGTGATACATTCAATTTGGGACCCAGGGTCCCTCGGATTTTTCTTTCTCCTTTCTTTGTCTTCTCTTCTCTTTTCTTTTGGACAACTCATAAATGGTCCCTGCCATGAGAGACCACTTGGAGTGGCCTCCAGCCTCTGGCTTCCTAGTCTCACAGACCTGGATCCATTCAGGCTTCATCCATACCCCACCTGCAGAGAAAAGACATTTTCCTATAGGCTTTACAGTGTCTCTGTTCTCTAGCCTCTGCCTTCCTAGACTCCCAGAAGCTAGTCGGCTTCATCAACACCCTGCCTGTAGAGAGGAGACATCCTCCTATAGGCCCTGTGGTGTCACTGTTTGCGGGTTTTCACATTTTCAGCTATGTTGTAAACCTTCAAACTATCAGCCACCCACCTGTGATGCTCTGCCAGTGTCCCACTGGCTCCGTTTTTCCTCAAACTATCCCTGCCACCGCTACTGCTGGTCCTGCGGAAGCAACAAGATTAGTTGTTTTCAAATCCAGTCTGGGGGTGACAGCATTTTTAGGGGATCCTAAAAAGAAAAATTTAGGTTAATTGTCAAGTCCTGGGAGAGGTCACTGTATCATTTGTTGTCTGGTCTCTTCATAATGGAAAGTGCAGGGCTCGTCTCAAGTCCTGGCTAGAGTAGTCTGTGAGGCTGGATCATCTCAGCTAGTCACCTTGAAATTATTATGAGCAGTTTGTAGTACAAAGCTGATCGTTAGGTGGTGTTTTCCAGCTTAGTGGTGTTATCATCGTCCTAGAGGAATTATCATTGTGGGGCCCCGTCCTCCTTTTGGAGACTTCAGAGTCACTGTTAGATGTGCTCATGGTTCCCTGCAGAAAACTGATAGAGACTCGAGCCTGTATTCATGTACAGGAAGGTAGATGAAGCCTTTTTATAGATTAATTAGTACTTTATATGACCATTAATACCATAATAAAAGTGTACTATATTTATACATTTATATTTATATATTTACATATATATCTTATAAAATTTATACCTTCAGAAAAGATATTAAAGAGTTAATATAAAACCAAAGAATTATGAGATTAGTGGCAATAAAATAGTCCTTAAATATTTGGTTTTCTTCTGTCCCATATCAGGTGGCCCTTCTGACAGAGATTTTGGATTCCACTTTAATAAGCATGCTTGGGTTTAGAGAAGGAGAAAGCCCCACTCCAACTCCAAAGCCAGTTTTAATCTTTATTAAACTGAGACTACAAAAAGACCATTTGAATTTTATGTCTGTAGATAAAAACAAAAAAAAAACATTTGGAAAGATTTATGGAATTTTATCCTGTTGGAAATGTGACAAACCAATAGGCCTATTTACTCTTTCTCTTGAGACATTTTTTTTCTGGATGATTTGTCCTTTTTCTTCACATATCTTATTTGTCCAGTGGTCTTCAGATTCCTTAGTAGGATACCTTTATTCTCCTGAAAAGACAGAAACAAAACCCTTTCCCAACCCTAATTTTGGGGAGATTCTTTTTTGGCAAGTTAGTTTCTGATCAAATGAAAAGAATTTGTTCATTTTATAAGTTAATTTAGACTAAATGACCATGCTGCTTAACAAACTATTTATCTCTCCTGATTAAGAGGTGTCTCTTGTTCAAACTGAATCTTTATCCATCTTGATGGTGTCCATAGCTTTTCTTCTTCTGTGGAAACAAAAGCAAAACCCCTTCCCCAACATAACACATGTCCTGGTTTTCATTCTGAGATCAGTACATCTTTAAAGTATATTGGCTGACTTAATTTTATAGTTTTTTTTCTATTATCCAGTGTCTTTCTGCAGCTGTTGTTCCTTTCTCATTAGCATTTAGAAAATTCAAAGTTAATAAAGCATTATGCAGTCTATTTCTGGGGAATCTTTGTCACCTTTTTCTGTTTATTTAACATAACCTTTAGAGTTCAATCTGATCTTTCTATAATTATGTGGTATACATGTAATATGCTTTGTATTATAATAAGCAAAAATCTGTTTCATTTTCTTAGAGACATATGCTGGAACATTGTCTGTCTTTATTTGTACAGGTATACCCATGATGGCCATATCTTCTAGTAAATGTATGATTACTGAATCATCCTTTTCCAGACTCAAAGCAGTAGCACATTGAAAGCTTGAATAAGTATCAATGGTATGGTGTACATATTCTAGTTTTCCAAATTCTACAAAATGGAACACATCCAACTGCCAGATTTTATTCTTTGAGGACCCTTTGTGTTACTTCCTGCAGGTAAAAGTGTTTGGTTGTGTAAAGAACAAGTAGGACATTTCCTTGTAACTTCCTTGGATTGTAATCACATGATGGAAAAGTATTTTTTTTAAATATTTGCTATTGACACAGTGTTTCTTGTGAAATTCTGAGTCCTCCACCACATTTGTAATCAATAATTGATCGATTTCTTCATTGCCTTTATTATGTTTAGGTAAGTTCCTTGTATCCCTGTTCTCTCCAAGACTTTTATCACGAAGGGATGTTGTATTTTGTCAAAAGCTTTTTTGGCATCTAATGAGATGATCATGTGACTTTTATTTTTCAGTTTGTTTATATAGTGGATTACATTGACAGATTTTTCGTATATTGAATCATCCCTGCATCTCTGGGATGAAACCAACTTGTTCATGGTGGATGATGGTTCTGATGTGTTCTTGGATTCAATTTGCCAGTATTTTATTTAGTATTTTTACATCAATGTTCATGAGTGAGATTGGTCTGTAATTATCTTTCCTAGTAATGTCTTTATGTGGTTTGGGTATTAGGGTAATTGTATCCTCATAAAAAAAAGTTTGGCAATGTTCCTTCTGTTTCTATTGTGTGGAACAATTTGAGCAGTATTTAGTATTAGTTCTTTTTTGAAAATCTTGTAGAATTCTGAGCTGAAACCATCTGGTCCTGGGCTCTTTTTGCTTGGGAGACTTTTATGACTGTTTCTATTTCTTCAGCAATTATAGGTCTGTATAATTTGCTCACCTGGTCTTAATTTAATTTTGGCAAGTGATATTTATCCAGAAAGTTGTCCATTTCCTTTAAGTTTTCCAATTTTGTGGAGTACAGGTTTTTATAATATGACCCGATGAGTCTCTGTATTTCCTCCATATCTGCTGTTATGTCCCCCTTTTCATTTCTGATTTTGTTAATATGGATATTCTCTCTTTGCCTTTTGGTTAGTTTGGATAAAGGTTTGTCTATTTTGTTGATTTTTTTTCAAAGAACCAACTCTTTGTCTCATGGATTCTTTGTATTGTTTTCTCTGTTTCTATTTTGCTGATTTCAACTCTCAATGTGATTATTTCCTGCTGTCTAGTTCTCTTGGGTGAGTTTGCTTCTTTTTATTCTAAAGTTTTCAAATGTTCTGTTAATTTACTAGCATGGGATTTTTTCAGCTTCTTTATGTATGTGCTATGAACTTTCCTCTTAACAAGGCATTTATTGTGTCCCATAAATTTGGGTACATTGTGTACATGTACACTTCATGAATTTTAGGAAGTCTTTAATTCCTCTCTTTATTTCTTCCTTGACGCATTGATGACTCTGGTGAGCACTGTTTAATTTCCATGTGTTTGTGGACTTTATGGAATTAGTGTTGTTGTTGAATTCTAGTTTTAAGCCATGGTGATCTGATAAGATACATGAGGTTATTCCATTTTTTTCTATCTGTTGAGGTTTATTTTGTTACCGAGTATGTGGTCTGTTTTTGAGAAGGTTACATGAGGTGCTGAGAAGAAGGTATATTCTTTTATGTTTGGATGAAATATTCTGTAGATGTCTGTTAAGTCTATTTGAGTTATAACATCTGTTAGTTTTCTTATTTCTCTGTTAATTTTTGTCTGACTGACCTCTCCAGTAGTGAGAGTGGAGTGTTGAAGTCTCTCACTATTAGTGTGTGTGGTTTAATATATGATTTAAGCTTTAGAAGTGTTTCTTTTACATATGAGGGTACCCTTGTAATTGGGGCACAGATATTCAGTATTGAGATTTTCTCTTTATGGATCTTTTTCTGTAACTAATATGAAATGTCCTTCTTTGTCTACTCATCTTTTCCTCTAATTGGTGTGGTTGGGGCTGTCTTTGACTCTGGTGATTAATCTTCTAGGTGACAAGGTTCAGATGGTTGTTCCTCATGGTACAGTCAGTGCCATGGTTGGTTCTAGTTACCCTGTTGGTCACTCCATGTTCCTGGAGGTTGCTCAGTGCTCCTGGGGTTTGCTCTACTCCTGTAGAGTTTGCTGTCTCAGGCCTGCTCTGGTCTAAGTTGACAGCTCAGTCCTGTTTCTGTAAGTGTCCCTGGTCTGGATCTGTTCCTGTGGAGGTCCCTGGCTTGGGCTTGGTCCTGCAAATGTCTCTGGCTATGGTCTTCTCCCTCAGAGGTCCCAGACTCAGGTGGACCTGGACCACCGAGGACCTGGCTCAGGCCTACTCCCTCAGAGGTTCCAGACTCACGTTCAGACACACAGATGTTTCTGGTTCCAGCCTATTCCCTTTGATGTCCCAGACCAGTGCACAGACCCACAGAGGTCCTGGCTCAGGCCTATTCCCTTAGAGGTCCCACACTCATGCCCAGACCCGCAGTGGTCTCTGGCTCTGGCCCACTCCCTCAGCAGTTGCTCCCCTGTACCTGCTCCTGTGGAGTTTGCTGTCTCAGGTCTTCTCTGGCCCAGGTCACTGGCTCAATCCTGCCTCTGCAGATGTTTCTGGTCTAGATCTGCTTCCACTACCATGAACTCACCACTTCAGGCCTGTTCCCACCGAGGTGGCTGGTCCAGTCCTGCTTCTGCAAATGTCCCCAATCTGGATTTGCTCCTGCTCCCAAGGAGTTCATCCTCCCAGGCCTACTCAGGCCCAGGTCGCTGGCTCAGTTCTGCTCCTCATCCTATTTGCTCTTTATACAACCAAACAGAACAACCTACAGCAAGTAACCCAAAGGGTACTCAAAAGAATTAAATCTGGCAGACAGATGCATTCCATTTCATAGAATTTGAAAACTAAAATATGTGCACCATACTATTGATACCTATTCAGGTTTTCAATGGGCAATTGCTTTGAGTTTGGAAAAGGCTGATTCAGTAATCATACATTTGTTAGAAGTTATGGCCATCATGGGTATACCTGTACAAATAAAGACAGACAATTATCCAGCTCATCTCTAAGAAAATGAAACAGTTTTTGCTTATTATAATATAAAACATATTACAGGTATACCACACAATCCTACAGGCCAGGCAGTTATAGAAAGGTCAAATCAAACTCTAAAGGTTATGTTAAATAAACAGAAAGGTATGATAATGATCCTAGAAATAGATTGCATAAAGCTTTATTGAGTTTGAATTTTCTAAATATTAAGAAGAGAAAGGAAAAAAAAACAACTACCAAGTTCCATTGGATAATAGAAAAAACTATGAAATTAAATCAACCAGTATACTTTAAAGATGTGTTGACTTCAGAATGAAAACCAGCACATCTGTTACATTGGGGAAGGGGTTTTGTTTTTGTTTCCATAGAAGAAAAGCTACGGATACCATCAAAACTGATAAAGATTATGTTTGAATAAGAGAGACCTCTTAGTTAAAAGAGACGATAGTTTGGCCGTTCAATCTAAATTAACTTATAAAATGAACAAATGCTTTTCATTTGATCAGATATAACTTGCCAGAAGGGAACCTCCCTAAATTGGGAAGGGTTTTGTTTCTGTCTTTTCAGGAAAATAAAGGCATCCAGCTAAGGAATCTGAAGACAACTTGCCCAATGCTATATTTTTGCTATTCTATATAGACATATAATGCAAATGATCTTTTTGTAGTCCCAGTCCAATTAAATATTAAAGCTGGCTCTGAAGTTGGGTTGTGGTTCCCTCTTTCTCTAAACCCAAGTGTGCTTGTTAAAGTAAAACTCAAAATATCTGTCTCATATCAGAAGGGTCACCTGATACTGGACAGAAGAAAAAAATTAAGGAATATTTATTGCCACTAATCTCATAATCATTTGGTTTTGTATTGACTCTTTAACAGCTTTTCTTAGGTCACAAATGTTATCTCGAAATTTACAAGATTAATATATATGTATTTTAAAATTTTATCATGATATTAATAGTCATATAGAATACTATTTCTAGAAAAAGAAACACTGTCTCAAAACAACAACAACAATGATCATAAATAAATAAAAGAAAATCTACAGGAAGCCACTGGTGGGTTGACTTTGCTCCTAAGGATAGTCCCATACACATACATAGATGGGCAGTACTAACTGCATCCTGAGTATTAGTAATGAAGTAAATAGACATGAAATTGAGAGGGGGAAAAGGGAGTCATCTGATATGGGTGGTAAGAACAAAACCCAGGTCTCCTGCAAGAGCTATAAAGTCTTAACCACTGAGTCTTCCCTCCATCCCAGGTCAGGCCAGGGGGCACTAGGAAGAGTTGAAGGGCGTTAGCAGTGGATAGATATGGCCAAAATACATTGCATAAATTCATAAATTTTCAAACAATACATGTGTTACTTTAAAAAGAATCTATGTCAGGTAATAATAGCCCCACAATTTCCTTATGAAAGTGCCTGTAACCACCATTCTATTTTCTTTCTCTAGAATTTTGAGGACTTTGAATACCTCACATGCATGACCTCATGCCATCTTTGTCTTTCACTAGCATACTTTCACTTAGTATACTGACCTTACAATTTATACACCATTGTCAAGACACAGCATTTGATTTGACCCACTGAACGGCTGCCATTTATTCGAGTGCCTTCCTTGTTTCAGGGATCATGAATCATGCTGCAAGGTACTCTGTTGTCTGCATCCCTTAAGGCTCCACTTTAAATTCTTTGGGGTGTGTACTCAGGTCTGCAGTCACTTGGTCATGCATTGCTTCCATTCTAACGTGTCCACTTGATCCAGGTTGACCAATGAGCTATGTATAGATGCCCATCTTAATCTCTTAAACCCTGTTCATCTTCTGGCCTCGCATTTGCATGAGAAATTTGCTGATATTCTTAATGAGTGCAAGTTCTCAGGTTTGGGCTACAAGAGGGACAGTAAAGCAGACTGCACTTCAGGGTGGGACTATGACCTCGAGACTTTGGGGGGAGTGGGAGGGTGAACCCATTTTGTCTGTGAGTTTGTCACATGTGGTATGCCTCTGGTAGCCTGGGCCCTGCACGTGGAATCGGCTATGAGGGAGGAGAGACATAGCTGCATTTGAGCATGACCTGGGAAGCGTCTAATCTGGTTCTTAGGATGAGGCTGCCTGGCATCAAGCTGTTGCCCTTAGCTGCTTTTACAATTACTCCTCTGTCTTCATCTTTTAATGGTTTAGTTATAGTCTGTCCTCTGCGTGCATCTTCGAGTTTCTCTAACTTGAGGAATGTCCAGTCTGCTGGGATATTTATATTTATGTCTTCGTCAAATTTGGATTTTTCTGGTCACTATTATCTTTTTTCAAGTATTTTTTATAGACCCCTTTCTGTTTTCTTTTTGAGGCTCAGACAATGCTTATGCTGGCCTGCTTCATGGTGGCCCAGAAGTTCTGTAACCATCCTTGCAGAAATCTTTCTTTTTTTTTTTTAATTTATTTATTTATTAAGGATTTCTGCCTCGTCCCCACAACCGCTTCCCATTTCCCTCCCCCTCCCCCGATCAAGTCCCCCCCCCCCCATCTGCTCGAAGAGCAATCAGGGTTCCCTGACCTGTGGGAAGCCCAAGGACTGCCCACCTCTATCCAGGTCTCGTAAGGTGAGCATTCAAACTGCCTAGGCTCCCACAAAGCCAGTACGTGCAGTAGGATGAAAAACCCACTGCAATTGTTCTTGAATTCTCAGTATTCCTCATTGTCCGCTATGTTCAGCTAGTCCGGATTTATCCCATGCTTTTTCAGACCTAGGCCAGCTGGCCTTGGTGAGATCCCAATAGAACATCCCCATTGTCTTAGTGTGTGGGTGCACCCCTCGTGGTCCTGAGTTCCTTGCTCGTGCTCCGTCTCCTTCTGCTCCTGATTTGGACCTTGAGATTTCTGTCCGGTGCTCCCGTGTGGGTCTCTGTCTCTGTCTCCTTTCATCGCCTGATGAAGGTTAATATTCCTGAGGATGCCTATGTGTTTGTCTTTGGATTCACCTTATTTAGCTTCTCTAGGAACATGAATTATAGGCTCAATGTCCTTTATTTATGGCTAGAAACCAAATATGAGTGAGTACATCCCATGTTCCTCTTTTTGTGTCTGGCTTACCTCACTCAGGATAGTGTTTTCTATTTCCATCCATTTGTATGCAAAATTCAAGAAGTCCTTGTTTTTTACTGCTGAGTAATACTCTAATATGTATATATTCCATACTTTCTTCATCCATTCTTCCGTTGAAGGGCATCTAGGTTGTTTCCAGGTTCTGGCTATTACAAACAATGCTGCCATGAACATAGTTGAGCATATACTTTTGTTTTATGATAGGGCCTCTCTTGGGTATATTCCCAAGAGTGGTATTGCTGGATCCAGGGGTAGGTTGATCCCGAATTTCCTGAGAAACCAAAACACTGCTTTCCAGAGTGGTTGCACAAGTTTGCATTCCCACCAGCAATGGGTGAGTGTACCCCTTTCTCCACAACCTCTCCAGCAAAGGCTATCATTGGTGTTTTTTATTTTAGCCATTCTGACAGGTGTAAGGTGGTATCTTAAAGTTGTCTTGATTTGCATTTCCCTGATCGCTAAGGAAGTTGAGCATGACCTTAAGTGTCTTTTGGCCATTTGAAGTTCTTCTGTTGAGAATTCTCTGTTCAGATCAGTGCCCCATTTTATTTTATTTTATTTTTTTTTATTTATTTTTTTTTTTTTTTGGTTTTTCGAGACAGGGTTTCTCTGTGGTTTTGGAGCCTGTCCTGGAACTAGCTCTGTAGACCAGGCTGGTCTCGAACTCACAGAGATCATCCTGCCTCTGCCTCCCGAGAGTGCCCCATTTTATAATTGGGTTGATTAGCCTTTTACGGTCTAGTTTCTTGAGTTCTTTATATATTTTGGAGATCAAACCTTTGTCAGTTGCAGGGTTGGTGAAGATCTTCTCCCAGTCAGTGGGTTGTCTTTTTGTCTTAGTGACAGTGTCCTTTGCTTTACAGAAGCTTCTCAGCCTCAGGAAGTCCCATTTATTCAATGATGCCCTTAGTGTCTGTGCTGCTGGGGTTATACATAGGAAGTGGTCTCCTGTGCCCATGTGCTGTAGAGTACTTCCCACTTTCTCTTCTATCAGGTTCAGTGTGTTCGGACTGATATTGAGGTCTT
Organism: Microtus oregoni; assembly: GCF_018167655.1. Classification (NCBI taxonomy): domain Eukaryota; kingdom Metazoa; phylum Chordata; class Mammalia; order Rodentia; family Cricetidae; genus Microtus; species Microtus oregoni. The sequence continues at coordinate 2,557,745 of NW_024544029.1, read as the reverse complement.
TAATCCATTTGGATTTGAGTTTTGTGCATGGTGATAGATATGGATCTATTTTCATTCTTCTACAGATTGCCATCCAGTTTTGCCAGCACCATTTGTTGAAGATGCTCTCTTTTTTCCATTGTATACTTTTAGCTCCTTTATCGAAGATCAGGTGTTCATAGGTTTGTGGGTTAATGTCAGGGTCTTCTATTCGATTCCATTGGTCGACTTCTCTGTTTTTATGCCAATACCAAGCTGTTTTCAATACTGTAGCTCTGTAATAGAGTTTGAAGTCAGGGATGGTAATGCCTCCAGACAAACCTTTATTGTATAAGATTGTTTTGGCTATCCTGGGTTTTTTGTTTTTCCATATAAAGTTGATTATTGTCTTCTCCAGATCTGTGAAGAATTTTGCTGGGATTTTGATGGGGATTGCATTGAATCTATAGATTGCTTTTGGTAGAATTGCCATTTTTACTATGTTGGTCCTCCCAATCCAAGAGCAAGGGAGGTCTTTCCATTTTCTGGTGTCTTCTTCAATTTCTTTCTTCAAAGACTTATAGTTCTTGTCAAGTAGATCTTTCACTTCCTTGGTCAGGGTTACCCCAAGGTATTTTATGCTATTTGTGGCTATTGTGAAAGGTGATGCTTCTCTGATTTCCCTCTCTGCTTCCTTATCCTTGGTGTATAGGAAGGCAACTGATTTTTTGGAGTTGATCTTGTATCCTGCCACGTTACTAAAGCTGTTTATCAGCTGTAGGAGTTCTTTGGTAGAATTTTTGGGGTCGCTTATGTACACTATCATATCATCTGCAAATAACGAAAGCTTAACTTCTTCCTTTCCAATACGAATCCCCTTGATCTCCTTATGTTGTCTTATTGCTATTGCTAGAATTTCAAGCACTATATTGAAGAGGTATGGCAAGAGTGGACATCCTTGTCGTGTTCCTGATTTTAGTGGGATGGCTTTGAGTTTTTCTCCGTTTAATTTAATGTTAGCTGTTGGCTTGCTGTAAATAGCTTTTATTATATTTAGGTAGGACCCTTGTATCCCTATTCTCTCCAAGACCTTTATCATAAAGGGGTGTTGAATTTTGTCGAATGCTTTTTCCGCATCTAGTGAAATGATCATATGGTTTTTTTCTTTCAGTTTATTTATATGGTGGATTACATTGATAGATTTGCGTATGTTGAACCAGCCCTGCATCTCTGGGATGAAGCCTACTTGATCATAATGGATAATTTTTCTTATGTGTTCTTGGATTCGGTTTGCCAGTATTTTATTGAAGATTTTTGCGTCGATGTTCATGAGTGAGATCGGTCTGTAATTCTCTTTCTTGGTTGGGTCTTTTTGTGGTTTTGGTATCAAGGTAACTGTAGCTTCATAAAAGGAATTTGGCAATGACTCTTCTGATTCTATATTGTGAAATACCTTAAGGAGTATAGGTATTAATTCTTCTTGGAAGTTCTGGTAGAATTCTGCATTGAAACCATCTGGTCCTGGGCTTTTTTTCGAAGGGAGATTTTTGATAACCATTTCTAATTCTTCGCGAGAAACCGGTCTATTTAGATCATTCACCTGGTCTTGGTTTAGCTTTGGTATATGATACTTATTTAAAAAAATGTCCATTTCTTTTGTATTTTCCAGTTTTGTGGCATACAGGCTTTTGTAGTAAGATCTAATGATTCTCTGAATTTCCTCTGTGTCTGTGGTTATGTCCCCCTTTTCATTTCTGATCTTATTTATTTGCGTGTTCTCTCTCTGTCGTTTAATTAGTTTGGATAGGGGTTTGTCGATCTTGTTGATTTTCTCCAAGAACCAGCTTTTTGTTTCATTGATTCTTTGGACTGTTTTCTGTGTTTCTATTTTGTTGATTTCAGCCCTCAGTTTTATTATTTCCAGTCTTCTACTTCTCCTGGGCGCGTCTGCTTCTTTTTTTTCTAGAGCTTTCAGGTGTGTTTTTAAGTCCCCAATGTATGCATTCTCCGTTTTCTTTAAGTGGGCACTTAGTGCTATGAACTTTCCTCTTAGCACTGCTTTCATTGTGTCCCATAGGTTTGAGTATGTTGTCCCTTTATTTTCATTAAATTCAAGGAAGACTTTAATTTCTTTCTTGATTTCTTCCTTGACCCAGGTGTGGTTCAGTAGTTGACTGTTCAGTTTCCATGAGTTTGTGGGTTTTTTGGGGGCAGCGTGGTTGTTGCCTTCTAACTTTAATCCGTGATGATCTGATAAGACACAGGTGGACACTGATATTTTTTTGTATCTGTGGAGGTTTCCTTTGTTTCCGAGTATGTGGTCAATTTTTGAGAAAGTTCCATGAGCTGCAGAGAAGAAGGTATATTCTTTCCTATTTGGGTGGAATGTTCTATAGATGTCTGTTAAGTCCATTTGCTTCATTACCTCCAATAATTCTCTTAATTCTCTATTAGGTTTCTGTCTGATTGACCTGTCCCTTGGAGAGAGAGGTGTGTTGAAGTCTCCTACTACTAGTGTGTGTGGTTTGATGTCTGCCTTGAGTTCTAGTAATATTTCTTTTACATAAGTAGGTGCTTTTATATTGGGGGCGTATATATTCAGGATTGAGACGTCCTCCTGATGAATTGTTCCTGTTATGAGTATAAAGTGACTGTCTCAGTCTCTTCTGATTGATTTTAGTTTGAAGTCAGTTTTGTTAGAAATTAGTATGGCCACACCTGCTTTTTTCTTAGGACCATTTGCTTGAAACACCTTTTCCCAACCCTTTACTCTGAGTAGGTGCCTGTCTTTGTGGTTGAGATGTGTTTCTTGCAAACAGCAGAATGTTGGATCCTGTTTTCGTATCCAATCTTTTAGCCTGTGCCTTTTTATAGGTGAATTGAGCCCATTAATATTAAGTGATATTAATGACCAGTGGTTGTTTACTCCGGTTATTCTTATTGCTTTTCGTAGTAGAGATTGTGTGTCTCCTTTCTTTGAGGTGTGCTCGTGAAGGGTCATTAGATGCCTGGGTTATTGTAGGCAGTGTTGGCAGTGTTGGATTCCTTGGGTTGCGATTTTCCTTCTATTACTTTCTGTAGGGCTGGATTTGTGGCTACGTATTGTTTAAATTTGTTCTTATCCTGGAATGTCTTGTTTTCTCCGTTGATAGTGAACGATAGCTTGGCTGGGTATAGTAGTTTGGGTTTGCATCCATGGTCTCTTAGCTTCTGCAGAACCTCTATCCAGGACCTTCTGGCTTTCATAGTTTCCATCGAGAAGTCAGGTGTAAGCCTGATCGGTTTACCTTTATAAGTTACTTGCCCTTTTTCTTTTGCAGCTCTTAATATTCTTTCTTTAACCTGTATATTTTGTGTTTTGATTATTATATGGCGAGGAGATGTTTTTCTTTGATCCAGTCTGTTTGGTGTTCTGTATGCTTCTTGAATATTTAAATGAATATCTTTCTTTAAGTTGGGAAAGTTTTCTTCCATAATTTTGTTGAAAATATTTTCTGAGCCTTTGAGCTGTGACTCTTCTCCTTCTTCTATTCCTATTATTCTTAGGTTTGGTTTTTTTTATTGTGTCCCATAGTTCCTGAATGTTTTGTGTTGAGAATTTGTTGGCTTTGCTGTTTTCTTTGATCTGTTCGTTTATTTTCTCTATGGTGTCCTCAGCATCTGAGAGTCTTTCTTCTAGCTCTTGTATTCTATTGATTATGCTTGTTTCTGTAGACTCTGCTCGTTGGCCTAGATTTTCCATATCCAGCTGGTCCTCAGTTTGTATTTTCTTCTTTGCCTTCATTTCAGTTTTCAATTCTTGAACTGTTTCCATTACCTGTTTGATGGTTTTTTCTTGGTTTCCCAGGGTATCATGTACGTATTTACTCATTTCTTCAAACTTTTTATTATACTTCTCATCCATTTCTATAAGGGCATTTTTTACATGTTGTTTAAGGGACTCTATTATCTTCATAAAGTCGATTTTTTCCACTTCTTCTGTGTTAGGTTGTTCAAATACTTCTGTTGTAAGATCATTGGGTTCTGATGTTTTCATGTTGTTTTTCGGATTATTGGGTGAGTTCTTGCCTTGGCGCCTGCCCATCTCCTCCTATTGATCCTATCCAATGGATCCTTTAGAAACTGGATCAGGTTTCCCTGCTGGCCAAGGGCTCCGCTTACAAAATGCCCTCACTCTCTTTTGTGGTTCCTGCTGCAGGCCAAGAACCCTCTCACCCCTCCGAAGGATCTTCAGGACAGGACCAGGCTCCCCTTGTGCCAGTGACCTGGCCAACCAAAGGCCTACCTCTTTGATTCAATTGTAGTAGGGCGATCTGCTCTCCTTGTTGCACGCCTGTCCCAGCCGCTTGGGTCTGGCCGCCGCTGCGCCGCGTCTGGCGCCGCCGCCGCTGCGCCTCTGTGCGTCTGGCGCCGCCGCCGCTGCGCCTCTGTGAGTCTGGCGCCGCCGCCGCTGCGCCTCTGTCTGCAGAAATCTTTCTGAAGAAATACTTGGGCCTTCCCTTTGACCATCAGGCCACTGAAAGAATGGACCCAAAGAAACTGGAATTTCACCAAGAATATCATACAAGGCCCAGGCTCAGACAAAGGGTGAACTTGTTTCCAGGAAAGATTTGTGCCTTGTTTGAGGACCTTGAAAAAGAGACTGGAGTTGAGACAACGGGTGGATGGGAGCACACCTTGACAGTAATTTCTTTTTTGTTTCTTTCTTTTGAAACAGGATTTCTCTGAGTGTCTTCCTGGCTGTTCTGGAACTTACTATATAGACTAGGCTGGCCTGGTCACAGAGATCCACCTGCCCCTGCCTCTTGAGTGCTGGGATTAAAGATGTGTGCCATCACGGCCTGGTGACTGTAACTTCTTAACTACACATACCTCTTGCTTTCTATTTCAGCCCAAATCTCATGTCAGGACCCCAAAAACAAACTGGAGCAGGGAAGGAGGTGGTCATTGGATCTCTTTGTCCCTCTTCTCAAAGTGACAATGTAGAATAACTCCCCTTTTCTGTTTCTCACTGTTAATTTGACTTTTTAATTTACCTTATTGAAGACTGGTGGTTGAGCCTATCTTGTGAAGGAAATAATTACAAGGAATCCAAATATTTTCTATCCAAAGAGTGATCCCTGGAACGTAACCTTGGTCATATTATTTTGAAACCTTCCCCACCTTGTAAAACGTTCTGTTTACAAAACTTCTGCATTCCCAAAACTTAACCACCAGGAGCAATCAACCCAACCCCTCCATTTCTCCCTCATTTCCTTTGAGACATTACCCATCCTTGAAAGGTTGAGGTCAGACTCCAGCCACCGAGGAAAAGATACAGTGCCCTCATATCAGTATAAAAACAGATCTCTGTCCCGTTCCCTGTGCTTGAAGCAACCACACGTTTGCCTTGCAGACTTGCTCACGCTTTGTCCTCATCATTCCAGTTCACTTTCCCGTTGCTGTACAAATGTGGATCAAGTTGGGGACCAGGTCAGGGTCCACCATCGGAGGAAGCCGAGGCAGGAGCTTGAAGCAGAAACCACAGAGGAGCCGTCAACTGCCTTGCTCTCCATGACTTTCTCAGCTTGTTTTCTTCTACGACCGAGGACCACCTGCCCAAGGGTGGCATTGCCAAAAGTTTGCTGGGCCCTCCCACACCAACCACGAATCAAGAAGACAGCTCATAGACACGCCGCGGGCCAATCTGATGGAGGCAATTCCTCAGCTGAGGTTCCCTTTTCCCAACTGACCCTAATTTGTGTCAGGTTGACAAAAACAAACAACAAACAAACAAAATTAAAAAAAAAATCCAGTGGACTCCTGCTCTTTGCATGTTCTCAGTTGGATCCCTGGCACCCAGATTTTATTTCCAACAATTTGGGGATTCTTCCAGGCTTTTAATTCTGTCCAGGAAGAACCCTAACTTTTGAGAGACATGTCCCAGCACCCTATCCTGTGGGCCTACCACAATAGGGTGCTAATTTTGTGTATCAGTCAATTTGACACAAGCTAGAGTCATCAGAGTTGAAGAAGCCTCAGCTGAGGAAATGTCTCCATGAGATCCAGCTGTAGGCATTTTCTCAATTAGTGATCAATGGGGAGGGCCCAGACCATGATAGGTGATGTCATCCCTGGGCTAGTGGTCCTGAGTTCTATAAAAAAGCAGGCTGAGCAAGCCAGGGGAGCCAATAAGTAGCACCCCTCCATGGCCTCTGCATCAGTTCCTGCCTCCAGTTCCTGCCCTGTTTGAGTTCCTGTCCTGACTTTCTCCAGCGATTAACTGCAATGTACAAGGGTAAGCCAAATAAGCCCTTTTCTCTCCAACTTGCTTATTGGTCAGGGTGTTTTGTTGCAGCCATAGAGCCCTAACTAAGACCAGTAAAGATCCAGAAACAGAAAGTCTTTCAGAAATGTAGGGGAAGGGCCCAAGCAAGGAGGAGGAGTGGGGAGAAGGAGGAGAAGGAGAAAAGTCTTGGGAATAACAAAACAACTACCTGACCACTCCAGAGCCGAGAATGAATGAGACACACAACTGACTGTGGAGAACTGAGCCGCAGTTCTGTGGTGCTAAGTGACCTCACATGGCCCACACACTAGGTCTCTGGATCAAGCCTAGGGTTCATACCAGCACACCCTTTGCTCCTCAGTGGACAATCCTCAGGAAAGAAGTAACACAGATGGAGAGCTCTTTCCCCAGGGACTCACTGACTCTCTCAACCTATCTGGACACATTCTGGACAATAGTGAGAAAAGCTAAAATTCCCTTCTCCTGTTCACCTCTTCCGGTAGGTAGACGATCTTTTGCTGTCAGAGACCTCCAAGAAAGAGCTCACTTGGACCACCTTTGCTCTCCTTAATTTTCTGGATCAATGAAGTTTAAGAGTCTCCCCAAGGGGCTGGAGAAATGGCTCAGTGGTTAAGAGCATTGCCTGCTCTTCCAAAGGTCCTGAGTTCAATTCCCGGCAACCACATGGTGGCTCACAGCCATCTGTAATGAGGTCTGGTGCCCTCTTCTGGCCTGCAGACATACACACAGACAGAATATTGTATACATAATAAATAAATAAATGTAAAAAAAAAAAAAAAAAAAAGAGTCTCCCCAAATAAATTAGAATTTATAGAAAATCAAATTTGCTATTTGGGACACTTAATCAGTAAAGGAAAATAAAGGTTAGGCCCTGAGCAATTCACCTCTTCCTTCTACACAAGAGACCTTAGAAAATTCCTGGGACTAGTTGGATATTATAAACTCTCAATAGACTCTTTTTTAAAATGTGTACTTGTGTGGTATGTCTGTATACGGGTACATGCACAAACATGCAGGTGGAGGCCAGAGAGGGCATTGGATCCCCTAGAGCTGGAGTTACAGGAGGTTGTGAGCTGCCCTGTGAATGCTGGGAACTGATGTTGGGTCCTCTGAAAGAGCAGTCAATGCTCAACCACTGAGCTGTCTCTCCAGGCCCTCGATAAACTCTTACATCCTCAGAATTCAGGACCTCTATCTCATTATTAGAAAGCAAACCCAAGCGTCTCTTATGGCACCAATGGAGGGCGAGCCCAGGATCTTGAACAGCCTCTTATTTCAACCCCAGTGTTAGTGTTTCTCTCACCTGAAAAACCTTTCCCCTTGCCTGTGGATGTGAACGCTGCTCTGAGAACTTAATTCAAGAACATGGGATGGGGAAAGACAGCCTATAGCTTTCCTATCTAAACTTCTAGATTTTGTCATCAGGAGATGGCCCAAATGTATCCAGTCAGTGGCAGCCAATGCCTTGTAAACCAAAGAAAACAGAAAACTGACGTTTGGGGGTCCCCTGATAGTTAATGTCTACCACCAGGTTAGCGCTGTCCTCAACCTGAGAGCGGAAAAATGGTTGGCTGGTTCCAGAGTGTTCAGATACGGCGGTGTATTTGAGAAAAAAATGACCCATCCTTTCCCACCGACAGGTCCCTCAATCCTGAAAGAAAAGAAAGGAGCAATCTAAACCAACTCCAAATACACCTTCAGAGTGGCACAAACGTTTGAAGAATCTGGGCACAATGGGGTCTCATCAGTAGCAAAGCCTAGGACTTGGTGTGTAAGGAGATAGTCACCCTATCTTGTCCCAGATTCTCCTCTTTTACTTCTGACTCCTCCCCCTCTCCCATACCAGGAAATATTGCCAAGCCTTTTAGGAATGACCTCACCTAGGTAACAATCGCCTAGTTAAAGACCTGAGACAGGGTATAGCGACACAAATGCTTGACTGAGCGGATAAAATATTCCCTTCGCACACTTGAGAAAGCAACAGTCATGCACGTGTGCTGGGAGCCCCAAGGCTGGAATAGTTCTCGTCCCAGGAATGGGAGCAGCTGCAATGGCGTGCGCTGCGTGATCTCTCTTCCAAGACCAAGAGGCCTAGGGCTTGGTCCTGCCCTTCTCCCTGATCGAGCCACCGTCTCCCAGGAGTAATTACGTCACGTGCTCTCCCTAGGTGGGGGTGGGGGGCGCAATTGACTCCAGTGGACAGTGTAACTGGGCACAGTGACGGCCAGGCTTTCAGAGTGATGACTAACCAATCACTGCAGGAGATGTTGTGGGGGACCCTTACCTGCAGTCTTGCCTGTCAGTTGTAGCATGGCTTGTACTTTAGTTGGAATGACCATCCTTTCACTACGGGTGTAGACTTCCAACCCAACCCAGGAGAGCTACTGACTTGCGGCATCTAATTTATCCCCACATGTACATAGATACTAAAGGAGTACCCCAGGAGGTCACAAATGAATTCAAAGCAAGAAACCAAATAGCCGCTGGCTTTGAGCAGACCTTGCGTGGGTGGTTGACCATTAATTATAATGTAGATTGCATTAGCTATATTTATCACAATCAACAAAGTTTTGTTGACTATAATTGGGATGCTGTCAGGAATAGGTGAGCAACTTAGCCCTGTGAGCAAAATGACTTGGGAGAATAGGTTAATGTTAGAAACAATTTTAGAAGGTGGAATGGGTAATGTTGAGAGGATGATGTTGCACCTTTATTCCAGATGGGGCAGTTGCTGGAGCTCTCCAAGATCCCAACGGCCTCCCTAATAAACTAGCAGAGATTCAGGGATAGAAGACCCCTTTACTATCTAATGACACAATGGTTCAGTCCCTGGAAGGGAAAAATGATGTCATTATAATATCCTTGAATGGAACAGTTGGAGTCGTTACTCTAGAAGGGTGGGACATGGTTTCCTGTGTTCCAGACTTAGTCCAGAGACTCTCAGGAACAGTTTTGACTGGACAATCTCCTTCCTGTTCCTCGTCAAAGAACCTATCCTTACTAGAGACGAAGAAAAAAGACGCAAGAACTGATGGTAAAATTTGAAGAAGAAATTGCTGGTATAATAAAGAGGAGGTAACTGAGGGAGGGAAGCAATTACAAGGAATCTCTTCTATATCAAAAGAAGGGCCCCAGTGCTATGTTGAAACCTCTGTCAGCTCGTCAACCTTATTGTCTGCGATGGCCCTGCTGTGCCCCTGTTGTGTTCCCGAAACTTGACAGTCAGGAGCAGCCAATTCCTTTCTTCATTTCCTTCATCTCTTTTTCTCAGATTTTTACAAAGCTAACCAACCTCAGAAGACTCCAAGAGGCTCAGTTTCCTCACATTGATAAATACCCATCACATTTCTGCCTCTGTGTGTTTGCTGCAGTAGCTCACCAACACAGCCTTTTGCAGAAGCAAAAGCTGCCTTACCAGCTTCCGTTCCCTTTGTCTCTGTGTTCTTTGGGTGGTATTGACTGGGTCCTTGGACTCCAGGTTTTATTTCAGTACTCATTAGTGTTTTCTCCAATGTTTTCTTTCTATACCTAGGACTGGGCGATTTTCCTTGTTCTGTCTGTGAGCTCACCAATCCTTTCTTCTGCTTGCTCTAATGTATATTTGACCCTGGTGGCTTTTTCCTTTCATTTTATTTATTGCGCCTTTCTGCTCCCAAGTTTCTTTTTAAACTTCTATCTCTTTATTAGCATTTTTGTTTTGCTCAGTTGTTTCTGGAGTGTGTGCTGGTTTGTTTGTAATATTCTGTAGATCCTCTTTTAGTCCCTTGACTGTAAGGCACCTGCCTTATAAGGCAGGGGTTTGAAAGTCTGTATCTAGTACATCTACCTTAAACGGTTTTCAAAGACCCTTTTTTGCTCAATCCCTCAATGAGTTTTTTTTAATTTGTTTGTTTATTTTTGTTTTGAAACAGTTTTACAAAGTCTAAGCTGGCCTGGCACTAAACTAGAGGATGATCTTGGAATCCTGCCTTCCTGCCTCAGCCTCCCAAGTATTGAGATCACAAATATGTATAACCACACCGAACTAAATCTTGCATCTCTCCCCCCTTTTCCCCCCCTCTTTCTTTCCCTTTCTCCTCAAGTTTTCTTGATACAGAGTCTCTCTGTGTAACCTTGGCAGTCCTGGAACTCACACTGTAAAACACGCTGACACGGGAACAACAGAGATCTTCCTGCCTCTGCCTCCCAGGTGCTGGGATTCAAGGCACCCACACCACCCAGCAGCATCCTTGTAAGTCCTCTGTATACTCTGTGCTTTTTTTGGTGGTGTTGGAACCTAGGATTTTGACCCAGGAGCACGGTAACTATACAGCAGACCCTCCCTTCTTCATTTCTTTCAGTTTTCACCTCACTCGGCTGTAGGCTGTGGAGTCTACTTCTGTGCTGACGGTTGCTGGGGTGCAGGGGTAAAGCTTTCCTAGGTTTTCTTCTGAGCACGAATCTTTCCCTGGACATACAGACTTCCCAACTTCCCCAAACATGCAGTTGCGTTAGAATGTTCTGGTCCTCCATGTAAGATCCCAAAGGAAGAAGGGGGAAAAAAAACAAGGAAGAAAGAAGTGTCAAGACTCTTTAATGTTCCTGAACTTCCTTCAGCCAGGAGCGAAAGATTCACAGTAAGGAATGGGGGCCCACCACTGGAAAGGGGGTGCACCACCAATGTCTGCCTGCTTCCTTACAGCTGTGTGATAATGAGCAGCAGGCATTGAGCTCATCCCGATATTTGGGTTTTTATTTTTCATTTATTATTGTTATTAATTTGCCTGTCCTTACCCCCTTGCCCAATGTGTACACACTCCTTTGGGAATAAAAGCTGTGGAAGAAGTTAAGAGTAGGGGATGGAAGCTGTTCCATGTTAGACTGAGATTCACCAAAGCTACCTGCAAATTTCTTCCCTAGCCGGGCTCCAAACGATTCTTCCAGACCGGTTCTCTGAACCAGGAGACAGACGGTGGCGGTGAGAACTACGATTATGATGACGACGACGACAAAGATGAGTTTTGGTTTTTTTGAGACAGGGTTTCTCTGTGTAGCCCTGGCTGTCCTGGAACCCACTCTGTAGGCCCGGCTGGCCTCAAACTCAGAGATCCGCCTGCCTCTGCCTCTGCGTCTGCCTGGGCTGAGATTAAAGGTGTGTGCTGCCACCAGATTGGTTCGTATGAACCGGGAGAAGATTCATAGTGCTTCTTATTCTGCTATCTTTCCAGAATCTTCCCCTCTCAGGCTTTTGGGCATTGTTTTACAGTTGATTCTGGTTCCCAGGTCCACAGATCTGGAGCAGCAAAGAAAGCAGGCAATGGGCAAGAGGTCAACAGAGGCGCCTCCTGAGTCATCAGAGGTGCCTGGAGTAGCTGTCCCACTTCCATGGCTATCTCTTCACCCATTCCTGGCCCATCGAAACCACCACTCTGCCGCCCACTGACCACCGCCTGCTCTGGGTCATCTCTCACCAGATGGTAGTAGGTTGAACACAACTGCTTTTCCCAGCAGTTCTTCCAGGACAAAGACTGCCACAGGTGAAGTATGCCTCACACCATCAAGGTTTTCCACACTGATAGAAACATCTTTTCTTCTTAACAATTCAGGAAAATGCCAACTCCTTTCATTCTTGAACTTTTCATTAGATCACATATTTAACCAGACAATTTCTTCAAAGGGGCTCTTTCTTTCTTTCTTTCTTTCTTTCCTTCTCTCTCTCTCTCTCTCTCTCTCTCTCACCATTAATACTTTCTGCACATTCTTTATTTTTTTTCAATGAAAATAAAATTGCATCACTTCCCCCTTCCTTTTCTTCAACCTCTCCCAGGTCTCCTCCTCCAGCCCCTCCTATATCCCTCCCACTCTCAATTTGATAGCCTCTTTTACTTTACTATTCTTACATACATATGCACTTTGCCTTGCACAGCCATTTAGGGGACTCATCCCTGGGAGAAGCTAAATCTCTCTTTTTCAGCAGTCATTAGTTGCCTGTAGTTCTTAGCTAGGGGTGCACCCTGTGAATCCTTCCCCCCTCCCCGTTAACATGTCCATCGATATTGCTTTCTGGTTTGGTTTATGCAGTCCTTCTGGGTGGGGAGCTGTTTCACGTCACACCTCATGTTCTGGCTCTTTCCACACTCTCTTCTCGATGCTTCCTGATCCATAGATGCAGGAGCTGTGGTGTAGACTTTTCCATTGGGCTTGCATTGTGTCCTGTTGTTGTTTTCTGGAATGGTCTCCATGTGCTATAGAAAGAGCCTTCTTGGGTGTGAGCTGTCAGCTATCCTTGTCTGTAGATAAAAGGATTAGGTTTAGGATGTATTAAGGAATTATGTTGACTACCGAAGTGGCAATAGTGAATGCTTTCCTACACCCTCACTAGCTCTGGGAAGCTGGCTAGGCTTTCAGTGCCAGGCATAATTTCCCTCCTATTGAGAGGGCATTACGTCCAATTAGACAGCTCTTGGTTACCACCGACATATAAGTGCCACTTACTGAACCTTTACAGACACCTTGTTCTGCGGGTCATTGTTCTGGTTCATAGGAGTTGCGGCCAGTAGGGCTATTTGTTGCTTCCTTCCCTTGGCAGTTTGCATAGCATTTTCCAGTGCTAAGGAAACTCTAGAATGCATGAAGGAGGCTTTCGGGTTAGATCCAGCGTGAATGTGAGATCCGCTTATAAGATAAAGTATCCAGTGCATTCCAACTGAATTCCTGTATCACCTCAAATCAGAAAATACAATTTGGCATCTTTCATGAACAGTCCGCCAGAGTTTAATATCTGCAACTCTCTGTTGTGACTAGAAAGCCAGCCTGCTTACATCGTGTAGTTGACCTCTAGGGGGCAGTGCTTCCCAATCCCACATAACAACCCATGAGCGTTTGCTCTGATGTATCAAAGGTATGCCTCCCCTCAACAGTGTGTCAAAATTACTATTTTAAGTTAACATACAAAGTAGCCAGCTTCATCATGACTCTATACATTGTGTCATTAGTTCCTTTTCTTCCCCTAAATAGATCCCCTTCTTCTTTCTTTTGTATTTCATTACTGTCATTTTTCTCCTTCCTCTCTTCTCATGATTCCCTTTCCAGTTTAATAACCCAAACACATAAATAAACACACTTATTTGTATACACACATGTTTTTTTAAATTAAATGCTTCACATAAGACAAATTATTTGGTATCTGGTTTTTGAGTCTGGCTTATTTTGTTTAATGTGATGTTTTCCAGTCCTGCAAATTTCATGATTTCATTTTTCTTTACAGCTGCATATGACTCTTTTGTGTCTATGAACCCCATTTCCTTTATCCATCTACTGATGGCTCTATGTCCTGGCTGTTGTAAGCAGTGCCACAGTGAACATGAGTGCACATGTATCTCTGTAGCATGTTGATTTACAGTCCCTTAGGTATGTACCCTAGACTGGTTTAGGTATATTATATGGTAGCTATAGTTTTAGATTTTTCTTTTAAAATTTGCATTATTATTATTGTGTGTGTGTGTGTGTGTGTGTGTGTGTGTGTGTGTGTGTATACCATGACCTGTGGTCAGAAGAGGGCTTGGGTTCCCTGCAGCTGGAGTCACAGCTGGTTGTGAGTTTCTCAGTGTAGATGCTAGGAGTCTAACCCAGGTCCTCTGAGAAAGCAGCAAGTACTCTAAAGTACTGAGCCATCTCTCCGGCCCCTATTATTAAGTTTTTGAGAAATCTCCATACTGACTTCCATAATAGCAGCATAAATTTGCCCTCCCAACCAGAGTGAATAAGGGTTCCTCTTCCCTCATGTCTTCCTAAGCACGCACTGTTTAAGAGAGGTGAGGTCTTTGTATTCATGTACACTGTAAACTCAGACATATGGAAATAGGGCTAATGCACAAGCTTCCTACTTTATTTTCATTGCCATCCCTTGACGTTTTCTCAACTACCCCGCCAGCGAGGGATCTCGACCTCATGACTTCAGAAGCATTCCATTGCAGGTTCCTGATACCAACAGCACCATCTGACACCCCGCCCTGTATCCGGCACTCCAGAGGCTTCTCCTGAGCTCTTTACACTCTCTGGCTTCAGTGAGAATTCAGCTCAGGAAGAGGAAAAGCCGGCCATCTGTGCAGGAAGGTAAAACCAGCCTAGGTTAAATGGGGCGTGTGGAGAAGGCACTTACGGTCTTCAAGCATGTGCTACTCGAGAGAAAAGCTTGTCGATGGACAAAACTCATCACTGGACACACAGTGCAAGTCAGGTGACCGGTTCTCAGCTTTCTTCATGTCAAAGAACGTAAAGAAATCCCACTTTCCAAAGTCATTATTTAGAACTCCAAATTGACCTGAGGGATTTTGATCAAACCTTAAGCATTGCAAGGATGTTCAGCTGTTTTTTTGTTGTTGTTGTTATTATTTATTTATTTATTTATTTTATGGCAACAATGCAGCTCTCCTCTAGGCTTCTCATCAGCCCTGAGCTCTCTGGGTATTTTCTGCTCCTTCAGAGCTATCTACTCCTGTTTGTCTTGCCCAAACAACACTGGATTCTTATCTGCCCTTTCCTTTCTGTTTCTCCCCAAACACATGGCTGTGTGTTAGTGGGAACACTCCATGACACATGGCTCTAGAGACTGCGAGAGCTGAAGACTGGGAAATCGATCTTGTCTGTGGCATCTTGATCACAAGTCACTGTCCTTCAGCCTTGTCGTCTGTCCCATTCTGAGCAGTGGGGATAACAGTGTCCACCTCCTGTAGTGGCCCTGAGGGTTCAGTTGTTGCTTTCTAGAAAGCACTTGAGAGTGTGCCCAGCACACAGTGAGCACCTGATCTGGGGCACCATGGCTATCACCACTGAGAAGCTTCCTAGCTGTTGCCTCTGCCTCTGTGCACTCTGAGAATAATTACAGTCGCCTTTGTGCCCTGTGAGCACTTCCTATGAACCAACCCCAGCGTAAGGTCATGTTATCCCTTTTTGGGTTTTGTTTGTTTGGGTGAGGCAGGGTCCCACTCTGTTGCCTAGGCTAGCCTCAACTCATGATCCTCCTGGTCTTTACCTCCTGAGTGTTGGAGTTACAGGAGCGTACCTCCACACCCAGTATTTTAGTCTTCATTCTTTACAACAGACTGCTTAAACGCATTATCCTCCAATTTACAGATGAAAAAAAAAAAAAGAAGAGTGGGAAGTTCCTGCCCATTCTGGATACATTTTCAAATAATAAATTGCAACCATTGTGGAAAACCCATCAGAGATAACCACTCAGACACAGTTTATAATCAATTGAAAGTCTTTATTCCAGTTTTCTGGGATTTTCAGGGATTCAGCACCTAAGTGTAGCCCTGAGCACTTAGAACAAGAAGTAACACAGATGGATAGCTCTAATTCTGCAACCTTTGATACAGTTCTTCATGTTGTGGTGACCCCCCCAGCCATAAAATTATTTTTGTCACTACTTTATAATGGCAATTTTGCTACTGGTATGAATCATAATATAAATATCTGATATGCAGGGTATCTGACTACAGCCCCTGTGAACGGGTTGTGACCCACGGGTTGAGAACTGCTGATTTAGACCCAGAGGCTTTTAAAGAAAAAACCACATCCTGGTGTCTCGCTCAGCAGTTGCAGGGAGAGGTTTACATAAGCAAGCAGCTTAACAGAAGCTAAGATAAGTTAGCTAGGCATCTTGACCTTGGGTCTTAGAATAGTGTTGGGTGGTTTTCCATGGGATTCCCCATCCAGGAGAATCAAATTATAGTTAAACCTGAAATGGTCTCAGCAAGAACAGAAGATGAGGGAGACTGTGTTGCCTGGCCCTGTCACACATCCTTTTAAATTACCCCATGTTGCTCAAATGTCTACAAGGTGTCTTATTAACTTCCCCTGCCTGGCTTCAGCTGTCTAGCTATAGACAAGATGTGTATTAATGCATTTCCATTCAGTCCAACAAAGATATTCCAGTCCAAACCTGCAATGCCTGCTCCAGTCCCAAGGAACCTTTGATACTTTTTATGCTTCTTCTATTCCTTTTTATGGTTTCTATCATAAGATGGAGATGTAGATCTTGGCTCCCTCCAGAACATTCCACCCAAACAGTATAGATTACGCATCCTTCTCAGTAGCCCGTGCATGGGAACCCACAGAAGTGGGTCCATTCCTCCTTGACTGGAGATCAGAGAATTTGGGTCTATTCTTGCTCCTTCGAGGCTATAAACAAGTGGTTTGTCTTAAGGTGTGGCTACTAACAAACCTGTCTTGACCTCAGGTGTGGTTACTTGGTGTTTGGGGTATTAAGATGGTCCACAGAGGTGGATCCATTTCACCTCGACCAAAGGTCAGAGAGTTCAGGCCTATTCCTGCTCCTTCAAGGACGTGACAGGAGCTTTGACCCAGGGAGTGGCTGCCTACAGGATAGTTGGCCTAAGACGTAGTCACTGCAAGTCCTGCCTAAACAACAGAACGCTTAACTCAGGATACAAGTGGTTGAGGCTTCAGGTATTGAAGAGGTAATTGCTCTGTTTTTTGTATCATGTTAAAGCGGTCTGTTGCCTTCCCCCCCACCCCTCCATTATTGGATTGGGGTATATAAGCACATGGAAAATAAACGGGCAAATTCAGTATTCACTGGATTGCCCTCCCAGTTCTATTCCGTGTCTCTGTTTCCTCTTTATCTCTGTTCCTTCTGTCTAAAATTTCTAATCCACGTGCCCCTATCCTGAAACATGCGAACCCTGTTGAGGCTTAACCCCAACACCCATGGAACTTTCTCTAAACCAGATCATAAATTAGGATGTCAAACAAATCTTAAAAATACCAAACTCAGGCAGATGAGGTGGCACCTACCATCAAGCCTGATGGCCCAAGTTCAACACCAGGAACTTGTGGTACACACACTAGGAGAGAATCAACTCCTACCTGGCTTGTGCTCAAGCAACCATGCACACACAGAGACAACTGTGCATACTAGCTCAATTTTTATTTAATATAGGAACAGAAATCTTAGCTAGAGAAATAAGATGAGAAAGCAAATAAGACAGATGTAAATAGAAAAGGAGGAAGCATCTTTATGTGTAGATGGTACGACTGATTCTATAAGTAAGAGATGCTAAATACTCCACCAGAAAATTCTCACAATATCAGTGTGTATCGCTCACTTTCAGCAAGTGTCAGAATACAAAAGTAACACACAGAAAATCGGTGGCCTTCCTATACAGCAATGATAAATATATACATAAGAGAAATCAGGGAGACAATCCCATCCACAATAGCCCAAAACGAAAACAAAAACTCACCTTGGAATAAATCTAATTGTATGAACTGAAAGAGTTCTGCAATGAAAACTTTAAAACAGGAAGAAAGAAACTAAAGAAGACACTGTGAGATCAAAGGGATCCTAGGCTCACAGATCAGAAGAATCAATACTGTGAAATGGTCAGGCAGTTGGGCAGTGGTGGTGCACACCTTTAATCCCAGAACTTGGGAGACAGAGCAAGCAAATATCTGTGAGTTCAAGGCCAGCCTGGTCTACAGAGAGTGAGCTTCAGAACTGGCTCCATAGTTACTGGAAAACCCTGTCTCAAAAAAAAAAAAAAAGAAAAAGTTAAAAGAAAAGAAAATGGTCTATCACAAGTAATCTACAGATTCAGTGCAATCCCAATCAAAATTCCTGAATTCTTCCACATAGAAATAGGGGGAAATGTTAAAATTCATATTGAAACACAAAAGACCCCAGATAGTCAAAGAAATCGCGAGTGAAAAGTGTACTGGCGGCATTGTGCACCGCTATGCCTGAGTTTGAGTTCTACTGTAGAGACATAGTAATAAAAACTGATTGGTACTGGCACAAAAGCAGACACATTGATCAGTGGACTCGATGTGATAAGCCAATGCTCCTGCAGTCCTCTGATTTTTGACAAAGTTTCCAAAACCACATTTTTGAGGAAAGCCAGTATCTTCAACAAAGAGTTTTAAGAAAATGGAATAGCTACATGTGGAAGAATGAAACTGGATCTCTTTCTCCAATTCTGCGTAAAAGTCAACTCCAAATGGGTTCAGGACTTCAACACAAAACCTGAAACTCATAAATTACTATAGGAAAAAAGGAGGGTTACATTCCTAGACAGGGATACAGGTGAGAACTTTCTGAGTAATCTCCAATCACTTGGGTGATGAGATCAATAATCATCAAGTGGGGCCTCATTAAATTAAAAAGTTTCTGTACAGCAAAGGAAAGCTTCAACCGAGTGAAAAGGCAGCCTACCTAATGGGAGAAAATCCTTGTCAGCTATAAATCTGACAGAGCATTAGTATCTAGAATATACAAAGAATTCAAAAGACTACACATCAAGGAAACAAACACCCAACTGGCTAGAGATATGAGCAGAAAGTTCCCCAAAGAAGAAATACATGGCTAGTAAACATTTTTAAGGTGTCTACATCATTACCCATCACGCAAATTAAAGCTATCCTGAGATTCCACCTCACCCCAAGTCAGGATGGTTATCTTCAATAAATCTAATGGCAACAAATGCTACTGATGTGGGAAAGAGAAAGACCTTTTTTGCTGTGGGTGTGTGATTGGTTTGAAGACATTAATAATATGACCAAGTCAGCAATAATGTATCATTTTTGTATTAAGGAAAAAAAATCAAAGCACTTCCTATTGGGGTTATTTTTACCACGAGTGAGTCCATGTTTGAGTTCCCTGCTTCATGATCCCTATGTCTCTCAGCCTCTGTCTGCCACATGAATCGGAATCTGTGCCTGCCTGAAGGCTGTCTTGTGAATCTGTCCTGTGTGTCTGACTGTGTGTCTGTGTGTCTGTGTGTCTGTCCCTCACCTTTGCGTCCTTAATCCTTTGGCTTTGTTCTGTATTTATTAAACTGCACAAAAAGCATCACACAGGGGAAGAAATGAAGACTACTTGACAGAAATCTTTAACAGAGTTTTATAAAGGACTGAGCCACTACTCCAACTGATTCAGATAATAAATAGTATTATAAACATCGCTGTATCTCAACCAATTTCCAAGTGCTGTGTTCCGCAATTATGGTGAGTATTCATTTTAGAAGATTGCTTTCAGCCTCTATTTTTGCTGCTTTCAGCAAATGATGCATGTGTATTATCTGGGTCAGGGATATGGAAGAAAACACAACTTAAGATTACAGCTATGCGTTAGCTTAAGTTGTAATAGTTGATCATATGCCATCTTAGTTAGGGTTTCTATTGCTGTGAAGAGACACCATGACCCTGATAACTCTCAGAAAGGAAAATGTCTTGTTGGAGCTGGCTTACAGCTTCAGAGGTTTAGTCCATTGTCATTTGGTGGTATAAAGGCAGACATGGTGCTGGAGAAGAAGCTGAGAGTTCTATATCTTTTTTTTTTTTCTGAGACAAGGTTTCTCTCTGTATTCCTGACTGTCCTGGAATTTATTCTGTAGACCAAGCTGGCCTTGAACTCACAGAGATTCTCCAGCCTCTGCCTCCTGAGTGCTGGGATTAAACACCACCTGGCCTGAATTCTACATCTTAGTCCACAGGCAGCAGAAGCAACTGGGTATAGTGACATACATCCTCCAACACGGCCACACCTCCCAATAGTGCCATTCTCTACAAACATTCAAACACAGGAGTCCATGGGGGTCATACCTGTTCAAACCACCACACATGGGAAACCCAAAGCAAGGAAGGCTGGCTGTTCCATTGTTCTCTTAAAGCCAACTTAAACAAACAGGCTGAGTAAACAGCAGGATAGCAACCTTACATTGACATGTACCATTATCTCTGGCTGTGGGAGTTATCAACAGTTCCAGTCTTTTAGGATGTAAGAGATATTTTTATCACAGTCACTGTCACATTGATGGGGGTGTAAACTGATGCAGCTACTATGGGAATCATTATGGAAGTTTCTCAAAGGGTAAAAAAAAAAAACCCTACCATATGACTCAACCATACAACTTCTGGGCATAAACCTAGAGAACGCTGTAACCTACTACAGTGATAATTGTACATTCGTATCCACTGCTTTCTACTCCTAGAAGCTAAGACATGGAGTCAGCCCAGATGTCTATCAACACGTGACTGGATAGTGAAAATATGGTACATACACACAATGGAATTTTATTCAGCTGTATGGAAAATTTAAATTATGAAATTTTCAATAAAGTGAATGGAACTAAAACACACACTAAGTAAGGTGACCTGGGCTCAAAAAGACAAATGCCACCTGTTCCTATGTGTGGATTTTAGCTTTGACTCTTCAGATGTCCTTGATTAATTTTGGATAGGGGTCAGGAGTCTAGAAAGCACCTGTGAAGTTGAAGAGGGAGAGAGGCCTTGGTGTAGTGGTCCTCATCCTCCCTAATGCTGCGACCCTTTAATACAGTTCATGCGGTAATCCCATAACCATAACATTATTTAGTTATTACTTCAGAGCTGTATCTTCGCTACTGTTATGAATCATGATGTAAATATCTGATGTGCATGATGTCTGATATGTGCCCCGCAGGTTGAGAACCACTGCCTTAAGGGAGAGAAGAACACCCGTGAAAGAAAACAGAGTTAGGGGAGACAGAAGATGGAACTGTTGGGGTGTAAATGGAAGCAGGAGGACAGAGGAGAGGAGGGGGAGGGCAGAGGAGAGGAGGGGGAGGGCTGAGGAGAGGAGGAGGAGGGCAGAGGAGAGGAGGGGGACGGCTGAGGAGAGGAGGGGGAGGGCAGAAGTGAGGAGGGGGAGGAGGAGGGCAGCATAGAGGAGGGGAGGGCAGAAGAGAGGAGGGAAGGGCAGAGGAGAGGAGGGGGAGGAGGAGGGCAGCAGAGAGGAGGGGAGGGCAGAGGAGAGGAGGGGGAGGGCAGAGGAGAGGAGGGGGAGGGCTGGCCTAACCAGAACTAAGGATGTATGAAAAACCTTATAGAAACTCACTAATCATAAACTAATTATTAAACATAATATCCAAAAAGGAGTTTTAACAGACATACCCTTCCTGGGTGAATAATGCTTCTCCCAAAAGTCATAGGCTATTAAATGTAAACTACAATGCCAGACGGAATACATTGTTATGAATTGTTTGTCAAGGTGGCCCCCCAATAATGCAATCTATTGCCATTATTCTTACTTGCTCTCTCTCTATATATATGTACACACACACACACACACACACACAGAGTAAGATTCTATAGTTGAAAATACCATATACTTTGGTCACAGGGCATAGAAAAAACAAGCAGGAACTGATATGGAAGCTTCCTTCCCGGTGGCTGGCATTTGTAGTGCTTGCTGGCAGATGCTATGTGGCCACTTGGGAGAAAAGTCATCAATGGTTTTACTCAGCAGTGTACCTTGGATATGGTCATATCGCCCTGCTAGGGAAGATGGACCCTCAGATCCAAGAGCGGCATGACTGTTGCGGGGCTAACCACTCCCTTTCGGATTTGATTTGAAGCTAGCTTCACAGGAGGGACTTCATACCTGATACTGTAAACCTGCTCAAAGCCCAAGGCTGGAGAGATCATAGGACCTGGAGTGCATGGAGGAGGGGAAGCCTAGCACTGTTGTCTTTTTTAAATGGGTTTGTTGTCAACTTTCCCTCTAAATATCAATTGATACCCATAAAATAGTGCTGTTCTTGGCTATGGCCAGAGAAGCTTCCTTTTGCAGTGGACAGGAGTTAATGCAGAGACTCAAGAATCACTGACTGTTGAGCGGCATCTCTGCAAAAAACATCTATTATTGTCTTTATTAAAGATAATCTCAGAGAGGTCACCCAAAAGCACCAATGTTGCTTTAAAAATGAAAACAAGAACTTTTTTGCCTGGCGGTGGTGGCACACACTTTTAATCCCAGCCCTCGGGAGGCAGAGGCAGGCGGATCTCTGGGAGTTCGAGACCAGCCTGGTCTACAAGAGCTAGTTCCGGGACAGGCACCAAAGCTACAGAGAAACCCTGTCTCGAAAAAAAAAAAATCAAAGAACTTTTTCTCTTTTTGTTAGACCAAGAATGAGACCAGATTTGAGTTATCCACATCTCTCCCAGTGTCTTCTGTCTGTCTATAGTTTGCAATTACCAGCCTGTATGCAGTCTGTCTTGTGTGTGTTTGTGTGTATGTGTGCATGTGTGCGTGTGCATGTGTGATCTCTCTGTGTACATTCCTATTTGCCTGTGTGTTGTACTTGTGAGTTGTGCCTGGTTTTAGTAAATGAAGGCTGCTCATTTGTTTCTCGGCTGCCTAGACCCAAATAATCACACAGAAACAATATTAATTACAACACTGGTCTATTAGCTCAGGCTTCTTATTAACTAACTCTTACATCTTAAATTAACCCATTTCTATTAATCAGTGTATCAAGGCTCTGGCCTACCAATAAGTTTCTGGTGTCTGTCTCCTTCAGCAGCTACATGGCGTCTTCCTGACTCTGCCTACTCTCTCTATATCTCTGTTCAGATTCCTGCCTGACTCTCTTCTGCCCTGCCATATGCCAAAGTAACTTCTTTATTAAACAATGGTATATTCACAGCATACAGAGGGGATTCCCACATCATCTCCTGTTTTCTGTCTAAATAAAAAGGATGATGCCAAGTGGTGGTGGCACACACCTTTAATCCCAGTACTCAGGAAACAGAGACAGGCAGATCTCTGTAAGTTTAAGACCAGTCTGGTCTACAAGAGCTAGTTCAGCACAAGCTCCAAAACTACTGAGAAACCCTGTCTCAAAAAAAAAAAATAACTTTAACATAGTAACTTTGCATATAATGAAACAGGTATCAAGCAAGAATTATAGATAAAATATTTTTGTGAGTCTAAGATTCATATCTAATTTATCATTTATCATAACTAGGAAAAACCAGGACTATAACTATCTTCAACTCCATCAAAGACTCCAGAAGAATATATTACCTAAGTAAACAGGAAATGCATTATAAGCAACTTCCAAAACTTTAGAATTGACAGAGACATCTTGTTGCCTAGACAGTCACCCAAAGTTCTTCTGTAACATTGTGGCATCCAATCTTCAGCCTACAGAACCATGGTATCTGGCAGACTTTTCCATGGAGCAGGAAATTTGAAAGACAGTTACGTCTCTATTGGCAGTTTGTCAGTCACTTTCTTCTGTGTTCTGCAGAATGTCTGGCAGTCTCTTTCATGATGCAGGAACCCTGAAGGACTGGTCACTTTCTTTAGTCAGGTTCAGTAATCATTTTTCTGTGGGTCCTTCATGTCCAGTTCATCAAACAATCCAGGCAAGAGTAGTTTCTTGCCCACATGGCTAGCCTTGTCACACTGAAGGCAAATTCCATGATGAGTTTCTTCGATGCCCATCAACCTCTCTGAAGTAATTGCTGCTGCCAGAAACAGATATGTCTCACTGTTGAGAAACATCAAAGTTCTTAAAACATTTTAAATGCCATATTCTGGAGGTCTTTGAAATGTTGAAGAGTAACTATCTAACTGAAATATATCTCTGTATGTCTAGAAAACCTACTTAACATAATTAAAAGCTTGGGATTATTATAGATGGTTATCTATTAATATGTACTTATTAACTATACATTACATTTTTAAATGAGCTGTATAAACATAATACCTTAAACAAAAGTAGAAATATACATATAACAAAATTGACCGTAAATTTGTATGAATAAATCAAAATCCATACCAATGCAAAGTATTCAGCTTCATATCATATGCCCCTTTAAATGAAGGCAAACATTTATAAACAATCATTTTGGGAATTTGGGCATGGTTTTTTTTCCTCCAAAGTGCCTCCTGCTGTTTGTTGGGCAAAGTATTTTTAGGGTTCACAGAGACCTTTGAGGGGATTTTATTCCATCAAATCATATTAAACTAGAAGGAATCCACAGGTTCTCATCTTCTGTGGAAACAAAAGCAGAATCTTTTTTCCAAAGCAACATATTCTTAGACTCAAATTTTGAAGTCAAGATACCTTTATGTTGGTTTAACTTCGCAGATCCCAGAATCAAATATCTCTCTGCAAACAAAAAAATTCAAAGAAAACACAATGACACACACAATTCAGACTTACATCTTTAATAGGCTTATTTTTATTTACTCCTTTAATCTATGACTGTCTGTACTCTTTTATATTACTTTTACTGTCCCTTTAAAGACTTTGTTTTATTTTAAACACTGTTTATTTTTTATAACTGTCTATATTCTTCTTTCTTCTCTCTCCCAAGCCTATGTACTTCTATTAAACACACTGCGACCCATTCAGAGGTTTGTTTTTGTTGGATCTGTCTTTTTTTTTTTATTGCATATCACTAATCATTTTCTGACCAGAAGCATCTTCTTTTTTTTTTTTTTAATGCTAAGGGAGCATGGTTAGGATCAACTACATGACCCTACCTGTTGGCTCTGCTCCATCCAACATGGGGGAGGTATGCTCACCACCCCAGCTCCAGGGATGCAATGAGTCTATGTTGCCATTAAGCAACTAGTCGCATGCTGCTCACAAACCCTATTCAAGTGCAGGACCTACCAAAAGAATCAGAGTTCATGCTGCCAGCACAAATCAGGAAGCCATCTCTTAAAGAAGCCATGCAGTTTTTGCTGCTCATGTTGAGTCAGGAAGCCTTCTCTTAAAGGAGCCACACCTCTGCTCGTTGCCAGCAAACAGAGCCTATCTGAAAAAAATGTTACTAACAAGAAGCTCCAGTTGACTCCTGTTTCTGTGAGTCTAGAAGCCCTTTTTTAAAGATTTTCTTAGGCTTTATGTAGATTATGTTGGGCATCATTTTCTAAATAGAGGCTGTTCGTTCATTTCCCAGCCACCCAGAACCGAATAATCGCACAGAAACTATATTAATTACAACACTGCTTGGTCTATTAGCTCAGGCTTCTTATTAACTAACTCTAAAAACTTAACCCATTTCTATTAATCAATGTATCACCACAAGGCTGTGGCCTACTGATAAGTTTCCAGTGTTTGTTTCCTTTGGCAGCTACATGGGGACTCCCTAACTCCTCCTACTCTCTCTAAATATCTCTATTTGGATTTCCCCCCTTGCTTTATTCTGTCCTGCCTTAGGCTGAAACAGCTTCTTTATTAGCCAATGGTAATAAAACATATTCACAGCATACAGAGGGGAATCCCACACCATCTCCTTGCTCTGTATCATATCATTACTCAGTACTTATTGAGCAGCAGAGAAAACATGCTGTGGGAAATAAATGAGAATTTCATAAAATTATTTATTTGATGTGTATGGGTGTTTTGTTTGTCTGTGTGTCTGCATCAAGTGCATGCCTGGTGCTTTCAGAGGCTGAAAGAGGGCACCAGATTCCTTGGGACAGAAGATGGTTGTGAGCCATCACATGAGTGGTAGGAGCAGAACTCGGCTCCTCTGGAAGAGCAGCTAGTGCTCTTAAAGGAAGCATCTCTCCAGCCCCTGGAATGGGGAATTCTTTACAGAAATCTTGACAGGGCTTTACAAGGGGAGAAGTTACTTCACCGACCCAGAACAGCGCTTAGAACCTCACACAGATGTTAACAACCTGTAACCGTATGTTGCCTACAACAATTATGGATGGGATATTTGTTTTGTTTAAGGTTGTTTGGGGCTTATGGGCTGCTTTCAGCAAATAATTATCACACACAAACACATACACACAAATACACACATACACACACACGTATACACACATATATATTATTCTGAGTCTGAGACAAGGAAGAGCATATAATTGATTTTGTTTTGTTTTGTTTTTCAAGACAGGGTTTCTCTGTGTAATAACCCTGGCTGTCTTGGGCTTGGAACTTGCTATGTAGACCAGGATGGCCTCAAACTCACAGAGATCCGCCTGTCTTTTCCTCTTAAGTACACATTAAAGGCGTGTGCCACACCACCCAGAAAGAGCGTATTATTTGAGATTAAATCCATGCTAGGGGTCACAGGAGAGGGTAGAAGGGGAAAGGGGAGAAAGGGGAAAGAGCGGAGAAATATGTATAGCTCAATAAAAACAATAAAAGAAGATTAAAGTCATGCATTTAGCTTAGGTTGTAAAAGCTGATTACATGGAGTCAGAGTTCTCAAGAGGAACAAAACTTAGAGAATAATATATATATATATGAATTATTAGAATAGCATTTAGCTTAGGTTGTAAAAGCTGATTACATGGAGTCAGTGTTCTCAAGAGGAACAGAACTCAGAGAATAAAATATATATATGAATTATTAGAACAGCTTACAGGCTATGGTTCAGCTATTCTAACAATGGCTGTCTACCAATCTGAAGGTCCAAGAATCCAGTAGTTGTCCAGTCCACAAGGCTGGTTGTCTCAGCTGATCTTCAGTATACTCTAGAATCCTGAAGAAATAGGCTCTAATGCCAGCAGAAGAATGGACTTAATAGTGAGAAAAAGTAAGCAAATAGAGCAAGCTTCCTTCCTCCACGTCCTTTTATATAGGCTGCCAGCAGAAAGTATGGCCCAGATTAAAGGTGAATCTTCCCACCTCAAAAGATCTGGATTAAAACTGGGTCTTCTTACTTCAAATGATTTAATTCAGAAAAAAAAAAAAACAGTCACAGGTGTGCCCAGCGACTTGGGGTTTCTTGTTAATTCCAGATGTAGTCGACAACCAAGAGTGGCCATCACACATGGGAAATCCCTTCACCCTGTTCAAGGTTCAAACAGCACGAAAGCAGAGAAAACAGAAAGACCATTGAGAGCTGGAGGGTGGGGAGGGCTGTGAAGTTTTGTCTTCTGCACACGACATGAAGCTTTACTCATGCACTCACGGTAGCCATGGTTGCCGGCACAACACCAGGGTTGTCAACATTCCAGTATGAGAAGGGTTCCAGAGGCCTGGCCCCTGCGTAGGGAGTGTGGTCGTTTTTCTCCAGTGGTGTAGCCACTGGAAAGTTGCCCATGCTTTGGTAAATAACTATACACTCTTGCTCATGCAGCAACCCTAATTAAACTCAGGGTGTCATTTAGTATTATTTTGGTCTTTTTGTTGTTATTTCTTTCTAACTTTTGAGATGGGGTTTCTCTGTGTAGTTCTGCCTGTCCTGGAACTCACTCTGTAGACCACGCTGGTCTCAAACTCACAGAGATCTGCCTGCCTCTGCCTCCCGAGTGCTGAGATTTAAGGTGAATACCATCACCACCATCACCACAGGGCTTATTACTCTTTTTTAAGACTTAAAAGTAGGGGTGGGATGGATGTATTGGGAAGAAGATTCTAGAGAGAGTGGAAAAGGATAAGAGCAAGGAATGGGGGCTAACTCCGATCAAAATATGTTATAGATATGTATGAAATTGCCAAAGTGTAAATTAAAATATTAAAAAGAAATAGAGGCTGAAGATGCAGCTCACCTCTACAAAGACCTTGGTTCTGTTACCAGCATCCACGTGAAGGCTCACAATCATCTGTAGCTCAAGTTCCAGAGGATCTGTCACAACCTCTGGTCTCTGCAGGCACCTGGCACACACAGGGTACACAGACATATATGCAATCAAAAAAAATTCCATACACACCAAATACAATAAATAAATCTAAAATAAAGAAAAGTGGAAAAGAAAGGAATAAAGATAAAAAAGAAAGGCTCTGCCTGTACTCAGTAAAGTACACCTCTGTTGAATGGCGTTGCATATTTCTATGCGAACCTTAAGAAAAATGCCCAAGGTCCATAATCACTAATCACTAATATTGATAGAATTCTGGAATAAAAGGTCATTTTAAGATTTCTCATTAATCCCTCTTCCCCTCAAAAGGCCCCTTCTGGAAAGCCAAGGTGGCCCTGCTGTCTGTGACAGGAACTAGCCACAGTGAGAGTTCCCGTTCCACAGGCGTGGGGCGGAGCTCAGGAATATGCTTCTCTCGCTGGCTTGCAGGGGACGCTAGTGCTGGTGGGTTTGAGTAGGAAGGACTGAGTAGACATTAAGTAGACAGTGGATAATTCATTAAGGAAAAGAGGGAAAGATTAACTCCAAGAGAAAACGGAAGGGCCAGGAGAAAACAGTCGCTTGGTAAGGGCTAAAAGTTCACAGTGCCAGGACTTCTGCTATAAATCTGCCTGGATGAGCTTTGCCTGCCCTAAATTTCTGCTTAATTTATTTTTAGATTAATTTATTACCTTTATCTGTGTGTTTGTGCATGCGTGTGTGTGTGAGAGAGAGAGAGTGTGTGTGTGTGAGGGAGAGAGAGTGTGTGTGTGTGAGGGAGAGAGAGTGTGTGTGTATGTACGTGTGTGAGTGTGTGTGGGGAGGGAGGGAAAGAGAGAGAGAGAGAGAGAGAGAGAGAGAGAGAGAGAATGTGTATGTGTGTGTGAGAGAGAGAGAGGGAGGGAGGGAAGGAGGGAGAGAAAGAGAGACAGAGAGAGTGTGTGTAAGAGAGAGAGTGTGTGTGTGAGGGAGGGAGAGAGAGTAAGGGAGAGAGAGTGTGTATATACGTGTGGGGGGGAGAAGGAGAGAGAGTGTGTGTGTGTATGTACGTGTTGGGGGGGAGGGAGAGAGAGTGTGTGTGTATGTACGTGTGTGTGTGTGTGTGTGTGTCTGAGAGAGAGAGAGAGAGAGAGAGAGAGATAGAGAGAGAGAGGGAGGGGGAGGGAGGGAGGGGGAGGGAGGGAGGGAGGGAGGGAGAGAGAGAGAGAGAGAGAGGGAGAGAGAGGGAGAGAGAGAGAGAATTTCCCCTGCCTTCTGTCTCCCTGTAGGAGCACAGGGGCCACATATGCACACGCTATCACATTCAGCTTTTAGGTGGATTCTGGGGATCTGAACTCAGGCCCTGTACACTTGTGCAGAACTCTCTGCGCCACCGAGCCATCTCCCTGCCCAGTGCTCTTCTCTGGCGGTTAGCAGTTGTCCTTTGTGCTGCCCTCCTGAGCCGGTCTAGTCACTCCCGTGTTCTGCATTCACCACCACTTTACAGTGCGGTGATATTTCTTTGTGTTTCAACAAATAAAGCTGCCTGAAGATCAGAGTGCAGAGTTGATCCGCTAGAGGCCAAGGAGTGGTGGCACATACCTTTAATCCCAGGGAGACAGAGGCAGAGGGATCTGTCAGTTCAAGGCCACCCTGGGGTACACAAGATTGAATCTGTCTAAAAAGGAAACAGCTCACATGAAGGTGATCCCAGCATTTGGGAGTCCCACTCCTTTAATTCCAGGACTAGGGAGGTGGAGACAGGACCAGTATGGCTGGGTGGAGAGAGGAATATAAGATGGGAGGAGACAGATGCTCATTGCAGTCTGAGGTTTGGTGGAGACAGTTGTAACCTGAGGATGCAGTCTGAGGACAGGATCACCCATTCGGTCTGAGCACTGGTGAAGGTAAAAGGCCTCTCTAATGGTTGGCTGCTCTGCTTCTCTGATCCTTCAGCTTTTACCCCAATATCTGCCTCCAGGTTTTATTTATTAAGGCCAACTAAAATTCGTGCTATATTAGACGAATCCTGAGAGCTCTTGGGAGATCGGCACCTTCGTCAGGCATCTGTTCTAAGTTTTTGGGAACTTGTAATGGGTTGGCCAGAGGGAAAGAGAACAGGAATGGGGGTTTGCATGGAGAATTCTGGGCAGGAGGGTGGTGGCCCAGAGCAACATCTCAAACAAGAGCTGTGGCATATGGTTTGACACCGGCCAGTCACAGGGAGTAAGATCAGAGTTGAGACTCTAAAGTCATTGAGTCTGTGCTTTGGCGTCAGCAAAGAGAAGAAAAAAACAGACTAACTAGAGAGGGGTTAGCCTCGGCTCACCTGGGTGGAAGAGGGAAGACAACAAAGATAATCAGAGCATCGCAGACCACTAAGTTTGGAGACACAGTTCTCGATAGAACGTGCTATGGAGGACATTCTTGCTGCTCAGCTGGGAACTCTGGTCACATCTCCAGCTCGCCCTTGAGCTGCCACTGGAAGTCCACATCAGCCAAGGACTACATCAAGCCTCCCAGAGGCTCAGATCCTTTCTCACATAAACCCCTTTTTCATTTGTCCTCCTGCTGGGTTCCTTTCCAGCTAAAACAGAAAGGTTCAGTGGGAACAGAAGAGGCATAGACTAACTAGACACCTGGTGAGAACATTTCGGTTGGGCTGGGGTGTGTGGGGGGAGTAGCTCTGGGGTTGAGCAATGTTTAGTCACGGGTGAGGGGCTGGTTCCATCCGTAGCGAATCTAAACCAAAAGGAAACCATCCTGTTTGCCAAAACTTATCAAGGGAGTCAGCTCACATTCCGATGGAGAGGGAGGGAGCAGGACGAAGAAAGGCCCCTTTGCTCAGCCTGCTGCAGATCTCCCCACCTTGGGACAGACACTAAAGGTGGGGCAGCAATACTCCAGGCTTTGCTCCTCCCTTTTTTTTTTTTTAAAGAGCTTCCAGTGAGCTTCCTACCCAAAGGGACCAACCAAGAATGGGTTGAGCAAGGGCTCATTGCTGCTGCTCAGTGATGATCAGTGCTTAGACATAGGTGAGGCCTTGGGTGGCTGTGTGGGGTAGGAGAGGGGGAAGAAAGGCCGCAGCACCCTTTCTGTGAGCTGGCTTGGTCCGTCCATCTCTTCATCATTTTCAACAGAAATGGCTCTATCTCTTAAGGGAACATGTGGAAATGAAGGATTCAGCCAGCAAGACTTGGATGGCTGATCTTCTCAGACGAGGAACTTGGTGCTTGGGACTATTAAGGAAGTCAGAGGTGGGGGGAATGGTATGCAAACACGTATGGTCCTGTGAGTACCTGTCTGAGGGCTTGTGTGTTCTAGCGTGTCTGCTGATCCGGAGGGGCTCAAGGCTCTGACAGCCTCAGCAACGGTTGATGACGGTGGTGGCGGTGGTGGCTAGTATCACGTGGGCCTTCCTGTATGGCATTTCTAGAGAGGTTTTACAAACATTAAATAAATTTTCACAGCAACACTGTGAGCAGAAAGGGTAATAAGCTCTGCTTTGAGGACCAGGAAATCAAAGGGCCCTTGATTGAGTAACTTGACCACATACATTCCCATAACCAGTCCTAGGCAGAGCCTGGGTTTGACATCTGGTTGTCTGGTGTCGGCATTTACTTCCTTAACCAGTGTAGTCTTCCACATAGATGGAAGAGTTAGCTAAATGCTCAGTAGGAATATTGTCAGCAAGAGCAAGTGAGTGTTAGTCCCCCCCTCCCCCCCCCCGCCAGTTGACCTCTGACTTATTGAACAGATACAGAATATAAACTTGTGTCTTGGATCATGATCTTGTTATTTATCCCCACCTCACAACGAAGAAACTCAAGGTTAGGAAAGTTTACTTGCTCGCCAACACCCGTGGCTGGCGCATGGCCAGAATCAGACTTAGGCAGGGCGGCAAAGCCCACATTTTCGTCTGCTGCCCCACCCCATAGGAAAGAATGACTAACTTTCTCTTTCAGGTTCTCCCCTGAAGTCACCGAACAATTCAACATAAGCCCCCTTAACCAGAAGTTTTATTTTCTTTATATCCCACAAGTTTACTTAGCCTGCATCACAAGAATCCAGGTCTCCTGTTCAAGCAGCCACACCATGATCTCGTCTCCAAAACACTGCCTCAGGGCGTAGCCTATGCTCTCCACGTCTTTCGAATGCTGGCTTGGAGGGTATATAGGCAGCAGGAGCAGGCAGGCAGGGTCATTTCGGTTGCTTTGCTGTGTGCGTGTGGGGTGGGGAGGGGGAGTGAGACAGCACAGCTAACGCCCAGGGAAGCTAAGAGGACCCCTGAGCTCACTCTCTCAGCAGGCTACAATTTTACCCAACTTGCAAATGAAACTGCACTTTGCTCCTCTCTTGTAAAGTGTCTGATAGGAACTTTGTGAATGAGCATTAAAGTGAGGAATGATAAGACTGAATGTTCCAGAAAGATGATTTATGGATGCTTTGGCTCATTCTCCCTCTCAGATTTATAAGACTTGACAGCCAGCCAGGTGCTAAATTGTCTCCACACTCTGCCCCTCAGATTCTTCTCCTGCCCGATGACGATTGCAGTATTAGTCTCAAAGATGGTTATGAAGGCAAAACAAACAACCAGTCATCGTGACCAAGAGATGGCACAGTCCCCAGCATTTCCTTCATAGGCACACAGCCCCCTCAATCTTTTCTTCCCTCAACCCCTCCTTGCTCCCTCCCCTGTGCTCCAATTCAGTTTTATAAAGAAAGAAGGGAAAATGTAACTACTTTTCCTATGGAAGACTTAGCAGCAACCATTGTTCACTGTTCAGTAGCTGGTGTACCTTAGCCCCTCTTTTCTCTTTTCTCTCTTTTCCCTCTCCTCTTTCCTCTCCTCTCCCCTCCCTTATTCCTCTCTCTTCCTCTTCCTCTCTCTCTTTTTCTCCATATCCTTGTAAATGCTAAGCAAGTGCTTTACCCCTGCCTTCTTGTATTCCTTTTACTATACTATTTTAATAAATAATACGGGGTGGGGGTTGGGGATGGCTCCATGGTTAGGAAGACTTGCTGTTCTTGCAGAGGACGTGGGTTTGGTTGTTAGCATCCACATGGCCACTGTCTGTAACTTCAGTTCCAGGGAACACAACTCTCTCTCCTGGCCTCCAAAGGCATCGGATAAACACTCACATACATGAAAATTAAAAGAAAAAGAGAGAGAGGTTCGCTTTTTTTCTATCAAGCCTTTTAATCCTCCAAACTAACCAAACCAAAAAGACGAGACTCGTAAAACTGCCTCCTCTACTTTCGCCTGTTCACCTCACAAACTCTAGTCACGTTTCTGGAAGGAATTATCTCAGCGACTGCTACATGCTCTTGCAAATACCCATTGGATACACATTGATGATGCAGGGATTTGAAGGATCATTTTAAGGGCACGGAATAGTGGACACTATGAGTCCCTGCCTGTACCCCTTTAGAACAGTGGCTGGCCTTGCTGCAGACATTGAGGTCTCATTTCCTGCCTTCTTATGTAAGTAAGTCACGCTGAGAAAGCCACTTTGCCCAGGTCCCTCTCCCTGGGCAGCCTTCATCTGAGGTGATGTGGGAGTAAGCTGTGCGCCCCTTCTCTGTGGTGGTTGTGGAACCCTCATGGTTCCCCATGGCACCGGTCAAGGGCTTTGGTCTGTCGTATCTGAATCCAGAGTTTCCCTCTTCCTGAGGCTTACTTTCTTCCTTCCTTTCTTTACTCAAGTTTGGATCTCGAGACCACTTGCTCATAGACTTATGCTCACTTTATCTTGCTTCAGAATCTGTTTCCTGGGGAACTCAACCTGTTCCAGACACCTAATTGGTTGATTCTTTACAAAAGTCTGCAGTCAGTTAAACCAAGGCTCTCTTGATGTCATTTAGCAAGCATGAGTCATGTCTTATGTTTCCTGTAGGGTCAGAATGTTCACCATTGTAGATGTTAAGTTAGCATAGAAGGGCTTCATACTGACACTTGCTTAATACAGAAATGTAACCTACTAAAAACGGCAGTAAGTAATGGCTACGTATGTTTAGACAGCTGATTTTATGTACAATAACTTTTCTATAAATTAATTTAGGGTGGCAGTGGCATACGTCTTTAATCCCTGCACTCAAGAGGTAGAGGCAGGTGGATCTCTGTGAATTGGAGGCCAGCCTGGTCTACAGAGTGAGTTCCAGGACAGCCAGTGATACACTGAAAAACCTGTCTCAAAAAACAAAAACAAATTAAAATACTTAGGGTGAATTAATATCAGAAGTGAGCTACATTTAGCTCCATGACTCTATCAGCAAAGTTTGTACTTTTAGAAAAACAGAGAGACTACAACTCCATTTTTGATAAAGAGATTTTAGTGTTTTATATGTTTTGTTGTAAATGTTTTCTGTGTGTATTTAAATTGATTTACAGGTATAACAAAAGCTCAATTCCAGGTTTGTTTGTTTTTTTGTTGTTGTACTGGCTTAGTAATGTTTCTAAATTTATTTGGAATATTAAACAGACAAGAATAGATAAATAATATGCCCTAGTTGACATTAAACACAATTTTACATAGGCAAATTAATAAAGGCATAATTAATAAACTAGTGTGGATGATAAAAGGTTAGCTAGCAGGGGCCAGGAGAGCTGGGTCAGTAGAACCCTTCCAAAAGGAAACCACGATAGGGAAGGCACCACCACTGAGGGGAAGGGAAGTGCCCAGAGTTGGCACATAAAGGATGATTTAGAAGAAATTCATGTACAGTCTTAACTCTTACTGGATTGATTGAAGAATTAGCTAAAAGCTGGGCAGTGGTGGTGTACGTTTTTAATCCCAGTATTTGGGAGGCAGAGGCAGGCAGATCTCTGTGAGTTCTGGTCTACAGA
Organism: Microtus oregoni; assembly: GCF_018167655.1. Taxonomy (NCBI): domain Eukaryota; kingdom Metazoa; phylum Chordata; class Mammalia; order Rodentia; family Cricetidae; genus Microtus; species Microtus oregoni. Next base: position 2,523,311 of record NW_024544029.1, on the reverse strand, counting down.
GTGAGTTCCAGGACAGTCAGAGCAACAAAGAAATTCTGTCTCAAAAAATGGTGGTGGAGGAGGCTGGAGAGATGGCTCAGCAGTTAAGAGCACTGGCTGCTCTTTCAAAGGTCCTGAGTTCAATTCCCAACAATCACATGGTGTCTCACAACCATCTGTAATGAGATCTGGTGCCCTCTTCTGGTGTGCAGCATACATGCAGGCAGAATGCTGTATACATAATGAATAAATAAATCTTAAGAAGTAACTAAAGGAAAACAACCATGGCAGTCTGTAGCATGAATAACAGAAACTCTGAGACAGAAATTGGGGTTCAACACGAAAACCAGAAAAGCAGAGCAGCCAAGTCACCCCTACAAAGGCTGGGCAACTGAAAACTAAGCAGACTAAACCTCTCTCTCTTCCCATTTTATATTCCCTCTAATGCTGGGATTAAAGGTGTGTGTTACCATTGCCTGACATCTAGTTGCTTTAGCCTCTGGTCTTCAGGTAAGATTTATCAAAATACAAATAATATACCACTACATCCCCCCTTTTGTGTAGAATAAAAAAGAAGGCTATAAATAATATAAGGAAAACTATATATGGTAAGTACAATAACTATATATAATATATACAGGCAATGAATGTATCATCAATGTCTAGTCCATTTGTATTTGACAAATTCAGAGAAAATACTCCACATCTGTCCTATCTTGGTGGGTTCAAAGTCGTGTACCCAAGAAGCTGACCGTAGTAGTTGCTTTTCTGTTGCCGTGGTACAACACCCTAATCAAAAGCAACTTGTGGAAGGAAGGGCTTGCTTGGCTTACATGTGGCTCGTCATGGCGGTAGGGAGGTATGACTGGAATGAGTCTTTCTCTGTCCTACCAGCAAGCTCCCAAATGATGACATGGAGACTTCTCACTAATTATGAAAGCTTGACTTTAGCTTCGGCTTGTTTCTAACTAGCTCTTATAATTTAAATTAACCCATATCTGTTAATCTTCGTGCTTCCACGTGGCTTGTGACTTTTACCTGTCCTCCTGCAGGTCCTGCTCTCTCTGCGTCCACTCTTGACTCCACCTTTCTTCTTCCCTGAGACCTCTCTGTCGCCAAAACTCCTGCCTCGCTCATGGCAATTCAGCTCTTTATTAAGCCAACCACAGTGATGCATCTTCACACAGGGTAAAGGAATAGCCCACAGCATATGGCAGCTGGTGATGGGCACAGCAGCAGGAGGCTGAGAGGTCACATCTGTAACAGCAAACAGGGAGCAAAGAGAGCAAACTGGGAACAGGGAAGGCTATAAACTCTCCACGCCCACCTCTAGTGACAAACAGCACCACCAACTTGGAACCAAATGTTTCAAATGCCTGAAGCTATGGGGACATTCTCATTCAAACCACCTGACTGAGGCAGGGATACTGTCTCAAAAGCAAAAATAACCAAATAAAATTTAAAACATTCAAAAAAGCCCTAATATTGTAAAGATGGCTCAGCAACTAAGAGCACTGGCTGCTTTTCCAGAGGACCTGGATTTATTCTCAGCACCCACATGGCAGCTCATGACTGTCTGTAATTCCAGGGAATCTCTGACACCCTCTTTCAGCTTTCAGTGGTACCAGGTATGTACATTGTACACAGATATAGATGCAGGCAAGGCATTCATACACATAAAATAAAATAAAAATTAAAGAAGAAAAAACTAAAACCAACTTCGGATGAATATTATACCACTATACATCTTTTTAAGAAAGTCAGCAGTTCATTGTCATAAAGCATGTAAGCCTTGTTTTTCAGAGAGAAAAGCTGTTTTATTCAGAATCACAGACAGACACGGTGACAGTAGGAGAGACACGGGAGCAGGCAGGGAAAGTGTGGCAGCTGGGACAGAAGGCTGGTAGCCATGTTGCTTCTGCATGAAGGCGAACAGGAAGTGGCCTCGAGGTCTGACTCCAGCCATTTGCTTCCCCCATCTAGGTCCCACCTCCTAGAGTTCCCATAGCCTTGCCAGACAGAGACATCAGCTTTGGGGCAAGGGTTCAGACATGTGAGCCAATACAGGACATTACACATTCAAACCACACCACACAAAACATTTACGCTTTTAATTTCTACATGCAGGAGGCTGAGGTGGTTACATATAATATTTATACATAAGAAATAAACATAAATGGATCTTTCAGGAGAGAAAATAAGCAAAGCACTTTTTTTTTTTTTGATTTTTCGAGACAGGGTTTCTCTGTAGCTTTTTGGTTCCTGTCCTGGAACTAGCTCTTCTAGACCAGGCTGGCCTCCAACTCACAGAGATCCGCCTGCTTCTGCCTCCCGAGTGCTGGGATTAAATGTGTGCACCACCACCGCCCGGCTTGCAAAGCACTTGAAGATATAATTAATGTAAGAGTTAAAAGTCAAAATTTTAAAGTCCAAGAAAGCCAACAACAAAAGAAATAAAAATTAAATGTCAAAACTCTTTCAAGTACTAAGTTAATGAAAATGAGCAAACTTAGAACACTCAAAATGCACCTTCACGACATTATCTGTATCACTCATTAGGATTTCTGTACGGTTTTCCCAGGAAAATGTATTGTAAATGGAGATTGCACATTGGTTTCCTGGACGCCCAGACCCAAATAACCATACAGAAGCTATATTAATTATAACACTGTTTGGTCAATGACTCAGGCATATTTCTAGCTAGCTCTTACATCTTAAATTAACCCATTTCTATTCATCTATGAGCACCACAAGGCTGTGGCCTACTGGTAAGGTTCCGGCATCTGTCTCCTTCAGCAGCTACAGGGCATCTCTTTGACTCCACCTACTCCCAATCTCTTCCAGCCTTCCATAGGCCAAAGCAGTTTTATTCATTAATTATTAAAAGCAACACATATACAGAAGGGCATCCCACATCATTTTCCCTTTTCTGTCTAATTAAAAAGGGAGGTTTTAACTTTAACATAATAAAATTACATATATAAAGCAGTTATCAAGCAAGAATTAGAGTTGCAATATTTAGTCCATTTACATTCGGCAAATTAAGGAAAGTATCATTTATCCTATCTTTGTGAGTCTAAAGTTTTATATCTATCTTTTATCATAACTAAGGAGAACTATAACTATAGCTATCTGTTTTCAACTCTTCAAAGACCCCAGAAGGATATAATATCACCTAAGTAAACAGGAAGTACATTGCACGCAACTTCCAAAACTCTAGAATTGACAGAGACATCTCACTGCCTGGACAGTTACACAAAGTTCTTCTGTAATGTTGGGGCACCCACCTTCAGCCTGAAGGCCCATAGTATCTGGCAGACTTTTCAGTGAAGCAGGAAATTTGAAGATCTGTTCTACCTTGTACTAGCAAAGTTCACCGGTTGTCTTTTTCTGCATCCTGCATAATGTCTGGCAGTTTCTTCTGTGAAGCAGGAATGCTGAAGGACCGTCCTGTCCTTTGGAAAGTTCAGCATCACTTTCCTGTGGGTCCTGTATGTCTAGTTCATATAGCTCACCATCAAGCAGTTTCTTTCCCTAATGGCTAGCCTTGTCACATTGAAGGAAAATTCCATAATGAGTTTTTTTTCAATGCCCATCAACCTCTCTGAAGTAATTGGTGCTGCCAAGAGCAGACAGGTCTCACTGTTGAAGTTCTTAAAACCTCTTAAATGCCATGTTCTGTAGTGTTGAAGAGTAACTATCTAACTTAAATATATCTCAGTATACCTAGAAAACTTAACTAACATGACTACAATTTGACTATTATAAATTACTATTAATCTGTAATTTTAAATTATACATTACATTTTTAAGTGAATTGTATAAACATAATACCTTAAACAAAAGTAGAAATATACACATAACAAAATTGACCTTAAATCTGTATCAATAAACCAAAATACATACCAATGTAAAGTATTTATTTCTATATCATATTCCCCTTAAAATGAAAACAAAATTTACAAACAATCATTTTGGGAATCTAGGTGTTGTTTTTTCCAAACTACTTCCTGCTGTTTGTTGGGTGAAGTAGCTTTAGTGTTTATGGAGACTTTTGGGGGGTCTTGTTCCGTCAAACATCATTAGCCTGGAAGGAATCCACAGGTTTTCATCCTCTGTGGAAACAAAAGCAGAACTTCTTTTCCAAAGTAACATATCCTTAGACTCAAATTTTGAAGTCAATATATCTTTATGTTGGTTTAGCTTAGCAGCCTCCAGAATCAAATGTCTCTCTGCAGCCAAAAAAATTCAAAGAAAACACAATTATATACATAATTCAGACTCTCTGTATATTCCACCTTTCCATGGCTTATTTATTTTTACCCTATTACTTTTTAACATTTCTTATTATCTTTGCTCCTTTAATCTATGACTGTCTGTACTCTTGTCTATACTCTTTTTCCTCTCTCTCCCAAGTCTATGTACATTTTTAAAACACACTATGACCCATTTAGAGGTTTATTTTTGTCTGAACCTGTCTTTATTGTGCTTTATTGTGTATCTTTAATCATTTTCCCACCAGGAGCATCTTTTGTTTATTTTTAAATGCTAAGCAGGCATGGCTAGGACCAACTCCATGGCCCTGCCTGTCTGCTCCCATCCGTCCAACATGGCGGAGGAACATTTACCACCTCTGCAATGGCTCACTGCCCCAGCTCCAGGGACACAGCAGGTCTATGTCACCACTAAGCAACTTTGTAGTGCTCTGCTCACAAACCTCATTTAAGTGCTCCATAGCCAGACCTCCCAAAAGAGCCAGAGCTGTTCATGCCAGTATGAACCAGAAAACCATCTCTTAAAGAAGCCCATGCCTCTGCCTGCAGCAAGCAAACCAAGCCTATCTTGAAAAAAATGTGGCTACCAAGAAGCTGCACTTGGCTCCTGTTTTGTAGGTCTAGAATACCCCCCTTTTTTCTTAAGCTTTTTTAGGTCTTATATGGATCCATGCCCCAGACAGTGCACATTATGATGTAAACGGAGGATACACATTGGTTTCCTGGCCTTCCAAACCCAAATAATAGTACAGAAACTATATTGATTACAACACTGTTGGCCAATGTCTGAGGTGTATTTCTAGCTAGCTCTTACATCTTAAATTATCACCATGAGGCTGTGATCTACTGGTAAGTTTCCAGCTTCTGTCTTCTTTGGCAGCTACACGGCATCTCTCTGACTCCAACTTCCCACCTGACTCTACTCTGCTAAGCCATGGGCCAAAACAGCTTTACTCATTAACCAATAAAAGCAACACATATACAGAAGGGCACCTCACATCAATGTACCATACATTTTTAAAAGATCCTATATTTTAACCCTTCTGGCCTTCTCTGGCACGCACATACAATGGGTGCACACACATGTGCACACAAACACTATTATTAAAAACAGTAAATGCAAAGGGAAATGTTCTGGGGAGATAATTATCAAATGAAGAATACTGCAAAAGAGGGGCATTGGAACAAATTCTAGACTCAAGGAAATGGGTGCAGAGTGGTCAGATGGCAGGTTTTGACAGTTGGCCCTTTTCTAGCACAGAGGATGGTAAAACAATACATTTGTTTGTTTGCTAAAATAAGAACACTGAATACAGAAGCAAGGTGTCGAGCTCATTATTAAATTGATATTGCTAAGTGGTTTGTACCTGAGCCCCAGGATTTTGCCTAAACGCTAAGCACTATAATGGCAAGCAGAGACAGCAGGACGTTAACATGAAGCTCCCCTTCTGAGGCACAACAGTTAATTAGACTTCATTTACAAATGTTCATTTCCTATTGACAATGTGACTTGGAGAATGCTGGCATCAGGCCAAATAATTGTGGAAGCAAAATAGCCACATTTCCCACTTGAAGTGACTGTCGGATGGTGAAGTCCTGGGTTCACAGGAAAATTTTATATACTAAAAAACTGATAAACTACATATACTACTTTTTAAACACAGGTTGAGATTTGAGATTTCTTATTAAAAATAATCTTCCTGGCAGTGGTGGCGCACGCCTTTAATCTCAGCACTTGGGAGGCAGAGGCAGGTGGATCTCTGTGAGTTTGAGGCCAACCTGGTCTACAGAGCTGTCGGGGTCTGGTGCTAGCCTGGACCATAAATTATCTCTCTCTGGACTGGCATAGAGGTGCAGAAATAAAGACACAACTCACATGGCTTTTTCGGGAGGGAGATTTTCAGTGGTCCCTCATGAGGTCCTGAGTTCACATCCTGAAGAATTCCTCCGTTTATTCTCCAACCCGTCTTAATACCATAACTTAACTGAGGGTGAAATACATTAGCATTCTGTCTCCTAGGTAACCAGGTAAATGGCCTTTTGTCATGTCCACAACTACCTGTCTGCTCTGTGTGCTATTACAAAGAAAGGAGCAAAACATCCTGACCTTTTGTTAGGTTAGCACCAGCCTGCCTGGCAGGATATGTGACCCATCTCAGGTGTGGCCTATGGCTTGATGGCTTGGCTGCCATGCCGTATAGAAATATGGGCCTACAAAAAGCAAAACAAAATCTAGCACGCAACAGGTACTTTCAATTTTTAAAAAGTCTATTTTAGTCACATAAGATTCAAAAAAAAATAATAATAATTACAGTTCCCTGTTGTGGAATATTAGCTAAAGATGTGTTACATTCTTTTATGCTGTGGAACATTTGTTTAATGGTGCAGATGTGTTGCATTCTTTTATGTTGCGTTTGTTTAATTCTGTGAAGCTGTGTTACTTTGCCTGCCTAAAACACCTGATGGTCTAATGAAGAACTGAACGGCTAATAGCTTAGGAAGGAGAGGGATAGACAGGCTGCCAGGCAGAAAGAAAAAATAAAAGGAGAAAAAGAAGAGAAGAGGAGGAGCGAGAAAAGGAGACGGTGAGGAGGATGCCAGTCACTCAGTCACACAGACAGCTGCGGAGTAAGAAGGAAAGAAAGGTATATAGTCTAGAGAAAGGTAAAAGCACAGAGGCAAAAGGTAGGCCGGATAATTAGTTTAAAAAAGCTGGCTAGAAATAAGCCAAGCAAAGGTCAGGCATTCATAAGTCAGAATATGTCTTTGTGTATTTATTTGGGAACTGAGTGGTGGATCCCCAAAGAGCAAAGAGTAAAAACAAAACAAAAAACAACAACAACAAAAAAAAACAGCAGTTCCCAAAAGAGCTATTTGACTTGCCTATATAGACAGATAAACTTTGAGAACTAGGATAAATGTAAATTTGATAATCGGTGTGTTTTTATACATTCTTGTCTTTTGAAAAACCCGAAACATCAATAAATATAAAAAGAATTAGAGCTACATACCTGTAAAGATATTTGATTGCCCATCCATTCCGCTACCATTTACCAAGTTCCTCTTGAAGTACACAACCCAATTGAGGTTTACCGGTCTCTAAGCTGCTGTGGAGGTCAGAAGCAAGTGGATAGAGTTCATGTCAAAGACCTTCACGGAATGCTAAGGAAGAGCCAAAAAAAAACGCACTACATGGAAAATATGCCAGGACCCTTCATTATTAGTTTGATGGTTGCCTTCCCTTGGCCCACACATCAAAAGGTTATTATAACACTCAAAGTATCTTGAGGAAGGAGCAAAGAATGAGATGACATTTTGTTGGCGTATCCCTGTTCCCTCTGCTTAGCTGTGCTTCCGTGTCTTTTTACGGAGGTGAGTGGTTTTATGTATTAGATTATCTGATTTATGTAGTTTTACTTCTTGCCAAGGTGGGCATCCAGATTTTTATATTGCTCTGAGTAAATCTCACTTTGAAAGATGACCTGGGCTTAAGGAAACGAAGAACAGCAGAGTCGGCTTGTATCCCCACCCCCCAGGAGCTCTTTGGTGGCATAGTTTTGGGCATGAGAGAGAAGACAATGTCTGTTCACTCATAGAGGACAAGATATCTGTCAGAACAAATTTAGAATTAGGAAGCAAGATTTCCCCTTAATATTCCTCTCATCTGAGTGTATATTTGTAGACTAAAAATAAAACATATCTTCGGATACTGGTAGACAGTTTCTGAAATGGAGATATGGAGCCTCCATTCGGGGTCTCAAAGCTGGAAACCAATTGGCATGGTCTTTCTTAGGTAAAAGTGTCTCTCTGGGAGATCTCTTTCCAGGTGTAGCAGCCGTTAAGCCCAAGAATCCAAATGAGCAAAATCTAGAACTAGACTTGTATATTGTTCTATTGTTAAATGAAGTATATTGAATTAAATTTTTCCCACTGAAAAGTTAAACTCTGAATAACAATTAGAAATATATTATAGAGTTAGAGTAAAATATCAACAAATAAATCTAAAGCATGACATCACAGTATCTGAATTTTTAATTTTTACAAATGTCAAATGTACATGATAACTAGAAACATAAATGCATTATTGTCAATTTACATACATGTACACATTAGGATGTGCAGATGTAATCAAGACACTTTCAGTGATGAAGTGAGTTATATGGAGTATTTGGAGGGCATCTGCCCAAGACTGAGTTGATAGAGACACACGCTAACAGTTGTCAAGATGTCATTAAAGGCGGTCAGGGAGGAAGACAAATCAGAGCTATCTGGGAGGTAGAATAACTGCTTTGGCAGCATTCCTTCAAAAATGCATACTCGATCATATCTGGCACCTGGTCCTCAGCGTAGGTTAGAGTGGAGTCAGACAAGGGTCATGTCCCCAGGGGAGCCTTCTCTGGCCTCTGGGTCAAGGCTTGTCTCTCTGTTCCTCCTCTCGTTTGTGCGTTCATGGGCGGAATCTTCTGAGTAATGTCAATCTCTGCTTAACTCCAAGCTCCCTGAAGAAGCCCCAGAGCACCTGGCATTTGGTAAATGTTAGTTAAAAGAGTGAATGAACTCGATGGTGAAGAGCCAAGATTCCTCTGCTGGGTTCCTCATGCCGTTATTTCCCAGAACGGGGTTTATTGGAGAAGAGAGTTTGGAAGAAAGAAAGAAACAATAAACTCAATTCTAACGTGTTATATTTGGATGAAAACTTGGAACGCTTTATTTTAGAAGTACGTGTGCATAAATAACTGCCAGCATAGAAGCCTGGAAGACCGTCAATTTTATATCTTTCTCATTAAAATCGCCTCCTTTGTGGCTTTGAAATAGCCTTTTATGCCTCAAATACAAAATCAAGCACACCGAAAATTACTTTCTTATTTTAGGAACAATCATTTAGAATGGAAGCTCATTTTTCATACAGTTACTCTATACAAGTTATAAAAAGGATCCTTCCCCTTAAATCCTTTCTGCACAGCCCCTGGTGCAGGACAGCCCAGCCACGGCACTCTGGGAGGTGCCAGAGCATCCTGTCCCAGGAACCCAGGTTGTGCATTTGCGACTGGTTCCAGATACTCCCGGCTTTTCTTCTTGTTTGATTTCAAGATTTCTTAACTGCATTGTTACTTTTCTGGATGTCTTTTGTGACTTTCCAGCGATCATTTTCACTTCTCTGGTCTTAGATGAAGATTCTTTCTCTGTACCATGTTAACTTTGGCATCCCAGTCTGGTAGGTACGAGTGTCCACATGGGGCTAGAACTGAGAACACTCGGGCCAGCATCTTGTCTCTCCAGGCATCTCTGAGTGCTTCTGGAAGGTGTGGAGCCAGCTTCCCCCAGGCCAACCACCTGAGCATTTCATTTGAATGTCATTTATAAATTTCTTACTATATATATAGCACTAGAAGGACATTTATCAAACATACATTTTACTTTTATTTGATTCATTCCAAAGCCTGTCGTCTTCTTAACCTCTGTGCCATTGAGAATACGTCTATATATACGGTTTCCAGGATCCAGAAACTTAGAAGAGGCACACACACTGGCTAGGCTTCTCCTGCTTTTGGTCAAATCGTTTTACAACAAGAGTTATCACTTATTAGGTAGTTAACCTGTGCTGTGAGCTACTGAGACATGCACGTGCTTGTGCCACCTATTTCTATGACTGAGACCTCTGAAGCAATGAGCCGAAGTTAATCTCTCTTCCTTTAGATTGTTTTTCTCAGGTATTCTGTCCCCGTGACAAAAGCTGACGGGCGGAGTAACTGATATGGTTTCCTTTGTAAATATGAGAAAACCAAGATTGCAGAGAAACCGAGCAATGTTCAAAAGTTCACAGAGAAAGGATGCTGTGGAGCCAAGATAAAAGCTGGGGTGGGAGCATCCCTGCACTCAGGTGGTCGAGGCAGGCGAATTCCTGAGTTAGAGGCCAGCCAGTGCCACACAGAGAAACCCTGTCTCAAAAAACAAAACCAACCAACCAAACTGAAAAAACAACCAAACCCTTGGGGAAATATGGGCCCACAAAAAAGTTGTATCAATTTATAACAGTAACATTTGTAGGCCAGATGGTATGTTCAAATTAGGGACCTCTTCTACTGTTCGACTCACACGTCACACGTATATCCCGAACTTCCTTTCTCGGCGGGGAAGAGACAGAAATCTTTAATAAATAAATAAATTTTAAAAAAAGAGAGAGAAGAAAATAATAAGAAAAAAAGATGAGCTTTTATGCTGAAGGGGAGGCCTAGATCTTCTTCAGTACTCACCCTCTCGCTGTCGCAGTGGGAGGAATTTGAACCGAGCTGAGAATTTAGCGGTCTTTTCAGTATAGGGCAGACACAATAGGATGCTTTGTGCTTAAAAGTTTGCGGATTGAAAATCCATGGCCTCTGCTTATTTTTGCAAATGTACAAAATAATGGTAAATGCCATTTAGTGAGCACTTATTACACTAAGGGTAAACTTAAGTGCTTTGTAGACAGAGTCATGCGATCTCCAGATGGGCCCCTGTCTCAGGGTTTCTATTGCTGTGACAAACACCATGACACAAAACAAACAAACAAACAAAAAACAGGTTAGGGAGGAAAGAGTTTATCCAGTTTATACTTCCACATTGTTGCTCATCACTGAAAGAAGTCAGGACAGGAGCTCAAACAAGGCAGGACTCTGGAGAAGGAGCTGATGTAGAGGCCATGGAGGGGAGCTACTTACTGGCTTGTCTCACATTGCTTGCTCAGGCTGCTTTTTTTTATAGAACCCAGGACCACAAACCCAGGGTATGGCCCCTCCACCATGGACTGGGCCCTCCCCCACTGATCACTAACTGAGAAATGCCTTACAGCTGGATCTCTAGTTGGTAGGGGCGAGGGCTCGAGTTAGGCATCCGCTTGACTTCTCCGTGTTCCATGAGGAATATAAGAGTTGTCTTCAGCAATAGAGCCTCACCATCAGGTCGGCTGTGGAGAGCAACAATAGCTTTGACAATAGCCTAAGAAGTCTGGAGATGTCCAGGGAGCCCTTTGAACAACAGTTTCATTGATGTCGTCCATTCTTGGTGCTGGAAGTTTCACTTGTAGTAAAGGATGGTTAGTTGGGGCATTGTGTCCCCTGCTGTTCGGTGACGCCATTTAGATTTCTTTCACATATATGTATTAGTCAGAGTTCTCTAGAGTAACAGAACTTAAAGAATCAATCTCTCTATATATAAATTTATTAGATATCACTATTAATAATAATATTACTAATAATAAATCATATATATGTAGTATATATATGATTTATTAGAATGACTTATAGGCTATGGTTCAGCTAATCCAACAATGGCTGCCTATGAACAGCAAGTCCAAGAATCCAGTACCTGTTCAATCTGTATAAGGCTGGATGTCTCATCTGGTCTTCAGTATACACTGGAACCCTTGAGAAGTGGGCTCCAATGCAGTGGAAGGATTGAACTTGCTAGTGGGAGGAAGAGCGAGCAGGCAGAGTGAGGCTTCCTTCTTCCATGTCCTTTATACAGGCTTCCAGCAGAGAGTGTGACCCAGATTACAGGCGGGTCTTCCTACCTCAAAAGATCTGGATTAAAGATGTGTCTTCCTGCCTCAGAGATCTGGCTCAGAAGTGGAACTTTCTACTTCAAATGATTTAATTAAGCAAAAACCCCTCACAGTGTGCCCTGCCATTTTAGGGTTTTAGTTAATTTCAGATGTAGTCGAGTTGACAGCCAAAATAGCCATCACATGTATATTTTAATATGCTTCTGAAGTAGTAGGTTCCCATATGACCCTTCAAACGGCTCTTAGCGTTACTTATCCCTCCCTTACCCACTTTCTCTCCCCTTCCCCATCTAAACCTCTTGTTCTAGTCTCTCCGTAACTATACATTTATTTCCCATTCCCTTCCTCCTAGTCCTTTACTTACTATCTAACCTCTGTGGATGTATAGATGGTAGATATGCCTATCAAAAGCTAACACACACATATAAGAGAATACATACAATATTTGTCTTTTTGGGTTTGGGTTATCTCACTTAGCATCATTTTCCCCCTTAGTTCCATCCATTTACCTGAGTATTCATGACTTTTGAAAAAAAAAATTGTGCCGGGCGATGGTGGCGCACGCCTTTAATCCCAGCACTTGGGAGGCAGAGGCAGGCAGATCTCTGTGAGTTCGAGACCAGCCTGGTCTACAGAGCTAGTTCCAGGACAGGCTCCAAAGCCACAGAGAAACCCTGTCTCGAAAAACCAAAAAAAAAAAAAAATTGTGTAAATGTACCAGTTTCATTACTCATTAATTAATTAATTGTGCAAATGTACCAGTTTCATTACTCATTCTTCTGCTAGTGGGCATCTAGGCTACTATGAACAGAGCAAGCAGTGGACATGGTTGAGCAAGTGTCTGTCTTAGAATGTAGAGTCCTTTGAAACGATGCCCGAGAATGGCACAGAGGGACCTTGCGGTAGTTCTATTCTCAGCATCCTGAGGAACTGCCACGCTGGTCTTTATAGTGACTGTACAGGGTTGTACCTCACCAGCAGTGGAGAAGTGTTCGCCTTTCTGCACATCCCTGCCAGCATGAGCTGTCGTTTGTATTGTTGATCTTGGCCGTTCCTACTGGGGTAAGATGACACCTCAAAGTAGTTTTCATTCACATGTCCTGGTGGCTAAGGATGTTGAACATTTCCATAAGGGTTTCTCAGCCATCTGTGTTTCATCCTTTTAGAACTCTCTGCTCAGAAAAAATAACTTATTTATTTTATATGTGCTTCAGTGTTTGTGTGCATTGGTGTTTGTGTGAGGGTGTTGAAACCCCTGGAACTGGAGTTACAGGTCGTTGTGAGCTGCCATGTGGGTGCTGGGAATTGTACCCAGGTCCTCTGGAAGAGCAATCAGTGCTCCTAAGCGCTGAGCCATCTCTCCAACCCTGTACTCCATTTTTAGTTGGGTTATTTTTTTTTTTTGATGCCTGGTTCTGGCTTTATGTAAGTTAGATATTAACCAACTTTCTCTCGAATGTGTAACTGATAAAGATCGTTTCCCGCTCTGAAGCCTCCTACCTCTTTGTCCAAATGATGGTGTCCTTTGCCTTAGAGAGCTCTGCAGTTTCACGAAGTCCCATGGATTTATTAAAGCTGTTCTTAGTGCCTGTGCTACCAGAGTTCTGTCCGGAAAGTCTTTTCCTGGACCAATGAGTTCGAACTAGCCTCCACTTTCTCTGTTAGCAGATTCAGTATATCTGGCCTTAGAGGAAGGTGCTTGTTCTATTTGGTGTTGAATTTTGCATAAGATGAAAACTATAGATTTATTTTTATTCCCTTATATGCACTCATCCGGTTTGATGTGGATGCTGCCTTTCTTTTGGTGTGTATTTTTAGCCCTCTGCGTCAAAAATAAGGGGTCCACAGGTGTGTGAACTTAAGTCTGGGTCTTCAATGAGTCTATTTTTATGCCAATACCCTGCTGTTTTTATTAGTATAGCTCCATAAAATCAGGGAAGGTGAGACCTCCAGCAGTCTTTTATTATTCAGGATAGTTTCAGTCATCCTGGTTTTTGTTGTTGTTTCCTTATGAAACTGAAATTAGTCTTTTCAAAGAAGTTCTGCTTTCTGTCCATCAGGACAGCTTGGTAAACTCCACCAACGTGCCCTAACTACTTTAGTACCATTTTGGACAGTATGCTCAAAAAAAAAAAAAGGTAGATAAATAAGTTAGATCCCAACATCGATACCCGTGGTGCTCATAAATCTAATACAGGGCAAATGGCCCCCTAGGCCTAGAAAAAACTGGAAACAGAGGCTCTCATTTGAAATGCAATGACCTGAACCCCTCTCACCTCCTAGTTCTGTAAGCAGGGCTGTCCCAGAATCCAGGAACCTCTCAGAACCAGACATAGATAACCGTTTCGGGGCTTAAGACTTAGATGTGCCGATTACGTCTGTGTGGTCTTGGGGTAAATTCTTTAACCCTTCGTCAGGGATTAGGATAGCATTGTCCTGTTGCTGGTTTCTTAGTAAGCACACAGTGTGTGGGGAACCATCATGGCATCATTCAGAGGCCCCAAGACTACAGCAATTGGGCTAACTTGCTGACCTATTGAAAGGGGTTCAAAAAGGAAGCTTCCCCTATGACCATTTAACAGTGCCTCTGCATAACCCCAGGATGTCTCTACACAGCAACAGTCTTTCTCTGAAGCACTGACACTGATATACACCCACGCTCCCCGCACATCCCCAGTTGCAGGTGTCAACTAACATCCCCGGAGGGTATGAAGACCCACACCTAGCTGCACTGTGCTTCTAAGGACTGTTAATGGACTTGAACCAGGCCTGAGTGGGCATCCAGTCCCCACCTCTACCGACTGCCTGACTTTTGACAATATGGTCAATTTTACCTCTTCAAACCTGCTTTCTTGTTTATAGAGAGGATAATTAATACCCCACTGAAGTGTATAAAGGATGAAATGTGAATATTAAATATGAAGTGCTAAGCACAGAGGCTGGTGAGTGCAAGGAGCTGGGTTCCTAACTATTGAATTCATACAGTGATGGGTAACTGTGTCCAGGAGCTGGCAAGTTAAAATCCGAGCTAACCCAGGCAGATGCCAGCTGGACATAGAGAAGCAGTGAAAGCAAGATATGCAGAGGTAAGAAAGGTAAAAAGCCCCAAGGCAAAAGGTAGATAAAGAGAAATAGGTTAATTTAAGTTAAAAAGAACTAGCCAGAAATGAGCCTAAACTAGGCCGAGCATTCAAAACTAAGTCTCTGCATCATGATTTGGGAGCTGGTTTTGGATCAAAAGAAAAAGCCTGATACACCTCTGCATATATATTACAGCTTCCAGTGTAAAGATTTGTGCGATCCCTGTGTGTGAACAAGAGGGTCTCTGATTCCTGTGCCTTCTTTGGGCTCTTTTTTTTTTCGTCTAATTTTTTTTTTATTTTTTTTTAATTTTTCCTTCTCTTTGTCTTGTCCAACTCCAAAGTGGTAGGCTTTGTTTTATCCTATCATATTTTATTTTGTTGTATTTTTAAAAAATGAATGAGTGAAAAAAATCTGAGCTAAGAGTCTTGAGATCAGAATCTCTGAGACACAAACGAGTGTAGACCTTCCTTTAACAATGTACACCTTTCAACAGGCTTATTGAGCTGAGCCTCAGTTTACCTACTCAGTCTAATTTCCTCAAAGCTACAACCGTAACTTAAAACTACCACTTTGAACCTTTGTGTAAACTTGCAGATTATTAATGTGACGGCTAAGTTTTGCATCTGAAGAAGCAGCAGCGGGACCAAAGTGGCGCAGGTTAAAGACGTTGTGTATGCAAAAGAAACTGCCCTGTTCTGGGCTGGGCTGCCCTTTTGTTTGCAATGATGACCTTTCAGTTTTCAGGCATTTTAAAGAACACGACTCCCAGTTGCTTCTCTGGAAGCCAAGTAACTAACCACGACCATTGGAAGGGAGCAAGAATTTTAGTCACCAAGGAGCTTAAATCTTGGTTGTCCTCTCATTTTTCCCGTGAAAACTGAAAATCTGTAACCATTGCAAACCAGCCGTGACTCATGCGTTAGGAAAGCTCCAGGTAGACTCATTTTTAAATTATAATTCAACCGCCGTTTTCTTGTTTTGATGGAACAGAAAGACGGAGCTGTAATGGCTAACGTTATGTTGATGGCTAACTTTCTGTTTGAAAGTTTAAAATCTCTGTGTTTGAGAGAAGTATAAAGCAAAGCTAGACCGTCAAATGTTAAGGGCTGTTAAGGGTTAATTTTTTTTCCCTGCTGGTTCTGCATCTATGTAAACAAGCTTGCGGAGAACAAATTGTAACTTTGTACTCTTTGCCTTTATAAACCCCTGGGCAATGTGGCCCCGTGCTGCGTTCGAGAATCCCGACCCAGAGCCCGTGTCTGAATAAAAGCCTCTTCTTTGTTAAAATTTATTAATGGTCAGACTGGGGAATCTCTGAGCAAACCGGTAACAGGATCCTTCCGTGTGAGAGGGGCTCAGGCTTCCATCCTGCAAGCTCCGTATTGGTGGTGGTCTCATTGGCTGGCTCGCAGGTGGGATTTCCTGTCGCCATTTTAAGGAGAAGCGACTGTGCCTGCCAGTGCCTAGTCAGTTAAGGGGTTGCACCTCAGACAAAGAATAGGGCAGGAAGAGGAACCCGAGTCTGCTGCGGCTTGCACCCTGTTCCCCTTCCCCGGCCCACCAAGGGTAGAGTCACGTGGCTGAGGCATCAGGGCCATTGGCGCAGACCCCTTGGGTCATTGTCACACCCAGCGCCCCAAGGGGGTCCCCAGCTCTGTTCTAGGAGGACTGCAGGTGTCGTAGTGGGAGGGGAGCCCGCTGGCTCAGCACACCAGGTTTCCAAAGGTCTCCCAGCGTCCCATAGCCCGCCTCAGGGTCGCGGGGCTACCCTCACGCTGCACCCTTCCCACAATGCAACTCCGCTAGCTGCGGCCCTGGCGTACCCCAAGAGACAGCCCCCCTGCCACCGCCTGGGCGAGGGATCCGCTCCACCTCCAACCCCGAGGGTGCGGGTGCGGCAGCTGTGGCCCCAGCTGAGCCCCCGGGAGGGCGCGGGCAGGTGCTGGGCGGCGCGCAGCCTCCTTGCTCCGGCAGCATCTGTGCGCTGCTCATGCATCCGCTCGCACTGCGCTTCCTGGATGCTCGGTCTCCGCCAACCGGGGTCGCCGCGCTGTCCTACAGCCTGGGAGAGAAACACGAAGGTGCAGCGACCAGCGGCATGTGACCCACATCGTTCCGCCACAAGCAGCTCAGCTCCGTGGGCTCACGGGCAGGGAGGGATGATGGTCTGAAAGGCCGCGCTCCTGTCCCCAAACTGCAGAAGCAAAAAGGGCGACGCGCCCCGTGGTAGCCAATGAGTCAGGCTGGAGCCCCTCCGCGCCGGGCGTGTGGATGTAAGTGTGAGGTTGGCGGGCAGAGTGTGGGTGGGGGGGAACTCTGATGCAATCAGCCCGGGGAGGAGGAGAGCCGGGAGAGCTGCGGCCACGCCACTCTGCCTGAAGGTCGCGGGCAAACCCGGCCGGCCTCCGAAACCCGCCACGCGGATCCTCCCCGCCCAGCTTTGCTGACGAGGGGCCACCTTTTCCCTAGCCAGACCTTGACACAAAGAACATCTAACTGCCGGGGACGGCCTGGAAGGGCGGACACTTTGGCGGCGCCTTTCCCTTTTATTTCTCGAGGTAAGGTGCGTTCGGAGGGCAGTGGGAGCGGCGGCCGTGGAGGGAAGGGGAGGCGGCAATGCGGACAGCCTCCATGTCTCCTGGACCCGGGCAGAGCGCGGCGCTGCCTTTCACGAAGGCTGAGTCTGGTGTCCTTCCCGGAACGCAGGGACCCCAGATTGTACCGTCGCACACCGTGGCTTACTTTTTGGACTTGTTTTCATGGTGGTGGAGTGTGGCACCAGATCTGGTTCTATTTTCGAGGTTTAGGGACCAAGTATGCTGTGTGAGGGACAGGAGGTACACCGAGGAGTGAGGCAGACTACATCTCGGGACTGGCAGGGCAGCGGAGTCTCAGCCCGGCTGCCCAGCGCCGTAAGCAGGTGCACGTTTGCTGCACCTCCAGGGGCTCGGCGCCTGTCTCAGCTGGGATTAGTGGGAGGATGCTGGCAGTGACTCACTTTCCTCTCCCGCCCTGGAGGTTCTTTCCAGAATGAAGAGCCGGTGATAGGCTACTTCCTTTGCGAGAGCCCGGTCCACTGGGGCGGGAGAACAAAAGGCCACTGCTTGCGCAGGACCCGGAGCAGGGTGCCCTGGTCTCCCCTCCCCCGCACCTGGCCCCAAACATTGCGGCAAAAAGCTTTTCAACTGGCCGGCTCCACGCGGGGAGGAGAACGCTCCCGAGATCTCGTGTGGCTCGCCCTCACCCACCGGACAGTCCGGCTCTGGGCGCGGGGCTCCTCCGCACCCTAGCGAACAGCGCCCGGTTGCCGGCGCATCGCCCGTCTCTGGGTTTCGGCCCAACTGTGCTCGCACCAGACACGAGTGCATATGGCGGCAAAAGGAATTTCGCGGTAAGCGCGTCACGCCGTTGACTGCCTTTCACAAGCTGCCTCGGGCCGAGGAAGGTGGCGCTTACTCCAGCCCTTTGTGTCTCGCTCTGCGGTGTAGACCCGGGCTTTCGCTAGCCTGTTCCATCGGTGGAAAACACACTGGCTTTGGGGCTCGCGTACTAGACTCAGACGGATAGACGGTATTGTACGTGGAAGAGAGGAAACGACCCACCGCTAGGAAACGGTATGCGTTTGCAAGATTTGACACCTCCGCATGTTTTTTTTTTAACTTATAAAGCATATTATAGAGAGGGGGAAATAAATGTATGGTTTGAGGAACGCAGGGCCTGCAAGGCTGTAATTTGTCACCTTGATAGAAGAAACAGTGCTGCAACTCGTGCTTTTTCTGACGTCAGAAGGGCAACGGAAATAAAACCTGAGCTAGCTGGCCTCATTGTCAAATAACTCACCCTATAAGAAACTGGCAAGTCTCACCACCGATCTGGTATGGCCTCCCGACCTCTGCCTTCAAATGACTTAAATGACTTTGCCGTTCAGTCACTTAATCCTCAGTGTGTAGCTGAAAGCGACGGAAAAGCGGCCTAGTTTGATGAGGTATTAATCTTAACAGGGCGTTTTTTATTTCTTGTTTTTTTTCTTAATTTTTTTTAACTGGGTGCTGTGAATTTAGCGGGTGCTGTGTAGCAGGCAGCGACTAATCAGATCAAGTTCCGGCTCCTTTGCCATGTCCATTCTCACCAGGAAACAGGCTATGGATGAGTGCATTCAGAAATGCCAGGTGTTCAGACCGTGAAGAAATGAAACAGGAGGATCATGAGACCTGAGGATGCTTAAGATAAGGCCACCCATTATGAGGGGTTGTGTAAGACACGTGCCTTTCTCCCTTGATGAGGAGAAAGGATCCCCTGTCTGAATAATTAGGGGAAGACTTTCAGAAGAAATAATGCTTACTGTACCGCGGTTGACTATAATTCAGCAGATAGGTAGATCGAAAGATACTTTGGAATCCTTAAACTTTTGCTGCTTAGGGACAGTTTTACCTTGCTTCTTCAACTGATAAGCCTATGATGAGGGGAGCAGCGGTCTTAAGCCTGGCATCTGTTACTGTGCTCAGCTCATTTTTCCCCCTCCAGTGCCAGAGATACAGGGTTTAGTTAATAAATGCTTGCTGGATTGTGACCTTGGCCAGGCAGCTCTCCCAGCCCTTTAGGATACCCACGATGCCGCAGATCATCTCTCCTTTTCCTACCCCGCAACCCATCCCTCTTAAGTCGAAACCTTGCCGTCTTTCCGCTTTTCTTGATTTTACCAGTCCCCACTTTTGAGCGGTAATCGGGTCATGGCAACTGCCCCTCGCTTGTCATTTTGCTGTAAGTGTGCAAGCTCATTGAGCAGATTCTTGGGGCGCAGGAACTGCGAGATGGGAGAGGCCTTGAGTGCCCATGGGTGCCGGAGGAAGACGCAAGCATAATTAAGAGTGAAGGAGTCAGCTGAGGCTATGTAACAGCTGCCCAGTTGTTCTTGTCCATACTCAACGCCGCCACCCTAGCTCAATCTGGGCACTTCCATGAATCTTACATTTTACTGTCTTTAAAATTGTTCACATCTTGTAAGGCGCTTGCTCTCCATCGAGTCCCCACTTCCCTGCAAATAAAGTCTGAATTCCTTTGCCAGGTGCCCAGAACCATCCCAGTCTGACCCCTCACCTCTTTCCACCTCTCCCAAATGACATTCTCTTTTTCCCAGGGCACGGTGCAGACCCACCTTACCCCTAGGTACTTTTCCGCCTCAGTGGCTATGTAGCTTCCAGACTAGAAATTCTGTGTATTTGTGACAGCCTGTTGGGGTGCTATTTTTCTGCCCCTTAGAAGAGCTAGGTGACCTCCTTCCATGACATTTGCATAAAGTGGGAGGTAGTTGGTAAGGCTTAGCCGCTAATCTGCATGCCAGCCTGCAACTTAATGGTCTAGGGAACTTGGTGCGAATTGTTGAATTTTTCTGAGGTTCAGGATTCCCCCCTCATTTATTAAATAAGGATGATAGCAGTGGTAGTTATACTGAGTTACCCTAGAGACCTAATCAAGATGGTGGAGATGAGGTTGCTCACACGTTCTTATTGGTACTATTTGATGGCCTGGTTATTAGTTTTCTGCTGATTATGGGTTTCAAGCCTGTCATTAATGTCAGAGAAATTCAGAGAAGTCCGATGGCCTGGGGGTGGGGTGGGGTCGTAGCACAGTGAGCGACCCACCGCCAGTGAGGTGGCAGTCAGTCCCCATCCAGAGCTGTGAAGATGCAATGAGAGTCAGCCATGCCAGGACTAACTAGTCTGTGTTCACTGCCAGTCTTAGTGGTTCTCAGCCCAGCTCCACGGTTGATTCAACCTGTGTCTTTGAAAATCTCCTGACGCGTTGACTCCCGTCTCCAAAGATAGATCAGGCAGGAGACACGGAAGCACGGGGGGATATTCTGGAGCGGTTTAGATTAGAGCAGAGCTCGCAAACCAAGAATCAGAGATGGTGTGTCTGCATCGCCTGCTGAAATCTTAGCAGTGTGAAGCTATGAGCTTGACTGGCTTTTCCCCTTGATTTTACCAAACCACCCAGTTGCTGACATCATGGGACCTCAGGTTACAACGCGTGGCCTGTATTATTCCCAGGCCTGGAGGCCCTTCCAGTGAGAAGGCCAGGATCACGTGAAGACGTGAAGTGAGCCTCTCAGTTTCTGTCTCTTGCAGTGACGAAGGAAAGGGAAAGGAAAGGGATCGGTGGCCTGGGGTGTGGGAGGACAGAACTGAGAAAAGTAGGCCTTAAGTCACAGTCCTTTCTGTTGTGATTGCAAACTGGTGAGTGCTTGTGGGCGTGGTTTGTGTGAGTTATACTTTTAAAATGATTTGGGCTGAGTTGCTGGATAGAAAAAAAAATTAGGATGTCACGTCACACATGGATTTCCAGCATTCCTTTTTAAAAATGTCAACGGGTGTGGTGGGGCATGCCTTCAGTTCCAGAACTGAAGTGGGCGGATCTCTGTGAGTTTGTGTCCAACCCGGCCTAGGTAGTGAGTTCTAGGCCAGCCAAGGCTATGCAATAAGACCCTGTCTCAAACTAAACAAAACCCTAAAGACTGGCTTTGTCCCTGCTGCTGGTTGGAGAGACCTGAATAAGACCAGTGTTTTCCAGTTCTGTGAGCCTGGGCTGTGTGGCTCATCTACCTTGCCTGCCCGGCCACACACACGAGCTTCATTTGATCTCAACCTTTCTTCTCCAGCCGTAGATGTGAAGGGTGACTTCCCAGTAGACTCCCTGGAGAACACTTAAAATACACACAGATCCCATCCTAGATCTGTGGGGCATGAGGTCACTCTTGATCTCTGATTTTCTTTTCTTAAGTTTCCTGGTTGGTTCCCATGTCCAGCCGGAATGACACCAACTAGTCTTGAGTCAGATGTTGAGAAGAGTCTCCTTAGGATCATCTGCTTAGTTAAAGTAACCTGTAAACCAGAGGTCTGAGAACTGGGAGAGATCTTGAAAGAATGTCAGTTCTTTCCACCTCCAGAGACCTGGAGAGGAAAAAAGGGATCTTTCGCCTTCTGCACCATCCTGTGGTTTTTGAATGGCAAAGTGTCTTGGGGACTTCTTCCTCTTTTCAAATTGAAGTCCATATTTAAAGGTATCTTTGTCAAAATAATCCACTTTTCACAGGCTACTCTGTGGTGCTTTTAATCCCTCTGCATTGGTATTAGGCATTTCATCAGGACTTGATGGGTTGGAGCACAACTCGGGGTTAAATACAGCACACTTACTGCCCACTGCTTTTAGTACAAGGTTGGTCTGTGACCAGAAATAGAAACACAACAGAACACATGTGTAGAAAGTCACGCTTTTCTTTAGAGTGTTCCAAGTTGGTTTTGACTCCTTACGTTTGTAGTAATTTCAGAAATCCATTGTCAGCTAAGGGGAGTTGTATTACTGTTCACACCAGTGTTCTCATTCAATTAAGCTTCAAATATTGATTGTTATTATTATTATTTTACAGTAGTATAGAATCTGTTTTCCTATATCCAGTGTTATATGTTGACTTGACTTCTGAAGTTTGTATCTCAGAGAAATCAGTGCCATTTTGAAACATGTAAATATGGGTATTAATTCACAGATACCACAGCTTGGGCATAGTGAAAGCAGGAACTTGGGTGATAACTGCAGACCTGAACAGTCATAGAATAATGGAGTAGTAGGAACAGGTCCTGGGACACCCTGGATAGGATAGGGTGCAGTGGGAAGTCTGTCCCCAGTGACTGACGGGGCTTGTTGTGAGTGAGCCTTCTTTAACACTGGGCCGATACTTTATCAGCACGCTGCCATTTTGAGCCCGATCCCTTTTCCCTTTGCTGTGGAGGGTTAGTGCCTTTCCAGCCCGGCCTACTATCCTGGAAGCCTGCAATGGCCCCTTGTATGTTATAACCAGAGACATCTCCTGATAGGCAAAATTGCTCCTGCTTGAAACAGACAGCTTTGATATTCTTTCTCCTCTGGACTTTTAGAAACAGCACAGACTGTCTTAAACATTGCAGCTCAGTGTCAGGGTATGATCAGGATACCTTCGACTAGGCTGCTTTCAATGGTTTTAATGTATTTTCCTATCCAGATTCAATGGGAAGGAAATTGTGTGCAGGTTCATGAAGGTGAAGCAGACCTGTCTGTGCTGCCTCATGGTCTTGTTTTTGTCTCCTTTCTGGAGAATCATGCTTGTCAGGATCACTCTGTCTGCAGATTTAGCAAAAAAACCAAACAAATAAACAAAAAAAAACCCAAAAACTTCCATCATCTTGAATGTTAGTGAATATGTTCTATGCTATGTTCCTGTGAGATCTGTTACCTCGATATCTCTCTCCCATTAAACTGCAATTGAACAACAACGACAACAACAAAACATTATTAAAATATCTGAGTCCTTGATCTAAGCCAGTGTGTAGTCGCGTAGCAGGCATGTGTGAATTCACCACAAATAAATAACCACAGCTTGGTTACTAGAGGAGGTTGGTTTGATATTGAAAACCAAATCCTGTTTGAGTTTGCACAGGCGTGATGGAAAGTGAGGAGTGTGGCCAGGACCCAGTGAGAACTGCATGGGAGCCCCTGCAGGGCTGCCCAGGACCCAGTGAGAACTGCATGGGAGCCCCTGCAGGGCTGCCCAGGACCCAGTGAGAACTGCATGGGAGCCCCTGCAGGGCTGCCCAGGACCCAGTGAGAACTGCATGGGAGCCCCTGCAGGGCTGCCCAGGACCCAGTGAGAACTGCATGGGAGCCCCTGCAGGGCTGCCCAGGACCCAGTGAGAACTGCATGGGAGCCCCTGCAGGGCTGCCCAGGACCCAGTGAGAACTGCATGGGAGCCCCTGCAGGGCTGCCGAGTCCCAGCGCAGTGGGAGGGGAAGCAAGGAGCAAGTGCGGCTTTGAACTCTAGGCTCCAGGAACCGTGTCTGTACACATTCGGAGCTGTCACGATTGGTCGTGGGGGACGAGAAAGCTGCAAGGCAAATGTTTCCCGGAAGAATCCTTTTCTATAGTTGGGAGACCGGAGGGCCCCAGAGATGGCTTGGAAGGGAAGGTGGGAGGGTTAGAGTTGTGCAGCTGTAAGGAATGGAGGGAAAGGGTGGGCATTTGAAGGAAAAATGGTAGGATTGGCAACTGTTTCCATAGGGGAAGCCGCTGATTGAAGTGAAAGAGTCGAAAGATTGGTTGAGGTCAGGTGATAGGTTCAGATCCTGTTCTGCAGTAGCTGTGGTGACAGGGAACATTTGTCTGGACAGCTGTAGGGGCATTTCACTTGTGTTTTAATAAGTGAAACCTGCCTGAGGATCAGAGAGTAAAACAGCCACACTGGTCAAACTTACAGACCAGGCAGTGGTGACACACACCTTTAGTCCCAGTAGCCACACTAGTTGCCATAGAAACCGGGAGGTGCATGCCTTTAATCCCAGTGGTGCACACCTTTAATCTCAGCCCTAGCGAGGATTATAAAACGGGAGGAGACGGCTCTCAGACACAGTCTCATTCTGAGATTCCTGGAGGCAGGATTGCCATTTCAGACTGAAGTCCAGCTAAGAGTCAGTGGCTGGCTGTTTTGCTTTTTGGATCTTCGGTTGAACCCCAATTTCTCTCTCTTGAGTTTTTATTAATCGTGCTTCAGACAGGTCTATCAGGCAGCCAGAGACTTAAAGATTTTATGGAAATTTCTGAGCAGGAAGGAACTGACTGATCTGCTCTCCTCCCCCACCCTCTTATTTTACAGATGAACACACACACACACACACACACACACACGAGTCTCACAAGAGCACGTTTTGTGTTGCACAGCATGGCCGTTATCCAGTAGAGCCTGGAGTGGAAATCCCTTGTGACAGCAGAGGAATCAAAGACTGGGGAAGGAGATCTAAAGATGCCTGTGGGATGAACCCTTACACCGGGTGGGAGTTTGGAATCGCAGTTCTAGAAGAACAGAGCCAGAGAGTTGCCCCTGACCTTAGGGCAGGTAGAGGAAGGCAGCTGGTAAGGGATCTCAAAGTAGGCAAGAGGGGAGGCGGCGAGGGGCAAGGTGAGAGGTCACGAGTCAGCGAAAGAAGGCCCAGGAAAGCCATTTTAGCTTGCCAGATTCAGGCAGGCACTGTGAGTAACTGTGATGTGTGGCTAAACCATGGCGCTTTTGACTGTGCCCACCTGTGTAAGTCAGCCTGCACAGCTGAGGTCGTCTGGGAAGGCCTCCATAACATTGGCCTATAGCCGGGCAGTGGTGGCGGACACCTTTAATCCCAGCACTCGGAAGGCTGAGATAGGCCATCTCTGTGAGTTCGAGGCCAGCCTGGTCTACAGGAGCTAGTTCCAGATCATTTGAGTGTTTTCCTGATTAATGATTGACGTGGAAGGACTCAACCACCCCTGGACTGGTGGTCCTGGGTTATATAAGAAAGCAGGTCAAGAAAGCAAGCCAGTAAGTTCCTCCGTGACTTCTGCTTGGTTCCTGCCTCCAGGTTCCTGTCTTGAGTTTCTGTCCCGACTTTCCTTCATGAGGGACTGTGGTCAGGATATGCATGCTGAAATAAACCCTTTGCTCCCCAAGTCGCTTTTGGTCATGGTGTTTTAATCCCAGCAACAGAAACCCTAACTAATACAATAACTGTATGAGCAGAGTAGCAGTGTGCTGTCATTTCCTAGATAGGGAAGCTGAGGCAAGAGGATTTAACCTGGCGTCATGTAGTAATTAGGAGCGGCGGGGCTGTGTTCTCAGCACCCCCAGCCGCCTGCCCGGCTAGCTTATGCCCGAAATAACAACACACAAACTGTATTCATTTAAACACTGCTTGGCCCATTCTCTTCTAGGCTAATTCTCACATATTAATTTAGCCCATTTCTAATCATCTGTGTGTAGCACCCCAAGGTGCGCTTACCGGGGAGATTCTAGCCTATGTCCATCCTGGGTTGGACCTTCATCGCGTGTGTCTGCCAGGGAGCAGGGCATGGCGTCTCTGCTGAGGCGTCTGCTCCGGAGAGCAGAGCTGTGGAGTCTTAGCTCACTTCCTATTCCTCCCAGCGTTCTGTTCTGTTTACTCCACCCACCTATGTCCTAACCAATAAAATGGGCCAAGGCAGTTCCTTTATTAGCCAATGAGCTTCCTCCATCAGTGTCACATGGCTCACTTATGGTGGAGCAAGAATTTGCTGGTCAAACATGGCTTTAGGGGAATCGAGAAGGCGGGGGCAAGTAGGGCAGAGGTAGTTGGAAGGAAAGAGCAGCTCTGGACAGGTTACATGGCAGGTACAGAGAGTATGTGGGACAGAAGCTAAGAGGCCAGAGAGAAGCTCTAGCCGTTGGTGTTGGCTGGTCTGGCACCGCAGACAAGAGGATGCCTGCTTCTGAGATGCGCTGGCCCTCAGTCTTGGTCTCCAAGACCCTTTTCGTTGTTGCCTGTCTCCCAAGGATCTCAAGTTGTAAAGATTTTGATTGTCAACATTAAACTTTTAATTGAAGTATTATATGCACCATAATACTTGGATATTTGTTTTGCTTATATTTAAAGTGTGCATGTGTATGCACACACGACGCGGTGCCCAGCGCAGTGCCATGGCATGTATTCAAGAGTCAGAGGACAGCCTCTGAGAGGAAGTTCTCCCTCTCCACCATGTAGATCCTGGCATCAAACTCAGGTCATTAGACTGGATAAGTGTATTAATCTACGTAGCCTTCTTGCCTGCCCTATTAAGTTGTTCAAAATGATTTATTTACTTACTATGCATACAGTGTTCTGCCTGCATGCATGCCTGCACAACAGAAGAGGGCACCAGATCCCATTATAGATGGTTGTGAGCCACCATGTGGTTGCTGGGAATTGAACTCAGGATCTCTGGAAGAGCAACCTGTGTTCTCTACCCGCAATCTTTGAGGTTCTTTTTTTTTTTAATAAAAAATTGTTTTTATTGTTTAATTATGTGTATTATGTGTCTTGTGTGGTATGTGCATGTATGAGTGCAGTGCCCTGGGAATCCAGCATCCCTTGGAGCTGTGTCCCCGTGTAGGAGCTTGGAACTAAACTTGGAGCCTCTGCTAGAGCAGAAAATGCTCTTAACTGCTGGGTCATCTCTTCAGCCCCAGATCTTTGTTTTCGTCTGCTTGTTTGTCTGTTTGCTGTTGTTTTGTTTGCGATATGATCCACTACATAGCACATGGTGGGCTCACTCATTATGTAGATAAGCTGAACTTGCAGCAATCCTCTGTTTGGCCTCTCTGCTGAGATTACAAAGTGTGCCCCTATTCTGGGTTCATAGTGATCAGATTCTGTGTGTGGTGGTTACTAAGGTTGGCTAGCTACTATATTTTTTTCTTGTTTTATTTACCCAGTGATAGTTGACGTTGTTAAGTACAACCTTGGCTTATTACATTTAGATAAGATAACCCAACTAAAAGGTGGGTTATGTATATATTATGAGGTCATTATGAGGTATATATTATGATGGCATTATTGTTAACTTGTTTAGCTTATCTGAGACCTTTTGAAATAGACCCATGTTAGCATATGGGTACGTACAGTGTAAGTGCAGAGATCTGGGACTCTCACGTGTGTAAACAGGCTCAGCTGATGGAGAGGAGACATCCAGGAAGAATAAGACCATTGTCTGTCTGTCTGTCTGTCTGCCTGTCTGTGGTTTTAGTGTTTCTGCTTCCATCCCATCAGCAGACACATCCCTAGTCTTGGTGTCTTGCCTATTAGAATAATGTGGCAAAGAACACGTGAGTGCAGAGATCCTCAAGAAGTGTTGACTTCATTTCCTTTGGGTATGTGCCCAGGAGAGGCTTGCTGGGTCATATGGTGGTTCTATTTTTAATTTCTTTAAATTGCGATGTAAGTTTCCACCTACCGTGTACAAGGCCTCTCTTTCTCCACACCTTCACTGACACGTGTTATCTCTTGAGTCTTTGCTGAAACCGTCCTGATGGGTGGGAGGCTATAGTTCCTCTGTGGTTTTGATTTGTTTGCAGCCCCAGGTATTAGCGGTGCTGAGGACTTTTCATGTGTTTGGTAGCTATTGGCATGTCCTGTTTGTTAATACTTCCTTAAACTGCTGACTTAGTTAGCTGTTAGAGTTGATTCCAGCTGTTGAGTTAAGATACCTACCAGGTGTTGAGCTAGGATGCCTACCAGGTGTTGAGCTAGGATACCTACCAGGTGTTGAGCTAGGATACCTACCAGGTGTTGAGCTAGGATGCCTACCAGGTGTTGAGCTAGGATACCTACCAGGTGTTGAGCTAGGATGCCTTTCAGGTGTTGAGCTAGGATGCCTTCCAGGTACCTACCAGGTGTTGAGCTAGGATGCCTACCAGGTGTTGAACTAGGATGCCTTCCAGGTGTTGAGCTAAGATACATACCAGGTGTTGAGCTAGGATGCCTACCAGGTGTTGAGCTAGGATGCCTTCCAGGTGTTGAGCTAGGATGCCTTTCAGGTGTTGAGCTAAGATACCTACCAGGTGTTGAGCTAGGATGCCTTTCAGGTGTTGAGCTAGGATGCCTTTCAGGTGTTGAGCTAGGATGCCTCCCAGGTGTTGAGCTACGATGCCTTCCAGGTGTTGAACTAGGATGCCTTCCAGGTGTTGAGCTAGGATACCTACCAGGTGTTGAACTAGGATGCCTTTCAGGTGTTGAGCTAGGATGCCTACCAAGTATTGAGCTAGGATGCCTACCAGATGTTGAGCTAGGATGCCTACCAAGTATTGAGCTAGGATGCCTACCAGATGTTGAGCTAGGATGCCTACCAGGTGTTGAGATAGGATAGCCACGATCATATTCATTCTTCATAATAAAAATGAGACGACAGGAGCTGGAGAGGTGACTCAGCAATTAAGAATACTGACTGTTCGTCCAGAGGACCTAGGTTCCATTTCCATCACCCACAAGGCAGCTCACAACCACTTTTAATACTGAGATAGCCAAATCCATCCCCCTCATATTAGCTCTAAGCACGTTAGTACAGTCGCCAGTGTAAGTGGCGCCTCACCATCATCCCTCAGTCTAAGAAACACAGTTCAGGTCCTGGTTTCTCCAGTTTCTATTTATCTCTCCTCCCTTTTCTTCTTTACTTCACTTCATTCCTTCCTCGTGCATACAATACATGAACATGTATATTTCTGAAATCTTCCAGGATTTTGTCTTTGTTCTGTTAGTTTGATCTCTGTCACGCAAAACATTTTATGGTGTACTAACATCTTATGTGGGACGGCTTGGTTTACCCAAACAGGTTCTGGGTTACTTAAAAGCCAGATGAGTTTATTTGTATATTCCCTCTCCTGATACATAACACAGGGAAGTCTTATGTATTTTACTTTAGTGCTGTGTGAAAATGTATGGAGATAATAATTCTTGCCCCAAGGATGAGGATTCTTGGGGTAAGAATCAAAAGTCCCCTTTGCTGAGTGAGCTCTGATTTGTAATTATTTCAAAGGTTGAGATGTAGAAATCATAGTTAGGGTAACATTAAGATCCTAATATGATGTTTTTTATTTAATTAATTGTATAGTTGCTGTGTGTGGGGGGGGGGGGCGTGCACATGCATGAACAGGTGCTTGTATATGCACAAGCATGTAGAAGCCAAAAGTTCACATCAAGTGTTGTCCTCAATCATTTTCCACTTTATAATTTTTTAAAAATAATAAATGTATTTATTTACTTATTTGTGTGTTTGTGTGTGTGTGTTCGTGTTTGTGTGCGCATGCCATAGCAAGCATGTAGCCATCAGAGAGACAACTTGCGGAAGTTGGCTGTCTCCTTCCATCATGTGGGTCTCAGGCAGTATCGGGCTTCAGTGTCAAGTGCCTTTACCCTTGATCCACTTAATCTCTTTGCTCCAACTTCTTTTATTATTATCATTATTATTAATTATTATTATTATTTTGTTTTTTCGAGACAGGATTTCTCTGTACCTTTGGAGCCTGTCCTGGAACTAGCTCTTGTAGACCAGCTGGCCTTGAATGCACAGAGATCCACCTGCCTCTGCCTCTGCCTCTTGAGTGCTGGGATTAAAGGTGTGTGTTACCACCGCCAGGCCCATCTTCTTATATATTGAGACAGGGTTTCTCACTGAACCTAGAATTTACTATTTCCACTAGACTGGCTGCTCGGTGAGCCCAAAGGATACATTCATTTCCTCCCTCTCCCTCAACTCCTGGACCCAATACTGGGGTACCAGGCAAGCTGCTAGGCTTCCACCTGGGCACTAGGGACTTGAACTTGGGTCCTCATGGTCATGCAGCAAGCTCTTTATTGGCAGAGTCATCTCTCCAGACCCTGGTGTTTTGTTTTGTTTTGTTTTGTTTTAACCATTTCTTTTGAGTCCAAGGCTCTCTCTGGTATCTCAGACTAGTCTCGTAAATTCACTGTCCTTCTGTCTTAGTCACCCAAGTTCCAAATTACTATAACCTATATATCCTACCTCTATTGTCTGAGCATGTGTTACTTCTACCAAGAAGTCTCAGCTCAGGTCCCATCTCTACCTGTCAATCTCTCCATCAAACATCTGAGCATCAGCAGTAACGGAGTGGGTACTATTGGGTACCATTGGGTACCATTAGGCACCCCTGGGCATCATTGGGCACCATTGGGTACCATTAGGCACCCCTGGGCATCATTGGGTACCATTAGGCACCCCTGGGCTTCATTGGGTACCATTGGGTACCATTAGGCACCCCTGGGCATCATTGGGTACCATTAGGCACCCCTGGGCTTCATTGGGTACCATTAGGCAACACTGACCACTGTTGAGCATCTTTGGGTACGATTGAGCATCAAGCCATTTAACCAGGTATTAGCAGTGATCATGTAGACTTGTGTTTGTTGATAGAACTCTGGATAGAAAATTATTATCTTAAGTGAAAATGAATATATTAAAAAATTCAAAGCTGAGCATGGTGATGCCCAAGTGTAATGTCTGCACTTGGAAGGTAGAAGTAGAAGGATCTGAAATTCAAGGGCATCCTCAGGCAGCCTAGACTATGAGGCTGCACCTCAAAGCAAGCAAAATAAAAAAAAGCAAACCTAAAAACACACATGAAGAAAATCTCTCTCCGGGCAGTGGTAGCGCACGCCTTTAATCCCAGCACTCAGGAGGCAGAGGCAAGTGGATCTCTGTGAGTTCAAGGCCAGCCTGGTCTGCAAGAGCTAGTTCCAGGACA
The DNA here is from genome assembly GCF_018167655.1 of Microtus oregoni. Lineage (NCBI taxonomy): Eukaryota > Metazoa > Chordata > Mammalia > Rodentia > Cricetidae > Microtus > Microtus oregoni. The sequence goes on along the minus strand of NW_024544029.1, from coordinate 2,492,331 downwards.
GCCAGGGCTATACAGAAAAAACCCAGTCTCGAAAAACAGAAACAAAACAGAAAACAAAAGACGAAAAGAAAGACAATCTCTCATTTTCTTGAATGTATACATTTTCAGTTGTAGTTGTCTTTTGTCTGGTTGGTTTGCTGAGGGTGTCCTTGTGAGGGGCAGCATCTCCGCAGAAGGCTGCACAGCCCACAGTGACTCCCTGACAGCAACATCCCTGCCTGCTGAGACAGCAGGTCACCCTTAGAGGTGTTTCCTGCCTTTGTAGAACTGCGTTTCTCATAAACCCTATATTATTGACCAGCAGGGCACTGGCTTTTGGTTTTGCATATGCGTGTAAGCATGCAGTCTATGTGTACGTGTGTACATGTTCATGTGTGTGCACAAGTGTGGACACACAGGTGCTCATGCTCACTCGTGTGCATGTGGAGGTCAAAGGTCAGCCTTGGATGTCTTCCTCAATCTCTTCCACTTTATTTTTTGAGGCAGATTCTCTCACTGAACCTGGAGCTCACCAGTTCTGGGGATCCACCGGTCCCCACCATACCCCCAACTCTGGTGTTACAGACACACGCAGTGCGCACAGCTTTTTCATGAGGACTGGTAGTGTTTGAATTCGGGTTCTCATGATTTACTCCTGAGCCATGTCAACGAAACAAATAGCAAAGACATTTCTGTCCTTCAGAACCCTTACAGTCTGGTGCTCTGTGAAAAAAAGTAGGTTAAAAACAATCTAAAGTCTTCGGTGTTAAATCATAGGGGAAGTTGCGGGGGTAGAGATGGAAAAAGAGACAAGAAAGAAAAAGGAATGAAAATGAGGAGGAGGAAGTGAGTGAGTCTCAGCAGCCTATTTTTAGGTGGCGGAATTTCTTTTATGTTTGTTCTAGAGCCTCTCCATCAAGTGTGTATTCCTCTCAGGGAAGAAAGATTCATGGTCCAGCCCAAATAACTTCTCTATAACACTGTCCCAGGTCCCGTTTTTAAAACTTCATCATCACTTAGTTCTCAAATAAGGATAATTTGAGCATCAATGATTTCCCAAGTAAAGCCCAGGCAGGACAAGAGGCATGATGGACTTGGTGGTGTTTCTGTTCCTTCTCCAGTTTTCATCTTCAAGAGCTTGTTAGGCTTCAAGGAGACTTAGTTTATGCGCTTGACAACTTCCTATTTGATGAACTTGTACTGACTTGTGTTTGCGTAGGTGTAGTGGGTGGGGTTTTGGTTGCCTTTGTGGTGTTCATTTCCCTACATGATAAGTTAATGCTGCTTGTATACTACACCGACACACACACACACGGACACACACACACGGACACACACACACACACATGGACACATACACACACACACACTGTATACTGACCGGTTTTGTGTGTCAACTTGACACAAGCTAGAGTCATCAGAGAGGAAGGAGCCTGCTTCAGTTGAGGAACTGGATCCACAAGATCCAGCTGTAAGACGTTTTCTCGATTAGTGCCCAGTGGGGTAGGGAGGGTCCAGCTCATGGTAGGTAGTGTCACCCCTGGGCTGGTGGTTCTGAGTTCTATAAGAAAGCAGGCTGAGCAAGTCATGGGAAAGCAAGCCAGTAAGCAGCTCCCCTCCATGATCTCTGTGTCAGTTCCTGCATCCAGGTTTCTGCCCTGTGTGAGTTCCTGTCCTGACTTCATTCAGTGATGGACAGCAATATGGAAGTGTAAGCCAAATAAACCCTTCCTTCCCCAACTTGCTTTATGGTCATAGTGTTTTGTTCTAGCAATAGAAGCCCTGACTAAGATAGCATTTGTGCACATACGTGCGTACACACACACACACACACACACACACACAGAGTTATGAAAGATTGACTTCAAACAATAAACACAAATCTCTTACTAAAATAAAAAATAATCTGCTCGTAGAGACTCCCTTCCTGGTACCCCACTGTTGAAGGGAGCTGCGGGCCTGCTTTTCATCCCACCCACTCCCGCACGGCTAGCTTTACACCAGAAATAACAAAAAAAAGTGTATTCTTTTATACACTGCTTGGCCCATTAACTCTAGCGCTTACAGGCTAATTCTCATATCCTGATCAACCCATCTCTAATAATCTGTGTAGCATCAGTCTTACTGGAAAAGATTCAGCATGTTTGACCTGGCATCTTGCTTCATGGTGCCTGCCCAGGAGAGGGAAGCATGGCCTCTGAGCTCACTTTCTCTTCTTCCCAGCATTCTGTTCTGTTTACTCCTCCCACCTATGTTTTAACCTATGAGGGCCAAGCAGTTTCTTTATTATAATTAACCAAAGACCTTCCTCCATCACCCCACTACCTTCTGATTTGGAGAGAGAAAAATTTAACAGATTAGAGACCCCATCCTCCCCTCTCGGGCCTGTCGCCCCTCACGTCAGCAGCTTATCACATAGTTTTAGAAGTAAGAGTCATCACGTGTTTAGAAATTATGCAACCTGCATTGTAGGCCAGCTTTAATTAAAGGAGGCTCAGAGGTGAGAGTGGGGTCCAGTCACTTGAATGAAATGCAGCTTTGCCCAGAGAAGACAGGGGAGCCATTCACTATTTGAAGATCCCCAAAACAGTCAGATACTTCTGACTTTCTAGCTTCCCAGAGGTGCCCCGTGCAGTGGGAGGGAGAGGCTCCTGGAACCTGAGATATTAGAATATACTTATGCACTGTGGGAGTTTAAACACCTGACACCAGAGAAATTTCCATCTAGATGGGGGACTGGAAGGAAAAGGATTACTGTGTGGGTTCCATGTGCCAAGAGATTATACCTCAGATTGTATCATTCTGGGCGCTTCTCTGGGTTCGGTAGACATCAGAGAGTGTGCCGGCCTGCCGGGATGCCTGCACAGGCGTATCAGATCTCCCTTAACTGGGTCACAGTCATCTTGGTATTCAGGACCAGACAATACATCGGATGTTCTCCAGGAGATACCCCATAGAAAATTTGTGTATTTGTATTTTCTTCAAACTTGAGTTTTATTTTTTCACATTTATCCAATTTTTTTGAGTTTCATACATTAATGATGGTTATTTACATAATGTCCACCCTACCCTCTCCCCGGTAGCTGCTCCTGAGTCCCTTACTCCTCACATTCATGACCTCTTAATTGTTACTGTTACACAGATATCCGCAAATATAAACACAGCCTGCCATGTCCATTCAGTGCCCCAGACCACGGGGACTGGATAATGACTGGGAAGGGCGACCCAGGCCCCTGGGGGAACTGATTTCCCCTCAATCGGCAGCCTGTAGTTCTTCATCAGTCCAGTGGTTCTCAACCTTGTGTGTGTGTGGGGGGGGGGGGGGAGAGGCGAACGACCCTTTCAGGATATCGGATATCCTGCGTATCAGATATTTACATTACAATTCACAACACTACCAAAATTCTAGTGATAAAGTAGCAGGAAGTGATTTTACAGCTGGGGGTCAGCACAGCGCGAGGAGCTGTACTCAAGTGTTCTAGTTAGGAAGACCGAGAAGTACTCAGCTAGCACTACCTTCTAGGGGTTTGCCATTTTGACATTCTGTGCCATTCCAAGATGTCCTTGAAGGACACTTTAGAATAGCCAGCTAGGCAGCCAGCTTTTGGTAGCTCCCACCCCCCTTTGGAAGCAGATCCCTCTGTCTAAGCGCAGACTGTCGCTCCAGCAGGCCTGTGCCGCCACCCCTGGTGTGGCCTTGCGTCTGATCTGAAGTTTCATTCCCCTCTGTGGCCAATCTTTGGGCTTTCCATGCGGTGTCCCCAAACTCTCCCACTTGTTCCGTCAGTGTCGCCTCGGGAACTGTGCCCCAGCCGTCCGTGGGAGGGAAGCAGGACCTCTGATTGTCCTTCCTGTCTGATGAGAAAATAGACAAGCAGGTGCATTAACCAAAATCCTCTGACTATGAGTTTTTAATTCCTTAATTCCCTGACATGGAGTGATTTCATTGAGGAGATTGATTTAATCTCTCGCGGTTGACGTATCAACTATTTGCTGAGTTCCAAAATAAAATTCGCTCAGGTTGTAGGTCGATCCCCGGTGGTGCCATGTGTTGAGGATTTGCATTCTCATTCTACTGGGATTGCTTCATGGGATGAAGATGCCTGTGCCTGCAGTCCATACCTCTGTGCCCTGTGGGCGAGCACATCACAAATCACTGAAATCACGTTCATGCGATTATTATTTATTAAATTTTAAGTCATCTGTTTATTTGTGGTTGGGGGACATGTATACCACATCACACATTCGGAAGTCAGAGGCTGTTGGTGAAATGAGTTTTTCATTTCACCTGTGGGTCATGGGTGTTGTGATTTATGGCGCAGGTGACCCTGGCAGGTCCCACCCGATACTCCATGCAGAGGGAGCTTGGATACGGAGAGTTTATTTAGTGGGTATTGGGAGGGTATAAGAGTAAGGAGGTTATGGGGAGAAGAGAGAGAAAGAGAGAGAGATGGAGGGACAGAGAGAGGAAAGAGGAGGGGGGAGGAGGAGGTAGAGGCTGCTTCTTCAGAAGAAGACTTCACAGAGAGAGGAAGAGAGAAGGAAAATCAGCTTGCCTTGGAAGGGGGAAGATAGGGAGTAGGTAGAGCTTGTCTCTTAAAGGGACAGGGTACCCAGGTGACAGGGCAGGCCAGCCTCCTTACAATTATAACATTCCTGTCTTTTTCTTATAATAAGGAGGCAAGGGGTTGGCTTGGTAGCAAGTGCCTCAACTTCCTGAGCCGTCTTGCTGGCCTTTCGTTTTCATTTTTAAACTCGGGTTCATAAAAGAGTGCGTGTTGCCTGCCACTAACGAGGTTCCTATAAATGTGAGCTAAAGATTATGGGACCTGACTTACTTTATAGTTGAAAATGGAGGAAATGTGTAAAAGACGTAAGATTACGAGATACACTTGTTTTTAATGCACCTGGTAGCAACATCTCCAAGTGTCATCTTTGCTCACTTTTCTGTTGGCCTTTGACAGTGGTTTGTGGGTCCACAGGGCCGCCTTTCATCCTTTTAACAATCCTTTATTTTGCTTTGTTTTAGGGGTCTCAAGCATCGACACTTGCTGCTTCCTGCTTCTGAAGCCCCTCAGAGCAGCGGAAGTTTGGACTGACCGTTGGAGTGCAGACCCCTGAATATCATGCATTTCAAAAGCGGCCTCGAGCTAACGGAGCTGCAGAACATGACGGTGCCTGAAGACGACAATGTCAGCAATGACTCCAACGACTTCACTGAGGTCGAGAACGGCCAGATAAATAGGTGAGGCCTTTTCCGCACGTGGCGCCCAGGGAAGGAACGGTTTTCAGTTACTCCCGTGAATTATTCATTTACGAAAATTATGCTTCGTTTGAAGATGCGATTTGAATTTCTTATGTGACATCTGTCGGACACAGCCTGGAATAGCAGAGGAGGGGAATAGGAAGTAATTTATTCATCTTTTCGAGTCTTTCAATTGAGCCTAATAAAAACGTATAAGTACGTTGGACCCCTACCAGCCCAGACTTCTCAAAACTCTATGCCTGTGAATTGGGCTATAGAATTTCATCACCTCTCGTATCCATATGTGTGCCATAACCATTGCCACACATTTTAATCAGGAAACTGCGAGCTGCATTTGCGTGGTCTTTCTACAGATGATTGCAAACTACAACAGCGTTATTGTTCTGAACAGCATTTGAAGTATGGATTTTAAATGATATTAGTGATCGATAGGTCCAAATGACTCTGCGAAAGACTGTGGGAGAGAAATAGTCCATGAAGGAGAAAGAAAAAGGATGGGAGGAGGGACTAGTGGGGGAGGGGGCTGGCCTGGTACAGGTCAGTCTGAGACTGTTAAATTATCAGGGTAGAACTAACTTTTTTGATTTTTAAATGACTTGAGATCATCCTGGGATATAGTGACTTTTTTAAAATCTGAATTTTATGGATCCTTAGCAGGAAGCCTTGCCTTGCAGGAATTTATGGGACAATCTCCTAAAACACTGGGAGAGTAGTAGGGCCTGCAGGGTTTGCGGGGCTCTTTTGAAAAAGTTTAATTGGATGTGTGTGACGTCATGGTAAGAATGACAACCTGTGGGAGCTGGTTCTTTCTCTCTAATGCGTGGGTGCCAGGGATCAAACTCAGGTGGTCAGGCCTGGTGCCCAGTGCTTTTTACCCGTGGGCCATCTTATCAATCCTGCAGGACTGTGTATTAGAAGGCCTTCAATGGCACACTTTGTTAAGGCCACAAGGGGACAGAGATAGGAGGGTCAGCGCCTAGCCACAAACAGGTGTCTTTGTAGGAATCATTTCTGACAGTCTGAAGTTCATTCTGATGCAGCGTGCCTTGGAAAGCCCAGCCCAGGACTGTCCTTATTGACAGTTCCCTTTCCTTCCTGTAGTGAAGGTTAAGCCTCCCTACAGACACTTCCTCATTACCGTCTAAGTGTGTTAAGTGATATTTCTTTATATTGGAATCAAATTTACTTACTTCTTCCACCTTTTTTGAGTGATCATGAAGAGTTGCTTCTATCTCTTTTTATATGTGTATGCATGTGAGTGCAGTTGCCTGTGGATACCAGAAGAGGGCATCAGGTTTCCTGGAGCTAGAGTTATCTGCAGTTGTGTGTAGTGATGGGGTGAGCAGGCCAGCTTTTTGTTCCACCTGGCTTCCACATGGCTAGCTTAGCCCCGGAAATAATAACATGGAAACTGTATTCTTTTAAACATTGCCTGGCCTGTTAGTTCTAGCCTCTTATTGACTAATTCTCACATCTTGATTAACCCATTTCTAATAATCTGTGTAGCACCATGAGGTGATGGCTTACTGGGAAAGATTCAGCATGTCTGACCTGGCGGCTGGCTCCATGGTGTCTGCCTCACTGCCTTCTTCCTCCCAGCATTCTGTTCTGTCTTCCCCTCCTACCTATGTTCTGACCTATCAGGCCAAACAGTTTTCTTTATTAACCAATGAAAGTAACACATAGACAGATGACCCTCCTCCATCAGTTGTGAGCCTCCTAACATGGGAGCTGGGAACTGAACTTGGGTAATCTGGAAGAGCAGCAAGTATTCTTAGCCATAGAGCATCTCTCTAGCTTCATAACTGCCATGTTGTTGTTATTATTTTGTTGTTGTTATTGCTGTTATTTGGAGTTTTTGAGACGGTCTGTCTTTGTAGACCTGAAACTCTCTGTGTAAGCCAGGCTGACCTTGAACTCCCAGCCCTTGACTCTATTTCTTGACTCTCAGTGTTTGGCTTATATCACTGTGACTCCTTAGACCATCACTGAAAGCAGACATCTTGAAGTGAGAGAGGAAAATCTGCGAATCAAGGGGCCATCTTGACCCGCTTAAATCTGTCTCTCTCCTCTGTCCTTCTGCGTCTGATACAGTGCTGGGCTTTCGGCAAAAGTCTGGGCTTTACTAGTGGCATGTTTTTTGTGTGCTGTGCTCCTGAGCAGTCTGGAGCCACTGCTGACCTCCACCCAGCGGTGGTAAGGAGGCCATTTTGGATTTATAAGGAAGCCTTTTTCTGGCAGCGGTGTTACCTTGAGGCCCTTAAAAGTGAGTCATTTACAGCTCAGCCTGGAGTCCGCCCTTGAGGTTTATAAGGTTTGCTTACAGAGCATTGGGTTCTTAGGTGATTGTCATTTGCAGTAGGTGGAAGGAACACCCCTTGTCCTTGTTCGCGGAGACTCGGGCCTCCTGTGGGGTGAGCTCACTTCCCCACAGACGGTGACTAGCCCACAGCTGGTGTGGGAGAGCTTTGGCTGACATTTCATGGAATTTTTGTCCCTCCCTCTCAAAGTCAGTGCCTTGCATTTCCTTCTTTTTTTATTTTTAACCTCATTTTATTTCTTCTCCTTTACTGACATAATTCAGAATTCTTGCTTTGTTCCTGGCTTTGTTGTTTGTCTTTGTTTGTTTTGGTGGTACTAAGAATTGGACTCCGGACTTTGTGTGTGGTAGAGCCCCAACCCTTCCTTCATTTCTCGCTCTGACAATTAAACCCAACATACGGCAGCAAGAGGCAAATAAAAGTAAATAAACGTTAAACACAAACAGCTAATTGTACTGAAGGCCCCACAGAGTGACCAGCATTCCTTGCCTGGAGTATTTCAGCCATCTTTGCTTGGTTCCAGCTCTGACTGACTGCCCTTTGCACCTTCTGTCATGAGCTCACGTTTATGGGAGAGCGGGGCCAATTTACCTGTCTAAGAGAACAGAGTTCCCCAAGCACTGAAAGTCTCCCCGTCAGTGCCTCTTTGTAGGGACTAAAGAAAGTGCTGGAGATGATATTGATCTTGGCTGACAGATCATCCAGTTCATAGCTTTGTCTGGACACTTCCCCGGGTACAATAAGAATCATTTCTGAGGTTTAATTAATCGTACAGTAGAGCCGCTTAGGCATTCAAATAAATGCTCGCTGTTATTCTAGGCCAGTTGTTTCTTTTGTGCCCTAAGTATTGCCCGATAGTGAGAAGCTTAAGCTTGAGATGGCTAGCCTCATAAAGAGTCAATTAGACCTCCGTCAAGACACTTTCATCCATGTGTGAGACACTTGAGTGTTTGGGTGGAAGCTCCATCTCAGCCCCTCCTCTCCTTATCTAAACCCTGCCACCCTTCAGTCCTCCCCCAAGCTGCTCAAGACCATGCCTCCTAGGCCCACAGACCTGCCACTGAGGCCCCCTCCCATCACCCAGGAGTTGCTTTGCTCAGATTAAACCTGGTCTTATTAATTTATTGCATCAGTGGAGAGACTTAATATCGGGGTGCAGAAAACTTTTCACTGAGCTGCTGGTTAAAGTGCAGGTTCTACTTCGGGAAGTCTGGAGTCCAGTAAAATCTAATCCTGCTCCCACTGCTCCCTGGGAACCACACTGAGTAGCTGGCTCTTAAGGCATCCTATAGATGAGCTCCCCAGAAAAGGGCATCATCTTAACCATCGTGGTACGACTGTACTTACCACCGCAGCTGAGCCAGTGTGGACTTAGCAAATCACTGATGCAAAGGCAGAGAGAAGGCTGAAGGAGGGATGGAAAGGGACAGTCTAGCTTTAGGTTTAGACCTGTATTGAATCCTGACGCTGTCGCAGACTTCCTGTGATGTTCTCAGAGAGTCTCACCCATCGCCCTGAGGCAGACTCCAGGGTCATCAGGGATCAACAGAGCTGTTCCTTTGGTACACGAAGAACACTGGCTGTGCACTCACCTGTTTAGGCTCAGGTTCTCGGCTCGGCAGTTCAGGAATCAGCAACGTAACTGCCGGGTGGTGGTGGCACATGCCTTTAATCCCAGCACTCGGGAGGCAGAGGCAGGTGAATCTTTGTGAGTTCGAGACCAGCCTGGTCTACAGAGCTAGTTCCAGGACAGGCTCCAAAGCCACAGAGAAACCCTGTCTCGAAAAACCAAAAAAAAAAAAAAAAAAAAAAAAAAGCAACGTAACTTCAATCGGGTTTGTTAATGTGTAGATGGGAGCATCCATGTAAAGCCCTTGGCCCAGTGTCTGGCCCGGCGGTTCAGCCTCTTCGTATAAGAAGAGTCTGTATCAGTATAGCTGTAGACTGCTCTTCCTGGCTGGCTAGCACTTTGTGCTTCTCTACCCCATGAAGTGATGATTGGCTTTTGGTTTTAATGATTGCTGTTATGGCTCTCCTCAGTTTGGTGAAATATTTGTAGGTTATCCTAAACCAGTGGTTCTCAACCTTCCTAACACTGAGACCCTTACTTAGTACAGTTCCTCATGTTGAGGTGACCCCTAACCATAAAATTATTTCATTGGGGCAGACAGTGGTGGTACATACCTTTAGTCCCAGCACTCAGGAGACAGAGACAGGCAGATCTCTGTGAGTTCGAGGCCAGCCTGGTCTACAGAGAGAGTTCCAGGACAGGCTCCAAAGCTGCAAAGAAACCCTGTCTCAAAAGACCAAAAACCAAAAAAAAAAAAGAAAAGAAAAAAAAATTTTGTTGCTACCTCGTAAACGTAATTTTGCTATTGTTATGAGTCATAACGTAAATATCTGACAGGCATGGTGTCTGATATGAGACCCCTGTGAAAGGGTCGTTTGACCTCCAAAGGGGTCGTGACCCACAGCTTGAGAAACCCTGTCTTAAATGTCTCCAGAAAACTCTAAACCTATCTTCCTATCAATGTACTGTTTTCCACTCCTATGTGCAGTAATTTGTTATGAACCAGACACACAGTTTGATTAAAACTTAATTTTAAAAGAACTTGGGATTACCTTTATTGTACCTTTGTTTCTGCTACTCCGTAACAATTCAGCTCTCCTTTCTCCTGCGGTCAGTAGAGTTTGTAGCCAAATTAAGGTTTTGCCTACTCTCAATCTTCCCCTTCATGGCTTCCTGTTTGTTTCTTTTTATTTTGTTTTCTTTTTCTTTTTGGTTTTTTTCGAGACAGGGTTTCTCTGTGGTTTTGGAGCCTGTCCTTGAACTAGCTCTTGTAGACCAGGCTGGTCTCGAACTCACAGAGATCCTCCTGCCTCTGCCTCCTGAGTGCTGGGATTAAAGGTGTGCGCCACCATGTTTCTTTTTATATATTTACTAATTTCCCCATACTTCTTGATCTTGTGATGTATATATATATATATACATATTTATATGTATATATATGAATGATATGTGCTATGATATACATGATACATATGATATAGGATATATATTATATATATGATGTGTGTAATACACACACACACACACACACACACACATATAAATTCTTTTGAGACAAGGACTTGCTCTGTAGCCCAGGCTATCTGGAACTCACTGTGTAGCCCAGGCTGTCCTGGAATTCATTCTTCCCCCTAATTGCTACTGTTACAAGCACATGCCACCATACCAGCCCTGATCCCTTTTATCCGTTTCTCCTTCCCGCCTCCTTCTCTGTAGAATGTCCACACATCAGGGAAAGGACTGGGAACAAGCATTTACGTTCAGCCACTCCTCTTTTTCATCTCTTGTGTTGTAAATCCTCAAACCCAGGGCTGTAATCTAGTGAGAACCCAGCGGCTGAGATTCTGGTCCAAGGATTATCTTTCTGTTACACAGCACATCCTTAACTACTCTGCTCGTTTACTTTTAATATCAAGTAAGAGCTTGCTTTATATTCTTCTCACGTTGTGTCTGAATGTGACGCCTTAGTCCTTTTTTAAGGTTTATCACTAAGAGCTGTAGGCTTTGTTTCATTTTGTTTTGTTCACAGAACGGTTGAGTACTTGATGGTCTGTCCAATTCTGCTTTATGGGGACAGACTGACCCAGTGTAGACTCTTTTTAATAATAAGTTTGTACCTTAAAATCACTTGTCACAGATACCTTCTACCACAGTACTTTTTAAGTCAATAAAAAGAAGTTTTGTGTCAGTTTCAGTGCCAGAGGTCAGTGATTTTAAACAGCCAGTTGCCTTTTAAAAATGGTGAGATAAAGCTGTGGTGAAAGCTGCCTGACCTTGCTGTTTGAGTGGAATTTTCCATTACAAAAAGAAAGATTGGTTTCTCTCTCTTTTTTAAGTTTACAGGAATACAAAGCAAAGATTTAAGAACTGAAGAGAAGAAAAAGGAACAAAGAGAATAAAGGGGCTTTCTTTAAACCCTTCATCCTAGAGCTGTGGTTCCTCATTCCAAAGCAGTGGCCCCACATTCTAGAGTAGCAGTCCCTCATTCTAGAGCAGTGGTCCCTCATTCTAGAGCAGTGGTCCCTCATCCTAGAGTGGCAGCTCCCCATTCTAGAGCAGTGGTTCCTCATTCTAGAGCAGTGGTTCCTCATTCTAGAGCAGTGGTCCCTCATTCTAGAGCAGTGGTCCCTCATTCTAGAGCAGTGGTCCCTCATTCTAGAGCAGTGGTTCCTCATTCTAGAGCAGTGGTCCCTCATTCTAGAGTGGCAGCTCCCCATTCTAGAGCAGTGGTTCCTCATTCTGGAGCAGTGGTTCCTCATTCTAGAGCAGTGGCTCCTCATCCTAGAGCAATGGCTCCTCATTCCAGAGTGACAGTCCCTCATTCTATAGTGGCGGTCCCCAGCTCTAGATCAGTGGTCCCTTATTCTAGAGCAGTGGTCTCTCGTTTTTAGAGTGGCAGTCCCTCACTCTAGAGCAGCGGCCCCCTCATTCTAGAGTGGTGGCCCCTCATTCTGGAGTAGTGGTCCCTCATTCTAGAGCAGTGGTCCCTCATTCTAGAGCAGTGGTCCCTCATTTTAGAGCAGTGGTTCTCATCCTTCCTAATGCTACAACAACCCTTTACTACAGTTCCTCATGTTGTGGTGACCCCCACCATAAAATCATTTTCACTGCCACTTCATAACTAATTTTGCTGCTGTTATGAATCGTAGTGTAAATATCTGATATTCGACCCCTCAGAAAGGTTTGTTTGACACCCCCCGCAAAGGCATCTATCTAGTCTGTAATGCCATGCCTGACAACCTGAGTTCTAATTCTGGTGGAAAGAGAGAACCAACTCCCAAAAGTTGCCCTCTGACCTCCGCATGCTAATACACATGTGTATGCACACAAATGCATGTGCGCACACACACACACACACTTGCATGCACACAAAATAAATAAATACATGTAATTAAATACTTCCATATTATGTAGCTAAATTTCCCTGCAGCCTAAGGCAGTTTCTAATTACAAATTACTAATAGGAGATGTTTGCTTAGTTAGTAGAGGGTTCTTCTGAGTTCCCATATGGGAAGGTCCACACTTTGGGAGCTATTGACACTGGGCATCACCTGGTGCCCTAGGTGAGTTCAGGGCACTGTGTATGCTACAGGTAGTGTAGTTAAACAGAAAACGTGTTTGAGGGGTCTGAATTGGCTGGAAGGAACTTTGGGGAGGGGATACCCAGGGTCAGGGCAGAGCAGATTCCTGCTGTTGCCTTGTTTTTAGCTCTTTCTTGTCTTGGTCCCAGCCATAGCCACACTTGGGAGGTTTCTCTAGTGCCATAGGAGGGAGCTGTGATTGGAACACTGAGGCCAGACCAATCAACATTCAAAATGCCCAGTGGAGAAGCCAACAGTGCTGGTTTGAACAAGAATGACCCCCATATGCTTTAATGTTTGGTCCCAATTGGTGGAACTGTTTGGGAAGGACTAGGAGGCGTGGCCTTGTTGTAGGAGGTGTGTCCCTACGGGTTGACTTTGAGGTTTCAGAAGCCCACACTATTTCCAGTCAGTTCTCTCTTTTCCTCACGTCTGTAGATCATGATATAAGGTCTCAGCTTCTGCTCCAGCGCCATGCCTGCCTGGTGCCATGATCCCCACCACAATGGCCATGGAACCTTGAGTCCCCAATGCTTCCTTTTATAAGTTACCTTAGTCATGTTGTTTTATCACAGCAATAGAAAAGGTCTATGACACCACCAGAAGTATTTGAGCAATCTAATGTCATGCCCCAGTAAGTGAGGCAGGAAACAGAATTAGTGTTTTCATGTATTTTAATGGCCAGGATTTGTAAGTTAGTATCATCCCTCTTGTTCTGCAGAGGCCTCAGTGTTCATCCCCTCCACTTGCACAGTGTGTGAGCCTGCTGAATGCCCCTCCTGCAACAGTGCGTCCTCTCAGGTCACTCCCACACCCTCTCTTCTTTGCCCAGCATCCTCTGCCTCCAGCTCCAGGGGCTGCTGCCAGTCTGCTCTAACATCAGACTCGCTGGCGCTTTGATTTATCTGGGGGAAAAAAGTGCTTGGGCTTTTCCTCTGTTTAAGAAACAGTGGAAATTCTCTTTGGAAAACAAGCATCCTTCATGAGAAAGCAAATGGGAGACTTGCTGGGCCAAGACACCACAGATCCGACTTTGTTATTAAATTTAGCCTGGTTGTCTTTTGAGCCGCTTAAGCAGGAGTCTTTATTTGGACAAGCCCAGCACCCACGTGCCCTTGGGCTGCCTCTCCTCACATCTCTGCAGCCAGACCATAAGCCTTCAGTCTGTGGAAAGATTTAGAATGCTGGGGACAAACACAGGGCCACATGAAGCGCTAGGGGCTATGCCAGTTATCTCAAAGATCCTCTTGTTCTCCCCACTGAGAACAGGCAATTCTGATTCTCTGGCTTCTGCTTCTGAGTTTGTTCTGCCTAACTGTATACCCAATACTGCTTTTGATGTCTCTGGATTCCTTATCTGTCTCCATTCTGGACATCCCCACACTTCTAGACCAGTGATGGCTGATGTGGCCTTTTCGTTTCAGGACACCAGTGTTTTCTTCCCTAAGCAAAGAAGGTCTGTGGACTGCAGCTTAGTAAGTTTGTCACAAGTGCATACACAGCAGTCTATGGCTTATTCTAATAAAACAATATGAACTTAGAAAGGCAATAGCAGACAGACCAGATCACTTACATTAAAGAAGAAAAAGACAATAAATAAGAGCGACACTACTGATCCCTACAGTTCCTTTAAATGGAACTTTATTGTGAAATGTAGTGTTATTCAAAAAAATTTATAAAGTTTTAAGCACTATTTAAAGATGTTTCTTTAAATCCGGTTCAGGTGGCTTTATGTCTACTAATGAACATGTATTGTGACTGATTCGGACAATGACTGAGAACTGAACTCTCTAGAAAGGCTGTTTAAGAGCTGCTATTGCTGTGAAGAGACAAGACTGAAAAGCAAGTTGAGAAGGAAAGGATTTATTTGGCTCACACTTCCTCATTACTCTTCATCAGGGGAAGTCAGGACAGGAACTCAAGAAGGGGTGGAACCTGAAGGCAGGAGCTGAGGCAGAGGCCATGGAGGGGTGCTGCTTACTGGCTTGCTCCTATGGCTTGCTCAGCCTGCTTCCTTATACAACCCAGGACCACCAGCCCAGGACCACCAGCCCAGGACCACCAGCCCAGGACCGAGTGGCACCACCCATCATGGGCTGGGTCCTCTCATATAAATCACAATTAAGAAAATGGCTTGCCTACAGCTTAGGTATTATGGAGGTATTTTCTCAATTGAGGGTCCCTCCTTTCAGATAACTCAAGCTTGTGTAGGTGACATAAAACTAATCACCAAAAGGGCCAAAATCACCTTAAAATGTTTTAAGAGGGGCCAATGAGATGGCTCAGTAGGGAAGGGCATTTTCTGTGCAAGTCTGGTGTTGGAGGGGGCTGCTTGCTGGTTCCTGGCCACCTGGCTAGCTTAGACCTGAAATAATCACACAGAAACTGTATTAATTAAATCACTCTGGTGACCTGAGTTCCATCCCTGGAGCCCATGTAAAGATGGAAGGAGAAAACTGACTCCACAGCATTGTCCTCTTGTCGCCATGGTACATGGGGCACACCTGTGCATGTCTGCGTCCATAAACGAGGAAAGGATACAAGCATCTGTTTGTCTGTGCTGATTTTTCTCTGATAGAAGTTCTCGTTTAGTGTACAGATTACAAGTCTAAGGTTCTGAAATTAACCCTGAATGCATTATGTTAGCCTTGAGAAGGTTTTATGTTCTTCTGAGTAGCTGTGTCTGTGTCTCATGCTGGAGTTTCTCCCGCTGTCTGGATCTTACCCATCCCAATGCAGGCCCCGCTCCTAGGAGAGAAAGAGTTGACCTCTGTGGCTCCTGCCCTGAACTGGGCGGTCCATCAGCTACAGTGATAGAATTGCTCCAGCAGCTAGTGCTGCTGTCTTTTTTGCAAGGGAGCGGGGCTTCGTGTTTAGTGCCCCCAAACGGGAGGATCTGAGCTCTGGAGGAGCTTGCCTCTATTATTATTATTATTATTATTATTATTATTATTATTATTAATTTTGGTTTTCTGAGACAGGATTTCTCTGAAACTTTGGAGCCTGTCCTGGCACTAGCTCTGTAGACCAGGCTGGCCTGGAACTCACAGAGATCTATCTGCCTGTCTCCACCTCCCGAGTGCTGGGATTAAAGGCGTGCGCCACCACTGCCTGGCTCCAGTAGTCTTTCTAATATCAGATGCATGTATCTTGGTCTTACCTAATCTACTTAGGGAAGAACCTGCACAAAAGGCAAGCGTATATTGTGTGTGGTGTTTTCAGTTTACTTTGAAAATGATTCAAACTGTGTAGCTCTCTTATAGCTCATAGCGGCCTTTCCTCTCACTCACGGTAAGCAGCTCTTGCCTGTTTAGATAAATAGTGGGAGATCGAGAAAGAATGAGGTGAAGGATCTGCCCCGAGAGTGTTAGCGTTTATTTGATAAAGCAAGAATGGAGATAATGTGTGCACACAGCACGCAGGCGTGCACGCGCACCACACACACACACACACACACACACACACACACACACAGCGGGGAGGTGTTAGAAAAGATGATTTTATTTATTTGAGCAAGCACCCAGGGGACAGCTTGCTGCGGGCAGTGTGTTTGGGGAAATAACTCAGATTCTAGCATTGCTGCTGAACTCCTAGTCCTTAGCATAGAGGTAAAAGTGTTCCGTGTGTCTTTTCAGCAAGTTCATCTCCGACCGTGAGAGCCGAAGAAGTCTCACCAACAGCCATTTGGAGAAAAGGAAATGCGACGAATATGTAAGTGTCCTCGGTGTGCGTGCCGACCCTAGCCATGTGACTGGGGACAGCGTCTGTGTGCGTGTGGTGCAGTATAAAAGCGTACGTGCTCACCAGCGCACCCCTCGGGTAGGCGGGGACGGCGCTTCGGTTCACATAGAACAGCGGTCAGAATGGCACCGTGTCGATGGCTACGTTTTCTCACGCAGCCCATTAAAAACAACTAGACTTCGAAGAAGGTTCTGCAGTTTCATTTCTCTCTGGGTTCTTGGTAGCATTTGAGAAGCTTTGACTTGATGAACTGCCTTGAGACCATGTGCTTAGTGAGCATGTCTCTTTCTCCCGTTCAGATTCCAGGAACGACCTCCCTGGGCATGTCTGTCTTTAACCTGAGCAACGCCATTATGGGCAGTGGGATTCTGGGACTCGCCTTTGCCTTGGCTAACACTGGAATCCTCCTGTTTCTGTGAGTATTGGCGTGATCATGAATTCTATTTTACATCTGTTTTATGTATGCTTCCTGCCAGGTCCCAAAGAAACCCAAGATGAGTGGCTAACGGTGGTGTCAGTTCGTGCTTGGCCTCTAAGGTCTCTCAGTACCTGTGGCTACTCCAGCACGTCTCATCCTACCCCTACTATAAACTTCTCCAGGCGCAGGGAGCTTCCCTTCCTCTCCCGCGGCTTCTCACTCCTATGGAAGCCTGCCTTTCCGCCATGCGTTCTCTCTGTCTAGGCTCTACTCTTGGATCCCTCTTGCTCTGTTTTCTTCCTCTTCTCTTTCACTCTTGGTGTCTCCCCAGCCCCCCCCCCATCCCTCCCAGAGCCCTTCCTACTCCCAGCTGTACTCTCTCTTATATCTATAATAAAACCCTCCTCAACCTAGGAGCGGTCAGGAGAGGGACTTTGGCAGGTGAGGGATGAGGGCAGGAGAGAAACAAAGCAGACAGAGCTTGAGCGCGGAGTTTACTGAGAGATGGGTAAAGGGGAAGGGGAGAGAAAAGCAGAGACCTGCTTGCCTCTTCCAAAGAACAGCAGGAAAGGGGTGGGGCGGGGTAGGCGGGGCTTGTCTGTTAAAGGACCTTCTGCACCTGCGCACAGTCAGGGTACTGCCTGCCATGCGCAGAAGGGTGATGCACTGGGTCGGGTTCCCAAGGGCCAGGGCCGAGGTGTGCCCGGATGCTGACAGTCATGTTTCCGTTTTCACTCACTTCTTTTGTCATACAGTAAAAAAAAGAAATAGAAGCGTTTCTAAACAGTTTTTATTTATTTGCTCATTTATTAATTTGGCTAAGGAATCAGGACATACTTTCAGGTTTGTTTGAATGCCTTTCAGAATACACTGAGTACTTACAAGAAAGAAGAAATTCTTTCTTATTCATCAAAATGCAGAAACTTGCAAGGACTAAGACAGTCGACATTAGCCCTTTTCCGTATGTCATTTTCGAACTCTTGTCACTGAATCTGTCACATGGTCCCAATATTAGAGCTTCCGTCACTCTGGTATTTGAGCCGCTTTGGAGCATGTACTGTGCTCGAAGGTAATTGCAAATGGTGTCATGGTAACTATCCCAGATGTACCAAGAAGCTGTTTGTGTTGGAGACGAGCCGTTATGCACACCTTTTCTCAGAGTCAGTGACAACGGGCAATTTTCTGTGTGCGCAAGTTTGTCTCAAACTGTTAGGTGGGGCTTGGCAAATATTTTCAGTTGGAACTGCATGGAAAATCGTCACATGTCCTGACTCTTGGCAATCACACTCAGGTGCCTGGGAGGTCACACCCACCTGTCACCACATTGGCCTGCCTCATGCTCCTCTGGTCCTTTCAATGGGAGCTTTGTTTTATTGGAAGCAGTGACCAAACTGGCCAGTTTTCACAATTCATGTGTATATGTGATATATATCGTGAGCCAGGTGCCAGGTCTAAGAGTAAAGTGGTGATATTGGACAGTATGCTCTGATGGTGATTGTTGTCGTCACCCCCCAGGAACCTCTGAAGACACCACAGACCACACTTCGGTAGTTACAGTTGGTTTTCATTGTGTGGCAAAGGAGCATCAGCATGTCAGTCCCCGTATCCTCTTCCACACCGGTATTCACTTGAGCAGCCAACTGAGCCCCTCTGAGATTTGGCTCCCTTTTCCGCACAAGGAAATTTTGTTGAGAGTGTCTTGAAGCCCTGCCGTTCTCCAAAGCCCCGCGGCTCTGTGACTTCTCAGTCGTCTGGATGCTAGCCATCAATTTATTCAGAAATGTGAATTTTGTCAATTTTCTTTGCATTTTCTCTTTTTAAATTTATCATCATCATCAGTGTGTGGACTTGTGCGTGAATGTGGAGACCGTGCGTAAATGGAGACCGTGCTTTGGTTTCCCAGCCACCCAGACCCAAATAATCACACAGAAACTATATTAATTACAACTCTGTTTGATCTATTAGCTCAGGTTTCCTATTAACTAACTCTTACATCTTAAATTAACCCAATTCTATTAATCTGTGTATTGCCACAAGACTGTGGCCTACCGGAAAGGTTCTGACTGCATTTCTCCTTTGGCAGCTACATGGCGTCTCTCTGACTCTGCCTACTCTCTCTATATATCTCTGTTCAGATTTCCTGCCTGGTTTTACTCTGCTAAGCCATTAGCCAAAACAGCTTTATTCATTATCCAATAAAAGCAGCACATATTCAGAAGGATATCCCACCCACATCAGAGGTCAGAGGACAGCTCTGTGATGTTGGTCCTCTGCCTTTCCAGGGTCTGGGACTTTGACCCAGGATATCAGGGTTTATGAAGCAAATGTCTGAGCTAATTGAGCTGTCTCAGGCCTCAGTGTTTTTCTTTTTAAAAATCTACTGTAACGTGTCAAGTTATGTGTGGACACAGTGCTAAGCATCGACGCCCTGATGATACAACCACTTCTGTAGCTCTTGCTTTGCACCAAATCTTCATGGAGTCTGTGCATCAACCGTAGGAGAAGGTACTGTCGCCAGTTCCCTGTTTCACGGGTGGCGGAACCCATGCTTGGAGAGACTCCTTGAACTTGGTTCTCTCTCTCTCTCTCTCTCTCTTTCTCTCTCTCACGCACACACACACACACACACACACACACACACACACACACACACACACTTCTGGAAATTTTCTTCCCTGTCAAATCTCTGGAGTCCTGTATTTATCACCTGCTCTTTCTGACTTTGAGACTCACACGTCTGAGCAAGGTTTCTGCTGTATCTGTGTCTTTGGTCAGCAGTTTGGGCAGTCATAGCCCTCTGTATCAGCAACAGTTGGCCTTCAGGATTTTGAAGGAGTTGCTGTCTGCCCTTCCTCTGGCAAGGTCCTGTGTGCTTCTCACTTGATCTCTGCATGATTAGTTTTACTGGGAACGTATTACGCGTCTTTGTCCCCACTGTCCTGCAGGTTCACAGTGGTGCCTTGATGTGATCATTTCTTCAGTCACGTCAAGCCTTTGGGGGAGTCTTTTTCATTTTATTTTGTTTTTTGTTTCATTTTTTTCCAACGTGGGACAGCGTCTCTCTCCATAGCCCCAGCTGTCCTGAAACTCACCATTGGAGACCAAGCTGACCTCAGATTCACAGAGCTCTGCTTGCTTTCTGCCTCCCTAGTTCTGGTCTTAAATGCATTCTCCACCACACCCCGTCATCTTCATTTTGAAATTCAATCCTTGGCTTTCCATTTGAGAACATTTTCTTTTTTTCTTTTTTTTTATTAATTTATTAATTATTTATTAAAGATTTCTGCCTCCTCCCTGCCACCGCCTCCCATTTCCCTCCCCCTCCCCCGATCAAGTCCCCCTCCCTCATCTGAAAAAGCATGGTATAAAACCAGACTCACTGAACATAGCAGACAATGAGGACTACTGAGAACTCAAGAACAATGGTACTGGGTTTTGATCCTACTGCACGTACTGGCTTTGTGGGAGCCTAGGCAGTTTGGATGCTCACCTTACTAGACCTGGATGGAGGTGGGCAGTCCTTGGACTTCCCACAGGGCAGGGAACCCAGATTGCTCTTTGGGCTGACGTGGGAACATTTTCTTACTTTATTGCATATTGATCTATTTTTATCCCCCAGACTTTGAACCTCTTTCACCTCTAGTGATGTTTCGCTATACTTTCTAGGCTGCCAATCTTCCTCCAGTTGGCTATTTTACGTCCGTTAGTCCTTCTTTAAGGAGCTTCTAAACTGTTCTCTTCCAGCCCCACGTGGCTCTCTGTCATGGTCTCAGCATGTTCTCTGAGGACCCCCACAGTAATTCTTCTTCATTATGGAAAATTTCAAACATGGAGTGGAACGAAAAGATTTTCATGTCCCCTTTCTTCCCCACTCCACTTGTTTGATCAACCTCACCCCTGGAATTCCTTGAAAACCAAGCCGTCACCCCATGCCATTCACAGACCCATCTCTGGATAGCTCTAAAGTATAAGCCCTCTGATGTTACAGCGAAACCCACTAGCAGCTACTACTGACCCAGCTAATATTAACTTTGCTCTGATTTGTAGTTTTTATTTTGTTGCAATCACGTCTCATTATGTAGACACCTGGCTGTTCACAACTCCTAGAGATCCACCTGCTTCTGCCTCTCCAGGGGTGGGATTACAGGTATGCACCGCGACGGACAGAAACAACTGGGTTAGTCAAGTGAGGTCTGGAGACTGCAATTGGCTACTCTGCCTTAAGTCTCTCGGAATCTGTGTAGGTTCTCCACTTCTCTCCTTTATGGGATAAACTGGGTCATTTGTCTACTGATTTCCAGGCCCAGCTAACTTTGGATTGCTGGATGCAGCCTTGCAGTTCACATTTTCCTCAGTGTCAGGTGGTGCTTCTATTTCTGCTCTGGTCTAGAATGGGAAAACAAAGCTAAGTTGAGCCCAGCACAGATGCACAGGGCTTGTAGGTAAGAGCTTCCTTGAGCTACTTGCAGAAGTCCTTTGCTCCAAGGACCACTAGTATGGATGCCCCTCATTGGCTGTTCAGATTATCCTACCTGCAGGGTGTCGTGGCTGTGACTGCCATCTTTGTGGGGGCCACAGGGATAGCGAGACTGTCTCAGCATACAAGTGTTCCTGAATGTCCAGTTTGTGTTACAATTCATACCTAGTCCCTACCTTGAGACCATGTTTGTCTACTTTAAAGAAAGGGTCTCGCTGTGTAGCCCAGGCTGGCCTCTACCTTTCAATGCTCCTGCCTCTGGGCCCTTAAATGCTAGGATCAGAGATATGTGCCACCACACCTGGTTAGACCTATATTATATGTTGATCAACGTCTTCAGACTTTTGTCAGTACGGGAGAGGCACAGCTGATCATCTTTGTGGCATATAATTGTGGTGGTGATGGGGGTGTCCAGCAGCTTCTTCAAGGAAATTAAATGTACTCAGCATATTTTTAGCCCCCTTTCCCATTGCTGCAGGCTCCAGGTGCTGGTACCGTTGGGGGATTCTGCTCTGATCTAGATCGGTTTTGCCTTCTCTTCTATCAGTTCAGGGTCCAGCTTTGTCTGTTCTTCCTCCAAAATGTTGTTTTCTTCTGTGTTACTGACTTAGCAATTTAATAGAAAATGAATGAATAAAATAAAACAAAATCCACCTGGCAGCGGTGGTGGCGGTGCACGCCTTTAATCTCAGCACTTGGGGAGGCAGAGGCAGGTGGAGCTCTGTGTGTTCAAGGCCAGCCTCGTCTACAGAGTAAGTTCCAGAATGACTAGGGCCACACAGAGAAACCCTATCTCAAAAACAAACAAAACAAACAAACAACAACAACAACAAAACAAAATCCCATCCGTAGCCTTTCACGTGAGAGTAAATCCTTGAATCCAATCTGTCATTCCTAGAAAAATCAGTGATTTTTTAAGTAGACTGGTATAGGGATAATTCATCCCGTCCACTGCCTTTTCATCTCTGGCAGAAACTAAAGATTGGGTAACTGGTGCTTCGTGTTGAAGGGAGAGCGGTCCCCTGGATGAATAAAGTGAGGAGTCATTACACAAAGCACTCAATACACAAAGAGCACAGCCTGTCAAACCCTGGGGTGGAATCTCTTGAAGGCAGTTGCAGAAAGACTCACAAGTTTCCCCCGCAGCATGGAACTTTGTGGCTTCAGAGCAAGGCAACACAGACTTGTTTTAAAGCCAGCTGGTCCTGCTCCTCACAGCCAGCGAACAGTTGGCAGGCTCAGGTATCAGCTGCTCCAGGGCCCTGATCCAGACTCTCTGGCCAGCAGAGAAAGGGGGTCTGAGGCTGCCCAGGCTTCGGAGCCGTTGCTGGGAAGGCTCCTCCCTGTCGCCCTGCAGCTGGGTGTGGGGTTCTTCACTGGGTCCCCTGGAAACTCTTGGTGTGATTTTTTTTCTTCCTAGATGAGTTTCAGGTTCAATTTTTGGCATGCACAATGGCTGCCGTTACTGTGTACCACATCTAACTCAATGAAACGCACTAGGTTCTGCCCTGTTATCAGAACACCGTTAAGTTAGATTTTGCTGAATTTTGGGTCCTTAACATTACATCCAGGAAACAGGAAGTTTGCTGGTGAGCAACCTCAAAGTATAGCTCAAAGAAGGGATTTATTTTCTGTGAAAAACAAAATGGACTAAAGCTATCATAGGATCCAAGTTGCCCAGGGGTGGGGATCCAATGAAGGAAAAACTGTAGAAGAGACATGCTGTTATTTCTTCTTTGTCTCCAGTCTTTTTTATAAGCATTCCCCTATCTTCATCCTAGCAAAACTAAGAGTTGGAAATCAGTACTGAGGGCAGGCGAGGCAGATCAGCAGGTAAAGGCATTTGCTGCCGAGCCCGATGGTCTGAGTCTGACCCCCCAGGACCCCCATGGTATAAGGAGAGAACCAGCTTCTGCAGGTAAAAATAGGATGTGCGCCCCTAAAATAAACTAAGTTGATAAATTTAGCAATGATAATAATAATAATAAAATAATCAGTATTGAACTAAGCCTCAGTACTGGTGGCACCCACTCTCTTTTCAACACAAAGCACCAGTTACTCAGTCCTTAGCTCCTTCCAGCGATGAGAAAAGGCAACCGATGAGATGAATTATCCCTAAACCAGTCTAATTTTAAAAAGTCACTTATTTATTTTTTAATTTACTTAATATATTATTTAATATGCTTATTAATATATTTACTATAATTTATTTAATTATTTAACCCCATACTTGGAGATGTTGAGGCAGGAGGATCATATATTAGAGGCCAGCCTGGGTCCACAGCAAGATGTTGTCTCAACAAATAGCCCCAAAAATCAAAAATATAATTTCATCAATACTGATATGGAGGAATGGTGTTAATTTTATATTTTCACATTTTCTAAATATTTTTGTTAAAGGCATGCATTTTCTATTAATTGAATCTCTTTAGGGTATATTCTTATACTAAATAAATGAAATATTTGTTAAATGACAGAATCTAATGAAACAATGAACTTAATCCTTTTCCATAGCATCTTAGCACATTTTACTATTTCTTTTTTTTTTAACAATCTTACCTTTAAATTTATAATCATTTCTAATTTTAAATAAAAATTTACCGAGCTGGGTGGAGTGGTGCATGACTTTAATCTCAGCACTCAAGAGGCAGAGGCAGGTGGATCTCTGAGTTTGAAACCGGCCTGGTCTACATTAAAGTTCCAGGACAGCCAGAGCTACCTGAAGGAGAAACGCTGTCTCTCCCTGTGTGTCTCGCAGAAGTATGCCTTCCATCTGGCTTCTGACTCCAGGCACTGAGTGTAGGTTGTCAGCTTTGCATAGCCAGCATTTTTATCTTCTGTGCCATCTCCCTAGCCCAGCGCTTAAACTGCAAACTATGAAGAAAGAACATACAATCCACGATAACTTCTGAATTACCACTTCGCTGTAGCCAGTGAGTGTGTAAGCAGCCCTTTGCACACGTTACACTTGAAATAGCATTGCAGTCGGTGCAAACGTAATAGCTGAGATTTTAATTTGGTTGGTTATAATGTCAGATGTTTATGGGTTTTTGTTTTCTGAAAAGTCTGTCTCTTGTGGGTAGTGACTGTGGAAACAAAAGGATATAAGGCATCTAAGAATACAGTCTTCCACGGGACATGTAGGAGGAGCTGGGATAATTGGTATCAGCCCCTAGGACTCCAGGTCAGCTATGAGGAGTGAGTGTGTGATTTGTATGCATGTGTGTGTATCTGTGTACCTGGGTGAGAAAGAATTTAGACAATGCCAGTTGTGCCTGGCAGAGTAAGCACTTTGTAGTCAAAGTGCTAGCTAGGTTAATAGTCACTAAGTGCTTATGACCATTTATTGCACAGTAACAGTAGGTACTTACGCAGACCGCGTTATCCTGTTAATCCGCACCACCAACCCTATGGGTTAAGTATTAGCTCCATCTAACTAACCCCATGAACTATCCCCACAAGCTTAACCAAGGCTTAGTAAGTATCCATGTCTGTGAGTTAGAATAGGGAGACCCAGGATTTCACCTAGGCTTGTGTGATCTAGGGAATTGCCACCCAATGTTGCCATCCTCTGGAACCAGAAGTGTTACTAATGTATTGGAGGAAATGCAGCCTTACCAATGGATGTCCGTCAGTTACTGCTCACTTCCTAATGTAATGCGTAGCTTTTGGATGATGAAATCAGCAACATCCTGGAATGTTCTTGCTAACGTTCCTGTAAGATCAGGCAGGGTCCTCCGCTCTAAGGGAACCAGATTTGCAATGTTAGACAGTGCGATTTGCAGATCTGAGACCGTTAAATTTTGAGCAGCAGCAGATAAACTCCATGCCTAAAGCACATTGCGAAACCATAAACCTTCTAAACCGCGTACGTCTGTATGAGTTACTTTTCTGTTGCACTGATGAAAATATCACAACTAAGGCAAGAAAGTGTTTGTTTGGGCTTAAGGTTCTAGAGTGGTTAAGAGTCCATCATGACGGACGGGGAAGCAGAGCAGCAAGTGGGGGCGTGGAGGAGAGCTCGTATCCATTCCCACAAGTGCGAAGTAGAAAGAGGGAAGTGGAGGCTGAAGAGGTTTTCCCCTCACCGCCCGCCCGCAGTGACACATTCCTCAAGCACACCTGCACAGCCTAACCCTCCCTGAACAGCCCAGCAACCGACTGAGAACAGAGTATTCAAACGCCCCAGACCATAGGGACATTTCTCCTTCGGACCACCACTGTGGCTTTCACACAGCTTCCCTGCATTCCCTCACATTCTGTTTAAGACCGATGAAAGAACCCTTTTGAAGAAGCAACTGAACTTTCAGTCATTTATTATTAAGCTAAACGTTGTCCCAGATTCCAAAGAGTTGAAGATTGTGGTGTGTCTTTCCAAAGACTCATCTGTTCTTAAACTTGTCATTATAGGCCGGGTGGTGGTGGTGCACGCCTTTAATCCCAGCACTTGGGAGGCAGAGGCAGGTGGATCCCTGTGAGTTCGAGGCCAGCCAGGTCTACAAGAGCGAGTTCCAGGACAACTAGGACTATTACATAGGGAAACCCTGTCTCAATAAAACAAAACAAAGCAAAAACTGTCTTTATACTAAATGTATACATTCCCAGAAGGCCTCAGGGTGATGAAAGATGCCCACTAAGGTGATAATTTTGCTCTAAGCAAAAGATGGCTCATGTGGTACGCATCAGATTATTTTTGTTGATGCTAAGTCATCTTCTTTGGCCACTCCCAAGGAAAAACAAATATGTAATATAAAGAACGGAGTGGTTAAATTGAAGTCACCAAGGAGACCCTGTCCTTCCGGATGCTCCTAGGAGGTCCGTGGGCATGGCTATGTTCATCTCCCTTGTCAGTCAGTTTCTTGTTTTTAAAATTCTTTGAGTTATGGTCACGGTTCCTTAGAAATGTTTTGAAGAGAAAAAAATGTTCTTTTGCTGGCTGCAAAACCCACTGGCCTCAGAGGCGCTCGCTCGAGAATAATGACACTCGAAGCAGAGAAGTGGCACGATCAGCTTGCCAACATTTGGAACCGATGTAGAAAGGACAGGGCTAGAGCCATTGAACTCTATTGAAATTCATTGGATTTAGAAGCTTTTCAGAAACAGAGAAATCCCCAACAATGAGGGCCTGTTTTGTAAACAGAAAGAGCTGGCCTGTGTAGGAGTTGGGTCCCAGGCATTGTTTTTGAAAGTTGAACTCTCCTTGCTTAGTTTGGGTCACCTGAGATGCCTCTGATAAATGGGTTCCAAGAATTCTATTCTCTTGGTCTCAGATGGGAGCCTGTGTGTTTGTGTTTGCTTGTGTGTGCTATGCACATGCGCAAGGCTTCACCTGGTTTACCTCTGAAGCCTCTGGTGCTTCAGTCATTTCAAGAGCACCGCACCATGGCCTCTATGTTGCCCTACTGTATTCTTCTTAGCTTGTAAGAGAGAACTCTGTGGTCCTTAGTCCTCACCCCGTTATCCAGCTCCACGATGTCCAGAATGCTTTTCTGTTAACCCTGGCTCAAAGTAGACAGGGCGTGCTTGGCCACAGCAGGAGAGATAGGGGTTTAATAAAGTCTGGAGATACAGGTTTGCAAAGGAAACTTAAATTTCATCTCCTGAAGCAATAGCCAACTTAATAGAAAGGAAATCTGCAGTCTCCGCTTACGGTGTAGGCGTTTTGCTTGGCTCCATGTTAGATGCGTGGCATCACTTCCCATTTTACAGATGAAGGAAATTGAGATTCATAGAGGTCAAGTGGCTTTTCTTGGGTGACAATAATTCCTGGGAGTCAGGGATCATATCTGTTCTGCATTCCTGCTCCACTTCTTATCCACGGGCATGTGTGCAAGTTCCAGTGGAAATGGAGTGAGGGGGGACACGTAGATGGAGCCCCTCCCCATCTAGCAAGCTTCTGGAACTGGAATCTAAACCCGGTCTAAATCGTTTCTCCTGTTATAAGGACTTTATCTTTCAGAGGCTGAAAGTGGGCGGTGGAATATTCTAGGTTTGAAGTGAAGAGAAGAAAAGTCGATTGTCCTTGTAGGATACCGGAGGAGTGAGGACAATGTCACCCGTCACACATTAAGTCCTGCACCAATGCACAGGCCTCTGCCCACTATTGGGAAAACAGGAAGTGATTGTAAGAGCTCGCTTTCCAACCAGTACAACTTCCTCCTCCAAGCTCAGGCCTCCTGCTTTCTATTTTTGTCTTCGTGTCTCTTTGAAACCCCTCTCTTTGTGGGGTAATATTAGACTCAGACATCAGGGAGATGGATTTTGCTTTCTAGACAAAAATAGCTAACGAACCATGGGGCTAGTGCAAGGTAAGATTTGCATGAACGGATTTAGACTTGTCTGCAAGGGAACAAATGAAAGGTGTCGGATGGGTGATTGGTTCCTGCTTGGTCCTGAGCCAGCCTGTTAGACCCGTGGCTTTCCTTGGGCCATTGTGTGAGCAGAACAAGTCATTGCCCTCCACCGGGTCCTAGAATCTGATCTTTTTGCTCTGCTACTGGGGGAGAATCCTTAGCCTTTCTGTGCTTCACTGACCTGTAAGTAGGGCCAGGGATGGTAGCACTGAGAAGTGAAATACAGTGCTTAGGATGAACACGACAAAGTTTGTTTTTTGTTATTAACCAATTAAATGCTTTGTTGATTATGTTGGGAATCCTTTTGGGTTAAAGGTCTAAAAATCTTTTCATGTAAGAGGATTTTGAGTTTTTTAAAGCCTTTAGAATACTAAGGTGAAGCCGGGAGGTGGTGGCACACGCCTTTAATCCCAGAACTCAGGAGGCAGAGGCAGGTGGATCTCTGTGAGTTCGAGACCAGCCTGGTCTAGAAGAGCTAGTTCCAGGACAGGAACCAAAAAAAAGCTACAGAGAAACCCTGTCTCAAAAATCAAAAAAAAAAAAAAAAAAGAATACTAAGATACTAAGGTGAATTATGGACTGAAACCTGCTGTGGTCCTCTTCATGCTGCTTTCAGTGTGCGTCTCCTTCCCATTGAGTTCTGAGTGAATGAAGTTCTCTGTGTCCCTTGCCTCTCATGCTACACTGGTGTGACTCCCCAGGGGGGGCAACCACTGCTGGAACCTCCAAAGGACCTGTGGTCAGTGTGTCTTTCCCCATCTACCTTCAATGTTAGGGTCCCTCACTTATACCCATCTCTTGTCCACACTCGTTTTTTCCTGTTTGAAGATTTATTGTTTTAAAGGGAGGACGTGAGTGAGTGTATGTGTATGAGTATGTGTGTGTTTGTCTGCATACACTCACGAGTACGGGTGACTGTGAGGCCAGAGACGTCAGATCCCCAGAACAGGAATTACAGGCAGTTGTAAGCAACCTGGTGTTGGTGCTGGAAACCGAACTGTGGTCCCCTGGAGGAGGAGTACAAACCTTTAACCCCTTAACATCTTTCCAGCCCTGCCCTCATTTTTCTTTTCCCCTGTCAAGATCTCTATCATGAGCCTGGAAATCCCTAGGTCTGAGCCTTCCCACCAGACAGCCAGTTTTTGATTTCCGTCCCCACTCTGTGGTGTCCTGCCCCTCTGCCATTTCCAGTTCCCCTCAACAGAGATTTCAGTCTTTACGGACTGAATTGGGATCTGACCGAGGAGCAAGGGAGGTTAGCAAAGATAAAAGGTGAAGAACTAGAGGTAGAAGCCCATGAAGGAGAAGCCAGCAGTAGAGGAAGAATGCGGGGGATGGGGGAAGGTGAATGGCCAGAAAGCAATGGATGGTTCCTTCTGGTTGACCCAATTCTGTTGTACTGGATTTAAAATCTTTCTTACAAATATCCTCCATCAACCAGCAGACAGACTGAGCTTTTAAGTGAGGGTGTGGGTTGCTGGGGAAACAGCACTTGACCCACAGGCTGCCTTTGCTTTGCTTTAGTTTTTGTGTGAGCTGTTCTGCCTACCTCATTGAAGCTGATAAAGTTGCTTTATACTGCTACCTGGATTTAGAAGGGAAAGAATTAGATGTTTGGTGTCAGCACAGAAGAGGCCAACATGCCGCTTTCCCTGGTGCTAAATCCAAATGGGTACACCACCAGCTGTTCCCACCGTGCCACTGGGGTTCAGCTCTGATGCGATGCGGGCTGTGCATGTGATGTGCGTTCATGTGAGGTGGGCGTCAAGGCCACCCTGACTCCAAGGAACAGCTTCAAGGTCACAGGCAGCAGTGAGTGGTGGGGTCTGAGGATGACAGTGAAACTGAATGGCCAGAATGGACAGGTCAGGCTGTGGTGGCAATATCTATGCCAGCCTGGTAATTCTCAGAGCCCTTAGGAAGCTTCCAGAAGACCGAAGGCAAAAGAGAAAACCCAGATACCCTGGAAACAGCACCTTTAATCAGACAGCTAGAGTCTGCCTGATAGATTCAACCTGAATTTTTAGGGAGGGAACTCTCTGGAACCCTTGAAATCCTGGGGACTGTTCAGTCTCTGGGCTGCAAGGTTGGTGGTCACCATCCTCATGACTACACAGATGTCATCAACATGGCGTGGGTTGCCCAGCTAGTTAACAGTGGACCATAGCTCTGTGCAAAACATCTGACAAGGGAAAAAAAAAAAGAGGGAAAATTACATCGTGTGCTGATTGATGCTCAACACCTAACGAAGGCATGGGGGAGGGGTGAAGAAGGGGGAAATTACATCGCGTGCTGATTGATGCTCAACACCTAGCGAAGGTGTGGGGGAGGGGTGTAAAAATGATTAAATATATACCTGTGTGACGGAAGGAAGCTTAAAGGAGTTGCCAGAAACACGGTCCCAGCCTGGTTTTTCACAGAGCCCGTCGGTGTCACACAACAGTGGTAGCTGGGTGGCCGATGTGTGCTTCCTTTCACTGTATTCTTCCCTGTTTCCAGTAGCTGAGCTGGGTTGCCCATAGGGCATCTCTCTGCAGACAACGTGGGAGGAACATAGACAGATGTGTCATATTATGAGAATCAGGAACAACTGAGATGTGTGTGCCGTAGGGCCAGAGCTGGGCTGTATGCCTAGCTGCTGCCGGCGTGGTCCATGGACCAGACCACCAGCATCAGCGCTTCTGGGAGGCTTGTTCGCTGTTGCAAGTGTGTGTGTCCATGGACCACGAGCACCAGCGCTACTGGGAGGGGCTTGTTAGGGCACTCCAGACCTGCCAAATACAATATTCATCTCTCCGAGTCCTCCAGGTAATTCATGCTAGAGTCCACAGTGTGGTGCAGACTCTGGCAAGACAGGGCAGGGAAGGGCAATCTGTTCTTCCGAGAGAAACTGGTCCTGGGGGAGGTGCAAGCTCTCAGCTGTGTGACAGCCCCAGATACCCTCCCCCCACC
Source organism: Microtus oregoni (assembly GCF_018167655.1). Taxonomy (NCBI): domain Eukaryota; kingdom Metazoa; phylum Chordata; class Mammalia; order Rodentia; family Cricetidae; genus Microtus; species Microtus oregoni. The sequence continues at coordinate 2,461,673 of NW_024544029.1, read as the reverse complement.
TGCACTACTTTTGGGTTCACAGCCGTGGCTTGCAGTTTCATCTCCCTCTCTTCCAAGGGCTCAGCTGCTGAGGTGGGAGTGTTGAGAGCACTTTGCTGTATAATTAGACCTTCACAATCCAGTGTCACCTCTCCTAAGGTGTCATGACATACTTGTTTGTGATGGTGGCTTGGGGGTACTTTACAATCAAATCTCCCAATACTTGTGATATCATTACCGTGATCATGATATAGAATATTTAATCACTGCAAACATTCTAGTTCCTTCTGTTGTTACACCTTTCGGTTTCATCCACATATACACCTGTACTTTTTAAAAAACATACATATATAATCAACATAGTTGTTGTAATACAAGCGGTGGGGCTGCATCCCCGGCACCCAGGCGCCCGCATGGCTAGCTTATGCCCCGAAATAATTACACGGAAACTGTATTCTTTTGAACACTGCCTGGCCCATTAGTTCCAGCCTCTTATTGGCTAGCTCTTACATATTGATCTAATCCATTTCTAATATTCTGTGTAGCACCACAAGCTGGCTTACCAGGAAAGATCTTAACTTGCATCTGTCTGGAGTGGGAGAATCATGGCAACTCACTGACTCGGCTTCTTTCTCCCAGCATTCTGTTCTGTCTACTCCGCCTACCTAATTTTCTGTCCTATTAGGGCCAAGCAGTCTCTTTATTTAACCAATGAAATTAACACAAAACAGAAGACTCTCCCCCATCACATAGTAACAATAAATCATTTTTAAAAAGTATAGATGTTTTAGGAGGTGGCTTCGTTGGCAAAGTACATGGACACAAGTGCAAAGATCTAAGTTCAATCCCCAGAACCTGGGTTTTGTTTTGTGTTTTAAAAAAGTGTTGTTGTGGTTCAAGTTTGAAATCCCAGCTCTGGTGAGCTGGAAACAGGCAGATTCCTGGGACTTGCAGACCAGCCAACCTCACCTACTTGGCAAGCTCTACGCCATTGAGAAATTCTTATCTCAAACAACAAGATGAACAACTTCCAAGGAACAACACCTGTATTGTCCTCTGGCCTCTAGGGTCACAATGTACACACATGCATGTGCACCTACACAAGCAGAAACACACACACACACACACACGAAAATAGGTACTTAGAAGCTCATTGAAATTAGTGAAAATTTTCTCGCAGAAAGTAGAATAAGTGTATCTTACAACACTGCCCCCCCCAAAGGTAAGTGTCTAGGCCCTTGCCCATAGAACATCCCCTTCCCCCACCTCTACCCAACAACCTTCGGAGACCCCAAGCAGCCTACACACACACACACACACACACTACCATCCTTCTCCATATCTGTGACCACCAGAGCCTTGGCCCAGACTGACCCTGGAGAGGAGCCCCAGAACCTTATCAACATCCACTAGAGGCACAGATTCTCCTGCACCCAGAGAAAATTCATACCAAAATTAAATCAAGAACAGATAAATAATTTAATATAGACCTGTAACCCCCTAAGGAAATAGAAGTAGTCATCAAATGTCTCCCAATCAGGGCCAGATGGTTTCAGTGCAGAATTCTACCAGAATTTCAAAGAAGAGCTAATACCTATACTCCTCAAAGTGTTCCACACAATAGAAACAGAAGGAACATTGCCAAACTCCTTTTAAGAGGTTACAGTTACCCTAGTACCCAAACTACACAAAAATGCAACTAAAAAAGGAAATTACAGACCAATGTCCCTCATGAACATTGATGCAAAATACTCAATAAAATACTGGCAAACCAAATCCAAGAACACACGAAAAAAAATTATCTACCATGATCAAGTTGGCTTCATCCCAGAGATGGAGGGATGGTTCAACACATGAAAATCTCTATCAATATAATTCACCATATAAATAAACTGAAAGAAAAAGAACATATCATCATCTCATTAGATGCTCAAAAAGCATTTGACAAAATCCAACACCCCTTCATGATAAAAGTCTTAGAGAGATCATGGATACAAGGAATGTATCTAAACATAATAAAATCAATATGCAGTAAGTCAACAACCAACATCAAATTAAATGGAAAGAAACTCAAAGTGATTCCACTAAAATCAGGAACAAGACAAGGCTTTCCACTCTCTCCATACCTATTTAACATAGTACTCCAAGTTCTTGATGGAGCAATAAGACAACAAAAGGAGATCAAAGGTATACAAACTGGAAAGGAAGAAGTCAATCTTTTGCTGTTTGCAGGTAATATGATAGTATACATAAGTGATCCCAAAAAATTGATGAGGGAACTCCTACAGCTGATAAACAGTTTCAGTAATGTGGCAGGATACAAGATCACCTCAAAAAAAAAAATCAGTAGCCCTCCTATATACAAATGATAAAGAAGCTGAGAAAGAAATCAGAGAAACATCAACATTTAAAATAACCACAAATAACATAAAATATCTTGGGTAACATTATCCAAGGAAGTGAATGACAAGAACTTTAAGTTTTTGAAGAAAAATTGAAGAACATACCAGAAAACGGAAAGATCTCCCATGCTCTTGGGTAGGTAGAATTAACATAGTAAAAATGGCAATCTTACCAAAAGCAATCTGCAAGTTCAATGCAATGTCCATCAAACTCCCAGCATAATTCTTCATAGACCTTGAAAGAACAATACTCAACTTCATATGGGAAAACAAACCCAGAATAGTCAAAACAATCCTATACAAGAAAGGATCTTCTGGAGGCATCACCATCCCTGACATCAAGCTCTATTATAGAGCTACAGTAATGAAAACAGCATGGTATCGGCATAAAAACAGACAGGTTGACCAATGGAATCAAATTGAAGACCCTCATATTGATTCACACACCTATGAACATCTGATTTTTGATGAAGAAGATGAAATTATACAATGGAAAATAAAGAACAGATCTTCAACAAATGGTGCTGGCATAACTTGATGTCAACATGTAAAAGAATGAAAATAGACCCATATCTATCCCCATACACAAAACTTAAGTCCAAATGGATTAAAGACCTCAACATAAATCCAGCTACACTGAACAGGAAGTGGGAAGTAGCCTTGAACATATGGGTACAAGAGACTACTTATTAAATATAACACCAGTACCACAGGCACTGAGAGCAGCAATTAATAAATGGGACCTCCTGAAACTGAGAAGCTTCTATAAAGCAAAGGACACAGTCACTTAGACAAAACGGCAGCCTGCAGAGTGGGAAAAGTTCTTCACTAATCCCACATCGGACAGAGAACTATCTCTAAAATGTATAAAGAACTCAAGAAACCAGACATCAAGTTGTCAAATAATCCTATCAAAAAATGGGGCACAGATTTAAACAGAGAATTATAACTGAAAAATTGTAAATGTCCAAAAGACACCCAAGGAAATGCTCAACATCATTAACCATCAGGGAAATGCAAATCAAAACGACTCTGAGATACCATCTTATACCAGTCAAAATGGCTAAGATCAAAAACACCAATAACAGCTTATGCTGGAGAGGATGTAGAGTAAGGGGAACACTCCTCCATTGGAGTGCAAAATTGCACAACCACTTTGGAAATCAGTGTGGCCATTTGTCAGAAAACTGGGAATCCGTCTACCAGCAATATCACTCTTGGGCATATACCCAAAGGATGCACACTCATACCACAAAGACATTTGCTCCACGGTGTTCATAGAAGCATTATTCATAACAACCAGAACCTGGAGGCAACCTAGATGCCCCTCAACCAAAGAATGGATAAAGAAGATGTGATACGTTTGCACAATAGAGTACTACTCAGCGGTCAAAAGCAATGGGATCTTTAAATTTGCATACAAATGGATGGAACTAGGAAAAAAACATCCTGAGTGAAGCAACCCAGGCCCAGATAGACAAACATGGTACGTACTCACTCATAAGTGGATATTAGATGTAAAGCAAAGAATAACCAGCCAATAGTCCACAATACCAGAGAAGCTAGGTAACAAGGAGAACCCTAAGAGAGACATACATGGATCCCCCTGGGAAGGGGAAACAGACAAGACCTGCTAAGAAAATTAGGAGGGGGGAAGGAAAATGGGTGAGGGAGGAGGAAAGCATGAGGGAACGGGATGCTCAAGAAGTGAACAGTTAGTGGGGAGAAGAAAGGGAAATACTGTGATTAAAGGAGCCATTAAAGGACTGGTGAGGGGCATGGCACTGAGGAAATTCCTAGGAGTCCACAAGGATGACCCCATCTAGGACTCTAGGCGGCAGTGGAGAGGGTACCTAGACTGGCCTTCCCCTGTAATCAGAGCGATGACCACTTTAATTGTTATCATGGAACCTTCAACAGCAACTGATGGAAGCAGATGCAGAGATCTACAGCAAAGCACTGGGCTGACCTGTGGGAGACCAGCCCAGAAGAGGGAGGAGCGAAAATATGAGCAAGGAGGGCTCATGACCATGATGGTGATATACACGATCAGCTGACCTGGACTGTCACTGACAGTCTCACTGACTCTGGACTGATGGGGGCGGGCACGACACGGACCACATGACTTGGGCAGTCTGTGGGGTCAGTGGCAGTGGTACCGGGACTTGTCCCTGGTGCTTGAGCTGGTGTCTGGGGGTGCATTCTCTTTGGAGGGATGCCTTACTAGGCCTGAATGTAGGGAGGAGGGCCTTGGTCTTGCCTTGGAGTGAGGTGTAGGGCTTTGTTGGCTCCCCATGAGAAACTTTGCTCTTTTTGATGAGTGGGGAGTGGGGGTGGAGTGGAAGTAGGAGCAGGGATAGCTATGTAAAATGAAAAAAGATTATATTTAAAAAAATCTTAGGGGAGGGAAATGGGAGGATGGGAGGAGGTGGAAATTTTTAATAAAAAAAATCTTAGTAAAAAAAAAAAAAAGAACACTATCCCAGTAATTCAGAATATTGTGGAGGGCAGGCTTATTTCCTGGGACTAAATGTGGGGGAGATTCTTTTTGTGCTTTGTGAGGTCTCAAGCCTTATCCTAGAGTAAATGATTAAACAGCTCATTTACATACAGTTGCTGCAGGAGAAAGCTCCAGCATTGTCCTTTAGTCACCAGACTAACGACTGAGATAAGTGTGAACAGCCAGGTCACAGGAGCGGCTTGGATAGATAGGTGTGTCTCCGTTTTACTGAGATACTGATGTAGTCTCGCATAATTTCCAGGCAAGATCCTTATTTTGAGTTTATGGATTCTTAGCTCATTTGCATGTTGGTGTTGAGTATGAATAGGTGAGGGAAACCATCATCGCCTGACTTGTAATCTAGGGATAAAGACACATAGCGAAGCTGTAAGACAGGAAGAGCATTATGGGCGCCAGGTAGAAAGGGGAGGCAGCCGCAGATGGTTGCCTTTGGGCATGCTTGCGACTAGGAATAGAGAGTCCTTCCTGCTGGGCAGCTGTGAAGCATGAGGCAGTAGGTGCTAGGCCTGTCTGAGCTGAAGGCTTGGACTTGAATAGCTGCCTTATGGGTGACTAGCTTAGGTCATCTTCCGCAGGTGTAGTCCATGAGACTCACAGTCTCCCACCAGTGGTTTGGGAGAAGGCACACAGAAGATTGGAAGCTGATGAGATGACCAGTATATAGTGAAAAGGATTAGCAATTGAAAAGGATGTCACGTGACTTGAGAGATCAAATGTAGTATATGTACAGATGGTGTCTTGTGCTTTGATAGACAAAATAGAGCCAGGTAAGCTTAGCAGAATCTCAAAAAAACCAAACCAACCAAGCAAATAACAGCAACGGAACAGAAGAAGTTGGTCTGATTGCCGGAAAAATGAATCTCAAAATGGGCTGTTTCTTCTTTTAGTGTGTGATGTTCAACTCAGAAATTTCTTCTTTTAGTGTGTGATGTTCAACTCAGAAAATTAAAAAATTCCATCATGGTTTGCACCATTTAGACAAAAAAGTGGTGTTGTGCCTTTGTGTTTGTCTCAGCACGTAGCCCTTGAGGTTGGCTTGAGGTGGAGACAGCCCAGATACTTACAGAATGAACAGATGAAAGGGTCAGAGTTGGTTAAGTCAGCGCACAGCAGTTCCCAGGGCTGCTCAGCAGAAAAGCCTCTTTGGGTAGATTGAGAAAGGCCCAGAAGCCAATTGACATCCGAATGTAGAAGTAACTGCAGCTGTGTCAGCTCAGCCTCATTTCTAACACACAGAACTTCTAGAAATAGAACGGGTTGCCTAGTGCATCCCCCATCAGGAGGCATTGCGGATTCCGACATCTGCCTGTTGGCACAGAGCAGAGAGGTCTCCTTTCTGGGTGAAATGCCAGGCAGTCTTGGAAGACTGTGCTCTGCTCCAGGAGTCCAGAATTCTGTTTCCTAGCAGCCTTCTCATCAGGAGAAACAAATCTCCTACTCTATTCCTGGAACACAGCTTGGGAAAGAGGTTCTTTATTTGGGGGGGGGGGTCTTTATTTCTATCTCATAGTAGCGCAGGCTAGCCTTGAACATGCTAAGGAGCTGAAGCTAGCCTTAAATTCGTGATCACCTGCTACCACGTCTCAAACGCTCGGATTCCAGGCTCGTGCCACCACATCTGGCTGTTTCCTACACCGCATCTTTTGGAGTGTTACGAACACAATTCTTCAGACTCCTAACCATGCCCTTCACCTTGGCAGCTCTCTCTCCACCCCTCCCACCTGTCCCCGTACAGTTACTCGTTCTAGTTCCTTTCTTGGCAAAGGGGACACAAGGTTGGAGGAGCCGCACCTCTACAGTGCAGTTACTACCTGCAGTCAGCTTTCCCCGAGTGGTTGGGGGCTGGAGTGATCTCTGAGCGACTTATGTCTTATGTGTTTGACTATTTAGACAAATTGGGTCATTGTTCAGATCACACACACATTTCTCTGTTTTATTCCTCATGGCTTACTCTGTCAGGTGTCAATGGTGTTTGGGTCTTAAAGCATCTCTAACTTGAATTTCTGAAACTACTCTAGGTATGTCAGACAACATAATAGACGACAGTTAGACGACATATTGCTTCTTCCTAAGATCTAAGCCAAAAGGTGCAGCTTGCTAAATTACCTGCTAGACTTTATATATTTTACATATATAGTTTGCTTTTTAGTGGTGTGTTAGAAAAAGGTATTTTAAAATTATTTTGTGTATGGGTGTTTGCCTACGTGTGTGTCTATGTACCGTATGCATACAATGCCTTGTGGAGGCCAGAAGAGAGACTCAGATCCCCTGGGACTGGAACTACAGATGACTATGAGCTACCATGTGGCCACGGGGAATTGAATCCTGGTCCTCTTGGGAGAGCAACCAGCTCTCTTAATCTCTAAGCCATCTCTCAGCCTCAGGTTTTGTATTATGTCGGTTTTCTTTCTTTCTTTCTTTCTTTCTTTCTTTTTTTTTCTTTTTTTTTTTTAGGTTTTTCGAGACAGGGTTTCTCTGTAGCTTTGGAGCCTGTCCTGGCACTAGCTCTTGTAGACCAGGCTGGCCTCGAACTCACAGAGATCTGTTATAGACAAGTTCTGGCTGGGTGTGGTAGCTCACACCTGAAATCTCAGCACTCAGGAGGCCGAGGCAGGAGGCTCATGAGTTTGAGTAGGTTGGATTGTGTGGTAAGAGTGTCCTAGGGGAGGAGAGTGGAAGAAGAAGGGATGCATTTTGGGAAGGATGATGAAGAGAATCTCCTGCTGTGTTCAGGTGTGGGAAAGATGGGGACAGTTTATTAAGATCGTTCATGATCTGCCAGAGATGGTGGCACACCTTTAATCCCAGCACTCGGGAGGCAGAGGCAGGCAGATCTCTGTGAGTTCAAGGATGGTCTGTCTACAAAACAGGTTGCAGGATAGCCAGAACTACACAAAGAAACCCTGTCTCAAAAAAACAAAAACAAAACAAAACAAAAATTTTTCCCTGATTAATACTTGTTCTTGAACAAGGAAGAGGAGCAACAAGAGCTTTTGAAGAGGTTTTTCACCTCTCCCATTGACGTGAGGCCACTGAGTGTCATCTACAGAGAAACGGGGCTCACAGAATGTGGAAAGGAACCGTGTGCAAGAGCTGTGTGGTCCCAGGGGCTCTTTATTGGATGGGAGAGTATGCAGATGTGTTCCTAGAACGCCTGAGACAGTCTGCAGATGTTGATAACCAGCCCTTCAGCTGGATGCATCTTCTCCTTACAAGATTATACTTTTCATCCATCATTCTTGGGTCTATGGTTGATAATGCCTCCTCTGCACTCCTTGTTAGTCAAGGATATCATAAGGCAAATCCTAAATTGGCCCTTTTCCTGTCCACCCGAGAGGAAGTCTGCATTACCCCGTGCCTTGGGGCTATCACATGTGCCTGTAGAAGTTGCCCCTTGATATTCAATGAAACACAAAGTTTGTTACTTCAGTGTGTATTTTGTTTAGAAGACTTGTTTGGTTCTCCTTTTCTAAATCCAGCTAAGTCCTAACCCATTGAAAACTCCGGGGTGGGCAATAAATGCTCTTGGTATTTCCCTGCTCCTCAATCAGAATAGGCCATAGGGGACTTCCTGTCTTCCTCCCCCTCTTCACTCACAGATCTCTGCCAGATACTTATGAATTGGAATGCAGTTTCTCTACAGTCATGAAGACCTCCGTTCCCCTCCGTCAGCAGGGCGGTTCGGTTTTTCTCTCCTTTCTCCTGGGGTTTGTTTTGCCTCTGTGGAACTTAGCCTTCTTGTTTCCGGATCCGTTTCTGGAGTCCCATCTGTTCTGGTGACCGTGAACTCCTTATTCGTCTCTCCAAGGCAGCACAGTGTGTGTGCAGGGGAAACAAACGCCGTGGAATCAGAGAGAGCAGCCTTTCTGTCCAGGTGAAGGGGGGAGAGAGAGGCCAGAAAAGGTGGCCGCTGCCCCGGGGCTGCAGGCCCACAGGTGTGCATTTGGGAGCCTGAGCTCACAGAGAGCCAAGTGTCTCTCAATGGTGAAAATAACTGCTTTTAATTCTGCTAAGGCTAACGCAGAGCCAATATATGCAAAGCATTGTCCTTGTATGGAGGGAGTAAGTGGTTTTGTGTGAGGACAAATTGTATTTTTTTTTCTCTCTCTCTCCTTTTTTAATAAACAAGCTTTATTTTCAGTTATCATGTCTGTTTTACCCGAGTACTTTAGAAATAATGTGTGTGCCCTCCCTCATCACTTTAAACATTCATTTTCTTGAGAAAGGGTCTGCCCGTGAGCCAGCTGTGCCGAAACAAAAACATGAATTTGTTCTCATGTTGTACTTGATTGCGAAAGTGCCCCACATTTTAGAGAGGCTTGCGGTGGTCGAAGAGGAACCAGGTGCAAAGTAAAAAATGAGATGAATGGTATCAAGTACAAATATTGAGCAATAGCTACCAAGTGGTCACATCCGATGGTGTCTTTGGGTTATATACATGGGAAATCAGACGTAGAGGAAGTCAAGAAAGTCTGCTAAAGTCGCATGGTCGCTCTCTCAGGCCACTGACGTTTTTCCCTGCCACCCCATCAAACCACTTTCCCACCCGGATGTAACCGGAGAGTGTTCATGCCATAGGCTACAAAGGCTTGCTTTCATATCCCGATCTCACAGCCGTCACCTGAGTGTCCCCATGTAGCTGCTCGGGTTTTGAATTACTTCACAGGTGGGGACTGGTGCATTGACCCAGACTCTGGTGAGCATTTCATCTGATAGAATTTTCATGGAGATTTTCAGCAGGCAGCTAACTTGATGCTAACTAGTCATGTTAACTAACTGACAGGAGACCTTTGCGCTTCCAAAATGTGTTTTCTAGATAATACAATTGGATTATTTTCTTTGCTACAGGATACTTCTGACTTCGGTGACTTTGCTGTCTATATACTCAATAAACCTTCTGTTGATTTGTTCCAAGGAAACGGGTAAGCTGAGATGCACGATTTTGTTGAAGGCAGGATGCTGATGGGCAATGTGGATTGTGTCGTTTACAGTGGACTCTCAGTTGTCCCTGTTTTTCTAGTTTGGGATCACTTCATTTTAAAGGCTTCACTGTTTCCTTAGGTCTTTGTAAACCCCGAACAAAGATCCTATGCTTTTATGTCATAGCTTCCAAGGTCTTAAGTAAACAGGTCTTTTGTGCTCTTTTGTGCATATTCCAAGGAGAAAATGTTACTCCCGAGGCATTGTGGGAGTGAGCGTGCTACCCGGGACTTGAAGTCCTCTGGCCAGTGTTAACACCTGACGTGTTTATTTTCTATTGCTGGGACACCGGATCATGTTTGCAATACTTTGACTTTTACATTAGCTAAAGCCACCTTGGCCAGCTGTTGTATACAGATGACTGGAATGTTTTGTAATAAATTCAGGGTCCGCCCATTATCTAGTTTAAACATCAGTCTTACATGAGGTTGAGCAAAGGTTTAACTATAGCCTAACCCAAATTGCTTCTTGTGAAATTATGAACTTTTGAAATTGTGATCTGCCAACAAGAAAGATAAATTTCTTTTTCTTTCCTTCCTTCCTTCCTTCCTTCCTTTTCTTTCTTTCTTTCTTTCTTTCTTCTCTTCCTTCTTTCCTTCCTTTCTGTAAATTGGTTCAGGAATTTACTATTTATTGAAATGAACTAGTTGATCACTTGAGAATTTTTCTACAGCCAAAATTCTCTTCAGGCAGATTTGTTTGCACTTTCATTGGGTAGTTGCTTGTCTTTGAACTGTATTTCCATGTTATGAAAACTCTTACGTAGTGACTACTAGACATTGTTGCGTTTAAAACAGGAGGGATTGATGGGACATTATGAAGATACTTCTCGTAAGTTTTGAAAAAGTGTTTGACAGCTTCACGTAGTTTTAGTAGTTTTGCCCCCATCTCCAAGCCTTCCAACTAGAACCCTTCCAACAAGTCTTCCCCACTTACTTTTGTATGTGGTCCACTGAATTAGCAATTTCAAGCACGGGAGGGAGATTGGTTACTGGATCAAGGGCAACTATTGGTGGCTACGCCACTCAAAAAAATGACCCCTCCACCAACCATTGTCAGTAGTTCCTCAGGGAAGGGTGGAGCCTCATGGGCCCTCCTTGATCTGCGATGAAATTTCTGTGGGCCCAATCAGGTCCAGGCTTTGTGCAGACAACCACAGCTGCAGTGGGCTCCATAGTGCAGCAGTTGTGCAGAGTCTGGTAGACAGCATCTTGCTGTACCCCTCCCCATCCTCTGGCTCTTACATCCTCCCTGCACCCCTCCCCATCCTCTGGCTCTTACATCCTCCCTGCACCCCTCCCCATCCTCTGGCTCTTACATCCTCCCTGCACCCCTCCCCATCCTCTGGCTCTTACATCCTCCCTGCACCCCTCCCCATCCTCTGGCTCTTACATCCTCCCTGCACCCCTCCTCATCCTCTGGCTCTTACATCCTCCCTGCACCCCTCCCCATCCTCTGGCTCTTACATCCTCCCTGCACCCCTCCCCATCCTCTGGCTCTTACATCCTCCCTGCACCCCTCCCCATCCTCTGGCTCTGCATCCTCCATAGCCCTTTTTCCATGATGTTTCCTGAGCCTCGGAGGAGGTGATGGGTTTTCCTATTTAAGGCCAAGCACTCTATCATCACTTACCTTTAGCACTGTGGCCCGTTATAGCTTCTGCATTAGCTGCCCCCACAGCAAGAAGCCATTATTCTCAAAGGGCGAAGCAGGGCTGGAGTCAAAGTATGGGTGGGCTTCCTACTTCAAGGAGAAGACAATTCTCTGTAAGCCTAATCAGTTCAGCACATTGATTCAGAGGAAATCTTTTTTTGGTCTCAAGCATGAGGGTCTTGAAAAATCAAATCCCTAATCTTTCCTTGTAATATTCCGGAAGCCAGCGTCACAAAGGAGAAACCGTGCTGGTATCTGACATTAGACAGGTCAAGGTGGTTCCAAATGACAGTGCCTTCGCCCTTCTAGTGCCGAGGTTTGAGTTTGGGAAAGGCTGAAGGAGCTTGAAGAGTAACATGCAGCATAAGGAGATGTTCCATCTCTGCTCTCAGAAACCCATTGTTTCTTATACTCCCAAATTCAACTTTTTAATAGGCTGCATGGTTTATGAAAAGCTTGGAGAACAAGTCTTTGGCACCACGGGGAAGCTGGTGATTTTTGGAGCCACCTCTCTACAGAACACTGGTGGTAAGAGCCTATTTCTCTAACACGACTTGGCCATGCATGGCTATTATTGGCTTTTCTAATGCTGGGGGTTGGGTGTCCACATGCAGTTTAACAAACGTGGCACGTGGGCAGTGCGGCAGAGGCAGCGGCGGGAAGCTGCGGCGGGAGCTGATGTTGTCTGCGCTTACTGAGGAAAGCCTCGGAGCGACTGCCAACTGTACCTTGTAATAAGAGCCATGGTATTGCGTTTCTAAACTTGCTCTTCTTCCACAGCGATGCTGAGCTATCTCTTCATAGTCAAAAACGAACTTCCTTCGGCCATAAAATTCCTCATGGGAAAGGAGGAGGAATTTTCGTAAGCTTTCGACCTTTTCTTGCTTCTGGTGTGTGATGTAACTGAACTGATTGCTCCAGTGGTTCTCAACCTGGGGCTCGCGACCCCTTGGGGGGGTCAAATGACCCTTTCACAGGGGTAGCATATCAGATATCCTGTGTATCCAATGTTTAAATAAATACACATACATACATAAATAATATGCTGGGTGGTGTTGGTGATGCACGCCTTTAATTCCAGCACTTAGGAGGCAGAGGAAGGTAGATCTCTGTGTGTTCAAGACCAGCTTGGTCTACAGAACAAATTCCAGGACAGTCAGGTCTACAGAGAGAAACCCTGTCTCAAAAATAAGACAAAATAATAAATAATAATGATGATAATAATAATAATAATAATAAATTGTATGGTTGGGTCACCACAACATGAGGAACTGTATTAAAGGGTCGAAGGGTTGAGAACCACTGGCTTAAATGAAGGATGATCAAATTTTGTTTTATGAAAATTCTAGAAATAAAATGTTTCTAAGCCTGTTTTCTTCTGGGGGGGGTAGGGTGGGGAGGCAATATAAGTGGAAGAATCAGAGACTGTAGATTCATCTGTCACCCTGAAAATGGTAGAGAGCCTGGATTCTGTCTATGTGCTGTGAACAAGAATACATAGGAATATTTTAAACACAGAAGTAGGACATAGAAGAAAGAGAAAGAAAGAGAGGAAGGAAGGGGAGAGAGAGAAAGGAAGGAAGAAAGAAAGAAAGCTGAATTTACCTTCTTTCTTAAAGAAAGTTAGTGACATTTGGAGAGCAAAATTTCCATGAACTGACATCATTAAAAATGTAATTTACCCCAGGGAGCGCTGCCAGCAACATTTGGCACAACATTATGTTTGACCTCTCCTCTAAGAGCCCTTGTCAGCCTAGTCTGTCATTTTCCTTCAAGGGAAAGGAAAGAAGCTGTAACTCCCGTGTTCTCTTCAAGGTCAAGTGCGAAGGATCCAGGAGGGGGAAATGTCTACCTGTAGGTTCTCCATCCTTCCTGATACCATCCAAACAAAACAAAAGGGACATTCTCTTTAAATTATTGATAAGACAAGTTGTAACCTGACAGAATGCCACATATGCGGCTTGATTTGAAGCCACATAAATTATTTAATTCATAGAAACACCACATCTAGCCAATGGGAGTGGGGGAAAGAAAATGCCCCTTCCATAGGTCATGTGGGGACGAGGCAGTAGTAAAGGAGTGGCGGGGTCAAAGTATTTGACCAATAATCCTCAAAAAGAAAATAGTAAAAGGTAATGATAAATATATTTTATATATATAGATGAATGAAAATGCATTGTAATGCATTGTGAAATTTTACATTTGAGGAAAACAATGTCACTTTCTAATTGGAGACTGTAACCTAGCCTCTTGCATGCATTTCAGAGCCTGGTACGTAGACGGCCGTGTCCTGGTTGTGATGGTTACCTTCGGCATAATCCTCCCACTGTGTCTCTTGAAGAACCTGGGTGAGCAGAGACCTGGCCCTTAGCTCAAACTCTCTGGTTCCAGTCAGAAACATTAGAAAACGAACACCTTTGCCTGTCTTCATTATGGCAAAAGAAATCATAAATTGCAACTGTTAACGAGACCTTGTGTTAATGTTAGATTAAAAACATGGGGTGACCTTCTGAGAAGCCCCTCCACCGAGCCAGAGCTGGGGGAGGGTGCTTCTGGGACTGCAATAGATTCTTACTGACTTCAGTAGCAAAAGTTATAGTCTGCCTAAGAAAAGCCCAGAAAATGGAATTCTCCTATAACGCTCTGGTTTGTTTTCTTTTGTTGTTTTTGTTGTTATTTCGTGGTGTTGGGGATCAGACTCAGGGCTTTGTGCAGGCTACCCGAGTACTCTGCTACTGAGTTACACCCCTACCCTATATCCCGAGAATTCAGAAACAGGGTCTCCCTAAGTCTTAAACTCGAAATCAGCCCACCTTAGTTCATTTGTGGTGTTTAATATTCTGATCATTCATACTCAGAGATTTCAAATCTAATAGCAAGACAGCAGAGAAGTCTCACAATTCACCCTTCAGTTTAGAGTGTAGCCAGCACTGACTTCACCCAGCACAGGAAAAAAGAGAGAGATTCAAAGTTTAAAAAAAAAAAAAAAAAAAAAAAGGTAGGCGATCTCCAAGTCAGCCATTCGGTTTCGGCATTTGCTTTACGCCTGTATTTGGAGACTAGCGTGCCTGGAGTTATGGGAACTTCATACAGTGAATAATGAGGCCAGATTGCCATCTCTCCAAAGGCTCCAAAATGCATTTTTTTAAAATGTGGGCTAATTCAAGACGAAAGTTTGGATTGGAGTTCTCTCAAAAAATAAGAATCGCAGGAGGTTTTGAATTTTTGTTTGTTTGTTTGTTTGTTTGTTTTGGTTTAGCTAATCTGTCAGAGCTGAAGAGCATCTATGAAGCTTACAAGTAGATTTTTTTTTTTAACTACTTATTTTTCTGCTCTCTGGGTTTCGGTAGGCTTTCTGTCCTGCCAGTTAGTATAGAGAATGGTCCTTCCCTGGGGGATAAAGATACTGTAGCTCCTGATTTGCCATTGTGAACGTTGTGGTGACCACCTTTCGCTGGCATTCCAAGCGGAGTAGGGCCTGCAAAGCCTCTATTTTCAGTGGTTCCCAACCTGTGGGTCATGACCCCTTTGGGTGGGGCCAAAGGGCCCTTTCACGGGGGTCACGTAAGACCATCGGAAAACACAGATATTTTTACTTTGCGATTCATAACAGTAGCAAAACTACAGTTATGAAGTGGCATTGAAAATACAGTCGGGGTCCCCACAGCATGAGGAACTATGATAAAGGGTCACAGCGTGAGGAAGGTTGAGAACCACCGCTCTGTTCCTGGAAGCTCACATCCGGTTGTGTTGGCCTCTCGCATAGAGAGAAGTTGATCAAACACGTTCAGGATTTTCACAGTCGGTGCCCAGGAAAGAACTCAAGAGAGGATCGAGGATAAAGGCTTTCCACTACAGTGTACCAACACAGGGCCAAAGCCGAGAGGCTCCTTTTTCCTAGATTCTGTGTCCTGGAATGTTCCAGGGACGCCTGGAATCAAAATACCAAATATGATGCTTTTATTCAAAGCCCTACTATATTATTTTGCCAAATAAAATAGCACTACGAAATGACACATCTTGTTTTCATCTGGGCATGTGGGCATATTGGGAAGTCCCAAATTATGCTTGAAGTAATATGTTCAAGTAATTGATATTTTAATAATAATAATAAATATTAATAATTGTATTAATAAAATACTAATATATATTTTTCTTTTAAAAAGGGTATCTTGGCTACACTAGTGGATTTTCCTTGAGCTGCATGGTTTTTTTCCTAATTGTGGTAAGTCCTGATAGAAGCGATTGCTATGGTTTTGGTGTTCAAAGCTCTGTGATAGTTATTCATGATTTGGCTTTAATATAATCTCGGTTGATTCTCATGTGTTTCTCAATGCCAGGTTATCTACAAGAAATTTCAAATTCAATGCATGAGTGTAGAACAAAACTCAACAATCAGTGCCAATGTAACTGACATGTGTACGCCAAAATACGTTACCTTCAACTCTAAGGTAAGTTTGCTTAAAAATAAGTATGAGCTTTTTTATTAAGGGCAATATTCCTTGTGTATGTGTTGTAATCACCTGTTGGGATGTATTCATCTTTAAAAGAAAACTCAGTATTGTTCCTCTGTATTTTATAGTCCTTTCGTGGGCGCGTGGGCGCGCATGCACGTGCACACACACATACACACGCATGTTTTCACAGCGCACCCTTAGGACTAGTTTCACATTCTTGTGACATCTCTCCGGATAGTTGTCTCCACATTTCTCTTCCCGTGTGGCGGCTTGTCACCCTCTCAGCTCACTGCTGCCATGTAGAGGTGGTGGAGGGTCATTACAAATGGGCACTTTGAAGACCTCTGTACTACTGGGGTTTGGTTGGCAGCCTGGAAGACAGTAGCCTCTGCAGATAGTCACACAGGGGGTCCTCCAACTGCTGTGTGAAAACAAGGGTCCTATTTTTTTGCATCGCTGGATTCCCATTGGAAGATGCTTGGTACAGTTAGTGCATAAGATGATACTTTCCCTTTCTTTCTCTTGGGTTTTATTTTATTTTATTTTAGGGTTTTTGGGGGGTTTTGTTTTTGTATAAGAAACTTGGTTTGAGTCAGGCATGGTAGCTCATACCTTTAATACCAGCACTTGGAAGGCAGAGGCAGGAGGATCTCTCTGAGTTCAAGGCCAGCCTGGTCTGCAAAGTGAGTTCCAGGACAGCCAGGGTGCTTACACAGAGAAACCCTGTCTCAAAAAAACAAAAGGAAGGAAGGGAGAAGACGCTGGGGTTTGAGTGTTTAAAAAAAAAGTCATCTCCAAAAAAATTAATGGATCTCTTTCTTTATTGACTCTAAAAATATAGCCAAAGTAGTAAGCTGTGGAACTGAATTTTTTCTAGATACCATCTTTTCTGTTTATTTTGTGTTTTGAGACAGTGTCTCACTACTTAGCCCTGGCTGTCCTGGAACTTGTTTTGCAGACCAGGCTGTCTTGAACTCAGAGATCTGCCTGCCTCAGGTGTGTGTCACCGTACTCGACTTAGATGCCATCTTTTTAATTATGCAACGGGCAGATCAGCTCAGTTATGAAGGGTGTCAGAGAATAGCCGTGCCTTGCCCCTTGCTGTCACTTGCAATGGAGACCTATGTACCTGGCTAGTGCAGCTTAAACATAGCAAAGGTGTGCTGGGATATTTGACGCTCACCTTGGGAGTCAGGTCTGAAGCCCCTCTGTCAGAAGTGCCCTGTGGTTCTGTTAGATGAGCCTTCTCGGAAAGGCTGCTTATATCTGGAGAGAAACCCTCCTAATAACCTCGTAATCCCAGGGTCCTGGGAGCAGGCTGATGGTAACAGCTCAGAAATATGACAGTTTTCTTTTTCTTTCATATAGACCGTGTACGCTTTACCAACCATCGCATTTGCGTTTGTCTGCCACCCGTCCGTCCTGCCAATCTACAGCGAGCTCAAAGAGTAAGATCCCTTACGTGTTTGTGCCTCATTCTTTATTACCTGCTTCCTGCTAATGGGCAAGCTTTGTGTGAGAATAAACAAAGACAAACTCTTCACCCGGCTTCAATGCTCCTGCCGTTCTTGAGCAAGCTCTTACGTGAAGGAAGCTCTGAAGTCTGCAATATTTTTGGCTATAAATGAGAGAGTGACAAGCCATTTGATCTTAATTAATTAGTTATTGGTGTGTGTGCCTGTATGTGTGCTACGCTTGATGTCACTGTCCCTACCTTATTTTATTGAGAAAGAATATAACTAATATGGCAGCCAGCAAGCCAGTACCACCTTGCAACACACCTCTAACCTCCATCTCACCCTCCATCCCCCACCCTCCATCCCACCCTCCATCCCACCCTCCATCCCCACCCTCCATCCCCACCCTCCATCCCACCCTCTATCCCACCCTCTATCCCCACCCTCCATCCCACCCTCTATCCCACCCTCCATCCCACCCTCTATCCCCACCCTCCATCCCCCACACTCATCCCACCCTCCATCCCACCCTCTATCCCCCACCCTCCATCCCACCCTCCATCCCCACCCTCCATCCCACCCTCTATCCCCCACCCTCCATCCCCCACACTCATCCCACCCTCCATCCCCACCCTCCATCCCACCCTCCATCCCCACTCTCCATCCCACCCTCCATCCCACCCTCCATCCCCACCCTCCATCCCACCCTCCATCCCACCCTCCATCCCCACCCTCCATCCCCACCCTCCATCCCACCCTCCATCCCCACTCTCCATCCCACCCTCCATCCCCACCCTCCATCCCACCCTCTATCCCCCACCCTCCATCCCCCACCCTCCATCCCACCCTCCATCCCCTACCCTCCATCCCACCCTCCATCCCACCCTCCATCCCACCCTCTATCCCACCCTCCATCCCCACCCTCCATCCCCACCCTCCACCTCCACCCTCCATCCTACCCTCTATCCCCCACCCCAAGCACTGTGACTACAGCTAGCTCTGTTACACAGCCAGGTCTTTACTGGGTTTCTGGGAATTTGAAGTCAAGTCCTGCTGCTTGCATAGCAAGT
Source organism: Microtus oregoni (assembly GCF_018167655.1). Classification (NCBI taxonomy): domain Eukaryota; kingdom Metazoa; phylum Chordata; class Mammalia; order Rodentia; family Cricetidae; genus Microtus; species Microtus oregoni. The sequence continues at coordinate 2,443,154 of NW_024544029.1, read as the reverse complement.
CTCTTAGCCTCTGGGCCTCCTCCCCAGCACCCCCACCTCTGGGCCACCTCCCCAGCACCCCCACCCTTCTCCACACGTGGGCTTTTGAGTCCGTTTTTTCTCTCAATATTGTGTTATTTAGAAGTTTATTGTTACTCCAGGGTATTTTGTAAGTGAATTTGTTGTTTTAAGTCAGGATCTTACTCATTAGGAAACACAGGCTACTCCCAAGCTCACAATCCCCCTGTCTCAGCTCTCCTAGGGGTGTACTACCACACTGCCTTCCTGTGGACTCACCTTTGATGTTCTTTCAGAGAGGACTAAAGGACAGTTTACAAATCCCCATGTTTTCTCTTTTTAGCCCACTGTTATCAGATTCTCTCTACACAGAGATCATTACCCATACAGTCTTAAGTCCAGAAGAAAGACGCAATATGCTGCCCATTCCCATTCTGAGATGTCCCTTAGCACAGGGCACTGAGCTCCCTGTTCAGTGTTTATCTTTCCTATGTAACTGACTCACGGCTGGATTTTGAAGTGCCTATATCTATGTATGCAAGCCTTGTTCTTCCCTGCTGGTCCCAAACTTAGAAGATTTAGGTATATTAAAGATATCTGATATCCCACTGGGGAGGAGCAAGGTGTGTATGCATAGAGACAGGCACTTCAGAATATATATAGATTGAGTTGAGTCGTCAGTATTCTGTGACTTCAAGCGTGTCCTTCCCAGTGCTCCTGTATTCTAGACTCCTCATGACACCTCCGTTGTCTGCCAGCCTGACTGGCTGCGGTGACTGGCACGAACCACACAGGTTGGAGAGTCACTAGGCACTTGGGCTTTAAGGGTCATCCCATCCCTGGTGTACGCCTGACTGAGAGCTAGAACCCACCACCACCTCAGCTGAGGCCATGAATACTCGAGATGGTCAGAGCCCAGTGTGTCCCTGAGGCTTGGCCGTGCAGCACCAGGACCCAGACAGCAGACTGTGGGGTCAGGTTCTAGCTCTTATTCAATCTCTGGGACTGAAAGAAAAACACTTGAATTTTTTTGTAACATAGGAAATCAAAACAATCACAAATACTTTTTTTTTTTCAAAATTTCACTCTCCAGATGAGAACTGGATACTCTTTTTATATTTGTTTTTGTTTTGTTCTCTTTAATGAAAAACTTTTTTGTTTCATTTTACATACCAACCCCAGTTCTCCCTCCTTCCCCTTCTCCTACCCCCCCCCACGTCCCCACCTTCCCACTCCCCATCCAGTTCTCAGAGGGGGTAAGGCCTCTCTTGGGGAGTCAACAAAGTCTGGCACGCCAATTTGAGGCAGGGTCAAGCCCCTCTCCCCTGTATCAAGGCTGCACAAGGTATCCCACCCTAGGGAATGGGCTCCAAAAAGCCAGTTCATGTACCCAGATCAAGTTCTGGTCCCACTGCCAGCACCCCCCACCAACAGATCAAGCCACATAATGTCCCCCACCAGCTGTCAGTCCATGGCTGTGAGCTCCCACTAGCTTGGATCAGCTGTCTCTGGTTTTCCCCATCATGACCTTGACGCCTCTACCCCTCATATGATCTGGAAGCACGCTCATGAGTAATCCAGGACTATCTGCCTCGAAGTCCCCATTTGTTTTGTTAAAGAATTACTCTAAACCCGTCATTCACGTCATTGCAGGGGGCCAGTTCAGGGAATACTAGCCTAAGAGAAGAGAACTCAAGCTAGTCTCTGGTTCAGGTTGAACTCTGACCCTTTGAATCAGCAATGTTTTTTTTTTTTTTTTTTTTTAATTCTTGCTCTTTGTTTTTAGCCGATCACAGAAAAAAATGCAGATGGTTTCCAACATTTCCTTCTTCGCCATGTTTGTCATGTACTTCCTGACCGCCATCTTTGGGTACTTGACATTCTATGGTAAGTTACTTCCACTCGTGTGTACCTGTCTGTGTTTAAAGATAGCAGGGAAAACCAGCACTGAAGTAGCTTCGCATTGAAGCCAGAGAGTGCTGCACAGGGTCAGTGCCTTCTGTTTTGTTTCATCTTGGCTTTTCCGCATAGCAGACAGCGATGGTTCCTCCCATACTCATTCAGGCCGCCTGCTAGAATAATCAGTGGAAAATAATATCAGTTATTTTCCTGTGGAGCTTTTTCTTCTTCAGGGAGATTGCCTTTAAGAAAGATGCCATCTTAGAAACATCTAAAACGACATCACGGAAGGCTTTCCTACTTGATACTGAAAATTGGGTCAGATTCCATTAATAGAAAAGAGAGAGAGAGAGATGCTGGAAGTGGGAAAAGGCCCAGCTCACACTCATGACACCCAGCGTTAATTAAAAATAAAGCAGCTAATTGTTCGCCGGAACTTGGTGCCCTGCAAAGACGGGAACAAGTGAGAGCTGAGAAAGAAAGTGTGTCCCGTTTGTGCTGCTGACCCTGTTGGGAGAGTTTGTGCCTTTTCCGTTCATCCAATGACCCTGCAGCTCCGCTTAAGCCTTCCATGACTGTCACAGTTTGAGAACTATTTAAGTAGATTTTACCATCTTTTTTCTTAAATGCTTCTTTAAAATTCCCCCCTCACCATAAAATTAAAAAAAATTTAAACACATTTACAGATTTCTTTAGCTTGGAGAAAGGGTGTTGATTTCATAAGCAATGGGGGACGGCATTTCCAAGCTCATTCATTTTTATAGAAATGCTGTCAGCAGGGTCGTGCATCTCAGGGCTGCTGGGTGAAGGCAGAGAGAAGAGAGCTAACAGTCAAGGCCCGGGTTACCTTGCTCAAGTTACAAGTCTTCTTTGTAAGTTCATTTTATCATCTGTAGTAGAACACTGGGTACTTTTATATGATCCGTGGGTGATATCTCAGGTATTTAAAGATGGCTACGCATTTTGAGTAAAGAAAATTAGATCTAATGAGATTTTTATTACAACCTCTGGTCTTGTTTTAGAAACAGACACCAAGGTCTTTGAGACTGGCTGCAATCTGAATTCCTTGCCCACCGCCTTGAGACAGGTGCAGTGAGAGAGGCCCCGAAACAGAGTCTTGAGGGGTAGGCACTTGTCAAAAGAGTGAGCGTTTGCTCGCCCTTCCGAGGCTTCCGATGCAGCATCGTCAGCCTTTGAGATAACACTTTCTACAGTTGTAAGTTGAGGAAAATCAAAGGAGCCCTCACACTAAAGACTGTTTTGGGAGAGCAATGAACGTAACCAGGAAGGGTTCTTTCCTGAAGGTGCTGAGTTGGCTTACCCTCTGCTGCTTGGTCCCGGAAGTTGTGTTACAGGGTGCAAGTTGGAAGGAGAGGTGTTGTATGGCCCATAGTTCCTGCAGGGAGACGGGCAGTGTTTGGGATGAGCTCCCAGTGTGGAAAGTCAGGCACAGAGGGCTTTAGGCTTCCTCCGTGTGTGTGTGTGTGTGTGTGTGTGTGTGAGAGAGAGAGAGAGAGAGAGAGAGAGAGAGAGAGAGAGAGAGAGAGATGAAGCTTTCCACACTGGGCAGTGGTGACTTTAGATCCCTTTTAGCTAATGGTGCATGTGCAATTATAGCGTGCACACACACACACACACACACACACACACATACGAGCATCTCTTTGGGTTTGCAGATTATTGTAATGGACTTCGGAACCTTGCCTCCATTGCTCTTTATGGAGTCTTGTTTGCAATGCTCCTTTAAAAACCCTCTGACTCCCCTTCATTTCAGAAAAGGTGCAGTCAGACCTCCTTCACAAGTACCAGAGCAGAGATGACATCCTTATCTTGACTGTGCGGCTGGCTGTCATCGTGGCTGTCATCCTCACTGTACCGGTGTTGTTTTTCACGGTAAGTAAAGGACCTCACAGTCACAGGAGAAACACTGGCCTTGGGACTTTCATTCTGACCACAGGATCCTGTTCCCAGAGAAGGTCTGCCACAGGCGGCTTTTCTGGTCATCGACTTGTACCTCGGCCCAAGTCACTGTCTCTTAGGCAACAAGTGGAAGTGGGATTCAGACGTTAGTGTAGCTTGTAGGGGCTAACTCTGCATTCTGACCTCCCACCGTCCTCTTTGTAGAAAAATATAGATAGAGTGGTTGCACCCCTGTCTTACCTGACCACAGAGACCACCCAAGTGGAAATTACCCCACCCAAAGGGAAGCTTGCTGTGTCATATATAAGGATCCTGAGAGTTGGAGCCAAGCCCCCATAGCTTCAAACTGCTACGCCACCTCTAAGTTTGCCGAGCATTGAGAAGAAGTCTTGACAAATGCCATACGCTAGTAAATGTCTGAGTTCTTCTGTTGAGAGTGGAGGGTCAGCGAACGCCCGGAGCCCTTGGCCATTTCTGCTTACCCCCCCCCCCCCCCCGCAGGTCCGCTCATCACTCTTTGAACTGGCCAAGAAGACAAAGTTCAACTTGTGCCGCCACGTCTGGGTGACCATCGTACTCTTGGTGATCATCAACTTGTTGGTGATCTTTATTCCCTCCATGAAGGATATTTTTGGAGTTGTAGGTATGGTTTTTATAGTTGTCCTGCAGCATACAGAAGCTATTTATGCTTAACACTCGGAAATGGCGGCCCTCAACAATTGCTCTCTTAATCTGCAGGAGTGACGTCAGCCAATATGCTCATCTTCATTCTTCCTTCGTCTCTCTACCTAAGAATCACAAACCAGGATGGAGATAAAGGCACTCAAAGAATTTGGGTATGTCTGCTGCCAGCCACTCTAATTTTTCTGATTCGTTTCCCAGCTAAACTTGCCGGTAAACAGTCTCCCTACAGAACTTTCAGTTGCAGTGAAGGGTGTGTCGGTCCTTTAGATTTCCCCTTAGGAGACCCAGAGCCCCTTCCATCCTCACGGTTGCTTTTCCAGTGTGGCTCTGACTGGGCCTTGCCTGTGTTCTCACTCAGGGCACGGCTGGCTGGAGAGTGGATGTTTCCAGCCCTGTGTCTCTGTAGAGTAGTGCCTTGTCTTTAGCAAGATGGGAAGTCAATGAGGACTCAGAAGACTTTGATGCTATCTACCATCCCCCAATGATTTATGACCATGTAACTCCCTTGCACAGCTCAGGACAAGGCAATGCTGTTACACACCAAATATTGGGAGTTAGCGTAGGGAGGCTTTTTTCTGATGGCAGGTGATGTGGATTCGGAGCTGCCTTTCTATGTCGGGACGGTTGTTTGTAGATCTGGTGACATTCAAGGGTACGTTGAGAGTGCCTTGCTTGGACAGTGAGGGGAGCAGGAGAGACTCAGTCCTGTCTGGGGTATCTTTTTGCTTGGCCTCAGAGAAGACCTCTCAGCCACCTCCCAGGTAGTGTAGGCACTGTGGTCACATGTATCTCCTTCATCTGTGGACACAGGGGAGAGTGGCAAGCAAGAGTCCGTTCACCGTGCACTTTGGACTGGGGTCATTAATGCTGGTAGAACTCTACTTCCCCAAGAGAATTATCCTCAAAGCCATGAGTCCCAGATCCTCTAGTCCCATGCAGGGAGTCCTCACAGGGCAGTGAAACCCACTCATACTAAAGCTATAAATAGCAGAGTCCCCACGAGTTCCCTAGGCTTCTCCAGTCCTTGTTCCCACAATAAAACTGGAGTCTCTCAAAGGGCACTAGACAGGAGCTCTGTTTGAGCAGGGACAGCAGAGTGTTAGACCCACTAGCCCACCATTTACAACGCTTTCCTTAGCCGTTTCCCCGTTTTCAGGCCAGCACCAGCTCTCAAGAGCACTCCGCCCCTGCACAAGCTACTGTGTCCCAGGTGCTGGACTGTCTGATCCACTTGTGCCCTTCACCAACCTTTCAAGCAACTGAGTTTTGCCTTGCTGTCAATCCACTGAGATCAAATGAACACGTAGGACACGCTTACAAATAGAAACATTTGCTTCTCAGTAGCAATGCTGGTTGATAGGTAATAGCCTCGATCTATTTCCAAACTTTTTTTTTTAGTTGTAATTTTTTTTTTTTAAGTAGGGTCTCACTCTGTAAGCATGGCTGGCTTGGAACTCCTATATAGACCGGGCTAACCTGGAACCCACAGAGATCTGCCTGCCTCTGCCTCCCAAGGGCTAAGACGAAAGGCGTGTATCCCCACACCCAGTTCATTAGGTTGTAATCCTTTTAAAGAGGAAGTCATAAGGGAGACTCAGTCATTTGTTCCATGGACACACCCAAGGTGACCCAGAAGCCAAAGTGTAAAATGCAGAGGACCAGGGCCGTTTTCTGTTTGCCCATCCTGGCAGGACCACATTCACCCAGTTTAGAAGAGTCTGAAAAGTTCAGCCGTGATTGTAATGGACTCCAAACACCACGGGACACAGAGGAGGGGGCAGAGCGTTCCACTCTTCCTCCAGGGACCTGAGGGAAGTGCCGGGTACATTTGAAATAACCCATGTTTCATTGCTGCAGGCGGCCCTTTTCCTGGCGCTGGGGGTGTTGTTCTCCCTGATCAGCATCCCGCTGGTCATCTATGACTGGGCTTGCTCGTCCAGCCACGACGAAGGCCACTGAGACCGGCAAAGGAAAGCCAGCACCTGCCCCCGCCCGCCCAGCCAGTCACCCATCAGCAACTCTTCGCCACTTCTTTTGCAAGTTTACAGACAGACGGATATGCACATGACAACACCCGGGCTGTGACACAGAGACCCGCTCTGGAACCACTCGTGTCCTCCTGGGATTGTGGATTTTATCTCTCCCAGGTTTCATGCAGTCATTTTTCCCTCTCGTTACGTGTTGTGGCTCCTTCTCAGTCCCTTAGAACTCTGAAAACACCATCATCGGATGTATTTATTTGTCAGACACTGGGTTCTGAGACCGTTTTCCTACTGACGTCCCCGCTCACGCTATCTGTATCTTTTTAGAAAAGAAAATAATCTTAAATTGTATATATTTATTTTGCTTTACAGAAAAAAAGGGTTTCAGGAAAAAAAAGGTTTCATAAATACTTGCCTATTTTGGTTAACATAGCACACAGGGGTAATCCTCTGAGAGACAGGTTGCCTACCATTGCTGCATCTGAGCATGCCCAGTATTTGAGGCAGCTCTGGTACCCAGCATGGGCTGTCCTGGACCTGCTGGTACTCCATCCTGCTCCCACATGGAGCTAGTCCCTGGGAGTGTCTGTGGCTGGGCAAGGGTGGGCACGGCACTTGTGGAAACATATTGAGATGCGCATTTGGGAGAGCTTTCCCCCTTGGCATCTGATGTCACGGGTAACTCTAGGCTGAATCACCTGCTTGGGGTCCCCTGGTTCTCACAGTGATGAATGAGACTGCCCCAAACGCCTAAGGAAACACTCCTGGTGCAGATGCCATCGGTCTACACCCGCATCATTGAAGGGGCAGGGGGCGTGTGTGATGTGTTGGTTTATGAGCCCGGCAGCATTTAGTCATGTCCACCAGCTTTTTGCAACAGAGAATAATGTGTACCTAAGGATGGCCTGTCTTAGGTCATCCTCTTTTATATTGGGTACTTTACTTTAGGGGAGTCTTTAAAAGACTTGTTTTATATCTATAAATCTAGGTTATTACAAACACAAGCGTTTTGTACCTTAAATAAGCCTCATTTCTATTCTCCGTTAACTCTCCATCCAATCTTGAAGGTAAATCTTCTGAGATAGTCTTTTTGGAAAACTTCTGAAGTCACGGTGTCCCCTCTTGCCCGAGCTGGGGAGGACAAGAGGCCCTTCCCCATCTCTGTTTCTTCCTGTTATCCCTCTACTACCTGTTCCATGTGACCCACGCAAGAGGGCAGAGTCTCCTATGTTCTCCCTAGACCTCCTGAGGGGACCAGAAAGAAATGACAAGGAGACTGAAAACTACAAGAGCTTTGGACATGGCAGCTAGGGAGCCCAGAGCAGCGTGTCCTGCTGGTGGCCATGCCTGCGGCTGGCCATACCTGCGGCTGGCCATACCTGTGGCTGGCCATACCTGTGGCTGGCCATACCTGCGGATGGTCATGGCTTATTTACAGTAGGAAGTGCACATGCTGTGAGCACAGTGTGCCCCCAGGGCTCGTTTGCAGCCAGATGTATTCTGGTTGAATTCTCAGATACAAAAATGCACTGTGTACAGATTTCTTACCTAGAAACAGGTAGGATCTAACAGAGAGTTGGCAGAGGACCCAGACGCTTAGCTGTAGACTCTTTCTGCTGACTCAAGTCCCCAAAGCTCTTCAGAAATCTCATGAGAGTCTCACAAAGATGTCCCTTTGTACAATCAGGTCCCTTAGATAAGGTAGGTGTCCAAGGGCCTGCCACCATCCTCCTGGGAAAGAAGGAAAAGCTACTTCCTGTATCACATCATCACCTTGGTACAGTGCTTCAGAGTCTGTTGGCCTTGAGCTCAGACAACTGAACTCCGGGTCCTAGATAGGAAAAGGGTAAAACCCACAGCCGCCTCTGCCCTTTGCAGAAATGTTCTCCATGTCAAGGGGAATGATGGAAAATTTGTAGCTTGTTCGGCCCTGTTTAAAAATGTATCGGCACTGTTTAAAATGTATCGACTCAGTTTGCAAACCGTCCAGCCCTTTGTTTTCCTCCTTATTCGTTAACCATCCTTCATCCTTTTTACATTCACAAAGTGAATTCAAACGCTCTCGTTAAGTCTGGGATGTGCTGTGATTTTGGATCTCTGGATTTCATGTGTTGGTAAAAATACTGTATTATTTACAGTATATTTATTTGCAGGAAGCACATTGTTGTTGATGTCTGTGATGTGTGTTTTATTTTAAAGCTCCTTTATGTACGGCCCCAAGTTTGTTGGACTGTAATAGACCCTACTGTCATTCATCAGGTACCACAAATTAATTCCATGGTTTCTGTGGTATTTCCTGTATACTGTTCTTACTCTTGTTCAGAATAATGAACTGGTAGCCAAAACATACCTGTATCACAGATGTTAGGTAGGATTCAACAGTACAATCAAATGCAATAGACATTTTCCTGCTAAATTAGTAGACCCGAGAGTAGTAGACCTGAGCTGTGGGAAGCGGTGTTTTCCATTGGCACATAGGATCTCCATACTGTTGGCCAGGGCCAGTATCATACAATGTCCTCTGGCCATTGTAACACAGAATGCTGTTGATTCCTAGCTTAGTGTTGCTGGTTAGAAGTAGGGTTAGCAGAATGTGCAAAAAGAAAACCCATCTTTTAGGCATGGACAGGCAGCCCCCAGGTCAGAGGGAGAACATATCCCAACGTGTTGTTACCTGAATGGGTTTTCTGTGACTGGGTTGTATGTGATGATTTGGCCCCCAGAGCAGCGGGGAAAGACTGCCAAACCTAGAGTTGGGGTGCAATGGAATAGTGCAACGGGACTGCAGAAGACAAATCCCCAGATAGAACTGGAGGGGGCAGGGTGTGGATTCAGACTGACCAAGAGTAAGCCATGGCCTGTTGTTGCGGAATCCAGCCTTCATCTCTGCCACAGTGTCTGCTGGACACTGCGTTTGGGGTTCCTGCAACATTAGAGGAACTAAGTTCAGAAACGGGCTGGTAGGGTAGTGATAAAGGAGGAAGAGGGATTCCTTAGCTACCGCTTTTGTCTTCTCCAAAACTACCAAACTTGGCCTGGCTGCTTCCGGTTCTGTGGCCTTTCCCTCCTAGAGTTTGCCTCCTTCTTGGCCACTAACATCATATCTCCTTGCAGGAGAGCCATCTTTGAGAGCAGCACACGACACTTTTAATGTCTTCTGTCTCAACCATGATTTAGCTGCTCAGTAATGAGACGCAAAAGAAGTCGACATCTACTTTCTTTCTTGTATGTTTATGGACCATATTGAGAAATGTAACGGCGCCATTGGGGTGGGTTGCAGATGACCAAGGTCTGCGGTAAGATGTCTCAGTGTTTCAGAGGATACCTCCAACAATTATGCCAAGAATTCTGGAGTTCAGCTCAAGCCCCCAAGCTGGTGTTTCTCAAATTGTGCTCCCCCCACCCCCCAGCAAGCAGCATGGACCGCATCTGCAGACACATCAGAATGCCAGTCCTCCGTGTTGCCAGATGCCGTGGACGACGCAACCTGTTCTCTGCTAGTCTCAGGTCTAGACTCCAGGTGATGCCAGCCGCATCAAGTTTGGGAGCCACTCTTGAGCCAATCACATGTCAGTCACAGCTCAGAAGATCGTTCCCGGGGTGAGGAATTAGAGCCAAGACTCAGAAAGAAAAGGAAAGAACTCCAGCCAGTGTCTCTGCAAATGAAGGAGACATCTTGTGTGAGACCCCTACCTGTGTCCCCTCCTGCTGGAAGGGCATGAGTAAAACTCAGGGTGCCTGCACTTTAGGGGAAATGGCCTAAGGCACTAACATATTTTCTTACAGTTGTGAAGACACCAAATTGAGACTTTACAAAATGTAGGTAAATTTAAATGCCTTATTAGAATGCAACTCCACGGGTATTGCTGAGTTTCTAGGAGTTGGTTCTCCAAGAGGACAATGTTCGTGGTTGGCTAGAGAGCCGACCTGCTAGGTGCGAGGCCCTGGTGAAGTTTAGTCCTGGCATTGGAAAAATATAAAATATCTGTACAATAAGTAGTCTAGTGAAAGGTCTGCACTGCTGTGGGAGCTGCCAGGGGCTATGAAGGAAGAGCAGAACCCAGCCTGTCTCTGGAGCATGGTGTGAGGTGGCATTGTTTATCAGAATAGGGCAGAGGTGGTTAGTATCATATGCATGGCCTATGCCTTCGGGCAAAGCCTCCGTTCATTCATCAAGGGGATAGGCTTTAAGAATGGCATTGCCGGGTGGTGATGGAGCACTTGGGAGGCAGAGGCAGGTGGATCTCTGTGAGTTCAAGACCAGCCTGGTCCACAGAGCGAGTTCCAGGACAGGTTCCAAAGCTACACAGAGAAACCCTGTCTCGAAAAATCAAAAGAAACAACAACAAAGAATAGCATTGCCTATTCAGGGGAACATCTGGGCACTCAGAAAAAGAAGTCACACTGCCACCTTGCAATCAGTGGTTTCCTCTCAGGAGGGCAGATCTGAGAATCCTGCAATGGGACATGCTTCTCTAAAATGCAGTGGGTTACTGATAATAATCAAAGACTTTGGGGTTGTGGGTGATAACTGAAAATAATGCTAAACCTAAAGGGGTGGGTTCTTGAAGAATAATGCAAAATTGGCATGAATGCAGATGTCTTTCTTGGGGTTCCCCTGAGGAAGAACTATAAAGCACTGGGCCTATCTGTACAGGCTTGAAGAATCTATGCAGCTGAGGCTCACTTTAGGAATCCTTCCTTCGTATGTAAATATGTTGTAAATACATAGGAGGCTGTATATTTTTGCAGTTGTTGATCCACATGGAAATAGAGGTCACTAGTCCCTGCACATAAGAAATATACATTCTCAGAGATGTTAGTGGTTTTGTTTTGGAATTAGAATTTTACCTTCTCTCCCATAGTTCTGTCAATGTAAACCTGGAGCCTAAAACCTTAATTGTTTGGAAAAAGAAGTGTTGAGAAATAACTGCTTCGATTTCATATGCTGCTGTTAAGATCTGTTATTTAGATGATACAAATAAGGGCAACATAGAAGAAAATCATTGTCATATAGAAAAAGACTTGCCCAAAATGAGAAGTTGTTTCTTCATAATGTTCGTTCATGGTTAACATTGATGCTACTGCATAGGATTTAAGAAAACAGAAGTTAGGGAGGGTTTTTTTGTTTTTTCTTCTTCCAAAATGGAATTATCTTTTCCCAGACTTTGGGATCCTTGAGGGGAGGGCCGAATATTCTTATGAGCACAGATTTGAAGGAAAACATTCTGTTATTTAGGGTTTTGAAGGTCTTGCATGTTTGCCTTTTAGTGTTGATGCCAACATAGACTGTCTTGTCTGCCTCCCCCCCCCCCCATCACTTGAAACTTAACCATTGGTACCTAATACAGTCTCTAGAGTCCAATGTGTCTTAGACTCTCTCTGACTCAGTACATGTAGCAAACCACTGTTTTATTAATGTAAAATCTTGTAAATGATTTCTGGTGGGCATCCAAAGTGAGCCACAAGTCACAAAACTTTGCTGTCAACTGTCCATCTTGGGAAGTTGGGTTTGTTTGTTTGTTTTTCAGGGTGTGGTATAAATAAGAAAGTGTGGGAAGCTATGTTCTATAAAGGCAGTGTTAACATAGTTTTCAAACATTAAAAATGTGAATTAAAAGTACCTGTGCGTCTTGTGTGATTCTCCAGGCAGCCGTGATGAAAAGGCAGCAGTGCTGTGCACGCTGGTGAGTTCCTGGAGGAAGGCTTGAGCACACACCGTGGTTCTAGATCATGGAAACTTATCTTCAAGAACCTAGACTTTAGGTGGGCCTGATGGTACGTGCCTATGCTCTAGCAACTTGGGAGGCTGAGACAAGAATATGGAAAATGGACCAGCTTGGGCTATACAGAAAAGGTCTTATCTTTAAAAAAATTTTTTTGTTGTTGTTGTTGTTTGTTTTATTTTGTTTTTAGTGGTGTCATCTGGTCTGGCTCATGCATGTTTCCCCACTCTTTGGAATCAGTAGACTGGACACAGTGTTTCCAACTTCTGTTGTGTTGTGGTAACCTCTCACATTGCAGCCACCCTGAAATCAGGAATCCTGTCCACACATACATTTTACCTTGGGAGAAATCTAGCCTTTGAGCTTTCCCATCACTTGCTCTTCTTACCTTAAGAAAATTTTGATAGTCAGGCAAGAAAGCCAGGGTCAGATACACAAATTCCTCGTGTGAACAGTTACTGCAAGGATAGCCTGGGGTTTTTGCTTTCCCCCCCCCCCCCCTATTACTGGATATGGGGCTGACTGTGTCTCTCCCTGTCCTGTTGATGACAACAGCCCACAATGGCGCATACAGATCTCTAGAGAGAAGTAGGAACACAGGTATCCAAGCTAGGAACCCCAACCTAGCTTCATTAGGCATAAAGCTGATACCATTAAAGTTACATGTCTTTGTGTCATGTGTGTATGTGTGTGTGTGTCTTTTTGAGATAGTGTATCTCTCTACAAAGAGTCCTGGCTGGCCTGGAACTCACAGAGATTTGGCTGTCTCTGCCTCTTGAGTGTTGAGATTTAAAGGTGTGCACCACCACACCCCCACAAACTTCTTAAGTGATAGAAGTCACAAGGGCAAACAGTGTAACAATGACTTTTCACTGTTGTTGTTATGAGCCTTTTGATGGCTCTGACGTCTGCCACTGTCACTGTGTGTGTGTGCTGTCCTCTCATTCGGTCCCCTGTAACATCTTTGTTGGGCTAGGCTTGGTCTGCCCCAACCCTGGAGAATAAACAGGGCCTTGTGAAAACTACGCACACCTTGGGTCCTGTTTGCTTGCACACTAGAGACATGAAATTGCTCTAATTAGTCCAGAGATATAGATGAGGCCCAAATAACTGAGCCTTTAAAAAAAGAAACCTCTGGTTACTGTGAATTTTAGACTAATTCAAGTTGAATTATGATCTCTGCTTTGCTAGAGTTAACGCAGTCTCAAAATGACCAGATTGTCAATTCATCTTAAAGCTACAGCAGTAAAACCAAATTAGTATTGGCATAAAAATAATTGCCACCACGGGCAGCACAAATGGGACCAGAACAGTGGTCTCTAGAACCTATGGAGAAGATAAATGTTACTCGTTAAATACTGGGGGAGGGGTAGTCTTTGAGGAACGTAAACCAAGATCACCGTTACCTTATGTCTAAAGAGAACTCAAAATAAAAACCTTAAACAACTCATAGGTACACATACGCACACACATAAAACACGAATGAGCAACCTGTGTACTTGAGACATGACTTAAAATCATGTTAATTAGCTAGCTTGCATTTATTTATTTATTTAAGACAAAGCCTGCATAGCCCAAGCTGGCCTGTAATTGACTATGTAAACCAGGCTGACCTCAGACTTATGGGCAATCCTCTTACGTCAGCCTCCTGAGTGCTGGGATTAGGGCCATGAGCCACTATACCCAACTTTAGCTCATTTAATAACTGAGGAACAAGATGTTTTAAAATGATTTACAATGTGAGGCACGGAAGTACACTCGAGAGAATGTGGGAGGAGGAGGGCAGTCTAGACTACACAGAGCGTTTGAGCCCTGGACTATGTAGTAAGAAATTGAAGCATTAAAAAAAATATATTTGCAAGGCTCTGAATTCAGTATTTGAGCAGAAAGCCTAGGTGGGAGGTTCAAAGAATTCAAGACCAGACATGGAAGTAATCAGTGTAAAACTGCCCGTCTCAAGCAAGACAAGCCTATTAGTATCTCAACCGGAATTCACTTTTTCTCTAGACAATAAAAGTTTCTGTTTCTTATCAGTTTGCTACAATTTACAGGATCGTAAAATAGCTTAAAGACAAAAACAAATTAAAAGTGGGGCTCAATAACAGCATTTAGGATCTAGGGAATACCATAACACAGAAGGGAAATACCTTCGTTCACTGGAAGTTCACCAAATAGTCTTCTTCACCTCTTTTAAAGTCAATTTTTTTGACTTTCCTTTTGGTCGCAATAAAAGTCCCATAGATTATTCTTGGTAATAAAGCAGCTATTCTCAGGAGGGTTGGCCTGTTTGCCTGCATAGGTGTGTCTCTGTGTAAAGTGATCATAAAGGCTTCCTTTGCAATCTAGAACTGTGCAGTGTTGACTAGCTACGGAGCAATAGAACACACCTTCAAAGGTTTATTGTTTCCTAATTCCAAGCTAGGAAAGGCAACCTAAGGAATGAATACATTCCCCTGTACTGTCTATATACCTGTGAGAATACCTTTCTACTTCAATTTTCCTCTCAATGAGGTTCCTGGTCTATGAGGAAGTACACTTTATAGTCTATCCGAGATTAGTGCCCTTTGGAACTAGGGTGCAGGTTACAGGTCAGAAGATTGGTTCTAGACCAGTTTTGGTTTTTGTTGTTTGGGGTTTGTTGTTGCTGTTGTTGTTGTTTTTGTTTTTGTTTTGGAGTGGGGACTTTGCAGGCATTCACTCCTTGACATATCTGTCAAATGACAGTGTTCTCCAGTGTGGTCTTCTAAGGCAGCCAGGGTTACACAATTTAGTTTTCAGATCATCCAGAAAAGAAGAACATTCCGATGAACCAATACACATGATTGCATTGCTTGACAAAAGGAGAGGGATTTGGTCACAGTATTCAGTAGGTGCCAGGGAAGTTTAACTCTGGTTTTGTTGAGCAGATTCTACTGCGCTATTATAGACTAAAGACAGCTTGAGACGGAAGAGCTATGGCTTCCTTATATAGACATGAAATGGAGTGTTAAAACCCCATTGGCTTGAGAAAGCTTTTCTCCTTGGGTCATCCCGCCCTTGGGGTTTCTGTTCTGCTCAGTCTTGGGTTGGCACTTGGCATCTATAAAGCTGTTGCTTCTAGATTGAAAACAGTCCTGAACACTCACCCTCTCCTGGTACAGCATGAAATATGTCCAGGGAATGTCACCTCAGAAGTCTGTGCCCAAGTGTGTCTCCTCTTGGAAGTGTCAATGGTTTAAGGTCCTTGGCACACAATCTCTCTCCGTGAGACTCTGGGGAAGGAAGGCCTCGCTGGAGATCCCAGTGTTAGCCTGTGGTTTGTGACAGCCTTGGACAAGTTTCAGGAGCAGAAATCTGTTTGTTAAAAAGACTAGACCCTGATGGCTGCAGTTGATACACTGTGATAGCTCTGGCTGTCGTTTTACCCACACCATAGGTCTTCCTAAAATAAACTCGCAGGGTTGTGTAGGGACAGGTTTCCCAGGAACTGCCAGCATCCCATTTTATGTCTTCCAGGCTTTCCTTCTTTCTCCTCCTCCTCCTCCTTTTCCTCCTTCTCCTTGCTTTCCTCCTCTTCTTCCTTTTGTTTCTTCTTTTTCCTGAGACAGATTTTCTCTGAGAATTTCCTGAGAGAGCTCTGGCTGTCCTAGAATTTGCTCTGCAAACAGGCTGGCCTTGAACTCAGAGATCATAGATCCTGCCTCTGCCTCCCGAGTGCTGGAACTAAAGGCATGTGCCAATATACCCAGCATTCTTCAAAGCTTTTCTACAAAGTGTGTATCTACATCTCATGTCGTGTAGTAAGGAAAGCTCTCTCAGTTCAAAACATAGAAGCCACACATACACACACAAAAAAAAAAACCTAATAGACTCTCAGAGTCTATTACAGAGTCTATTACCAAAGAAGGAAAAAAAAATAATCAAAACTCAAAATAAGAGAAGACGTAATATTAGACCAGCTCATACTGTTTACTATTGAATAACCTGTCTTTCTGTTAACATGAACTTTCTTTTCTTGGTAGAAATGAAAGTGTCTTCTACTTGGTAGAAAAATAACCACAAAGCTTATCTATTTAAATGGCCACCTTAGTCTATTATCCCCTAAAAAATACACAGTGAGTTAAAGACGAAAACAAACACATACAAGAAAGTACATTGGGGGGGGGGGGGGGAATAGAAGGTGAAAATGCTAGAAAGGAGGAAAGCCAGAGTGTGGTGCATGGGAACTGGAGGGTCAGAGGTCAAGCCCATCCTCCACTGCACAGCGAGCATGTGGCCAACCACAGCTAGAGACTCTGCCTCCAGAAAGCAAAAGTGTACGTCTTAAAGCCTTGTGCAGCATAGGCGGACACATCTGTGAATAGACCAGCTTCCCAAGTGCTAGCTGGCAACTTTTGACTTAAATTTGGCCTTCTGGAACAGCTTAGCCCTTGCTAGCGGGCATGAGAGAAGCTGCCCTATCTTCGGAAAGGTTGGCTCTTCTTTTTTTTTTTTTTTTTTTTTTTTTGGTTTTTTGAGACAGGGTTTCTCTGTGGTTTTGGAGCCTGTCCTGGAACTAGCTCTTGTAGACCAGGCTGGTCTCGAACTCACAGAGATCCGCCTGCCTCTGCCTCCTGAGTGCTGGGATTAAAGGCGTGCGCCACCATTGCCTGGCTTTTGTTTTTTTGGTAGGTTGGCTCTTCTGAAAAGCTTAGAAGCAGGGTTCTCTCCTGGGTGAGGGACAGTTAGAGAGTGCTATAGGTAGATTGGGAAAACAAGAGCAGCCTCCTAAGTCGCAACTTTTGTTTTCCCAGAAGACAATTTCAGGAGAGACGGGGAAGGCACAGCAGCTGGTACCCAAACAGGACCAGAAAGAGAAAGGGGGAGGACCCAAGGGCCCCATAAAACACCTGACACAGACTCACACCTCAGGGACTCCCATCCCAAACGGAACTGCTTGCTGTGTCGATGAAGCGGTTATTCTTACCTTCTCCACATTTGACTGGATCTTCTGCCTTTCCCCGATGTTGGATTCTTTGTCCCATGAGCAAGCTCACCGGTCCCCTAGAGGACCACCAGCATCACCAAAGCCCCACTTCTTAGGGGCTTTCATCGGGGCTTGGGGAAGAATTCTACTCAAGGTTGGGATGCCTGATTGAAAACCTCAAAGGACTCAGAAGTAAAGTAAGTGCCCGCCTGGTGTTCTGAGGACGCCTTTCAGATGAGCCCCTCTCCAGCCACAACTAGTGCTTCTGGAAGCTCGAGTCACCCCCTCCTCCACCGGGAGCAGGGAGAGGAAGCTATTGGATTCGGACAGAACAACGCGTGTGATCTCACATGGCTAAACAGAATGCGTCCAGTGCCCACCCAGGGCATTGTATTGCCACTTCTAACCAAGACACACTGAGACTAGACCCTGAGGAACCAATCCTCATCTTGAGAGGGAAGGTGGGGGAGGGCGGATTCTCCACTTGCTACTCTTGACTGTCCTTTTTCCTGTACCTACAGGACTACATGCTTGGAAAGGTCCATGGGGAAGGTCACTCCTCTGCCCATGCCCTGACCCCTTTAATTGCCCCTCCTGTGTTTCCATGGGGTTGGTCAACTGAGGCCATGAAAAGCTGTGTTTAGGAGCAGCAGCTTTTAAAATTGGGTATTGAGGAAGTCCTTTGTGGTCCCGAGGCACACTTCTCTGGCCACCCGGTTGGCTGGCCTGTGTCTGTCATCTGTGTGAAGATCAGGAGTAAAGCGACCCTCTGAGCAGAAAGGAATGACTCAGTCCTTTCACAGCTAACTCGTCTAACAGGCAAGGCATTCGGCGTTAGTGAGTTCACGGGTTTCTCAACGGGCCTCCTATTTTAAAGCTATACACAAAGGAGGGTGGGAGGGACTATTTACGAATCGTTTTCTGATGCTGCCTTCCCACCCCAGACATCACCCCCTTAGCGGCCCCTGGCCTAGTCACTATGGACAGAGATCTCTGGAGGTCAGTGGATATTGTCGTGGTAGTGTCCAGGAGTGCCCTTGCAGACATCCACTGCGTGTGCCGTGGCCTCTTCTAACGGTCCTTGGGACTACGGACTACGGCCACCTTGCTCCTCCCAGTTATATGATGGCTTCAGAACTTCCCTCATTCATTCTGTCTGTGGCCTTTTGTAAACCTCTTCCTGCGAGAATGGCAAAGCAAGTGTGTTGAAGAATGACTGAGTCAAAAATGTCTTGATGCACACGGAGCTACAGTGGACCGAAGGGTGACCTGGCCAGAGGAAAGACTACAAGAGGAAAGCGAGAGATGGCAGGGGCTGAGCCGTGGGTGGGTGCAGACTTGAGAACATGGTAGCTCTTCTCTATCTGCCACCTTCTGTCGTGTTGCTGAAACTGCCGCTCGTCGGGAAGACTTCCTGTCAGGAGGCATGATCCTGATATCTCTTGGGTGATGAGGAAAAATGGCTGCCTCTAGGGAAGCCCCGATTGTAATACTACCCTTCGACTGGGCCAGTTCTACAGAACAGAGAGAATGGTCTGAGGTTCCCTCTGTCTGACTTTTCTTCAGCATCAAGACCACCTAGAATTAGTCCGTAATTGTTAGCTACGTCCTGCTACTGTGATGGTTGTCTTTGGTTTGGCTCCCCTGCCTCGGCAGTCAGGGGCCCTCTTATCTAACCCTATAACCACACTGCCGGAATCTACTTTTGTAAGCCTCGCTTCTCTAAAACCCATACATCTTGACCTGGTTCCCATACTCTTCAGGACCTTTTCCACCCTAACAGAAGGACCTCAGGTGGTTCTGAGGCTTCTCAACCACCTCCAGAGGGCCCTGAGATGCTTCCCTTGCAGGAGATCATGGGAGAAGACTCCAGAGCCTCCTCTTTTTTTCTACTCTGCTATTATTTCTTCATGGTAACACTCATACCTCATTCCACTTTTTCAAATTCCTCTCTCATATATCACATCCCAGTCACAATTTCCCCTCCTTCCCTCCCCCAAGTCTCTCCCTCCCACCTCTCCTCTCACCCAGATCTACCCTCTCTCCCTCCATCTCCCCTCCGATAAGAGCAGTCCTTCCAGGGACATCGACCGTACATGGTATAATATGCTACTATAAAACCAGGCACATACCATCACTTCACGGCAGATAAGGCAACCCAGGAGGAGGAATGGAGTCCCATAAGTAGGCAAAAGAGTCAGTGCCCACCCCCACCCCTACTCCCACTGTCATGAAGCCAAACTACTCAGCCATAACATATATGCAGAGGACCCAGGTCAGACACCTCCAGGTTCCCTGATCTCTGTGAGCGCTGGCCAGTTGATTCTGTGGGCCATGTTCTCTGGTGCCCCAACCCCTCTGGCTCCTCTGATCCTCTTGCCCTCTGCCACAGGACTCTCTGAGCTCTACCTAATGCTTGGCTCTGAGACTCCACATCTGCTCCTATCAGTTGAGGGATTTAGTCTCTCTGGCCAGACCCTCCCCTTATTAGTAGAGACTAAAGCTATCAAAAAGGAATTAAATGGATTCATTGGGAATCCTGATCAATATGTATGAGCCCCCCAGCATCTGAGCAGTCTCTATGGCACGGCCTGGGGGCATGTCATCTTAGATCAGACCTGGACTTCAGTGAGTAGTCGGGGGGTAACAGAAGGGGAGAGAACTGTAGCTCGTGACGACTGCACAGTAGACCTGAGACCCACAGGCCTGAGTTTCCATGGGATCCCAGGCAATCCCTTTGAGTGGTCCACCCTGGGATGTCATTGGGAGAGAAAGCATTTGATCTGTTGTGTTTCTGAGAGATTAAGTAAAGCAAAGATTAAACCTCTCAATGACTGTCAGATGAGGGTCATTTTCCAGGGAGAAAGGGACTCTTCTAATGCCTTAGATAAAGTCATGCCCTCAGCTCTGACATCTGAAGGAGTAGCAGGGCAACTGGGATTATCCCCCTTTGAAGTAATGCATGGCGGACCTTTTCTTCCAAGGGACTTGAGTCACATGATCTCGAAACCAACCATCTGGTAGCATATGTCACCTCTAGCCAAGCTCATAAAGTCCTTTCAGAACTTAAACCAGGAAGTCTAGAAATGAGGGACACAGAGTCTCCCCCATTCTCTCCTGGGGATGTAGTTCTTGTCAAAACAATCAGGGAGCTACCTTCTCTAAGTGCCAATAAGAAAGGCCCCAATGTCATTGTATCCATTCCTGTAGCTGTTAAGGTGGCCGTGTGGACTCCTGGATCTAACACACCAGGATCAAGAAGTGGCACTTTACATGGTCCCCTTCTGAGGAGAATCCAGCAAGCTTGTCCCCAGAACATGCTCCTGTGAGACAATGGAGGACTCCAGACTGCTCTCCAGGAAACAGTCATCTAAGCTCTAGACAAGCAGCATTCTTTGACGGCCACACTACCCTCTCTGGCTGGACTCCATTCAACTGCTACTATGTGAGATTTTGTTGGAAATGTCAGCCCATTCTGGGCCACATCCTTTTTCCTGCAGCTGGTCTCTCTGTTACTAAACTCACAATGAAAAACTATATCAAAGCCTGGGGAGAAAAATGAATGACCCCAACCCCTGGGCTAAGGACACCTTCCGTCAACTAGAAAACTGTTCCAACAATAATGTTCTGGCTACATGTAAATGGCCGCTAAGGTCAGTTCGTCCAAACTATCAGACTACATAGATGGAGCCTCAGGTGCAATGCTGGCTTGACTTCTCCCACAGTCCCCTAACCAGTCCTAAGGGCCTGCCTCATAGAAGAACTCTGTCCTGGATTAACAACTCCTGAACACCACACTCTCTCATCCCAGAGCAGCTGGAGAGCTCATTTCCCCATCTCCAACAGGAATTGGTATTGATCTCTGAGATGTAGAATGGGGGAGAGTTAGAGTATACGTAGAAGGAGAGAGAGAGGGGAGGGGGAACAGACAAAGACAGAGACAAAGAGAGAGAGGAGAGAATAAGACAGAGAGAGAAGAAACAGACAAAGACAGAGACGAAGAGAGAATAGACAGACAGAGAGACAGAGAAAGAGAGAGAGAGAAGGAACAGACAAAGACAGAGACAGAGAGAAAGAGAATAAGATGAGAGAGAGAGAGAGAGAGAGAGAGAGAGAGATCCTTAAAATGGTAATTTCTCCTCTCCAGGAGATATGACTAGATGTCCTAGTTGGGTTTATTTTTGTCACCTTGAGCCAAACTAGTTATCCAGGAAGAGGAACCTCTGCTGAGAAAATGCCTCCATTAGATCGTCTGTAGGAAAGTCCATAGGGCATGTTCTTTGTTAATGATTGAGTCCGTGTCCACTGTGGGTGTTGCCATCCCCTACTCAGGTGGTCCTACGAAATCTAAGAAAGCAAACTGAGCAAGCCATGGGGAGAAAGTCAATGAGCAGCACTCCTCCACCATCTCTGAGTCAGTTCCTGCCTCCAGGTTCCTTCCTTGAGTTCACACCCTGACTTCCTTTCCTGGGGAATTCTTAGAGGTTGCAAAGGCATGAGGGAAAGATCTTCACTCCTTTCAAAGCTTTCAAAAATGCCTTTGATGGTCAAATAATGTCCTTATGTCTGAATCTTTTCCTTAGAGGTTTTTTTTTTTTTTTTATGGAGTCCACACCTGTCTGATGGCTAGCATATCCCCGATTTCTTAGCCCATGACTGGTGTGGGTGAAGTTTAAGTAGTATAGCAAGAATGTCTGAATCTTGACAAATAAAATCCTGTTTGATTTTTATTTGTTTTCCTGGTTGTTGTTGTTTGTGTTTTGGTCATTTTGTGTGGTGAAGATGTTAGTGATGGTGGGGTCATACTTAGTGCATGTGGCGGGGAGTCATCCTGAATACCATCTGATGACCCTTCTTCATTCTGTTCAAAATCAAAGACATCATTCTGTTTTTCCAAAGTCCTTTCTCTAAATGACAGAGTGTCATGGCCAACCACAGAGAGTACACAACACAGTCTAACCAAGTGGTGCCTGGGATGGGACTTCTGGACCATTCTCAGGAGCCTCCTGGGGTTCCCCTCAGAGATCTCTGAAAGCTCTCAGGCCACATCCTCTTTTCAAGCAATGCATGGGGGTGGGGTCAGTGCATGCTGTGTGGGATGTATGTGAACACACACTATCTACCAAAGTCTGGTATTACCGGGCCAGGAACTGACTCCAAGCAGTAAGTTAGTAAGTCATACCGCCCACTGGCTGTACCCTGCAGCAGCTTCTGATACCGTGCAGATACCAAGAGAGTTTACCGTGCACTCTCTTACCTGAAACTGGCTTTCTCATTCCTTAGCTGTGCCAAAGTGCCCTGACCTCAGGGTTTTGACTTGCTGTTGCCACTGAGGTCAGAGTCCCCTGTAGTCACTAACACGGCTTATCCGTGACAGTTGTCCTCACTGCCCTCAAGCATCTCCTCAGACGCCACCTCATCACTGAGCCCATCCCAGAGACAGTAACTCCTTTATTCCAGTCACATCACACTCCCTACATCCCTGACTTGGCTCTCCTCTCTCCCTAGCCACCTTTGACCCCCCTGGAAGCACTTTTATTAGCACATCTCTTGTGACTGGTCTTTCTGTCTCCAGTTAGAATACAGTCCCCTGGAAGGCTGGGTTCACATCTACTTGGGTCCCTGTTATATTTCAGTACCAGAGAGGCGGCCAACAAACTTTGTTGAATGACGGGGGTGGGGGGGTATTAAGTCACAGGAAGTCCTTGTTCCTCCCCCAAAAGAAGTAAGCCAACACAGAATCCAACTCTGCAATCCCACACTGGTTTCTCTCTCTGAGTTTGATCCCCTGAACGTACATGGTAAAGGAGAAATGACCCCTGCAAGTTATCCCCTGACCTCCACCCAAGTGTGGGCAGACACTTGCAAACACACACAACACACACGAGAGAGAGAGTGAGAGAGAGACAGACAGACAGACAGACAGACAGAAGTTAAATGCAATTATTAAAAGAAATGGCTAATATTCTTCTGTCTTATGCCATTTCTAAAATTAGCATCATTTGCCAAGACTTCTACAGAGCTGCACCCGGGGCTGACGTTGTCTTTGAACGCTGAACTGACAGTAAACGCCAGAGCTGTGAGTTGGGATTCACACACAGACCCTGAAGTCCTGTTTGGATTCATATCTTCCTGTCTGGCCACCTCAGGTCTGTCCCTTGCTATCATGATGGCTTTGGAAGGTTTTGCCTTTGTCAACATGAATAGTATTAGCTACTTTCCATGGAATCACTGTGAGGATTGAGTGACTTGCACTAATTCACACCAACGTGCAAGGCTTCATTTTCTTTTCCCCACATTGAAAGCCCTCTGAAACAGTTCTTCAGATTCAGTTCTAGCAATTCTAAGAATCTGGCATGAATAAGCAAAGAATCTAAGTTTTCAGTTCCCCTCTGTCTATAGACATAGACATTTGGATAATTTTTACTGGTATATACATCACTACAAGAAATAGCCCTGACCTTGGGTCTTTGTAACTTCATACATCATAGGTGTGACTAGAAGGACATTAGCCCTGATTTGCAAGGAATAGATACTTGTATCATCGATTATCAACTTCCCACCCAAGACATGGCAAGACTCCTAATTTATATAGCTTTTGTTTTATACCTTTCATAAAGACTCACTATATGGGTCCTTCCTTTGGCAGTATATTTCTAGGAACTGTGTAGTTAGTCATAATTACAAACAGTACTTTCTCCATGATGCACCTGGCTCCAGATTATTTTATCACATCGGGTAGAATCAGACTATTCCAGGCATTCCCATCATTCCCAAGATCATGACATTCTTTACATTTTATTTATATATTTTATAATATATATTATATATAATTTTTGTATCATTAGGGACACTAAGTTAGTTCAGCGAGAAGGGTATATATTATATAATATATATTATATATAATATTTGTATCATTAGGGACACTAAGTTCAGCAAGAAGGGACACCTGCCACTGAGTCGACAGCCTGAGATCAATCCCAAGAGCCCACACGAAAGGAGAACCAACTTCTCAAGTTGTCCTTTGACTTACATTTGTGTGCTCTTGAAAACATACACACACACACACACACACACACACACACTGCTCACTGTGTTTTTAAAAGTTACCATGAGTTTAGCACTAAAAAGCTGCAGTAGTCTGGAAAGTGACTTTTGCCTTATATCTGGTATTTTCTACAAAACTCATATGATTTTTTCCCCCTCTCTAGAAAGTGTAACAGAGTGCCGGAGGTTCGCCTAGGAACCAAAGGTGTTTTGCAGGTTTTATGGGGGAGTCTCGGTTATGAAGAACTTGCCCTAGGATGAGGGCTCCTCTGTAATCACACAACATAACCGGAAATACTATGGTTGGCACACACTGCCCTTTACTGGGCCAGCCTCTCAGTCCTTCCCCCAGAGGTATTTTCATAGCTCGTCTGGGGTTCCGAGCACAATAGGGTCCACCTAGCAGCCCAGTCTGACCCTGGAGTTTTGGGGAGCTGGAGGCCAGGGGACGTCATACCAGTTCGTGTGCCCATCAGCTCGGTCATAGCTACAGATGCCAAGGCAAAGAAGCCAGGCTCCTCCTAGTGGTGACACTCTATAGACTGTCAGGGCAGTTCCTAGATCTCAGTGTCTGTGATCGTCAGCCACAGGGCCCCTCCGCAGTACCATAGGCTGAGGCAGGAACCGGGGCAGATGAGGCAGTGAGCAGACACCCGAGACCGGTGGCACTAAGGGGCAATCTGGGCTCCGAGGATAGTATTGGCCCTTCCCGTCTTTCATGACTGTCCCCTCTACCCACACTGCAGTATCTAGACTTGTCACCGCCAGCGCCAGCAACTGCAGCTCATTCATCTCAACTTCGTGCTTTACATTCCTTTGTTTGTTTGGTAGCAGTGGGGTGGGGTCTGTTCGTTTGCTTGTTGGCAGCTAGTCTCACTAGGTAGCCGAGGCTGGATTCACACTGGTAAGCTAATCATCCTGCCTCAGCCTCCTAGATGCTGGGCTCACAGCCATGTTTCACTACTTCCAACCATGCATTCCTTCCTCCCGTCCCCTTCCTATCCTCACCTCTCCACCCTCCCCTCCCTTCCCTTTCTGTTCTGTCACCTTCTTTTCTTTTATCCCTTCACAGTTCCGGCTGAACTTGGAAAGCAGTCTGTGCTCTCAACTGCTGAGCCATCCCTCCAGTCACACAAGCCGGTTTAAGTAGTAGGACGCAGGGAGGGCTCTATCTCTGGTCATGCCACGTTAATATCAGGTCAGAACTTACAATCGACCTGGGTGTGCCCAGACAGAAGGGTCTAGTAAAGGCCGAGATCTGTGTGGAGAAATGAAGGCCAGCTGCTCCAATCGTAGGGCAGTGTAAGTCTCATTGGAGAGGACCTTGGCAATGCTCAGTAGGGTCTACAGAATTCTACATGGTTCAGAAAATACCATGCTGACTTCCTACATGTATATGTGTGGGAATGAATGTGTGTGTACACATCTATGACTGTGTGTATGTGTGTACGGAAGTATATGAGTGTGTGTGTGTGTGTGTATGGGAGTAGATGAGTGTGTGTGTGTGTATGGGAGTATATGAGTGTGTGTGTGTGTGTGTGTATGGGAGTATATGAGTGAGTGTGTGTGTGTATGGGAGTATATGAGTGTGTGTGTGTATGGGAGTATATGAGAGTGTGTGTCTATGGGCGTATATGAGTGTGTGTGTGTGTATGGGAGTATATGAGTGTGTGTGTATGGGAGTAGATGAGTGTGTGTGTGTGTGTGTGTATGGGAGTATATGAGTGTGTGTGTGTATGGGAGTATATGAGTGTGTGTGTATGGGAGTATATGAGTGTGTGTGTGTATGGGAGTATATGAGTGTGTGTGTGTATGGGAGTATATGAGTGAGTGTGTGTGTGTATGGGAGTAGATGAGTGTGTGTGTGTATGGGAGTAGATGAGTGTGTGTGTATGGGAGTAGATGAGTGTGTGTGTGTGTGTGTGTGTGTATGGGAGTATATGAGTGTGTGTGTATGGGAGTATATGAGTGTGTGTGTATGGGAGTATATGAGTGTGTGTGTATGGGAGTATATGAGTGTGTGTGTATGGGAGTATATGAGTGTGTGTGTGTGTGTATGGGAGTAGATGAGTGTGTGTGTGTGTATGGGAGTATATGAGTGTGTGTGTGTGTATGGGAGTATATGAGTGTGTGTGTGTATGGGAGTAGATGAGTGTGTGTGTGTGTATGGGAGTATATGAGTGTGTGTGTGTGTGTATGGGAGTATATGAGTGTGTGTGTGTGTATGGGAGTAGATGAGTGTGTGTGTGTGTGTGTGTGGGAGTAGATGAGTGTGTGTGTGTGTGTATGGGAGTATATGAGTGTGTGTGTATGGGAGTATATGAGTGTGTGTGTGTGTGTGTATGGGAGTATATGAGTGTGTGTGTATGGGAGTATATGAGTGTGTGTGTGTGTATGGGAGTATATGAGTGTGTGTGTATGGGAGTATATGAGTGTGTGTGTATGGGAGTATATGAGTGTGTGTGTGTGGGAGTATATGAGTGTGTGTGTGTATGGGAGTATATGAGTGTGTGTGTGTGGGAGTATATGAGTGTGTGTGTGTATGGGAGTATATGAGTGTGTGTGTGTATGGGAGTATATGAGTGAGTGTGTGTGTGTATGGGAGTAGATGAGTGTGTGTGTATGGGAGTATATGAGTGTGTGTGTGTGTGAGAGTATATGAGTGTGTGTGTGTGTATGGGAGTAGATGAGTGTGTGTGTGTGTGTATGGGAGTAGATGAGTGTGTGTGTGTGTGTATGGGAGTAGATGAGTGTGTGTGTGTATGGGAGTATATGAGTGTGTGTGTGTGTATGGGAGTATATGAGTGTGTGTGTGTGTGTATGGGAGTATATGAGTGTGTGTGTGTGTATGGGAGTAGATGAGTGTGTGTGTGTGTGTATGGGAGTATATGAGTGTGTGTGTATGGGAGTATATGAGTGTGTGTGTGTATATGGGAGTATATGAGTGTGTGTGTATGGGAGTATATGAGTGTGTGTGTATGGGAGTATATGAGTGTGTGTGTGTATGGGAGTATATGAGTGTGTGTGTGTATGGGAGTATATGAGTGTGTGTGTGTGTATATATTTGAGTATATGAGTGTGTGTGTATGGGAGTATATGAGTGTGTGTGTATGGGAGTATATGAGTGTGTGTGTATGGGAGTATATGAGTGTGTGTGTATGGGAGTATATGAGTGTGTGTGTATGGGAGTATATGAGTGTGTGTGTGTGTGTGTATGGGAGTAGATGAGTGTGTGTGTATGGGAGTAGATGAGTGTGTGTGTGTGTATGGGAGTATATGAGTGTGTGTGTGTATGGGAGTAGATGAGTGTGTGTGTGTGTATGGGAGTATATGAGTGTGTGTGTGTATGGGAGTAGATGAGTGTGTGTGTGTGTATGGGAGTATATGAGTGTGTGTGTGTGTATGGGAGTATATGAGTGTGTGTGTATGGGAGTAGATGAGTGTGTGTGTGTGTGGGAGTAGATGAGTGTGTGTGTATGGGAGTAGATGAGTGTGTGTGTGTGTATGGGAGTATATGAGTGTGTGTGTGTATGGGAGTAGATGAGTGTGTGTGTGTGTGTGTGTGTGTGTATGGGAGTAGATGAGTGTGTGTGTGCATCTGTACATATGTGTGTTTTTGTTGCACTCCACCTTCTCCTGAAACTAGCTTATTTAACCCAAAGGGAGTATAACAATATGCAAATCCAGAGCAGAGATGGGGTCCAGAGGTTCTCTGTCGAGCCAGCTGTATGAACTTCTCTTCTGGTCAAGCTCAGTGCTTTTGCAAGCACAGCCTGTGGTTCACCTGCTTTGGAGAGTCAGTGTCTCAGCTGGATTCCTAGACAACCCAGGTGCATACTAAAGTTGAGAACCATGGCTGTACATGAGACAGGTTCTGCCCTACTTCAATCTACCCTGCTTCGATTTATTCTGTCTCATCTCTTCTGCTTTGGATTTTAAAATACACACAAACATACACACACACACACATATGACAGCACACACATTGTCACATATAACAATATGCCCTCACAAATAAGCACACACACTCTCTCATTCACACATAGATATACACACACACACACACACGATGACTAACTGGGAAGCTACTGATGAAATGTACTTGATTCAACAATTCCTGTGACCTATTTTATTCTCCTTCACTTCGTCTTAGGTAAGGGATGAGAAGTTCCAGCTCACACTCTGGCCAGGCATATAAACTGTCTTTTCTCCCAGTTAGGTTTTTGTTAAATGCCCTTGCCTCCAGTCCAGGATCCACAAATCCTTCAGATTTAAGGGTTGCCTCTGGGAGAAGTGGACAGTTTCACACCAAGTTTAGGAACTCAGCAGAATTTCAGGATAAAATATCTCTTCCAAATACCAACTAAATCAACACCAGATTGTACCATGAAGATCACCTTCGGTAACATCAACCATTATTCAAACAAAGCATTATTGTTTAATTAACCGTTATTTAAACAAAGCAGTCCTGAACTGTGTCCTTGACAACCCTGGCCCCAAGGAGGTGGAGCCAGAAAGAGACGATGTTTAAGACCAATCTCAACTACCTGACAGGAGTTCAAAGCCAATCTGGGTTCCATGAGACCCTGTCTCAAAACAACAATATAATAAAATATAAAACAAGAATCTGTTTTCACAAAAAGGACCTTTAAAATTCATTTTGTACAGTCCATCATTATTAAAGCAAAGGAGTATAGGGAGCAAATGAAGTCCTGGTTGAACATGTATTGTTTGACATGAGCACAGCCGTGTCAAAGATGCCAGTGTCTCAGACCTGCAGGAGTGCCAAAGCCCTCCTTGGGTGAGTCTTGTGGGGCGGAGGGGCGCAAGGCCTTTCTCTGATCGGAAGGCAAATGTTCATATTGTGTGTGGAAAATGTCCATATAGTTTCCCTTCCTGGATTTTTTACAGGCCAGAGACTATTCCTATGGATGTGAGAGAAGCCTGTCAGCTGAGGTACTATAACCCGCCTCCCTGGACAACTGTGTATCTATTAAACGCACTGAGCTTCCAGAGTGCTGCAGCTTCTGCATCTGAGATCCCTGCTTTGCTGTGTGCGTGGCTACCATCTAGTGTTGTTTCTTCCGTCCCTTCCTGCCCCCAGTCAGGGATCTGGAAACAAGCTGAGCAACGCTCATCTGAAGAGAATCGAGTGAACACTGGTTTTTTGGTGTTAGGTTACCTTGCTTTGCGAACAACACCCTGGCCGTCACCCTGGCCATCAGATGGAACTCCAAGGTCATGCAGGAGAACGGCAAATGATAAACACGGAATTCAGCTATGACGAGAACTCTGCCGCCACTTGAGAAAGGCAGACGGAAATGCTGTCACTTGAGAATCGCTGCTTATTTTTATTAATTTTTAGTGTATGTTCTCAAAATATTCTGTGGAACTACTTTTCCTATATTCGGGCAGGGGAAATGGTTTTCACACTAAATCTAAGCTAGCTCTCATAACCTATTTCTGAGAGAGTTTCGGGAAGGAAGGTCCATCTTGCATGGTGAAAGAAAAGACGACCGGGGGAACTGACTGCTGAAGGCACTTTCCCACAAGCCCTGTGCTGCAGTTGCCTCCAGATGAAGTGTTTCACCAAACCACACAGAAAATGAGAATCAGGCAGAATGCAGCTCTGTTTCCTGACCAAAGACACACTGAGTATTCTGTACCTGACAATGACTTGATCAGGGCCTCCCGTTCACAGCAAGATCTCAGGTGATTGGTGGAGGCAGAGTTTGGTTCTTAGGTTAAAGGAACAGCCAGACCACAGTGTGTGTGTGTGTGTGTGTGTGTGTGTGTGTGTGTGTGTGTGTGTGTTTGTGTGGACCACCAGCATCTGTCGAGGTGCCCGGAGCCGTCTTCAGCATCTTTTCTTTCAGAGAGACCCATTGGAGACCTCCCCAGGCAGCAATCTGTGCTCCAGTCTCCTGAGTGCTGGAGAGGAAAGAGGTGTGTCTGTGCATGCATGCCTGCATGAAATTCTCACAAGACTTAGTCTAGGAGGCAGTGTAGGACATGCCTGTGTGAAATTCTCCACAAGATTTTGTCTAGGAGGGCATGCCTGTGTGAAATTCTCCACAAGATTTTGTCTAGGAGGGCATGCCTGTGTGAAATTCTCCACAAGATTTTGTCTAGGAGGGCATGCCTGTGTGAAATTCTCCACAAGATTTTGTCTAGGAGGACATACCTGTGTGAAATTCTCCACAAGATTTTGTCTAGGAGGGCATGCCTGTGTGAAATTCTCCACAAGATTTTGTCTAGGAGGGCATGCCTGTGTGAAATTCTCCACAAGCCTTGGTCTAGTGGAGGTAGTGTAGGAGTGAGGAACGCGGTTCAGACTTGACTCATTCTGACTAGAAAGCTTTTATTGCTTTAAAAGCAACATAAGTTTGGGCAAGTTTCCTCATTTTTCTGTTTCAATTTCCTCAACTACAAATAAGGAATAAGAGCAGTGACCTCTGTCCACAGAGCCGGTGAAAGGAATAGACTGGCCCAGATTGTCCACCGTGTAAGTGGCTTAGCTGGCCTGTGTCGGTCACACAGTGAGTCCAGCGAAGGTCACCCTATTCCCATCACAAGGACCTCAGGTGGGGCGGGGGCTGGGCAGAGCCTTTGCTTCCGTCAAGCTGTTGGGCCAAAGCAATGAAAGGATTTGCTACACAGCAAACCCACAATCACGTTTAGAACAGATCCCATCGTCCTTAGAGTGCAGAGGCGGCCCAAGCTCTGTGCGCCCCTGTCCAGGAGGCAAAGGCCGAGCTGCCACAGAGACTCTGACTAAACCCTGTGTGAAAGGCAAGCCCGTTGCATGTTTTAAGGAAGAGTTACTTCCACACAGACCACTGACGGAGACTGACGCCGGCAAGGGTAAAGCTAGGTTCTCATGGGTGAAGTGTGCCCACAGCAAAGACTCTTAGCAGAGGGCGGGCAGCGTTACGCCATGACGTCAGCTGTTTCGTGAGTGCCGCCGGGGGCAAAAACCCACCAGTGAAAATGGGAGCTACTCGGAGTTTGCCAGGCCTGAAGAAGTGTTGGGGGATTCATGTGTGAGGGCCCAGTTAATTCCCACAACAGCAGGGGCAGATCCAATCTCCTTTCCATATTGATATATTTATTACCTACATGAATTTGCAGATGGGGGAATGGACAGGTCCTGGGTGTCTCATGAATGGCCCTTATCTATAACGAGAAGTTATGTATATGGTAATTGGCGTAAACTCTCGGCCCCAGCACGTCAGTCTTGTTCTAACAAGCGTTGGATGCTTGAGCAGTTTTTATTGCCTTATTTTAATTTTTTAAAAATTGTTTTTGGCGTCTGTCCAGTAATACTTTGCAAGAAGCGGTCTCCTGCCCCCAGCTCCCCGCTCCGCACCCACTTAGCCTGTTAAACGAGCTTGTTGAGCAACCAGGGCAGGAACAATGAAACCTTGCTCACCTTTCTGCAGCCTTCCCTTAATTAGGCAATCAATTTGTGTACTTGCAGCCCTGACAAGAGAGGTACACGGTCTTGACTTTCCAGGAGCATGGGATAAAGATGGCAGTTCAGTTACGTGAGTTCCGGCTTTTCTGTCATACACTCCTAACTCCAAAGAGACTGGCACACTCTTCCTCATCCCGTACCTTTCCCGAGTCTTCAGCAAGTAAGGGTGTAAAACCAACCGCTCAAATTAAAAGATTTTATACGTACAAATACATACACACACATCCTTTGACTCATCCGGGGTCATATTTGTGTCTAAAAAAAAAAAAAACCTCACAAAAACCCAAATGTCTGTTTGGTTACAGTTGCAAAAATCAGACTTTTTCAAAAGGCTTTTTCTAATTAAAATATTTTTTATTTTAAATTATGTATATATTGGGGAATGTGTGCGTGAGTGCAGGAGCTCTCAGAGGCCTGAGTCACACATGCCTAGGACTGGAGTTACAGACAGCTGTGAGGTTCCCAGACACAGGCGCTAGAAACTGATTTCAGGACCTCAGCAAAAGCAGCATGAACTTGTGAACTTGGCTGACTCATCTCTCCTGCCCTTAATATTTATTTGAAAGAAGAGTGAACCCATGTAAGACATTTCTGATGATGTCTTGGCATAATCTTTTTGTACACTGTGAAGATGTGTCTCTGTTTCACCTTACCCACATAAGGTACCTTCTGATTGGTTTGTTAAAGAGTTGCTCAACCAATAATGAGGCAGGAGAGAATAGGTGGGACTTCCAGACAGATAAGAACTCTGGAAAAAGAATCTGAGGTGGGAGTTTCATCAGTTAGACAAGAGGAAGTTGGACATACAATACTGAGGAGAGGCAATGAGCCAGGAGGTAGAACATAAATGAATATAAACAGGTTAATTTAAGTTTAATAGCTAGTTGGGAATAAGCCTAAGCTAAGGCCAAACTTTCATAATTAATAAAAAGTCTCCATGTCATTATTTGGGAGTTGGCAGTCCAATGAAAGTCCAGCTATAGTTAGGTGCTCTTGATAACTGGTCATGCTAACATATTTTAAATAGAGCTTGTGTTTACTTCTATATTCTCACATGGTAGGTGTGACTTAAATGAGATATTCCCCCATAGTCACTGGCATCTGAAGAATTGGTCCATTGTTGGTAGCACTGTTTAGGGAGGCTTAGGAGGTGGCTTTACTGAAGGAAGTGTGTCACTGAGGCCAGGTTTTGAGAGTTTAAAGACACTACTTAGTGTTAGGGATGTTCTTAAGACCAGCCACTCCGGTGATGCAAATAATTCCAATCAGACCAAATTAGACCAAGTAAAAGATGCCCACGTTTACTGCAGCACTCCCAGGTGGCCGGGAGCATGGCGAGAGAAGGAGAGACAGAGGGGAGACCACACCAAACCCAAAGACCACGTGTTCCTTCTCTGGCTGGCAGCCAAAATAGCCTGTGTGAGTGGTCCTGATCCACCCTGAGGAGGGGTCAGCGCTTGGTGGGCTTTTCCAGAGGTGGAGTCTAGACCAAGGCAACTCCCAGGGAGAGAGGGCTGGGGTCTCACTTTTGGCCAAACATCCCAGATTCTTTGGATATAGGAGTGTAGGCTAAAGTCTGGCTACTTCCTGCAGGCATGGGGCGACGTGGTGGGGGAGCTGGGAGTTGGTTGCTCATGCTCAGTGAGAGGTGTGGCTGGAACAGCATCCAGTTTACTGTCATCCTGGAGACCTTAGGCAGCTGCTTTTTGAGGGAGATGAGAAGGCAGGTAGCTAGGAGAAAAAAATATTGTTATTATTGACCCTATAAAATGGGGCTAGCCATGAGAAGTCATTAACTGTCAGAAAGAATGGGACAGAGAAGTGTCCTGCTTGTACAGGAGAGGCTCAGGTGTATAATTGAGACACAATAGCAGATACAACCAGATTTTAGTTGGCAGGTGTCCTTGATCCCGGAGAGTTGGGACCAATGGTGAAGTCCCAGGAGGTGGTGCAGGTGTTTGGCGTTGTCTGGAGAGTACTTTGTAAGTTGATCTTGGCCCAGGCAGCAGGAGTGACCTGTAAAATATGCTTGAAGCTGGCTGGGGTTAAAACAGGCTCTGGAAATTGTTAGTTTTTTTTTTACCAGACCTGATTTTGGATACAGCAGCAGAACTTTTTCCCAGGAACCTGTAGGTATCTGTAAGATAACTGGAACAGATTTATAACTTGGTGTCATAGCAAAGGGCTATTGCTTTAGGTTAAAAGGTGTGAACATTTTACAAGACAATTAAAGAGAACTGGTTAGTCCTGGACTATGAAGCCTTTTAAAGAGGCACACCTGTCTGTATTTTAGCAGGAAATTTAGCAAATACAGTAATGAGCTACCAGTACCTAAGTCATCAAATGCCATTAGACAGATCTGGGAGGAATAAATGAGCAAAAACGAGACAGCCTTTTTAGCTATGAAGGCAATCCCAAATTTTTCCTTAGTCCTTGGAGAACATCAGCCTGGAGGCAATGCTTGCCGTTAGCTGCAGAGTATAAGAGACCCAAAGATTTTCCTGTGCAGTGGGGGTGGGGGAAGATTTAATCTATCTGTCTCGGCAGGATGAGAAGATCAACTTTCTGGGTAGCATCCAGGAAGCTGAAGAGGTAAAAGGCCACTTTTTGCTGTGCAGGTGGCTTTGCCAAACCCAAAGGCAAGCCTCAAGGTGTAACCATGTATCTTCTTGGAGGAGCTATAGGATACTGCAAAAACTGGCATGGCTCAGAATGAGAAGCTCTTTTGTTAAATGCCACACTCTCAGATCTGTAAAGGCACTTGAGAGTCAGGGTACCATTATCTTTTATTTTAAACTGAGCATATAAGCTAAATTTAGATGTGTATATTACTCAATTAGTTACAGTTTGCCAATGCTAGTAAATGTAAGAAGATTAAAAGGAAATTTTTAATAAGTCAAAGAATACTAGCACACATGGGTACTCTTACCCAAGATGGTGGTGTGTAGTAATAAGGGCGGCGGCGGGGCTGCGTCCCCAACACCCCGGCCGCCTGCCCAGCTAGCTTATGCCCCGAAATAATTACACGGACACTGTATTCTTTTAAACACTGCTTGGCCCTTTAGCCCTAGCCCTTACTGGCTAATTCTGTTATCCCGATCAACCCATCTCTAATAATCGGTGAGCACCGGTCTTACCGGGAAAGGTTCAGCATGTCTAACCTGGCGGCTTGCTTCATGGCGTGTGTCTGCCCAGGAGCCGGGAGCATGGCGTCTCTCTCAGGCGTCTGCTCCCAGGAGGAGAGCTGTCGCGTCTCTGAGCTCACTTCCTCTTCCTCCCAGAGTTCTGTTCTGTTTACTCCTCCCACCTATCCTCTAACCAATAAAATGGGCCAGGGCAGTTCCTTTATTAGCCAATGACCTTCCTCCATCAGTGGTGGGGTCAAAATGGTGGTTACCTACGTGTTTGTATTTTTCCAGAGCTGTTTTAGTCTGGAGTTATCTTAAAACAAGCACACATACACACGGAAACATAAATTTACGTACTTTGAGAACATAGCCACAAAGTTACACAGACATACTGTGGCCACATTATTCTAACAGAAAGACACTTTTAGAAAACCTGTGTGGGCTGACCAACTTAAAATCCTGGCAGCATAGTTGTGGCAGAAGCCAGGAGAGTGGAAGGACAGAGGTAACAGATTTGGTTTAGAGAATCTCAGAGTGAGACAAACAGCTAGAGAAGCAGGAAGCAGGTGCGGGGAAGAGGGAGCGGGGAAGGGGGGCGAGAGCATGCGGCATGTTGGAGGGAGCACACATTTAGAAACCACAGGCTAGGGGAGAAGCAGGGACCTAAAAGCGGGGAGGGGAGTGGGAAAGGGGGGCGGGAGCACGTGGCAGAAACCGTGGGCTTTTGGAGCCTTGTTTGCTTTACATTAGATGTTAGATAGCCCCTATTTAAAAGGATTTTTGTAAAAGGTTGCCGAAGAGCATTTGAGTAATTGGCTTTGAATCACAGGAACCCATCTAGAAACCCATGCCTATTGGAACTCAAGTTTATCACAGTGCATCTACCAGGACAACTCTTGAATCAAAATGGGAGTACATGAGAAGTGAGTAGTGGACGTCTCCAAACACCCAGGTCTCATCTCAGCTGAGCTCGGATTAGCCGTGTGGGTCAGGCTTGGGGGGGAGGGGGTCACGACTTCATCGAAAAGCCTGAAAAGTGAAGGAGTCCCCTAACCCTACCGGCCATGTATTTTAAAAGAGGAACTCACGGAGTCAAAGCCAATCTTAGCCTGGTGGAGAGTGGGCGAGGGCGAGAAGGGCATTTTCTAGCTTGCAGCACCAAGCCCAGGGGAAACGAGAGTGGCACTCTTAGGAGGTGTAGCTTTGTTGGACTAGATATGGTCTTATTGGAAGAAGTGTGGAGGCGGGCTTTGAGGTCTCATATATGCTCAAGCCATGCCCAGTGTGTCTCAGCTCACTTCCTGTTGCCTACAGGATGGAGATGTAGCTCCTCTTCCACTCTCAGCTCCTTCTCCAGCACTATGCTTGCTGGCATGCCGCCATGTCCCACCACTATGATAAAGGACTAAATCTCTGAAACTGTAAACCAGCCAACTAAATGCTTCCCTTCATAAGAGTTGCCGTGGTCATGGAGTCTCTTCACAGCAATGCAAACCCTAAGTAAGACATACAGTATATTTCAAAGCAATATCACAGCACCTAATCAATATGGCAAGAGTTCCATAAACATCCAAAGTGGATTTATAGATCAAATAGCTACACTACTTTATAAACTAGAAACAGTGACTTTTCTTTTTTTCTCTTTAATTTGTTTTGGTTTGTATGATTGTTTGCTGGTTTGTCTATCTGCTTCTGCCCTTCCTATGTGTTTTGGTTATGGGCACAAGCTACCACACTCAACTGGGGCCATGATTCACAAATATCAGTGGGTGTCTGGTACAGATCAGGGATCTAATTTTCATAACATTGGCCAAGGAAAAATAAGAGCTGTAAAGTCATGGAATGGGCTTTTTCATATATTTGAATTTATTCCATTTAAAGACCTGTTTGTTCTAAGAGAGTTTTCAGCCTTCTGTTTTCTCCTTTTCTTTCAGTCACTTGTTTATTTGTGGTGCTGAGAGCTACCCTGCAGCTTTGTGCAGGCCCTCTTCCACTGAGCTACACCTCAGCTCTTCCTTTATTTTTAGTTGTATTTCTCCATGAAATATAAATCTCAGGAACCACTGCTGGGGTGACTGGAGTGTGAGGTTGTCAGCTGACACTTGCCGAGCTCACTGTGGTCACACGGTGTAGGCCACAGGCAAGCTAGTCAACAGCCCCCATCTGGCTCATCTTGCTGAAGACAGCCTCAGGGAGCACACCAGCTCTGTTCCTCACCGTCAGCTAATTGGGTCCACTCCTTTCCAAATCCTAACCACCACATTCTACCTTCTTCTTAAAGTCTAGGAAAGGCCCAAACAAATTCCTTTCTTTGAGTCCTAGCGTGGGTGGTTGCTAGGTAAACCACACTGAATTCTGTGTAATAGAATCAGCCATGAACCATGGAAGCGGGAAGAAGAAAATATTCTCATCTCTCTAGCAAACACCATACACCCACATAAGAAATCTAGGTCTTTTTGTTAAGCTAAATGGCGTCAGACTCGTGAGGAAAAGCTCCTGGCAGAGAATTGTTGTAGCCAAGTAGGAAAACACCAACTTCTAATCTTAACTAAGGACGACTTGCTGAGTCAGGAGGACTCCTATTGACGCTACCCTTATTGATTGTCGTTGGACATCTTAACGCGGATGGATGCAGCTGGGGGGATGCGAGGATCCTCTGGGTAGGGTGGTGAGAGGTTAAGACTGTTAAATTCTGTTAAGAAGGTTGACAAAGAGCCTTTAATGCAAGCATACTTCCATGTCGATGTCTCTTTCACAGAAGCAAAACCAATGGAGGGCAGGTTGACTGGAGCCTTAAACTGACGGCTATCAGACCTTGCCTTGTGCGTGGCTGCTCTAATGAAGATGTTTGCTGAAAAACCCTTCTTTCGAGGTCCACTAGACCAGTAGTTCTCAGCCTGTGGCTTGCAACCCTCACAGGGGTCACATATCAGGAGTTTGCATTATGATTCATAACAGTAGCAAAATTAGTTATGAAATAACAACAAAAGAATTTTCTGGTTGGGGGTGGGGGTCACCACAACATGAGGAACTGTATTGAAGGGTCTCAGCATTAGGAAGGTTGAGAGCCACTGGTCTAGACTCTCATGATAACGGCCTGTTAGGAAACTCCTTCCAGCTTCAAAGTTGGAGAATCACACCACTAGTGAAGCCACGACTTCCGCATCAGGAGGCCTATTCCAGTCACGACAGTTGCTCCAAACAATTGCTAGCAGCTTTAGCAAGCTCCACTCTGGGTAACACGCTCCTCAGTGAACCCCTGATGACCCTGCTCACTTGACAATGGCCTTTGATGCCCAAAGCTCAGAAGTTGACTGAGGTCTAAAGTGTCATTAAGAGCTAAGGGCCCCAAAATCTAAAGCTCACCAAGGGGCAGTCAGAGGCTAGGAGCATCAGAGAATCAGACTGTGGAAGACAGGAGCTGAAGAGAGCGTGAAGATAGCCAAGTCCCGATTTATGGCTGTAAATCTTTGTTCTGAGCACTGCTTCGTCCTAGCAACAAACCTCTAGCTTTGAAAGCTTGAGGCAGGACCCAGTAGGGGTAGTGCTTATTACAGCCTCAATTGAGATGCTGTGTGATCATCTCTACGGCCCAATTTAAACCCTCTCAACACCCCAGAAGGAAACGTTGACCCAGATAGTAGTCAATTTCCACCCACCTTCTTCTCCTTCAGATGCTAGCGGTCATCACCAGCCTAACTTTCTGTCTCTCCAAGATGGCCTGTTCCGGACGCGTTGTATAAATGGTGCCACATAGTCTGTGGTCTTTTGACTGTCTTCTACTTAGCATGAAACCACTACAGTGGTTTCAAGGTTCGTCCACAGTATGAGAGTTGATGCTCCCTTTCTTTTATGGACAAAGAGTACCCCTTGAATGGACATTTAGCGTGTTTCTACGTGGATTGTGAGTAGCACTGTTGTAGACACTCATGTTCAAATGTTTGTGAGGGCCTGTGTTCTCATATCTCTCACAGACACGGAGTAGTGCAGAGTCACCCGGGGGAACTCATGCTCGGTCAGCTGCAAGCCTTTCTAAAGTTGCTATACATTTTATACTCCCACCAGCAATGTTGGAGGGATCCCCTTTCCCCTCACCAGCTCCTGTTACTTTCCTAAATTTTATTTTAGACTTACTGATAGATTTGAATGACATTTCTATTAAGTTTGAGGAGGGCATTTTTGTTGGTGGGATTTTTTTTAATGTATATGGGTGTTTTGCCTAAATGTATTTGTGCCATGCTTGTGCTTGGTGCCCACAGAGGCCAGAAGAGGTTGTAAGAGTCCCTGAAACCAGAGTGACATGCAGATGAGCCGTCATGTATGTTATGAGAACTGCACCTGGGTCCTCTAGAAGAGCAGCCATTGCATCTTAACTCTTGAGCCAGCCCTCCATCCCCTAGGGTCTTTTGTTTGTTTGTTTGTTTGTTTGTTATGTTCTTTTGAGATGGGGTCTCACTATGTAATTTAACCTTGGCTGGCCTAGAACTTGATATGTAGACCAGGCTGGCCTCAAACTTAGTCACCTGCTTCTGCCTCCTGAAGGCTGGGATTAAAGGCGTGCACCATCATGTCCAGCTCTCTGGTTTTGCTTCTAAGAAAGAGTCTCAGCCTGTTGCATAGGCTGGGTTGACTTCAAACTCACTATGTAGCCTCAATCTCAGCAATCCCCCCCCCCCGCCTTAGCCTTTCAAGCCCTGTGATTACAAACATAGGCCACTACTCCTGTCTTAATGCACTTCTGATCTGTCTTCCCTAATGACTAATGATGATCCTCATTGCCAATTCTTTGATCTTCTTTGGAGAAATGCTTATTTAAATTCTTGCCCATTTTATTTTTATTATATCTTTATGCTATTATATGATATTATACTATATCTTAGGAGATGTGTAACTTGCAAGTACTTTCTCCCACTCACTGCTATTCGGATGAAGTCCTTCAAAATTCAAACGCATTTAATCTGGATTCATTTGCCTCTTCTTCATCACGTGACTGACTGGGGTCATGATTCCCTGAGGATTCCAGAGCTTTCGCTCTTACATCTACTCCCGAAATCTAGGAGAGATTATACTTAGTTCCCAGACAGCTTCAGGATTAGAGCGAGGTCAGTTGGGTTTTGTTGGGGTTCTGTTTGGCTGTGGATTGTTTGCCTTCATTCAGCTGTCACTCAATTTAAAAATCGTGAAGGACACTGATGTAGTTGTTGTGGAATGCCTCCTTTCTGTTGGGGTTCCCTTAAAATAGTGTCACACCACAGAAATCAGACTACTTAGCATTTGCTGGGAGAAGTTCAGATACACCTCTAAAGTGAACTGTAGCACAAGTTCTAATAGGTCTTACAAATAGCAGCCCGGAGTCAGATATTGGGGAAAATGCTGAGCGATCAGAGAGACGAAGGAGCAAAACCACAATCACCTTACCTACACAACTTCCCAGCCAAAGAGAGACCGAGTTCCTGTCTCCTCCCACCTTATCACTTCATCTCTCCACCCAGCCATATCACTTCCTGTCTTTCTGTACAGACCTCCAGACCTCTATGGTTAGCTAGTGACTAGCTCCACCCTTTGATCTTTGGGCAACCTTTTTTTTATTAAATTTATTTATTTATTAAGAATTTCTGCCTCCTCCCCACCACCGCCTCCCATTTCCCTCCCCCTCCCCCGATCAAGTCCCCCTCCCTCATTTGCTGGAAGAGCAATCAGGGTTCCCTGATCTGTGGGAAGCCCAAGGACCGCCCACCTCTATCCAGGTCTAGTAAGGTGAGCATCCAAACTGCCTAGGCTCCCACAAAGCCAGTACGTGCAGTAGGATCAAAAACAAACTTTATTTGTACAAACAAGATACCACATTTTATGGATTCTATCCTGGACATCAGAGGGTCTTTTAACTGATCAAAACTCCTTCTAAGAGGCATTTTTCTTCAAAGCAAGGGAGTTTTCCCCCTTTCTACACATCTCATGCCATGCAGGCGATACTCTGCCTTCCAGACTTTGAGACTTAAGTGATGTTTAGCATCTTCTTTCCCATGGAACTCTGTTTCAAGCCCCTAGTACACTATTGCTGACATTGCCCTCGGGCCTGGGATAGCTATTCTCATCTCAGAATCAGAGCAAGTGAGATCATTTGACAGAAGACCTCATAAGGTAGGACCTTGTGACACTCCTTCACGAGTGGGAGAGTTCACGACACTCTTAACTGAGATCAGAGCCACCCTTCACACCACCGTCTGAGTGTATGCAAGCCTACCCCCGCTGAGGTACTAGAATATATACAGCCTGGAAGGTTAAGTGGAGGGGGGAATTCTATGTTTACAGCTGTGAGGAGGTAGTCATCCATGCTGGGGTGGGATTTTATGATGCCGCAGCTGTCCTGAGGCCTCTCACATTTCCTGTGAGGACGCCTCCCCCACATGTGATCCTGCAAGCGAAGCCCAATAACGTCATTGGCACGCCAAGTTGAATTTGGAGGGATTTGTTACTTTGGTCTGAGGTTGGTGCCCTGTCCGGGCTGAGTAGACACCTGACCCCGTCTTCCCAGGAAAATTCACACCATGTGTGCTCTTCCACTAAGCTCAGTATTGCTGAATGTGTTCTCTGGTAGCCCACCCCAATCACGTGACCTCGAGGGTTGCTTAGGGAAGCAATTTGACACTTTCTGCAAAACTCAAGCTTGAATACTCTTGGAGAACATCGCATTATTAAACAGTTTGGCATGTCTTAGATGATGGATTTTTTTCTCTGAACTTTTAAAATCTGTTTTCTTTGAGTCTGTGCGCAGCGCACACTCAGCAGTTCCTTTCGGGGCTGTGGAACTCTGAGATGGTATGACATCTTTCTCACAGGGGTCCGGTAGCATCCCGACGAGCAGGTGGGTTTTGCTGTTGTTGTTTTTGGCAGATCATGGTTCAGAATGACCTTCGGATCCTCCCAAGAGATGCAACCAGTGAGCAGCTGGGGTAAAAGGATGCTGGCCTTTTCATAGTTTCTGTAACAGCAGCCGGCACCTTAGCTTTTGTAATTGCACCAGGAAAAACAAATGAAAACAAAAGAAGCTGGCTTTTCCCTAACCACCAGAAATCCTCCGGTAGTCCAGTCTGAGCCCTTTTCTAGGTGTATGGACTACCTGGGACCTATATACAGTAGACTGCCTGAGAACCTGACACAGAGGGGGGCTTCTGATGGCCTAAACAGGGATGAACTTGTGTCGGCCAGGTTGGAGCATAGGCTCTGCAAAGAACTTACTTGCTATTAAGAGAACCCGCAGACTCAAGGCTCCTTTTGTTATGCTTGATATGGTTATGTGTATACGTGACATCTATGACAGCAGCAATTATCATAAACCACAAACCTAGCTG
Source organism: Microtus oregoni (assembly GCF_018167655.1). Lineage (NCBI taxonomy): Eukaryota > Metazoa > Chordata > Mammalia > Rodentia > Cricetidae > Microtus > Microtus oregoni. The sequence continues at coordinate 2,400,997 of NW_024544029.1, read as the reverse complement.
TCACACAAACTAAGGACGAAATCCAAGTCGTCTGGTGATTTGAAAGAGAATGTCCCCCACAGACTCATGTGTTTGGGAAGGATTAAGAGAGTAAGAGATGTGGCCTTGTTGGGAGAGCTGTGTCACCGATGTGAGCTATAAGGTTTCAAAAGATGCGCACAATTCCCAGTGTGCTCCCTGCCTCCTGCTTTTAGATCAAGATGCAAACTCTCAGCTGCTTTTGCTCCCGTATCATGAACTCTAACCCTCTGGAACAGTTGCCCCAAATCAGATGCTTGCTTTTGTAAGCTGCCTTGGCCATGGTGTTTTGTCACAGCGATAGAACAGTAACTAAGACACTTAGTAAAGGTGACAGAGCGGAAAGATAAATATGGCATCCCTGATAACGTCACTGTGCTGTGTAGGGATATTTGATTGGTATTTTAATAAATAAAGCTTGCCTGAAGATCAGAGTGCAGAATTAAGACACTAGAGGCCAGGGAGTGGTGGCACACACTTTTAACAGGATTCAGGAGACAGAGGCAGATGGATCTCTGTAAGTTCAAGGCTACCCTGGGCTACACAAGATTGATCCAGAAACAGATCCAGATGGTGGTGGCCCGCACCTTTAATGCCAGTGTTTGGGAGTCACACACCTTTAACCCCAGTACTAGGGAGGTAGAAACAGGAGTGATATGGCTGGGCAGAGAGAGGTACACAAAAGGGAAGAGACAGGAACTCGGTAAAGTGTGGAGTCTGAGAATTCATGGAGACAGAATCTTGCCCTTTCTGTCTGAAGATTTGGTAGAGGTCAAAGGTCTCTCTAGTGGCTAGCTGCTTTTTTTCCTGATCTTCAGAGTGAACCCCAATATCTGTCTCTGGGTTTTTATTATTCGTGCTACAGAGCTGCTAAGATAATGAATCCTGCAACCACGCTGCCCCTATCAGTCAGTCAAGGTAGCACATGGGGCTTGAAGGTTAAATACACAAACTATTGCTTTGTATATGTAAATACATATATATCGTTATTAATTTCTTTTGTGTAAAATTATAGTTCTATATTTGGTTATGCATTGGAGGTCATCTGTGTTCCCATCTATCTCTTCCATTTCCAAGAAGCAAAGCCGGGTCAAGGAAAACACCTTGCTCAAGGTCAAAGCAAGTGGTTCTGGAATCCCCATCTTCGGATTCTTCTCTGACTTCACAATGTTGTCTACTCTACTGAAAAACAAAGAATAGTTCAAAAAATCATCTGGACCTTCTGATTGAGGGTGAGTGACATGGGTATGATCTTTGGGTGAGGAACGAGGGGTTTCCACACAGCGAGCAATTCATTCAATATTGTTACTGTGTAAAGAAGACCGGGGAAAACACTCATGTTAGAAGTAGCTCCTTACATCCACAGAAACTGCTTTAGATCTGGTATAAGAAACTTTTCATCTTATTTAAATAAGCACCTGTTAATACCTTCCCCGTAAGCATCCGCAGGTATCGGAGAGTCAATGGTGGTATTTGATCATTACTCACTTTTTGGTGATTTTATGGCAATTGGTATTTTTTAAGTATATGTATAAAATACATATATTGAAAACAATTCTTTTTTGTACAATATGTTCTGATCATGGTTTTCTCTTCCCCAACTCTTCCCAGATCCTCCCCACCTCCCCACTACCCAACTTCATGTTCCCTCTTTCTTTTTCTCTCCTTAGAAAACAAACAGGCAAAAAAGAAAAAAAAACAGAATGATAAATTTTTTTAAAAAGCACAAGAAATATGTACAATATATAAAACTTAGAAAAACACAAAATCAGAAACTATATAATATACAAGCAAATACCAGTAAGACAAAAATACCAAACAAAGCTTTATGAAACAAATTCTACAAAAATCCATTGAGTTCATTTTGTTAAAGATTATTTTCATTTTGTTATTATTATTATTATTATTATTTTGGTTTCAAGAGAGGGTCTCTCTGTGTAGTCCTGACTGTCCTGGAACTCACTTTGTACATCAGGCTGGCCTTGGACTCACAGAGATCTGCCTGCCTCTGCTTCCCAAGTGTTGAGATTTAATAGCGTATGCCACCACCACCCGGCAAAGATTATTTTTAAAATAACTTTGTTTTGTTTATTTATTTGTTTTAGTTTTGAGACAGTATCACCCAGTAGTCTTCCAGGCTAGCCTCAAACTTTGGACAATTCCCTTTCCTCAGCCTCCTGAACACTGGGATGCTGGCATGAACCACCATTCCCCACAGAAAACGAAGTTTTATTGGAAGAGAAATTTCTGTCTTTTAAGGAGTGACTTCTGAGACTAAAACTGTGTAAGCATTTGCTTTTCTCTGCTTATGACTTTCACACTGGAAAGACTAACTGGAGACCAGTAGCAGCAGCAGCACTATTTAAGAAAACCACGGAGCTGATGGGTACTTATCCTGCGCCTTAACTCTTCTTCGTTGTGGAATCAAAACTGTCTCTATTTTAAACACCTTAGTAATTGCTAATTGTTTGTCACGAGTCTTGCTGGTTTTCTGCAAGTTGTTACATCTTCGGAGGCATCTCTGGGTCTTTGTTCAGATCCAAGAGCAGCGCCCGTGTTTTCATATCCCTTCCACACCACACTGCTTTGGCCTGAGCACATTGCTAACCGGTCCCTGGAGCCTAAAGTAATCGCACATCTAAAGAGCAGCAGCTGAAAAGAGAGCAACAAACGGAAATTCGTATTATTTTGTTTCGGTGTTCAGCAGCTTGACTTGTGGGTAAAGAGCAAGTCCAGACAGCTTTCCTCCGGGAGAAGAGCGCCACCGTCTGGAATCCCAGGGTTTGCTCAGGGAACAAATTTAGGAGGTTGATTGTGAAATGATAGACAGAAAACCTGAGGTTTTGCTTTTATTTTAATTAGCATTTATTAACCTATTTTAAGTTTTGGGAAATTATTTTTTATTATTTAATCTTTTTTAATTCTGAGAAGTTTGTGAATTTTTTTTTTTTTTTGGTCGGGCTAAAATAACAGTTGACCTCTCCCCACAACAGACCTGGGAACGTTGTATCTTTTAGAAACCGATTGTCATGCTACCAAATAGTCACATGATTTCTTTTATAGCTCATGGTATTACAGCATATTATGAAATTAATATTTCAGTAGGGATTAATTTTATATTTATTTCCTGGCTGTGTTTTTTTTTTCCAAAACTGTCTGACTTTAAACTGGATGTGTAGTAAGTTTGAAGTTTTGGGTTTTTTTTTTTTAGTGCAGTGATTAAGATACACAATAGAAAAAAATAAAATCAGTCCCTTGAAACTGAAAATTTTGCCAAAAAAATTTAAGCACTGCAAAAATTTCAATACATAAAATCATTATTATCGTTACTAAACATAAGTTCTTTGGACCACCAAAACATGGTACATATAAATACATATAATACATGGTACATATAAATACATATAAATGTGGATCTAATATGGCTCCATACAATAGCAAAACTGCCCATCAGTATGCAAAGTTATGCAAATCCCAAGCCCTTCTGAGATTGAAAGCATTATACAATATTTGCCAAAATCATTGTTAGTTCCATGAATGAACAAAACAACTTATCCAAAAATTAAAAAAAAAAAATGGCTTGACACCGGGCGGCGGAAGGCAGCCGGAGGACGCCCAGCGCAGCCGGCGGGGACCAACTGGGACAGGCTGGAACCGGCAGGGACCGGAGCGGCAGCAGAGGACACAGGTTGCTGGTGGCGGGAACCATCCCAGCAGCAGAAGCAGGCTGCAGGGAATGCGCGAAACACCGAGAACAGATCGCCCCACTACAATTAAACCAAAGAGGTAGGCATTCGGTTCGGGAGGTCCCTGGCAGAGGAGGAGCCCGGTCCTAAACTTGAAGACCCTTCTGAGGGGAGAGAGGGATCTTGCCCCCCCCCCCCAGGAAACAGAGCAAGGGCATTTTGTAAGAGGAGCCCCTGGCCAGCAGGGAAACCTGAACCAGTTTTAACAGACCCCTTAGATAGCATCGATAGGAGGAGATGGGCAGGCGTCAAGGAAAGAATTCACTCAATAATCTGAAAAACAACATGAAAACACCAGAACCCAATGATCTTACAACAGAAGGTCTCCAACACCCTAACACAGAAGAAGTGGAAAAAATTGACTTTTTGAAAGCAGTAGAGTCCCTTAAACAACATGTGAAAAATGCCCTTATAGAAATGGATGAGAAGTATAACCAAAAATTTGAAGAAATGAGTAAATACGTACATAATACCCTGGGAAACCAAGAAAGAACGATCAAACAGGTAATGGAAACAGTTCAAGAATTGAAAACTGAAATGGAAGCAAGGAAGAAAACACAAACTGAGGACCAGCTGGATATGGAAAATCTAGGTCAACGAGCACAGCCTACAGAAACAAGCATAATCAATAGAATACAAGAAATAGAAGAAAGAATCTCAGATTCTGAGGACACCATAGAGAAAATAAACGCTCTGATCAAAGAAAACTGCAAAGCCAACAAATTCTCATCACAAAACATTCAGGAATTATGGGACACAATAAAAAGACCAAATATAAGAATAATAGGAATAGAAGAAGAAGAGTCACAGCTCAAAGGCCCAGAAAATATTCTGAACAAAATTATGGGAGAAAACTTTCCCAACTTAAAGAAAGATATTCCTTTGAATATTCAAGAAGCATACAGAACATCAAACAGACTGGATCAAAGGAAAACATCCCCTCGCCATATAATAATCAAAACACAAAATATACAGGTTAAAGAAAGAATACTAAGAGCTGCAAAGGAAAAAGGCCAAGTAACTTATAAAGGTAAACCGATCAGACTTACACCTGATTTCTCTATGGAAACAATGAAAGCCAGAAGGTCCTGGATAGAAGTACTGCAGAAGCTAAGAGACCATGGATGCAAGCCCAGACTACTATACCCAGCCAAGCTTTCGTTCACTATAAATGGAGAAACCAAGACATTCCAGGATAAGAACAAATTTAAGCAATACGTAGCCACGAATCCAGCCCTACAGAAAGTAATAGAAGGAAAACCGCAACCCAAGGAATCCAACATTGCCAACACTGCCTACAATAACTCAGGCATCTAGCGACCCTTCACTAGCACAACTAAAAGAAGGGAGACACACAAATTCTACTTCCAAAAACAACAAGAATATCCGGCATGAACAACCACTGGTCATTAATATCACTTAATATTAATGGTCTCAACTCACCTATAAAAAGGCACAGGCTAAGAGATTGGATACGAAAACAGGATCCAACATTCTGCTGTTTGCAAGAAACACATCTCAACCACAAAGACAGGCATCTACTCAGAGTAAAGGGTTGGGAAAAGGTCTTTCAAGCAAATGGTCCTAAGAAAAAAGCAGGTGTGGCCATATTAGTTTCTAACAAAACTGACTTCAAACTAAAATCAATCAGAAGAGATCGAGATGGACACTTTATACTCATAACAGGAACAATTTGTCAGGATGATGTCTCAATCCTGAATATTTATGCCCCTAATATAAAAAGCATCCATGTATGTAAAAGAAATATTACTAAAACTCAAGGCAGATATCAAACCACACACACTAGTAGTAGAAGACTTCAATACACCTCTCTCAGCAATGGACAGGTCAATCAGACAGAAACCTAATAGAGAAGTAAGAGAACTACTGGAGGTAATGAAGCAAATGGACTTAACAGACATCTATAGAACATTCCACCCAAATAGGAAAGAATATACCTTCTTCTCTGCAGCCCATGGAACCTTCTCGAAAATTGACCACATACTCGGAAACAAAGGAAACCTCCACAAAAAAATATCAGTGTCCACCTGCGTCTTATCAGATCACCACGGATTAAAGTTAGAATTCAACAACAATCCTACCTCCAGAAAGCCGACAAACTCATGGAAACGGAACAGTCAACTACTGAACCACACCTGGGTTAAGGAAGAAATCAAGAAGGAAATTAAAGTCTTCCTGGAATTCAATGAAAATAGAGAAACAACATACTCAAACCTATGGGACACTATGAAAGCAGTGCTAAGAGGAAAGTTCATAGCACTAAGTGCCCACTTAAAGAAAACAGAGAAAGCATACATCGGAGACTTAACAGCACACCTGAAAGCTTTAGAAAAAAAAGAAGCAGACACGCCCAGGAGGAGCAGAAGACTGGAAATAATCAAACTGAGGGCGGAAATCAACAAAATAGAAATGCAGAAAACAGTCCAAAGAATCAATGAAACAAAAAGTTGGTTCTTGGAGAAAATCAACAAGATCGACAAACCCCTATCCAAACTAATTAAACGACAGAGAGAGAACACGCAAATAAATAAGATCAGAAATGAAAAGGGGGACATACCCACAGACACAGAGGAAATTCAGAGACTCATTAGATCTTACTACAAAAGCCTGTTTGCCGCAAAACTAGAAAATGCAAAATAAATGGACATGTTTTTAGATAAGTGCCACATACCAAAGCTAAACCAAAACCAGGTGAACGATCTAAATAGACCTGTTAGTCGCGAAGAACTAGAAACCGTTATCAAAAATCTACCTTCCAAAAAAAGCCCAGGACCAGATGGTTTCAATGCAGAATTCTACCAGAACTTCCAAGAAGAGCTAATACCTATACTCCTTAATGTATTTAACAATATAGAAACAGAAGAGTCATTGCCAAATTCCTTTTATGAAGCTACAGTTACCCTGATACCAAAACCACACAAAGACCCAACCAAGAAAGAAAATTACAGGCCTATCTCACTCATGAATATCGACGCAAAAATTCTCAATAAAATACTGGCAAACCGAATCCAAGAACACATTAGAAAAATTATCCATTATGATCAAGTAGGCTTCATCCCAGAGATGCAGGGCTGGTTCAACATACGCAAATCTATCAATGTAATCCAGCATATAAATCAACTGAAAGAAAAAAACCATATGATCATTTCATTAGATGCTGAAAAAGCATTTGACAAAATGCAACACCCCTTTATGATAAAAGTCTTGGAGAGATTAGGGATACAAGGGTCATACCTAAATATAATAAAAGCTATATACAGCAAGCCGTCAGCTAACATTAAATTAAATGGAGAAAAACTCAAAGCCATCCCACTAAAATCAGGAACACGACAAGGATGTCCACTCTCTCCATACCTCTTCAATATAGTGCTTGAAGTTCTAGCAATAGCAATAAGACAACATAAAGGGATCAAGGGGATTCGTTTCGGAAAAGAAGAAGTTAAGCTCTCGTTATTTGCAGATGATATGATAGTATACGTAAGCGACCCCAAAAACTCTACCAAAGAACTCCTACAGCTGATAAACACCTTTAGTAATGTGGCAGGATACAAGATCAACTCCAAAAAATCAGTGGCCTTCCTATACACTAAGGATAGGAAACAGAGAGGGAAATTAGAGAAGCATCACCTTTCACGATAGCCACAAATAGCATAAAATATCTTGGGGTAACTCTGACCAAGGATGTGAAAGATCTATTTGACAAGAACTTTAAGTCTTTGAAGAAAGAAATTGAAGAGGACACCAGAAAATGGAAAGATCTTCCTTGCTCCTGGATTGGGAGGATCAACATAGTAAAAATGGCAATTCTACCAAAAGCAATCTATAGATTCAATGCAATCCCCATCAAGATCCCATCAAAATTCTTCACAGATCTGGAGAAGACAATAATCAACTTTATATGGAAAAACAAAAAACCCAGGATAGCCAAAACAATCTTATACAACAAAGGAGCGTCTGGAGGCATTACCATCCCTGACTTCAAACTCTACTACAGAGCTACAGTATTGAAAACAGCTTGGTATTGGCATAAAAACAGAGAAGTCGACCAATGGAATCGAATAGAAGACCCTGACATTAACCCACAAACCTATGAACACCTGATTTTTGATAAAGGAGCTAAAAGTATACAATGGACAAAAGAGAGCATCTTCAACAAATTGTGCTGGCAAAACTGGATGTCAACCTGTAGAAGAATGAAAATAGATCCATATCTATCACCATGCACAAAACTCAAGTCCAAATGGATTAAAGACCTCAATATCAGTCTGAACACACTAAACCTGATAGAAGAGAAAGTGGGAAGTACTCTACAACACATGGGCACAGGAGACCACTTCTTACATACAACCCCAGCAGCACAGACATTAAGGACCTCATTGAATAAATGGGACCTCCTGAGACTGAGAAGCTTCTGTAAAGCAAAGGACACTGTCGCTAAGACACAAAGGCAACCCACTAACTGGGAGAAGATCTTCACCAACCCCGCAACTGACAAAGGTCTGATCTCCAAAATATATAAAGAACTCAAGAAACTAGACTGTAAAAGGCTAACCAACCCAATTATAAAATGAGGCATTGAGCTGAACAGAGAATTCTCAACAGAAGAAGTTCAGATGGCCAAAAGACACTTAAGGTCATGCTCAACTTCCTTAGCAATCAGGGAAATGCAAATCAAGACAACTTTAAGATAAACCTTAAAGGTGTAAACCTGTCAGAATGGCTAAAATAAAAAACTCCAATGATAGCCTTTGCTGGAGAGGTTGTGGAGAAAGGGGTACACTCATCCATTGCTGGTGGGAATGCAAACTTGTGCAACCACTTTGGAAAGCAGTGTGGTGGTTTCTCAGGAAATTCAGGATCAACTTACCCCTGGACCCCGCAATACCACTCTTGGGAATATACCCAAGAGAGGCCCTATCATACAACAAAAGTATATGCTCTACTATGTTCATAGCAGCATTGTTTGTCATAGCCAGAACCTGGAAACAACCTAGATGCCCTTCAATGGAAGAATGGATGAAGAAAGTATGGAATATATACATATTAGAGTATTACTCAGCAGTAAGAAACAAGGACTTCTTGAATTTTGCATACAAATAATGGATGGAAATAGAAAACACTATCCTGAGTGAGGTAAGCCAGACACAAAAAGAGGAACATGGGATGTACTCACTCATATTTGGTTTCTAGCCATAAACCAAGGACATTGAGCCTATAATTAGTGATCCTAGAGAAGCTAAATAAGGAGAACCCAAAGAAAAACATATAGGCATCCTCCTGAATATTAACCTTCAGCAAGTGATGAAAGGAGACAGAGACAGAGACCCACATTGGAGCACAGGACTGAATTCTCAAGGTCCAAATCAGGAGCAGAAGGAGAGAGAGCACGAGCAAGGAACTCAGGACCATGAGGGATGCACCCACACACTGAGACAATGGGGATGTTCTACTGGGAACTCACCAAGACCAGCTGGCCTGGGTCTGGAAAAGCCTGGGATAAAACCGGACTCTCTAAACATAACGGACAATGAGGACTACTGAGAACTCAAGAACAATGGCACTGGGTTTCTGATCCTACTGCACGTACTGGCTTTGTGGGAGCCTAGGCAGTTTGGATGCTCAACTTACTAGACCTGGATGGAGGTGGGGGTTCCTTGGACTTCCCACAGGACAGGGAACCCTGATTGCTTTTCGGGCTGGGGGGGGGGACTTAATTAAGGGAGGGGGAGGGAAATGGGAGGCGGTGGCTGGGAAGAGACAGAAATCTTTAATAAATAAATAAATTAAAAAAAAATGGCTTCAACACTGAACAATCGCCTTTCTTGTATTAGGATGTTTTCATCAATGGCCTTCTTGCCTGCTAATGTTCCATTCAGTTGCCAAGATCAGTCTCATCCTACTCCGAGCCATGTGCTACCTCTGAAGTGGCGCCAAGAACAACTGCTTCCTGGCAAACAAAGGGCCAGGCCTCTCCACTGCGTCACAGGAGCAGGGCAGACAGCGTCCTGCCCCACCGCGTCCTGCCCACCGCAACCTGCCCCACCGCGTCCTGCCCCGCGAGTCCTCCTGCTGCGCTGTGTTTCAGTCTCGAACATGTGAGCCATGCACTCCGGAACACGTTCCCTCAGTATCTCTCTAACTGCCCTGGACCTAGTGGTCAACCCCGAGCTCCCCGCTCATTGTGCTTCCTACCTCTTCATGCATCTCATTAGAACATAATTAAGTAGGCACGATTGTTTTTCCATTTAACAGACCGAAGAACAAAAAGGCTAAATAGATTTTCCCTGAACCACAGAGTTATTCACTTAATGTTGCCGTGCTTTTCCTCTGATGTGAATGACAGTTCACTGTGGCCTTTGATGTTGGGTACCACTTTGCATCTTATTATTGTTGAAATGCAAGCTTCTCCTAAATAATGACCAAATCAGTTTTGTAAGCCTCCCCCGCCATACCTACTGGTTTTGGTTTTACGTACGAATGCTTAAATTGCTCTCCCTTCAAAAGTCACCGAGTTTATCAAAACTTCTTGTTGAAAATCAGCTATGTAGTTTACAAACTATTATCTAATTTTAAAACTCTATGGCCCAATTTCAGCATTATCAAAATGTGTATCATGTACATGTTTTGAACTAGCAACTCCACTCCTGTCATTCCTTGGGAATCTTTTCTCCCTTCTGGTTACTACTCTAGTGGTGCTTAACCTGGTAGACCTGATGCTGCTCATTTAATCATCGTTTGCCAAAAAAAAAAAAAATGCCAAGAACAAATTAATGTTCATAGGGGACTCCTAAAAGAAATTACACCTTACAAGGCGATGAACGGGTTACACTGTTACCAAAAGGACAAACTGGACCCGTATGCATTCATACTAGCTAAGCTTGTTATGGAATAAGAAGGGCAAAGTGCTCGAGAGATGCTAAAATGTTTCTATTTATGTGAAATCTAAACTATACATGAATCTCTGCACATAGTCAAACACTTTTGAGTAGGGACTGGAGGGACACAGACCTGTTTCAGTGTTTACTCTTGGGCTGTGTAATTGTTCATAGTCTTGTTATCTTATTTGTCAAGTGAAATGGAACCTAACGAGAAAGGAAGGAAGAACAAATCCTTCTACAAGCTAAACACCGACCTGAAACAAATATATGTAAGCTCTCTTTTGCTCTCATCCCGGAAACTGACTTTGGGTGTAGAAGGTGAGTAAAAAATCATGCCAGTTTCCTTCCAGGCAGGAATTTACAAAGAGAAAAGCATATTCTCTGAGGGCTGGCGAGAAGGTATAAGCTCAGCTCTGGACAGTGAAGTGTTTGCCTAGAGGCTGCAGAGGGCATGGAAGGAACTGGATTCTCAGAGCTAAGTGCTGCATTCCCGAATGGCGTCTCCAACCAGGACCTGCCACCAGAGCCCAGTGCTCTCAGTTTCCTTCTGGACAAGCTAGGGGTAATAACTGCTTCACAGAGTGGTGAATACTGAGATCTCAGTGAATTCACCCCCGTCCAGTATATGAATCCCTTCCTAATATCGCTGCCATGTTTCAATTGAATGGGGAAAAGGTAAGTTATTTTACAAAAGAATGATAACCCGTTGGGGGTGGCACACCCTTTAATCTCAGCACTCGGGGAGGCAGAGGCAGACAGATCTCCGTGAGTTTGAGGCCAGCCTGGTCTACAGAGCAAGTTCTAAGGCAGTCCAAGGCAGTCAGATGCCCTTTCTCAAAACAAACAAACAAACAAACAAACGAAATAAAATCAAAACAAACAAAAGAATGATAATCTATCAGAACTTGGTATAAATATGTTAGTGTTCTATTCTATTTCTTCCACCAAAGGAAGTGGCAGGTGGATCAAAGGTCTAACTAGTAACAACAGCAACAACAACAAAGGAGATAGAGCACAGGACACTACACGATATAGGGGGAAGCATAAATAAATTCATCTATAATTTTAGATGTAAAATGTCCCTTGCTAAACAGGACCTCAAACACTAATATCTTCAAGATGACCCATCAGATACATTAACAACCCCTTAGCTCACATCCTTCTCCCTACCACCAAAATTCAGAACAACTGATGAGGAAAGAACTGCAAAAGGCTATGAATGGGAGCCCACAGTCCTCAGAGGAGTGTGGACAGGGACAGCCTGAGGGCCTTGGCATTACTGGCTAGCGCTAAGGGGCGGTGCAGCTGGGGAATATTTCTTGGAGGATTTGGCCGTGTTTTTCAAACCTTTAATGTGTGTGTGTGTGTGTGTGTGTGTGTGTGTGTGCCTTTTGATCAAGCAATTTCATCAAGATTATTTTTTTCCCTAGGGGGAAAAAAAATGTCTGTTAAGTGCAGAACCCAAGAGAGCGGTCCCTGGGTGTATCTTCAGGGAAGAGGGAGTGGAAGTGATTTAAACACTTACTAGTGGGACGTTGAGCAATTTATGAGACTCTCAAAGAAGACAAGCCGTGAAAAGTCCCAGTGAAGCTCTGTTTAATCTTATGGGAAATGGCAAGGTTTATTTTAAATGGGAAAAATCAGGTGGCAAAATAGCATGATTGATACGACTTTGTACCATTAAAATTTTTGGTGAGTGTGGGCACAGAAAAAGGACATATATACATACATACATATATATATATATATGTATATATATATGAAAAAGGACATAAAAAGGGAGGATATGATTACTCCTAGGTGTGTGTGGTGGAGGACAAGGTTTAACGCGGCTGTGAGGAAGAGCTCAGCCAGAGCAGAGACATCTGGGAGAATCCAGAGTGGGCTTGACCAGCAGACTGAGCTGGGTCCTGTGAGCAGAGGGGAGAGGGAGAAGGGGAGAGGCAAGAAGCAAGAGCCAGGAGACCAGGAGGCCAAGAGGTCAAGAAGATAAAAGGATAAAAAGTAACTGCATAGCGAACATGGCTTGATATGGAGAAGAGCCTCCGGGGGAGGGCAGTCCAGCCCCTGGGCTACAGAGTTCAGTGTGGAGGCTGGGCATGCCTGCTATGCCATGTAACAGGTAGAAACTGAGGAATGCTGGGAAAACCTAGCAGCCAGGTCCTCTGATATGTTAAATATGTGTCCTGGGTTTGAGACCTAACAATTAGTAAATGTTTTCTTTACCCGTTTCTCAGCGATTTTCATTTTGTTTTTAATGAATCTCCACATATTCCATATTTTATAATGGTAGTGTAAGCCTCTTATAGCTTTAAAAGGTTTCCATTGAAGAAACGAAGAAAGCAGGCCTTGGGAAACCATGTCATGTATCCTCCTCATCTCGGACATGTTTGGTGGACAGGAGAGGGAACGCAGAACGGGCGAGAAAAGCTATTTTTATTACAAATGTAAACTCTTGATATGCATATTTAACCTCTCAAGACTAATTTAAATATAACCGTCCTGGCAATTTTTCTTTTCCGCTGAGATGCAGCAGAAAAGTGTTTATACTTTCCTTAATCATCAGGTTATTTTAAAGGTTGCTGACGGGGACAGTGATATATTTGACTGCTCCAAAAATAGGCGCATGAACGACACCATACACGGTAAGGGTCCCTCCTTCAAAGGCATCCGCTCTGCCACTCGGCGCTCATTTTTCCTGCACCTACTCTGCGCCAGGCGGAGAGACAGATGACTAAAGACGTGAAACAAGATCTCTACCCTTAAAAGGGCGGGTGGACAAGTAAACACAGCGCTCCGTTAATGCTGGTCCGCTGAAGGAATGGGTGGAAGCGATGGGTCTGAGGAAAGCCTGTCCGTGGAGCCAGGCAGAGGACTCGAGGCTCTGCTGGTAGGGGATCCTCTGAGAGGCAGGTCTTCGAGAGATGGGAACATTTGTGTCCAATGGGGATAGGAGGAAAAGGACAAAATGTGTTCTGCTGCAAGGTGTCATAGAAACCAGACGACAAACACACGTTGGCTGTAGTACTCAAAAAACCATTTTAATTTTTAGACTAAAATAGCTGAAAATTGCAATTTTACATTTCACAATATAAACGAAAACTGAAAAAAAAAAAATCCCGCTTCTGCCTCCAAAACTGTTCTCTTTAGGAAGGGCTCGGAGAAGCGTTCCTTGTTATGCCGCTAAAAGCCTCTCAGACACAGTACTGTGTTCTTCGGAGAAATAGAAAAAAAATATTAATACAAAACTGATTAAAAAAAGAAAAAAGAAAAAAAGAAAGCCCACCCCTCTTATCTGTCTGACTGAGTCGTGCCAAGCAGAATGGCACCAGCATGGGACCAGTGGGAGATCTCATCATTGAAGGTCTTCACAGCCTGGTAGCCACCCAAGAGTGGCCTCATTTCAGGAGCAAATACCACAGGCATGGTCCCAGGAAGTGGAGGGCCCATCGCTGGCATCATGGAGGGCCTCCCGTGTTGGGTTTGGGCATCATAGCAGGGCACACATATCTCCGTGGACAGCATCAGTTTTCCTCGCAAAGGCTGCTGATTCCCCCACGGGACAAGCGTGAGGACCCAGGTCCTAAATGGCCCGCTTCTCTAGACAGTGAAACCCTGGGACTCCCCTGGGGCTAAATGTTACCATTTAAATAGTTTTGCTCACTTCGTGGCTGAAAATTTGTACAATGTAGTTAGTTTTCCTGGGTAACTTGAAAAATTGAATAGCTTATTTTGTTTTTATGGACATTTAGGAATCTTTTCCAAATCTTCTCCTGATAAACTTGGCTCATGTTCCTGTTAGATTTTTTTTAATTTGTCTTGCCTCTTTGTAGAATTTCCCCTTCTCCTATATATAATACAAATTTTTTAGTCTAATTTAATTTTTTTAAATTTTATTTTCAAGTTGTCCGCCATGCCTGCTTTTTTTCTTTATGACATTTGAGCTCCTTTTGAATTTAAAACAAAATGTTTTTAGATTGGTCTGTCATAAAAAAAAAATTAGATTTAATCTCAGAAAAGAATCTAAACTTGATGTAGTCTGAAGGCCTACAACAATATACCACCATGTATTAAGTATTCTGCTCTTTCCCATTGAGTTGGGATGCCCTCACCTTCACTAGGAACCCGCATCTGAACTCTGCTCTCTTCCGGTTCAGTTCCGTCCGTCCTCACTGAGGCTAAAGAATTGAAATCCAGACACAGTGGGTTTGAGTATAGGAACTTTTAAAACGGAAAGTCTGGACTTTAGATCTCACATCTTCAACTTCCTGATCTTAGCCAAGTTAGTTCAGTGTGCAGGAAAACAAGCCATGGAGCAGTCAGAGGGCAAAATGCCTTATTCTTGTAGAGTGTGTAGAACAGTGCCCGGCTCACAGTGGTGGCCAAGTTAACAGTGGTTTTTAGAACAGCCTTTGCCCTCCTTGTGTATTGGGGGTTTGATTTTGCTTCTTCTTGATTTTTTCATTACTGACCCTCATAAAATTTTGGGGCTTCCTATTTTTGTGCGCACAGGTATGTGTCTGGAAGAACATGGGTGGTAACGAGCATGTCCTCCGTAGAAGGCATTGTGTTTCACTCTCACAGACCTAAACTTTCTAAAGTGTACATTAAAAGATTAATTTAATCTTTAAAAAAATAATCATCAATATTTTAGTGAGGCTCAGGGCTGCATTACTTTAATCCCAGCACTTAGGAGTCAGAGGCAGGAGGATCTCGTGAGTTCAAGGCCAGCCTGGTCTACAGAGTGAGTTCCAAGGACAGCAAGAACAAATAGTAAAACTCTGTCACAAACAAAAACCTTAAGTATTTTGATTTGGCTTGTTTTTTTTGGGGGGGGGTGTTTTGTATCACCTAGACTGGTCTAAGGCACCCTTGAAAGGTAGGTAGCTAGTGTGACCAAGATATGGGAAGCATGCCCATCCCACGTCACCCAGGGGCTCTCAGGTTGGGGAAAGTCAGAACCGAGGCCATCAAAACACGGCTCAATTTTAATCTCCAAAGACAAGGACTGAGCTGGTCTCGTTCAGCACCCTGCTCAGACCAATGTGCCACAAGTGTTTGCTGAGTGCATATATGAGCAGCACATCCAGAAAGGCGACTGTTTGACGAAGAAATGAAATCAAGTTGCAGTGGTGAGTGGCCATAAACAAACCAACGGTAGCTCAGCTAATGAGAGAGCATCATGAAGCCGTCTCCCTAGACACTAGCTACCGGTAAACGTGGTGGAGGCCAGCTAAGTCAACAAATGCATACCAAATAGGACAGTTTCGCTGGAGAATCAAAACTGAGGGCAGTAGACACAGACAAAGACACAAATCTGGCGAGACAAACGTGAGTGGAACGGCTGTCGACGCCCTATGGCTGCCACTGCTACACTGTAGATGACAGGAACGGGGCAATGGGAGGCTGCTGCCGAGTCTAGGGGAGTCAGGAGGCCTGGCCTCCTGTTCCTGTTCTTACTGCTTCCCCCTCGACATATCACTGAGTTCCCAGACGGCTCTGGTCGTCTGTGATCCGAGGTTCTGGTGAACATGAGAATCTGGTCTACTGTCTGTAATCTCTGCCTTGACTGTCACTCACCAGTCTCAGCGGACAGGTTAATCAGCAAGTACTTGTAGGCCAGTGTGTCCAGCAACGGGAGGTTAATGAAACACAGCCTCCATTTTCAGGGACCTTACGGTTAGTAGGAGATGGGGAACCAAATGAGCCTACATATGAAAACCCAAGGAGGAGTGTGGCGAGCACCATGGCCATGAAATGTTCCTGAGCATCGGGAGCTTATGAAGTAAGGCTCCCACACCAGCACCAAGCAGGAAAAGGACTCGGGACTCGATTTACCATCCTGTCTGTGCCGTGCCCACTCCAGGTGCAGATGGCACCGGCCCACAGAGCTGAATGTACCCACAATGCTACAGTTTCCAGTCTGAACACACTGAAGTCCAGAATGCAGTCACGAGTTAGGCCTTGGGTGCTCAGAACTCAGGCACGATTCCCTCCTGGTGGTGAGGTGCCCAGACTAGACAATCCACGCCCGTTTTAGCCGCAGGATAACTGAACTATGTATGGGTAAGACAACTGTGACATCAGTTAGTGCTAAACATTTAATAGTAAAAAAATGCAGTTCTGAATCACAAGTGGGCAGCTTCAGAGAACAGAGACATCTCCAAAATGGTTCTAACAAGATTAATCCAGTTACTTGGTGCACTGTACCAAATCACCCGCAAGTTATGGCGTAGCTCAAAACAGCCAATTTTGTTAGAGTTCACAGTTTTGTAGGTTTAAAAAAAAAATCTCTCTCTGTAGCAGTTCATACTTGGAGATTTTATATTAAAAACTAACTTTTAAAATGAAATACACTTACTATAATGGTTGAGATGGAATGGAAAACCATGGGGGTTTTTTTTGTGCTTTGTTATTTGTTTGTTGGTTTGTTTCTTTTGTTTTTTTTCAAGACAAGGTTTCTCTGTGTAACAGCCCTGGCTGTCCTGGAACTCGCTTTGTAGACAAGGCTGGCCTTGAACTCAGAGAGATCTGTCTGCCTCTGACCCCTAAGCGATGGGATTAAAGATTCGCACCACCACCACCAGGCAGAAAACAATGTTTTGTGGACTTTGGGGGTCATCTGTTTCTCATGATGTTGATGAGGTGGCCAGCTGGTGGAGAGTGAGGTTGAAGGATCCAAGATTTCTCATTCTTGTGTCTGGTGACTTAGCAGAGAAGTCTAGAAGCTGGGTCTATCCACTACAGAAAACACGTACATGTTGCCTCTTCCACATGATGATCACAAAATAGTAGGATTTCTTACATGGCTGCTCAAACCTCCGAGAGACAAGAGTCTCCAGGAATCATATTTGCAATATATATTAGCTAATATATATTATAGTATCTATAATATATTACATAATTATGATATAATATATTATAGTGTATTATATTATAATATATATTAGCTAATATATATTGCAAATAGGACTCTGTCACCAAAGCCACACTGCTCTGCTCTCCCCCAAGCCAGAAGAAATGCAAATGCCTCCTAAAAAGATGAGTCTAAGAATTTAAATCCTGAGGTAAAATTGCCAGAGGAGCGGAACCCATTAAATAAGAGAGGCGCGTATACCATATATCGAAGGGCAAGGGCTGGCTCGTTCTGTGCTGGATCGTAGGGAGAGACGAAGAAGCAGTCGGCAGGAACGACTCCCGTTGTGCCTGTTTATTCATGTGTGTTGTCGCTGGTGAAATGAGTGGAGAAGGTATTTGTCTTCAGTTCCTTTTCTCTCTAAACAATAGACCCATGTTGAAATGTATGGCAGCCACTCCTGTAAGTGCCCTTGTGCTTTGAAAGCAATATTGCCTGACTTTCAAATAAGAAGTAACCAGAGACCACCCTGACAGACTTATTGTTTGGCAGTTTGGGCTTTCTTTGCATCCAGCAAACACAAGCTGACAGGTGTATACTTTTTTTTTTTGTCTTTGGTATCCTGATATTACCCTGAAAATGAAGATACACAGAATGTTACTGTGGAGAAAACAGTTTTAAACTTGGGATCCCGCTTCTTCCTCTTTGCTCCCATGGGTCGGAGTGATGAAATTTTTACATTCACCGCTGGACTAGACCCCGAAGCATTCTTCTTGAAATAGGAAGGTTTTATGATTGAGCCTCTCTAACATGGAATAGGTAAGCAATCTACAAAGGGGAAGTGCTGAATTTTATACACCGAGTGAAATGTTGACCTCACAATAAAGGCAATGCAAACAATGGCCACTTTAAAAAATGTCACTGTTATTATCCCCCCTTTTCTCTCTGTAGGCAACAATATGTGACCATCAGGGCAAAGCATCCTTGACTTAGAATCCACTCGGGTTCTAGTCTGACAGGGAGAAGACCACGAGCAATGGCCAGGTCCTGTTAATTTTGATTGTCAACTTAAGTGACTTGCAAAGTGTAGTGTGTGTGTGTGTGTGTGTGTCTGTCTGTCTGTCTGTTTGTCTCTCTGTCTCTGTCGCTCTCTGAGTGTGTGTGTGTATGTGTATGTCCGCTTCCTGGCCACCACAGTTGGGTAGCCTCTGCTACCTGCTTCTGTCGAGATTATATTTCACCTCTCCAGAGTCACTGACGACAAGGACCCTGGGCTAAAACTACTAAAACCATGAATCCGAATGAGCAATCCCTCCTCAAGTT
Source organism: Microtus oregoni (assembly GCF_018167655.1). Classification (NCBI taxonomy): domain Eukaryota; kingdom Metazoa; phylum Chordata; class Mammalia; order Rodentia; family Cricetidae; genus Microtus; species Microtus oregoni. Next base: position 2,382,155 of record NW_024544029.1, on the reverse strand, counting down.
GTTTCAGTCAGACACTGGTCACAGTATTGAAGATCCTTACTAATACAGACACCACACACATCTGAACCGAACCTGCAAAAATGAGGACTGGGTTCAGGCCAGGCTCTCTTTCTAGACTGAAAGAGTTGCTTTCTTTAACATTTGTATTAGATCATGACTATCCTGTGCTCCCACAAGCTTAAAACGGAGCTGAGGGGCTAGTTCACTGGGAGAGCAACGTGTTTAACATTTGTGCTTGGTTCTAGCACTCCACCCCTCTGCTTTGAAATCAGTTTGAGTCACTATTTCCACTGGTCTCTGAAAAGGTTTGTGGTTTGTTTTGTTTTGTTTTTTGATGTGTTTTTAAGGGACCCTAGACAATGTTCAAGACAAGACACATATCATAAAGAAGGTGCTTTGGTGGTCCATACCTTTAACTCTGCACTCAGAAGGCAGAGGCAGGAGGATCTCTGTGAATTCCGGACCAACCTGGTCTACATAGGCTCCAGGACAGCCAGGGCTAATAGGAAGACTCTCTCAGAAAAGAAAGAAAGAAAGAAAAAAAGGAGGAGGTGGTGCTATTGTTGCCTCTCTAGGATCCCAATAACTGAGATCATGCATACCACTGGCACCTGTCATTCCAGCTCTGCATGGTCCTTCCTGAGATGCAGATCACTGCTTCCTGCCAAGTCAGTGTTAGAAGTCATCACTGTGTCTGACGTAACTGCAGGGTTTGGAGAAATGGAAAAGACACTCCTTATTCTCTAGAATGGAATGTTTAGAGGGTTCCACTGCAGAGAAGAGCTTTGACTTCAAAACAAGAGAAATTCAGGGCTGGAGAGATGGCTCAGAGGATAAGAGCACTGGCTACTCTTCGAGAGGTCCTGAGTTCAATTCCCAACAACCACTTGGTTGGTGGCTCACAACCATCTGTAATGAGATCTGGTGCCCTCTTCTGGCCCACAAGGATACATGCAGGCAGAATATTGTATATATAATAAATAAATCTTTAAAAACTTATTTAAAAAAATAAGAGAAATTCTCATTAACACAGAAAAAGTCAAAGATATTAGGAAGGATTAGATGAATTATAGCTGTAGTCGTTTGAATGTAATTGGCCCCCATAAACTCATAAGGAGTGACTCTATTAGAAGGTGTGGCTTTCTGGAGGAAGTGTGTCACTGTGAAGGTGGGCTTTGAGTGTTCATGTATGCTCCAGGCATGCCCAGTGTCTCAAACCACTTCCTGTGACCTGGGAGTCGAGGAGTAGGATTCTCAGCTCCTTCTCCAGCACCACGTCTGCCTGCATGCCATGTCACACTCCGGTAATGGACTACATCTCTGAAAATGCAAGCCACCGCAATTAAATGTTTTGTTCTTGATAAGAGTTGCCATGGTCATGGTGTCTCTTCACAGCAATAGAAACCCTAAGACAACAGACCAACTCTAAAAGTCAACTTCTCTCTCCATGTTCAAATATTTTGCTAATTTTGCTTATCATACCAAATTCCTCTTTCCTGTAATATGGCTTTCTAACATGTTCCCTAAAAGGCATTCTGCAGTGTACATACACTCTATATTATGTGTGGAGGTTGGCAGGCAACTTTCAGGAGTCTGTTCTCTTCTTCTCCCTGGGGTCTCATGGACTGAGCACAGCTTGTCGCAGGCTTGGTCACAGCACACTTCCCTGCTGAGTCATCACACGGATGCCCCCACCATACTTCAAGTGTAGCACAAACACACCTGCCTTGTTTATAATTTGTACATAGAAATATTTCCAATTTTAAACTAACTTAGTTCGTTGCTATTCTTTTGTATGAATAGAGAAGATTTTTGAGGAGAGAGATGTAACCACACCTCAACTGCAGGCCACCTACAATGTCTCCTCTGTCACTTGATCATATTTATTGTCTGGCATTGCAGCCCCTATCTGTGGGTCTCTCTGCACATTTAAACTGTGAGCTACTCTCAGGGATGAACCTAACCCAAGTCTCGTGGTCACCAGGAAGGAGACATATCATATTCCCAAGATTCAGCACAGTCCCAGGCACGTGGTTGGTATCCATACAATATTTATTAAATAATGACAAAGGAGAATTCAAAATGATATTGCGAATCCATGAAATAAAGAAGTCTCAAATGTTTAGAAAGCTGCCTAGAGTCTGTTTTCAATAATAACAACCATTTAATAAGCATGGAGAGCATAAAGACGCACGATCAGTTTGATCGACAAATGTAATCTCAAAACACGGCTCTTCAGCAGGTTGAAATATGGTTTGTTAGCACTAAACTCATACTGAAATTTAATCCCCACTGCAAGACGCTAAGAGCAGAAGCCCAGCAGAACGTTCAAGAGCTTCGGAATCTTCCTGAGGAGTGGGATAGACCCTTCCCGTGACTGACAGGAGACAGGGTTAATGGGCTTCCGCGTCTGCTCTTCGAGTCAGCTTGGCACTGATTGTTTTGAAATGGGGTCTCACTATATAACCTTGACTGACCTGGAACTTGCTATGTAGATCAGACTGGTCTCGAATTCATAGAGACCCTCCTGCCTCTGCCTCCCAAGTGCTGAGATCAAAGGTGTGCACCACCATGCCCAGTGAGATGGTTAATCTTAACACTCAACTCCACCTGGGTTGAGAAGTACTTACAGATTTGAAAAGCTCACCTGTGGTGTGCCGGGGGAGCTTTTCTAGAGTGAACTTAAGGGGAAAAAAACTTCCTTGAATGTGGGTTATACTGTTCCATTGGCTGGGCACGTGTGTGGAATGAAGTTGGGGTAAGAGAGGCTAGGAGCCCCACATTCTCTTTCCCTGTCTTTACCATATGAGCTGCTGTGCTCTGCATGACTCCCTGCAACCATGGAGTAAAACCTCTGAGCCCATCACCCCCACAATGATGGAGTAAATCCTCTGAGCCCATGACCCCCACAGTGATGGAGTAAATCCTCTGAGTCCTTTACCCCCCCACAATGATAGAGTAAAACCTTTGAGCCCATCACCCCCACAGTGATGGAGTAAAACCTCTGAGCCCATGACCCCCACAGTGATGGAGTAAAACCTCTGAGTCCTTTACCCCCCCACAATGATAGAGTAAAACCTTTGAGCCCATCACCCCCACAGTGATGGAGTAAAACCTCTGAGCCCATGACCCCACAGTGATGGAGTAAAACCTCTGAGCCGATCACCCCCACAGTGATGGAGTAAAACCTCTGAGCCCATGACCCCCACAGTGATGGAGTAAATCCTCTGAGACCATGACCCCCACAGTGATGGAGTAAATCCTCTGAGCCCATGACCCTCACAGTGATGGAGTAAAGCCTCTGAGACCATGACCCCCACAGTGATGGAGTAAAACCTCTGAGCCCATCACCCCCACAGTGATGGAGTAAAACCTCTGAGACCATGACCCCCACAGTGATGAAGTAAAACCTCTGGACCCATGACCCCCACAGTGATGGAGTAAAACCTCTGGACATGACCCCCACAGTGATGAAGGAAGCCTCCAGGCATTGGCAAAATAAATCCCTCTTCCCTTAAGATGTTTCTTCATTTTTTGGGTCCCTGCAATGGAAACATCTGACTAACACACCAAATAAGATGCTGACTGAAGGATCATGCCAGCAATGAGGCCCTCACCAGATGTGGCCCCTCAACCTACCTGGGGCCAGAAGCAGGAACCAAAATAAATCTTTATAAGATCTCCACTTCGTAGTATTGTTGAGTACCAATGAAAAGTCAGGTTATACATCTAGCCAGAACCTTTCCTACATACGTTTTTTCCCCCCAGACATCAACCAGAGCCTTTCTTATATACGATTATTTTTGAGTGGAGAAGACAGAGAGCCAAGGAAAATGAAGGTTAAAAGAAAAGGTTCCTAAAGGCCTGGGTGGGAAGGGCCACCCTTCACACGTGTGGAGGCATCTGCCAATTGTTTAGAAGACAATGGTGGAGAAACAACACACACGTTAGAGAAACCAGAGGCTATTATCACCAGGAACAAACATGCTCTAGTGCCTTCTATACCACGACTATCACAGCAAAATAATATTAACCACAATCCCTGCCAAAATTATCATCAGCATGACATTTTTTTCAAGGCAACTTGGGCAAATGAGACATTCTCTGAAATGAAATCCATCAAATAAATAATGCAAAATGTGTTGAATTTCCCTAAGCAATTCGTGCGCTGGCGTCTGTAACAGGACAGGCAGTTCACACCAGAGCCGAGGTGCCCTGGTACTGTCCCACTGAAAGCCGCATATGCAGGACAACAATGGTGTACCAGTGTTCCCTCACCCCGACCCAGAGCAGGGAGCACAATGGTGACTCCCTGTGACTCCCAGTGCCCAGCCTCCTGCAGGGTCTGCTAACAATGGTGTCACTTTGTACCAGCTGTGGGCCCTGCAGTGCTGAGAAGGGACACCTCATTTCCCGTGGATGAGAAAACCGTCTGTGGGTGCCAAGTCATCAGCAACCTAGACTGGATCTAGGTGCTGCACAGAGACCCCTTCAGTCAGCCTTTGGAACAATGACGTTGCTTAGATAAGAGTCACTCATCAAAGAATATATTTTTGAGGCAATTCCTATGCAGAGATCCGAATGCTTAGCCTGAATACACATTGCAGAAAATCAGGAAATACAAAAATGCCTGGCTCATCTCAACCCTCACATAATATGGTGCCCAGTAGAGGGGTAATATATCATACTTATAATCACAGAATGGATTGTGCATTCTTCTAAACCTTTGCAGATGAAATTGGAGATGCAGGCAAAAATTCATTCTGAGGAGAGAGGCAGCCTGGCTCTGCAGGGCTCAGGGTTAACCCTACACACTGACGTCAGTTCTAAGTGCTAGCCAACTCGGTTGAACAGTACGTCATTCAAACCAAATGCCTATCTATTATTCCATGAATTAACTAATTGCCTGATGAAAATGTTCAGAAGGGTCCTGAGAGTTTAACATCAGTAGATACAAGTCAGGTCTTCATTGATTTTTTTTTTTTTTAAGCAAAAAAGGGAGCCTGAACTGCCAAGTGTAGCTTATAGTGTAACTTAAAGGTGGCACTTTAGCTAAAGCAGACCCAGGACCTCTGCTGCTTTCTTACATAGAGAAATGCAAACTTGTTCACCATTGCCCCCAGCAATAGAATGGAACTAAACCACTGTTCCGATCAAAGATTACCTACTAGAAAGAGATTAGAGTAGAACATTGTGCACTCAATTCAAGTTCCCTCCTTGGCCCATAAAATAGTAGTTTTTGCCTATTACAGGTACCAGGAAAAGGGCATATCCCTCCCTTCTCCCTCCTTTGCCCCCCCCCCCCCATTTTCGAGACAGGGTCTCTATAGTCCTGGCTGTCCTGGAACTAGCTCTTGTAGACCAGACTGGCCTTGAACTCAGAGATCTACCTGCCTCTCTGCCTGCCAAGTGTTCGAATTAAAGGTGTTCACCCCCAAGGCCTGACTGAACAGGGCCTTCTTCCTCATCTTTATCATCTTCTCTGCCAGAAGATTGCTCAGCTAGGACACTGCCCCCCCCCAAGCAGGAATAAAGTAAGCAAGCAACAACCTCTGCATCTTGGTCTGTTTTGGTCCCCCTGCTACTCAGAATAGCTTGACTGCAGAACAAACACGTTTTCTACAACAAACATGCAGAAAGAAAGAGGCATGTATTTGTGAAGGAGACTCGGAACCTGTCATGGTCCAGTGCAGTCAACAATCACATGGACTTGTTCTGTTTAGCAACAAGGAATAGGATGCCCATTTAGCCCAGTTCCACCTTCTAAGTTCAAGTTTGCAAACTCGGACTCTCCATGTGTCCAACATATTGGAGTGATAGTAGCAAAGGTGGGGGTGAGGGGTTCTAAATTGCAACTTCTAATTGGTTTATTGGTAGTTAGGTGGAGATATTGATTTTCTATCTTCCACTTCATTTCAGGGAAAGAAAGGAAGAAAAAGAAGAGAGAAGCATTATTTATTGTTCTTTCCAGGAATCCAGTCCTTTTAAATAATCTATTCCAGTTGATACGCCGATTCTTCATCAGATTCTTCCATCGTGGCAGGAATAGGAGCGTGTCGTATGTTTCCCTGTGAATAACATCAGATTGGTGACCACCCAGGAGCCAGCTCTCTGAGAAGAGAAGGCCCTGTCTGCGGTATTTGCTTATTTCTGCCCTATGAATATATCTGCCATAACTGGTTGCAAACGGTCCTTGTGTAGATCCCAAACTCAAGCGAGAAAGAGGCACACAGATATTCCACAAAGCGGTAGCTTGGTGCGATCTGCAAAGAATGCTGAATTTCTGCAGGTACTCAGAAATCAATTCCCAAGATTACGGTGTGCCTTTGCCCATTTTGTTCTTCTGTAAAGAATAGTGGAGCCTGGGGATTCATAAAAACTATAAATGTATTTCCTCACTATTCTGAAGTCAGGGGAGACCAAGATGGAGCCAGGGGTATCAGGTAGAAGGCGTCTTGTCGTCCCCCACCTCCCCACCCCTGCAATGGTGGAAGGCAGAAGGGTAAGGCAAGACAGAAACACAAATAGGAAAGACCATATTCTTCTCATCCTTTTATAGCACCAATTGCCCTCTAGTAGGGCAAAAGGGGTCTGGGTCATAGCTCAGGGACAGAGCATTTCCTACTAAGCCCAATGCCCAGGGGTTTGACCCCAAGTGCCATAGGCAAAGAACAAAGCGTCTTTTTACTATTAATTAGGGAAGAAGCTAAAACCCAAACACCTCCTGTTTGGCCCATTTCTCACCTCTACAAAACCTGGGGGAGGAGGATTCTCTGTTTCCTGGTTGTCCTGGAACTCACTTTGTAGACCAGGCTGTCCTCAAACTCAGAGATCACCTGCCTCTGCCTCCCGAGTGCTGGGATTAAAGCCGTGCACCACCACCAACACAGGGAAACTTTTGAATGCATGAATTTTGGTGACTACATTCCAGTTACACCACATTTGTAAACAAAGTACCATATTATTATTTATTGAAATTGTCATGTGCATATAGTCCTGACTTAACTTCTGCTGAAGACCCACCTGTTATGCCCAGATGATGGAGTTCTCCCAAAACCAACTAGGTGACTGGGTCCTGTATGCAAAAGCAAAGAGCCTTTATTCTTACACAAGTTTGCAAACTCAGACTCTCTGTGTGATAGAAGAGCCCCAGGCTCAGTTAGGGTTGGGTTTTTATAGTAGCAAAGGTGGGGGTGAGGGGTTTCTAAGGTTCAGAACCCCTGATTGGCTGACATTTGTCTAGGAGTGTCCTGGTGAAAAGCGATGGGTGTGTGCTGACCGGTGATCCTGTCCACAATGGTTGGAACATTAGGAATTTCCTTTGAATGATCTGTTTCTGGGTGATACCTGGGTAGTCTCAGTTTGTGGTCTTTCTTGGAACCAGGTATTGTCTAAGGATAAACTACTGAGCCTCAGGCCTCTAGTGAGCTTGTCATGACTGGGTCTTACACCACCCAGGTCAGCATCCAGTTCAAACCATGTTACAAGTTGGATGCTCTTTGCCTTCCTCCCCTACAAATTTCCTTCCTGCTGTCTCCCTTTTCTTCTAAAACTTAGACCTTTGAGCTGATCCAGCAGCAAAACCGCCCCACTAACTTACGCAGCATCTGGAGAGATGTTGTTGACAATACTGGATCAAACCAGAGATGCAGAACATGTAAAGACAAACTCTGCTCAACTCTCCAGCTTGGAGAGAGCATGGTGTCTTGCAAGGGTGGACAACCAAGTGAGGCAGAGCTGTGCTTGAGTCCTGGCCCTGATGTTTGCTGGCTGTGCTACCCTGAGCCAAGGTGGCTGTGGCAGCACTGTCCTGGGAGGAAACAGGACAGTAACAGCTAAAACTGCCTTGAAAGCAGGGAATGGTAGCCCTCAAGGTAAGCAAACTAACAGAGGTGATGAGAGCAGTCCTTATCTAAGGAATTCTGTCATCAGGGGAACTTGCTTAACAAGCTATTGAAAATTGGGCTGTGCTGGAATTGTCTCCCTAAATGATGTCGTTGTCATAGAACCCATATGACCATGAAAGTGTAAATGAGCTGTGTCAGGTAAGAAACAGCTGTCTCCTGCATATGGGCTGAGACAGTACACGTCATAAAAGAGCCCACTTTTTATGGCCAGAACTAATCAGAACCCTGCAAAAAATCAGTTGGAGGTCTATACTGGTTCCTGTGTGCCACTCAGGTTCAGGAGATGACAATGACCTTCTCTTCCTTGTGCTCCTCCATTCTCCTCTTCTCTTCTAGACAGGATCTTGCTATGAAGCTCAGACTGGCCTCAGGACCAGAAATCCCACTGCCTTGGCCTTCCTAACGCTGAGACTGTAGTCGTGGACTGCCAAGCCAACCAGCTGGGGGTTTCTTCTTCATGAGAAGGACTTGTGAGGTGACACTGGAATGAGTGAGTCTGACTTGATAACCTGATCCTTTGTGTTATCCTGTGCCCTCAGCTGTACACCCAGAAGAGCACAGCAGAGGCGGCAGGAGAGGGAACCGGCAGGTAGCAGTACAGTGGATGCTAATCGCAGCTTCCGCATGTGACTTCCGGGCTGTGGCGGTGTGACTGACTGTGACGGTGTGTCTGTGACGGCAGAGCCTCTAGGACACACTGACGTCATTTGTCCAAACACCTCAGAGAGATCAGTTACATCAGGGGCTGTTGTTTGGGTTTTCTTTTTTGTTTAACGTAGCCCTGGCTGGCCTTGGACTCATAAAGTTTGTCTGTGCCCACCTCTGGAATACTAAGATCAAAGGTGTGTGCCCCGACACTTGGTGTAAGGCGTTTAGTTAGCCATCTTACACACACAGTATCCCCAAAGTTACAAATACATTCAGCAGAGGGCCAGTTACAGATGTTAAAAAAAAAAAAAGAAAAGAAAAGAAAAAAGAATCGGCGGCACACACCTTTAATCCCCGCACTCAGGAGGCGCAGTCAGGCGCATCTCCATGAGTTTGAGGTCAGCCTGGAATACAAGAGCTAATTCCAGGACAGGCTCCATAGATACAGAGAAACCCTGTCTCGAAAAACTAAAAATAAATAAACAAACAAACAAACAAACAAATAAATCTAAAACATACCAAATTTAAAGAGAAATACTAAATTTTCTGTGGCATACACAGTTCAAAGATAAATGAACTTTGTTCTCACCAGATGTGGCCAGAACCCATAATCCCAACACTGGGGAGGATACAAGAAGGTCCTAAAGGCTGCAAGAGAGACCCTACCTCAAGAAGGAATGTTTCTCCTAAGCATTTGTCTATCAGGCATTCATTGAGCACTACAGCAAGGCCATGAGAGCACAGATGTGATCCAAACAGCATGACCTCTGCCTTTGCGCGTGGAGCTTACAGGCTAGTGAAGGAACAGCCTTTCGATGAGCATCGTACAAAGGCGCTAATATGCAGGTTGTGTGGTGCTCTGAAGTGAGAAACTAAAGTTTGAGAAAGTGGACAGAGGGTCTCGATGTCGGAAGCTGAGAGAGAACAGCCTTCACTCTGGGACACTGGCGCAGACGTGTGGAGGGGAAGAGCCTGAGAGAGAAGGAATCCCTTTAATAACCAGTTGAGGTTCCCGGTTAATTTTGGCACAGGGATGGAGTTGGCGCATCATTTATGCCGATTGCCTCTTTGCTCTGTGTTCTCACCGTGTCTCTGACACACCATTCTTTGAGTGCTGTTTGCATTTTCATCCTTTCTAGTCTTTCTGTTGACAACTTCATAGACCCCTGGCCTCACACCCCATCTGTATGCTGGACACATGGACACTCTGACCACCTTACAAGCTACAGAGTGAAGTATCTGCCCAGTGTGTCAGCTTCTACTCAGGTACTGGCACAAACACGACAGAGCAACATGGAGCTCTCTGTCTCCATCTGTCTCTTTCTCCAGTTTGTCCCCTTGCCGTGGCTCCTGTGTCTTGACTAATGGTCACCCATCACCTGTTTCCCATGCCAGAGACCTGTGAAAGCATTGTGCCCCCATCTCACGCTTCTCTTCCGGAATCTACTCCCCCTTCACAAATACCTCCTGTCTCTCCAACACTACCACCCTGACTTAAAAAAAATAATCAATGTGTTTGTATATGTTTGTACTCATGAACACAGGTACCCTCGGAGGCCAGAACGCAGTATTGGATTCCCTGGAGGTGGAGCTCCAAGATGTCAAGGGAACTGAACTTGGGTCCTCTGCAAGAGAGGTGTGCTCTCTTGACCACTCTGTCATCTCTTCAGCCCCCATCCTAGTTTATGTCAGTTGCTTATCAAATTATGTTAGCACCCTATAAAGCCTGGGGCCCTGTCCATTATCCTTGCGAGGAAGTTCCACCGGGAACATCTCAACCATATTGCATAGGATTTTGCCAAAATTCAATATTGGTTCATTGCCACTTTGCTGTTATTGTTGTTGACGGTGGTGTGTGTGTGTGTGTGTGTGTGTGTGTGTGTGTGTGTGTGTGTGTTTGAAACAGAGTCTCACTATGTATCCTTTGCTGTCCTGAAACTGACTCTGTAGACCAGGCTGGCCTTGAACACACACAGATCTGCCTGTCTTTGCCTCCCAAGTGCTGGGATTAAAGGTGTATGCCACCATGCCAGGTAGGTCAATCTTGTCAGTGCAACTGAGTGTGGAAAGGTCTTGCTTTGCCTTGGGAGGCAAAGACTCCCACCCCTTAAGGTGGATGGGAGCAGAGTGAAGAGTGTGGATGAGAAGTGACGAAATGGTGACCAAATATGAAGATAATTCATCTCCAAACCTAGCTGTCAGCAACAGAGAGATGGTTTGGGGTTTTAGCTGCTTATACATTGAGTAGGATTTGCACCCATCTACCCACAGACCTAATTTTCACTAACATGAGACTGTGGACAGTCAATCAGTTCCCTTAGGAGGAGGAGCAGTGCTTGGGAAGGGCCTGGGTGGGTAATTGGAAGTTCTCCCCTCTCTCTCCCAGCCCTGTAACCTTCTGTGTGCCCTTGATGTGTGATCACAGCCTCCTCTTCCTGTCTCCCAAAGATACCAACACATCCCTTAGCATCACAGACTGATGAATATGGGGGAAGAATTAAGGGAATTGTGTTCTCTGAGTTCTTCCCCTCATCCTCTAGTGCCCTCATGTGGCTTCCCAGGGAGCCTAGAACCCACCCTCTCTTGCAGCTCAACGTAACTTTGTCAGTTCCAGAGCCTCTGCTTCCTCACTGAAATTCAGTCCATTCCTCACCCCTTCACCTTCCAATCTTAATCTAGCTGGTGAACTGGAGCTAGATAAACTAATGTCAAAGATGAGGCACAGCCAGACTACGTATATACGTCAGCAACCTGGATTTCTAGCCCTCCGGAGGCAGAAGCAAGAGGATCATCTTGAGCTTGAGGTCACCATGGGCCACATAGTGAGACCCTGTCTCAACAAACCGATGAAAACCCCAAACTCAAGTCATGTGAGAGTCCTGGATAATATAAGTGCTTGGGTAGTGGAGTGTTTCAGACTTAACGTTAGGTGTTAACTAAGGAAGGCATTTCGAACCCGAGGAGGAGGAGGGCGTGATTAAACCCGTCTCCAATCTCCTGACTCGTCCTGTGTGTGGCTTAACCACCGTTCGCCACTCTGTCTATGACACAACAGCAAACACCACATCATCTGCCTCAAAACATTTTAGAGGTTCTTTTCTGTTCCCTACCCCACCTCCCTTCTGGGGCTGATGTTCCCATTCAGTGTCTGGGGTGGAATTATTAGAAGATAATATGTAGTCATTCCTCCATATTTGTATTTCATTGCATTGGGTGTTATAAATAACCGGTAAATGATTTAAAATACAATAGAGAGATTGCAGTGGTTGCATGTCGAGTGGGTGCTATTTTATAGCAGGGACTTGATTATCCTCGGATTTTTGGCATCCACGAGTGGTCCTTGGGCCGATCTCTCTGCATTCCAAAAAAAACACTGTTTCCCACACTTCCTCCTCCTCCCTCCGAGACTAGATGATCATCTTCCATCCAAAAATATGAAGACCTCAAGGTCAGAGAAAGGTTTATATGGAAGAAGTGGTCACGACAAGAGCTGATACAAACTTTTCTCTTTATTTCAATGCTACTTTATTGATTTTTCTTTTTAATGCTATTTCATAGTTTTCTTTTTTGAGACTTGTGTTGTTATTGTTTAGGCTGGCTTCCAGCTCCCTCAGATGTCTTGTGATCCCCCTGCCTCTGCCTCCCAAGAAGCTGGGTTGTAGACACGTGCCTTGTGCCTGTAAATTTCTAAGGTTATTACAGATTATCCTGAATTTGTGAAAAATAAGGCGCTATCCCTTGGACATTCTGCCCAGGTCCCAGCAACGGCGACATTTTAGAAAACTACATGTATATAGAAAACTATAATGTATATAGGTGCTGATACCACCTACCCACCTTATCAAGACTTTCCCAATTCCCCTTTTGAGTTTTACCCATGTGTGCATGTGTTACAGTGTTCACAACCTTATCACTCGTGTAGGTTTGTGTATGTATAAAGTGAGGACGTGACCGCTCCAAGGTATGGTTGAGGGGGAGATTGTCTTTGTAGACATGAGGGAAAGTACAGCCCAAGGCATCTGGGAGAGTCCAGAACAGGGAGAGAAAGTAGTAAACTAAACATGGCCAGGAGACTGAACAAACGGAGTCAGATGAGGCGGGGGAGGGAGGAGAGTATAGAGGGGCAAGAGAGAGGGGGCCAGAGAGGGGGGCAAGAAAGAGGGCAAGAGAGGGGGCCAGAGAGGGGGGGCCAGAGAGGGGGGGCAAGAGAGAGGGCAAGAGAGGGGGCCAGAAAGGGGGACAGAGAGGGGACAAGAGAGGGGGCAAGAGAGGGGACAAGAGATGAGGGGGCCAGAGAGTGGGGGCAAGAGAGAGGGGGCCAGAGAGGGGGGGCAAGAAAGAGGGCAAGAGAGGGGGCCAGAGAGGGGGGGCCAGAGAGGGGGGGCAAGAGAGAGGGCAAGAGAGGGGGCCAGAAAGGGGGACAGAGAGGGGACAAGAGAGGGGGCAAGAGAGGGGACAAGAGATGAGGGGGCCAGAGAGTGGGGGCAAGAGAGAGGGCAAGAGAGGGGCCAGAAAGGGGGACAGAGAGGGGACAAGAGAGGGGGCAAGAGAGGGGACAAGAGATGAGGGGGCCAGAGAGTGGGGGCAAGAGAGAGGGCCAGACAGGGGACAAGAGAGAGGGGGCCAGAGAGGGGGGGCAAGAGAGAGGGCCAGACAGGGGACAAGAGAGAGGGGGCCAGAGAGGGGGGGCAAGAGAGAGGGCCAGACAGGGGACAAGAGAGAGGGGGCCAGAGGGGGGGGCAAGAGAGAGGGCAAGAGAGGGGGCCAGAAAGGGGACAAGAGATGAGGGGGCCAGAGAGTGGGGGCAAGAGAGAGGGCAAGAGAGGGGGCCAGAAAGGGGGACAGAGAGGGGACAAGAGATGAGGGGGCAAGAGAGAGGGGACTAAGAGAGGGCATGGTTCAAATGGCAGGGTTATATGGGAATGAGAAACTGGGGGAAGGGAAACCCACAACCTGGAGAAGCTTAGGGTACAGGTCAGGGTGAGAGTATCTGAGGGGAGCCATGGTTCCTGAGTGAGTCTGAGTTCTTTGGTGTGCCAATAGGCACCCCAGTTAGCCATTTGCCCCAAATTTCTTTTGGACCTGACAGTGTATCCACTCCCACAGTCAAGAAAAAGAAGCTGCCATATCTTGTTATAGCTACATTAAACTCTTCATCCATTTCACACCCCCAAGACCCAGCCATCGCTAATTCGGCCTCTTCATTTGTAAAGTTTTGCCTTTTGAAGCGATCTATAAGGGGATCCTAAGCACCTGATCTTCTGGAGAGGCTCCTCCCACTCCTGGCTCCCTGTGTCGAACGCCCTGGAGATTCACCCAAGTTGTTGAATTCATGAACAGATATTTTAAAATTCGTTTAATCTAATATTTGCTTAAGGACATCTGAACACGCTGGCAGATACTCGAGTCACTGAGCAGAAAAGCAACAGAAATGTGAGACGGTGAGAATTACAGGCAGGTTTGAACAGGACTTCAGCCCCCAGGTCAGCGTCGTTGAGGGGAGAGCCTGGCCTTTACCGGTTTGCTAGGGTGGGTCAGCAGGACTAGAGTCTGCAGGACTCGGAGTACCCAAACTACAGCTGCAGCAAGAGCTTAGAACTAGAACAACAAAAGCAGCCTTGGGGGACCTGAAAAGTAACCCAGGCAACTGCCACTGTAACCCATAATGTCACCTACTTCTACAGAAAAGCCAAGAGAAAACATAACTACTGCCTAGCGTTATGGTCTAGCGGGTGAAGTTAGAGGGTTTGTTTGCATTTTCCCGGTAACAAGTTGATTCCTTCTCCTCTGTTATTACATTAAATAAAGGTATCGTGGACATTTGTGTACAGATTTTTTTTTTCTTTTTGGTTCTCTAGGGCAAATACACAAGGGTACAATTGCCAGGTCACATGGTAACTGCGTGTTTGGGTTTTAAAGAAAATCCCAGTCTGCTTCCCAGACCAAACCTGTTCATACTCCCACCAGCCGTGTTTAAGGGCCCACACACTTAGTTTGCAATCCCCTTTTACTTCTTGCCCAGTCAGTCCACACTGTCAGAAGGTGGGTCGCCCTCAATGTCTGTCATTCATAACGACTCCTGCTCAAAGACTAAGAGCGGAGGATTGAACCAAAGGAAACGGTTACTGATTGGGACAATCGCGACCGCTAACTGCTTGCTTGCTGTTTGCGAGGCTCCGCATTTGTATTTATTGTATTACCTATAGGCTGGCCCTGTGATCACCAGTACAGCTCAGACGCCCAGGGCTGTAAAAAGAGCAGCACCTTGCTCATCATTACAGGTAGTATGTGGCAGAGCTGGGACTTCAGTCTAGGGCAGCGGTGATCCTAGCTGCATGACTGTTGTGTCTCCTGTCTGATGATGAGAACAAACAAACAAATGAATAAAACCCTTCTGTGCCATGCAGGCTGTTACAGTGAGGGCAACTCTCTTTCTAAATGTCAGCATTTCCTTCTACTGTCTCTGGGAATTAAGATATAGCTTTTATAATGTGTGTGTGTGTGTGTGTGTGTGTGTGTGTGTGAGAGAGAGAGAGAGAGAGAGAGAGAGAGAGAGAGGAAAAGAGAGATCCAAGAGGTATACAGTGATCTTCCCTCCAAAGTTATGAGTATTTCCAGCTGATGTGTTTCAACCCAGGCCTAATCTTTCACTCGGGGATGACAGCATAGCCTAAATAGAATGGGCAAAGAATCAAGGAGAAATTACCCATAATACAGCACACTAAGTAGACTGTCTCGGTAAACACTTCCCCTATTTAAGCAGAAACAAAAGGAAAATAAATAATGCAATGATTATGCAGATAACCAAATGCATGCGCGCGCGCACACACACACACACACACACACGTATGTGCATGTATATATTAGCAGATAAGAACAGTCATTTAAAACACAAGACAAAATGAAGTATGGAAGAAACTATAATTCAGATTAAGAAAGCTTCACTGCCAGTTACAAAATATAGAAAAACTTATCAAGATCTCAAGAGCAAAAAAATAAAACAAGAGGTAGCGTGGGAAACAGATGAGTTAAGAACACAAATCGAGGACCAACCGTGGCAGCCATTCACTCTTGCCATACGTTCACTGAACATGAACTATATGCGTTATGGCACCAATGTCTGTCTGCATTTCTCGTCCTTCCTTAGGCTAACTCCCCGGGAGAGAAGTGTACACTGCACTCCTCGGGCAGATCTACTGTAGGAGGAGGCTGCTTGTTCATTCCAGCCACCCAGAACCAAAATAACCGCATAGAAACTATATTATTTAAATCACTGCTTGGCCCAATAGCTCTAGCTTCTTATTGGCTAACCCTTACATATTAATTTAACCCATTTCTATTAATCTGTGTATCACCACGTGGCTGTGGCTTACCGGCTAAAGTTTGGATGCCTGTCTCTAGCAGGGCTACCTGGCTTCTCTCTGCCTCTGCCTCCTTTCTCCCAGCATTCCATTTAGTTTTCCCTGCCTAACTCTGTTACCCTATAGCTCTGCTATAGGCCCAAAGAAGTTCCTTTATTAACCAATGATATTCACAGCATACAGAGGGGAATCCCACATCACCTCCCCTTTTCTGTATAAATAAAAAAGTTTTTAACTTTAACATAGTAAAATTACATATACAAAACAGGTATCAAGCAAGAATCACAGTTACAATAGTTATATCTAATTTATCTTTTATCATAACTAACCTCCACACGCAACACACACACACACACGGCATACACATTCATGTACACACATACACACCACACACCTCACACACACACATACACACATATACACACATGTCACACACATACATACATGTATATGCATACACGCACCACACACATACAAACATACATACCTCACACACATACATACATGCACACACGGCACACACATACCACATATATACCACACACACCACACAGACACATATGTACACACATACCCCACCACACACACAGACACACACCACACCATTCACACACAGACACACACACCACACACACTTACTTTTGTAAGCCCGTAAATTTTTAGTTTTAAAAGACAAATGAGTTTCCTTAAAAAATGTCTATTCTTCCTCTCTCTGAAGAGAAAGGCATAAACATAAAGTGCAATAGGCGAAGTGGTTTTTCTTTCTGTTCTGTGCTGAGGTGGTGCCCTGTCTTGAAAGTTAACACAGGAAAGAGGTTCTCCTTAGTTTTCCAATATGGCTCAGAGGCAGCTTTCCAGAATAACCCTTCACTCCACGGGGTTCCAGGCTCCTAAGCTGTATTGCTCAAAAACAAACAAACAAACAAACAAAAAAGCTATTTTAGCACACATAATGGCACACAGTGACATTGTGAGTAGAACGTGAAACAGGGGCATCGCAAATATAAAATAATGCCTAGAATTAAATGGACGTTCCTGCGAGACAATTTGCATTCTACATGTTAAAGGCCGTGCCCTTTTTTAATCATAAAGTGGTCTTGCGCAAAGGGGATTGTTGAAGACAACCTCGTCCCCAGTGAGCTGGGAGGAGCATGCTGCCACCTACTGACAGCTGAAAGAAAGTGCAGCCCAGGACATTGCATTTTTGAAACCCTTAGAGCTTACTTACTTGAAATAAGAACTTAGACCATCTTACTTGAAATGCAGGCATTTTGCACCTGAACGATTCTTCCCCGGAAGCAGACAATCACACATGTTGATGTAGTTGGAAAAGGTCCTGCTGTCCATAATGACCCTCACTTGTGATCTCAACTCTGGAGAGGCTGAGGCACAAGGATTTAACTTCAGGCTTCAGTAGAGGAGCGAGGGAACTTCTGATCAACCCATTAAGAAGAGTTGCGACAAGAGGGCAGGAGCATCCCCAGGCTGAAGAAGTCAGAGATCTGGTCAGCACTACTGTTAATGAGAGGTATGGTTTGCATGCCCCTACTCCCAAGAATAGGACCCCTCCTCAAGCTCTGCCTGCCTGTGGTCACTCTTCCCACGTCTAGTGAAGGGAGGAGTCTTTGCTGAGAGCCCGCTGCAGCCCTCCGTGCGCACTTGGAGTGCCGGCAGCTGAGGAGCGAGACAGGGGCTTGACGTTTAGTATTCTCCAGTGTCTCCCTCCTGTGTACTGTCCCCAACACACAGCAGGGTAACAAACAGAACCTGACGGAAGACGTAGAGGTTCCGCTTGTGTCTTTTCCATTTTCTCAGCTTGAACTCCAAGGAGTACACGGGCCTCTAGCATCTCAAGACTCAGCGTGTATGACTCGGGTTCATGTTTCGTTACTTGTTTGGACTCTCAAAGTGAAAGGCTAGCCTGTTCCTGAATCGGTGGCTAGCCTCTGGGTGTTCCAACTCACTTGATTTGTTTATCAATTAAAGTTCTACTCTACTGTAAGTTGAAGGATAAACTTGGCTGGATGCTGATGAAGGTTAGCTTTTCAGGAGCTAACCCAGGGGAAATTGGAGAGGAGCCTACACCTAGTGAGGATTAAGAAAAGCTTGGAAGACAGGTGGTGGCTGAGCATGCCTTTAATCCCAGCACTTGGGAGGCAGAGGTAGGTGGATCTCAGTGAGTGCAAGGCCAGCCTGGTCTACAAAGTGAATTCCAGAATAGGCAGGACTGTTACAGAGAAACCCTGTCTCGAAAATACTAACAAAAAAAAAAAAAAAAAAAAAAAGGCTTGGAAAAAAAGGACTTAGATTTCCTTTCTAAGAAAGTTATTCAGTTTGGAGAGACATTTTACCCTTTTTGTTCATCCATAAAATGGTAATCACATAGCCAAGAAATGGGAACACACATGCTAGTCATCCATTTTCATTGTTAGAGGTCCAAAGAAAGTACAGCCCGGGCGTCTGTGGTGTGTCTACTCTACTCAGGTCTACGGGCAAGGATGTGATTGGTGAAGGGCCTGTGACCAGAAGTAGAGCCTAGTAGCTTCAGCCACAGTAGTCCTTCTGGTGACTTTGTATCCAGCCATCCAACTGAATGCACTTCACAGTGTGCGTGAGAGAAAGCTCCTACCTTGGAAACCAAGCAAATACAACACTGGAAGATCCGGGTGCTGGTGTACTGACTAGTACTCTGAACCCCAAAACTTCCTAAGATTAAAGGGATCATCAGGTTGGAGGGATCGTAGCCAAGTTTATTAGAGTGAGGGACTTTGAATGTGTCTACAGAGGTAAATAGCTTTATACTGAGAGTGGAATGGTCTAAGCAGAGGTAGTAGGAATGGGGAAAGAGGAGTCAGGAAGTTAACCAAAATTAGGGATATATGAAAAAAGCTTTATGGAAGCTAACTACATTGTAATGTGATTAAAAATGTAATTTTAAAAAGAGTTTGAGGAGCTGGAGATATGACTCAATAGTTAAGAGTTATTCCTGCTCTTATAGAGGACCGATGTTTCTAGCAAACAAACCGGTTGGCTCACCACCATGCCCAGAAGATCTGACACCTTTGGTTACCACTGGCCATGGCACATATATGCCCATACACACACATAGTGAACAATTAAAGAAATCATTTTTAAAAAGTTTGAACAGAGGTACCCTGCATGGATGGATAACAGTGATCCCAGAAGTCATGGTTTTTAAATGAAGATCTCAGTGTCTCCTCTCTTTGAACTGTTGGTCAGTAATTATCCGAGGCCCCCAAAACAATACAAGTGACTTGCCATTGCTCTTGGTTTCTTACCGTAGCTAGACAGTAAGCCCCTACTGCTGAAGACACCACATACTTTGGTCGCAGGGCATAAAGATCCTGTGCTGAGATGGAAGCTTCTCCCTGCTGGCTCTGTTTATCATGCAGGACAGGGCTACACAGGCTGCTGGAGGAGAAAAGCCATTGTTGGTTTTACTCTCCAGGGAAGACATGACCACTGGTGCCATGGTGGCGTGACTGATATGGGGGATAGCCAACCACTGTGTTTGGGAGCGAGTCCTCCTCCATAGGAAGGAATTCATGCCTGGTGCTGGAAATCTCATGAAAGGTTTAAGGCTGGGGAGGTCATAGGCCATACGGTGGAACTCAGCACTAAACGAACATGATGTCAGACTGCCAAATGCTCATGTTTATGTTTATACACATAGATTTGTGTTGCTCACCGCCTTGGTCCAAGAAGACTCTTTCTACAGTGGGCCATTAATGTAAAGATCCATAACTGGATCAAACGGCTAAGAATAAGTTACTGCTAAGTTCTTGGCCTAAGCAGAGCACCTAAAGCATCCCCATTCCAAGGCTCAGGAAACATCCAAAGAGGGGTTGGAAAGACTGTAAGGGACGATGACAGGGAGGAGCTGTGATATGGTGTAGGGGTGGGGTGGCTGTGAAATGCTGTCTTCTGGGCATGGCATGGCCATTGTGCTCATGACCTCATAGCATCTGTGGTTACCTGCACACAACTGGACTCTTCAGCCTTCTAGTAAGGATGGGAGTGGGATTCGCCAGGCACCCCTAGTGAGGAGCAACTGGTAGGCGGGAAGAGTCATTCCATCACTATGACAACATACCTAACAACACAGCTTAGGAGAAAGATTTGTTTTGCCCACAGTTTCAGAGATCTCAGTCCATATGTGCTGGTTCTATTGACTAAGTTTGGATAAGGTGGAGGTTCATGCCAGGGAGGGCTGGAAAACCAAAGTTGGTCAAAGTTGGTCACTTCATAGTGGCCAGGAAGCAGAGAGAGAGAAAGAGACAGAGAGAAAGGGGGAGGGAGAAGAAGGAGAAGGAGGAGGAGGAGGAGGAGGAGGAGGAGGAGAGGAGAGGAGAAGGAGAAGGAGAAGAGGAAGAGGAAGAGGAAGAAAAGAGGAGAGAAGGGAGAGGTCTAAAGAAAAAGACCCACCAAGAAAAACTATACATGCCCCTGTCCCCATTTGTTTCTTTCTCTAGATAGGCCCAACCTCTGAAATCCTTGGGCACCTCCCAAAATAGTACCAACCATCTGGGGGAGAAAGCTTCAAAACATGAATCTGGGGTGGGGGCATCTCCTACTCAAGTCATAACCAGTGTGTGTGTGTATGAGTGTGTGTGTGTGTGTGTGTGTGTGTGTGTGTGTGTGTGTGATTGGAAAATACTGAATGTTTGTGGACAGGGAACATTTAACTTGGCCATCATAAAACATGTACCAGAGAAGGAGAGGCAGGAGTCATTTGGTGCATGTGGAGAGATTCTACATAGCCCTTGCTAGCCCCACCTTGGCATCCTTCTTCCTTCTCCCAAGTTGGGGGTTACAGGTGTGTGCCACCATGCCCTGCTAAGCATTATTCTTTTAACTCCCTCATGAATTCTCTCATTTTGCATTTTGTTGTTCACAAAAATTTTTATCTTAAGTGACATCTAATCTCAATGTATTAGTCCTAGCAGATAATAAGGGCTGTCAGTTAAACCACACCCCAAATACAGTTAGCATTCCTTATACTCTAATACACACACGCGCGCATGCGCGCGCACACACACACATACTTCGCCCCTGCAAAAGAAAGGCTATTGACCTCTAGTGACCGCCGAGTCAGTTGGGCTCTTGGGCTGGTCTCCCTCTCCTCTCCTCTACAACACTCTCTCAGCCAGTGGATTTTCCATTTGTTTAATTTCACAGGACTGACCCCAGGACCCCCGCAAATCTATGATTTCTACTTGCACGATAGCTCACTAGCTGCTTCCAGGCTCCCTGTGAGTGCTCTATACCCGGGCGACTGTCAGTTTCCAGGAAAGCCAGAAGGCTCTTCTGTACTCTTCCAGCAGTGACCTATCATTTTGGTTTTCCTGCCCATTCATCAGCCTGACAAACACTTGTCATCACCTGAAGTAGTTACATTCCAGGCCTGTTGTCAGTTTCCCCTCTGGAAACCCTCTGGGTCCTCCGGATGGATTTTTCTAGAAAAAGAGCCCTAGAGTACATGCAGCCCAGTGGACTCCCAGGTTCTCACTGCAGACTTCAACAGCAGCATTGACGGTGTCCTTGGCACATATCCTGCACCATACTGTAGGTGGCACAGATATCACTGGGTACCCAGGATGTACCCCATGCTACAGACTCTGGGGTGAGAGATTCAGAAACAGAAATAAAGACCATGTGTTGCTGTTGTTTTGAGGCAAGGTTTCACTCTGCACCCTGAGCTGGTCTAAAAGTCATACTTCAGGTTAGGCTGTCCTCAAACTCACAGAGACTCACCTGGCTCTGCCTCCAGAGCACTGGGATTAAAGGCGTGCTCCACTATACTGAGGGGTTACCTGCTCTGAACATGACAGTATGCAGCAACTAGGTCTAGGATCTGGCACATAAGAAAACATAAAACCAATAAAAATAAACTACGGACTAAACAAACTGAGCTCGAGAAATCAGACACAGGAGAAGCTGCAGGGAGTGACTCGACCTGATTTATAGCTGTGGGCATCCTTAGACGGGGTGTACCCCAAGGAGACTCTGGTCTCATTCCTACACTCTCAAGGCCACGTATCTCCCCACTTCTCCATGCTAACAACTTGCACTTGCCTCTCTTAGACCTTCCAAGCCCTGGTCCGATTCCTCAGGCTGTCATAGCTTCTAGTTAACCTAAGAGGTGAGTGAGCAATACAGGCCCAAGCTGCTGTGGATACCCCGTGGGCTGTATTAAACACTGTCCTACTGCTCTGACAAGACACCATGACCAAGGCAACGTACAGACCACTTTATTTGAGTCTATGGTTTAAGAGGGATAAGAGTCCACCACACCAGGGAAGCATGGCCGCAGATGGCAGACATGGTGGTCAGAGCAGGGAACTGAGAGCTCATGTCTTCATCCTCAAGCACGAAGCAGAGGGAACAAGCTAGAAGTAGAGGAAGTTTTTCACTCCCAAAGTCACACCCAGTGACGTATATCCTCCAGCAAGGCCATTCTACCTAAACCCTCCCAGCTGGTGAGTTAATGTCCAAATGTCCAAGACTGTGTGGGACACTTCTCATTCAAACCATCACATGGGTGTACGTGTGTAATCCCAGAGGCCGGGAAGCTCAGACACCAGGATTGTGAGACCTGCATAGCAAGATGCTTCCTCAAAAACAGTGGGGAAGAAGGAATACATATTCACCTTTCCATGAGTGTGCTTCTAGGGAAGACACGGCCAGAGGCACAGCAGTGTCGGGTGGGAGAAGAACGGAAGTGAAGACAGAGGCAGGCCATGAAGAAACCAGCTAAGTAGAAGCAGGGAATCACTGCAGAGTAAGAGTTGAGGTTGGAGATGTGGTGCCAGATGATAAAGCATATTAGAAGCACAGGCAATTGTCAATGAGTTATGTGCCGAAGTCTGGTCCTTACTTGGTTGTTCAGAGTGCAGACTGATTCAGACGGAAACGTGGCTCGGGTTAACAGTGGTAGAACACTACCTACATGAGCAAAGTCCTGTGTTCAATTCCTGGCATCGCTCAACACACAAAAATTTCAAGGTAGATTTTTTTAATAATCTTTTTTTAAAAAATATTTATTTTTATCATATGTACATTGGTGTCTGCATGTATGTCTGTGTGAGGGTGTTGAAAATCCTGAAGCTGAAATTACAGACAGTTGTGAGCTACCGTGTGGGTGCTGGGAACTCAACCCAGGTCCTTTGGAAGAACACCCAGAGCTCTTTTTTTTTTTTTTTTTTTTAAAATATTTATTTATTATGTATACAATATTCTGTTTGTGTGTATGCCTGCTGGCCAGAAGAGGGCACCAGACCCCATTACAGATGGTTGTGAGCCACCATGTGGTTGCTGGGAATTGAACTCAGGACCTTTGGAAGAGCAGGCAATGCTCTTAACCTCTGAGCCATCTCTCCAGCCCCCCACCCAGAGCTCTTAATCACTGAGCCATCCCTCCAGTCTCAGAATAGTTTTTCTTATATGAAGCAAGTACTTAAATTATGATTCAATTATTGCATAGTCTTCATTGCATAGAATGTATATTTTCACTATGTGTATATCTATAATTGTATAGCAGAAGCATGCCTTTCTTTCTTGGAGAATTTTGGTTTGTGCCAGCCTCTCAGAAGAATGTTAGAACCAATCCAAGTTCCAGGTACAATCCAGCAACCACAGAGGAGTGTTTCATGTTGATGCAAAAGCGCACAACCCTCTCCTCAAAGGGAGCAAGAGACACTTGATTCTGGAGCCAGGTATGAATGATCAAGGCCCAGGAATACAGATTTCAGTTGCTCCAATACCACATTCCTACACAGTGACTGTTTAATGCTGCTTCTTGAAATAACAAATGAAAGCTTTTGTCTTCAAATATATTAGTGAAAATATCAGGTTGGCAGGTTATAACAAAGTGTGGACATGAAGCACACAAGTAATAAAAACTCAGAGACACATATTGTGGTTCAACCTGAAGACTAGAAAAACAAAGCAGCCAGCCACTGGCTCTTACCTCCACCTCAGTCCAAAAAATGACCATCCTGCCTCCAGG
This sequence comes from Microtus oregoni, assembly GCF_018167655.1. Classification (NCBI taxonomy): domain Eukaryota; kingdom Metazoa; phylum Chordata; class Mammalia; order Rodentia; family Cricetidae; genus Microtus; species Microtus oregoni. Next base: position 2,358,210 of record NW_024544029.1, on the reverse strand, counting down.
AATCTCAGAAAGAGACTGAGTCTGAGACATGTCTCCTCCCATTTTATAATCCTCTCTAGTTCTGGGATTAAGGGCGTGCACCACTACTGTCTGGTTTATATGACAAACTAGTGTGGTTACTGGGATTAAAGGTGTGTGTCTTTGCTGCCTGGTCTGTAAGGCTAGATCAGTGTGACTGTTTTACTTTTCTTATCCTCAAGTAAGCTTTATTTATTAAAAATACAAATGAAATGCCACAACATGGACGTCTCTGCTAGCAGCCTCAGGTACTGCCCAAAGACAGCCTTAGCCTTTAGTTTAGTGGAAGCCAGGGGTGTATATAAGCATTTCTAAAGGAATTTTATTCTATATTCATATTTATGTCACCAAATGTGTGGATCTTCTCCACCTCAAGAGATTCCCCAATTCTCTGAGGAATTAAATTTGACCGTGGCTTACCTGGAGTTAGCCTCAGAACCCACAAGTGGAAGGAAGGCTCTGTGTCACACAACACTCTCTGCTTCAGGAAGCAAACACAAGCTCACACCGCCTGTGCTTCTCACCAGCGGGCCACAAAACCAGTTCCCATAATGCCCTCCTTAGATCTGATAGCTCAGTAGAATTGTTCACAGAATCCAGCAGCCATTTACCTGTTTTTACCATGGGTATATGTGTAGGTCAAAGAACAATATTACAATTATTCAGTTTAAAAAAAAAACCTTAAGCTTCATTGTTTTATTTTGGAATATAATATAAAATTAATGTTCTTATAAATAAAATTAATCTGAATTCAGGAAGTTGGTTTTGTTGCTCTTGTTTTGTTTGTTTGTTTGTTTGTGTGGGTGTGTTTTTGGGTTTTGGGGGTTTTTGTTTTGTTTTGTTTTTTGAGACAGGCTTTCTTTGTAGCTTCAGAGCCTGTCCTGGAAACTAGCTCTTGTAGACCAAGGTGGCCTTGAACTCGGCGCAGAGATCTGCCTGCCTCTGCCTCCCAAGTGCTGGGATTACAGGCGTGTGCCACCACTGCCTGGCTGTGTGTTCGTTTTTTAATTAAGGAAAATGGGCTGGAAAAGCAGAAGCACTGAGTGAATCGATGGCGTCAAAGTAGCTTTCCTCCCAAAGTCATGAAGAGAACACTAGGAAGATCCTTACCAGACATCATGGGTTACTTTAGAATCTAAAGTATTCATATTTTATATATTTACGTATCATAGAGTTTAGATGCTCTCTTTGACAAAAGGAACTTCATCTTAATGTTGATTGGAACTAACTGGTTTGGGGAATTTGGCTGTGACCCTGCAATCGTGAATTTAACAGTGACCCTGCAATCAGCCATATCTCAGTTTTGACAAATTTTAGCAATGGAAAAACCTGCTTTGGTGTTCAGCTTTGTCTACCAGTGCCCACCAAGGAGCTTAGTCTACAACAATCTTACATAATTTTTTTATTTAATGCTTACCTGAGTGTGGAGTTGTGCTGTTTATTATAAAGAACACAATTCAAGAATAGCCGAATAGAGGAATGGATGAAGTCCCCGTGCTGTCTGTGGACACATTGCCCACAGGTCCTTCAAGTGTTCGTGAGCTGTTATGGTTTGAATATGAAATATCTTCCTTAAGCTCATATGTTGGAGACTTGGCTGCGGTCATGGAGTGGTGGAAAGTGACTGTATCAACGGATTAATTCTCTGATAGACCCTCACTATGGCATTGAAAGGTGGGAGCCCAGCCCCCTTTTATTTGTGCCTGTTCTTGGTCCACCACCCTGCGAGCTGCTTCTTTCCAGCAGCGAGCACAGCCTCCCTGTCCTAGTTGGGAGGTAGATAGATTTGAGAACATTTTGTTTTTCCCAGTACTTTGAAGCATACTGCATGAAACTGAAATACTTAGTAAATTGATGTTTGTCTGAAACACCTCACTTCTGAATCCTTATTAATACATGTGTGCACGTGTGTGCATACGTCGTGTGTGTGTGTGTGTGTGTGTGTGTGTGTGTGTGCGCGCGCGCAGACCATAGTACAAGCATGGAGGTCATAGGACAACTTGCAAAATTCATTTGTCTCTTTCCTCCATGTGGGTTCCAGGGATCGAACTCAGGTCATCAGGCTTGGTGGCAAGTGCTCTTATTACTGACCCATCTCCCCAGCTCAGTTATACTCTTAAATCACACTTTTCTCTTTAGCCCCTTTCCTTAGGTGGTTTGTGTTTCATTACACAAAAGACAACTTCTTTGTTATAGTAGTGACTGTCCATTTCCCTCATCTGTCTTTGCGTTTTTAACCTTTATTTTTATTTTTTAACTAGTATTTCGGAGGCAAATAAAGAGAGCAGGCCCAGAAACAAGGGTAGCCTCTCCCCTAGACATCTAAAAAACAAAAGCAAATAAACATCTGAGGAAGAGAGAAAAGGGTCAGGGTGCAAATTCCAGGTGTAGCATGAATCAGGAGCTGAACGCTAAATCAGCCATTGCGGGAGTTTTTCTGAGGCAGGCTAGGGAGCGGTTATTAGTTCAATTAGTCTCCACAACTCCCTGGTTCTTAACTCCCCAAGGAGAAAAAGTAGCAATCTCAGAGTTCTCCCTAAGCGGAAATGCCTTTCAGAAAGACAGGAAGCAGGGGAGGAAGCCTTCCACCTGGTGATGAAAGCAGGCCACGGAGATCAAAGCCCTGGTTCTACGCCTGCAGAGATTCAGCACAGCTCTCAGGCTAAGAATTCCCACGTGTAAGGAGGAGACCGTGGGAAGTGCTTCCCTGTGTACTCAGCCCACAAAACCACTTTCGACAGACTCTCACAGCACACGTTATCGCATTGATGACCTAAGAACACGTAAATGCAGGCAGCTCCTGCCAGATGGCTCCGCAGGTGCTTGATATGTAAACCTGGGGCCTGAGTTTGAGTCTCCGACCCCATGGAGATATAGAAGAAAAGAACAAAGTTGCCTTCTGATCTCCACACGTGTTGTGGATCATGCCTTGCTCCACACACATCATGCACACACACACACACACACACACACACACACAACAATAATAACAATAAAACAACTAAGAAAATGGAGCGGTTTTGGAGAGAATAGGCCAGATCCCTATTGGTCTGAAACGAAAGGAAGGCTTAGGAGAAAACTACCGGCTTGGGGTTCTGTTGAAGACACAGAACTCAGCTCCTGAATTCTCCCCAAAAAGATAAGATGTGAGTCACACCTGAGAGATTAGATTAGAAAGAGCAAAACTAAATTCCCCAACAGGCCTGTATCACTTGTGCTATACTAACGTTTCTCTCTGCTTTAATCCTCACCCCAAAGAAATAACAATTTGACATCAGTCCCTTAATCTCATGCCATTCTGTGACCTTGCAAAGACTGTACTGAGCCTTCCACTGATGCTAACTCCAGGTACGCCATGATCAAATTTAATTTAGGACTCAGAGAATTGGGGAATCTCTTGTGGTGAAGAAGATCTACACATTTGGTGACATAAATATGAATATAGAATAAAATTCATTTTGAATGCGTATATACACCTCTGGTTTCCACTAAACTAAAGGCTAAGACTGTCCTTGGGTAGTACCTGAGGCTGCTTGCAGAGACATCCACACTTAAAATGTTTTATAATTGAGTAATTTTCTCAAATACTACCAAAATACCATAGGATGGAAATTTTCCAGACTTTACAAAATCTAAACAGAACCTCTAGAAAGAAAAAATTATTATATATAAGTCAGAGGTTGTGGTAAAATGCGAACAATTAGCCAGTTGCATTCATATTGACTTCTGAAACTCGCCAAAATGAAAGCAAAGAGAAAATAGCAAATTGAGTATACAAGGCCACGACAAAAGGGAAGAAGTCAGTCAATGTCCACAAGCATCTGCAACCTGGAACTTGGGCCACACTTGACATAGTCAACTGTAGAAAGTGAAAATCCAAGCCTTTGATTGATGGTGACTATTGAACAAGAGAGGCCAAAAAGAACTAGGTATTGCTGAAATGTCCCCGGAGGCTGTGTGTTGAAGGTTGGCCTCTCGCTACTAGAGTAATTGGGCGTGGTGGAGGCGGGGCCTTCTGGAGGCAGGACCTGGTTGGAGGCGTCTAGTCAGAGGCTGGCCTTTGGGAGAATATTTTGCCCCAGCTCGGGCTTCTCCCACCACACCTCAGAACGATACCGTGCTGTTTCTGCCTTGCCACATGACCTAAAAGCAACAGAGCTGGTCAACCCTGAGCGCAAAACTCCACAACCGAGAGCCAAGATGGCTTTTCGTCTTTAAGTTGATTTGCTCAGGTAGGCTGTCGCAACGGCAAAAAGTGACCAACAGTAATTCAGGCCACTAAACAACGCGAATTCTAAGAAGGAAAAGCACCAGGTTGTCAGAAAACAAGGGCAGCAGTCGGGGATAGAAAAAGGGAAATTAGTTGGGAATAAAGCAAATCCCAGAAACATGTTTCTACCAGGCAGTCGCTAAGGGGCGTCCCCATTCCTCCCGAGAGAAGGCTAAAAACTAAACCCAGATGGTACCCAAAGAATCCCAGGAAGTTTTGCCTATTGGACATTAAGCATCTCTTCCTTTTAGTCCCCTTTCTCTCGACTTACTTCCTAGAGTGCTGGCAATCAATGCGATGTATGCGGGAAAAGAAAGAGAAAAACAGTTTCGGTGACCAGGAAGCTTTGGAGGCCGTCTCCTTGTCTGTCGCACAGGCTGGTTTTGAATACACTGTTTAGCTGAGGAAAACCTTGAGCTCCTATTCTGGCCTCCCAAGTGCTGGAATTTCAAGCATGCATATTATTCCCATATCTCCCACCTCCAGTTCAAAGAGAAACTCTCAACAGTAAAAATACAGACTACGTATGCAATCTGTCTGAATTCAGAAACCACAGAAGGAGAAAGAAGTCTTTTGTGGAAGGAGAGCTAGGTCTGTATGGCCCTGATTCGGTGTCCGAGGGAAATGGGAAAAGCTGGGCCATCGGAGGCTAAGCAGGGACCACACAAGACAAAGAATGTGCACACACAGGAAAAACACCCTTGAAACCAGAATCCTGTGACCTCTTGATTAGCATCTTGAGCCTCTGTGTGTTGCTTGAGCAGTTCCAGCTGCCTGTAGTCAAAGCAGAGGTGGCGGAGTCCACATTCCCAGGCAGCAGCTGGAGCTGTAATGAGCACGGCCCCCTTTGTGGCCTCCAGACTCCATTTTGAAAAACTCTTTAAATGTTGCTTTCATCATAATATCCTTATTTGAATACTTATAAGAAAAAAAATACACACTTATTAGATTAATCTACAGAAACATTCATGGTGAGACAAAAAGTTGTTCCTGTTTACTGGGATCAAGGAGCTTCCAGGGACCCTGACATTTTTAGGGCAGCAGCAAGGAACACCTTTCCAGCCAGGATGGGTTGGTGACCCTGACCCAAAGCCCGACGACAAGCAAAGTGACTTAGAAGTGTCAGTGGGAAAGGGCATGTGTAATCCGTTCTTCACCGGCAAGCTCGACATAAAGGAGTCCTCCGCCCGTGGATTTGCTGAAGAGCTGGTTGAGGATGTACTGTAGAAGCCAGGGAGTTGAACCCTAAGGGGGGGAGGCAAGGCACAATTATGAATGAATATTAAGCTTATAGCTAACAAAACAGTCACTGGCTGTACAGTAGTAACCCGCGAGATATAGAAATGGGGAAAATAAGTAGAAACCAGAGCGGGGTAATGAGAGTCATTTTATCTCTCCAGGGGTTGAATAAACATGCAATTATGTCAGACACTAAGACAGCGTGCTAAAATTTTAGGAGTGATAAACAAAACACTAGACACAGAATGTAAAACTTCCTTATCAGTGGGGGATGGTGAGGTGGAGGGAGGGCAGATACCAAACTCATTTCAATAGGAAGATGAAGGATTAGAGGAAATAAATCCAGTTACAGAGAGAAATCGAAAAAGATATCCAATATCAACCTTGGGCCTACAAACATAAACATGCACACACAGGCATGCATAGACACACACACACAAACACATACAAACACACATGCAGACACACATACAGACACACACAAGCACATACAGACACAGACACACACATACACACATACACCCATGTGCCCATGCATTTGGAAAAGAGAGAATAGCAGAAAAACCAATTAAAATGCATTACGAACTTTAAAATCTGAGTGCTGGAACAGAGGATCATATAGGAAAAGCACTTTGAGATACAGACACAGGCAACAAAGTTTTCAGTAGGACTCTACTAAGGTGGGAAATGCCTACAGGTTAACAACAAGATTGCATGATATTGAAAAGAGGAACAGAAGGAGAACAATAAGTAGAGTGGACAGGCAACTTACAAAGGGAGAGAAAAATCGTTGCTTTCTGTAGTTCTGTAGACAGGGGCTCATATCTAGAATATAGGGCCAAGATGGCTCAGCAGGTAAAGGGGCTTATTGGGAATTCCGAGGACCCCAGTCACCTGAGGTCAGTCCCTGGGATCAACATGTTAGTAAGAGAGAATCAGTTCTGCAAGTTGTCCTTTGACCTCTGTTTATAGAGGTTTGTCCTGCCCGGTCTCACAGCCGTTTAGCTCCAAAGAAACACACAGAGGCCTACATTAACTATAAACTGATTAGCCCAGTAGCTCAGGCTTCTTATTAATTAATTCTTATAACTTAAATTAGCCCATAATTCTTGTCTTTGTTAGTCATGTGACTTGGTACCTTTTTTGGCAAGGCAGTCACATCTTGCTTGCTCTGTGTCTGGCTTCCTTTGCATCTGGGTGATGACTGCTGACTGAAACTTCCCTCTTCCCAGAATTCTCGTTGCCCGCCTCTACCTCCTGCCTGGCTACTGGCTAATCAACATTTATTTAAAATACAAGTGACAGGGTACAGACCATGGTCCCACAGCAGACCTCTTCATTTTCCCTCTTCTCTCATTTATTTGAACTTGCTTTTGGAGGCCAGAGAGCTGCCTCCGTGGTTAAGAGCACATACTGTTCTTGTGGAAGACCCATGTTCAGGTCCCAGTGCCAACATGGCAGCTCACAACCACCTGTAACTCCAGCTCCAGGGGATCTGATGCCTCCGGCCTCAGTAGGCAATTACACTCAGGTTCATGGATCTCCATAATGTTTTACATGTAACCAATAACATTAGTCAATATTTAAAAGTAATGAGGTATTTTATAGATTTTGGGACCAGGTCTTTAAGTTTTTATATGTGTCTTATATCTGGAGCACTCAGTGACTAGCTATATTTCAGGGACAGAATAGTCACATGTAACTGATGTCTCCAGATCATGAAGAGGGGTCCTGCCTGGAGAAAGTCTGACACCTGTATCACAGGAGAGACATGTGCAAGGCATTCTCTGAAACATTTTTCTATAAAGAGAAAATGATGTTAAAAAGAACAGATAAACAAACAATAACTTCTTTGTATAGAATAATACTACCCAGCCATCAAAATGAAAGAACCATAGCCATATGTACAGATATGGATAAGTATGTTCAGTGTGAGCCATCATATGTGTAGATTTAAAACACACAAAACTCTAACCTGTGACATCTCTGACCAGGAGAAGTTGGCAGCTGTAAGTGGGATTGCAATGCTCATAACTTCAAGAAGATCTTTACTCTGGGGAAGAGAATTGAAGATCAGGGAAATGTGCTGGAGGCAGGAGTACTTCAAGTTCAAGATCAGTGTGGGCCACTCAGTGAGACCTTATCAACAATAAATAAAGCATAAAAGGAAAACCCCTTGTTGGGCAACAGGACAGCTGTGCTGTAGACTAATTGTGTGGTTCTCACCTGGCTCTTTGTCCCTGTCTCCTGCACCTCTATACAGGGGACAGTATTCCCCTCAAGGCCAGTGCCTGTGGTAGGAAGAGAGGAGGAAAATAGCTGAGAGACCTCACAGGGTTCAAGGGCTTGCTTCCAGCCAGTGCTCCAGGCAGTACAACAAAACTTCTTCTGTTCTGAAGAGGGGGCTAGAGCTAAGACATACTGAATTACAGATGTTCAAAATTGTGCTTTTTTTTTCTTTTCCCTTCTTTTACTTTTTAATATTTATTGATCTGCTCTCCTGTGTGTGGAGTGCATGCTGACTGTGGTGCACATTTGGAAGTCAGAGGACAACTTTCAGGCGTGAGTTTCCTCCTACTGTGTGGGTTCTGGGGATTTAAGGCTGTCTGTCTGGCTCGGCAGCAAGTACTTTTACCCATGGAGCCACTTTGCCCACACAGAAATTGTGCTTTTTATATTAGAAATTTGAAATTGAGTTTCAAGTTCAGGGCCAGTTATTTAGAAAATTTCAATACACTAAAAAAAAAAATCTACAAACAATTCTACCCAAAGATAATTGCTTATTGGCCAGTGCCAAGGAAAATACATCCTTCCCCAAAGACTCAAGCCATTGTTTATTAACTTGAGAAAAGGAGGAGACCAAGGGAGCAGACACATGTGCCGTTTTGTAGAAACCATGAGCCAGGACAATCGTTCTGGTCCCAAAGCAAATTTCTTGGAAGACAAAGCAGGGCCATTTGCGCTGGAGGTTCCTTGCCTCACCAGTCCGCTCCTGCTGTTTGCCTTCCGGTCTCAGAACAGTACCATCCCCGCTGTCACCCTGCTCACAAGAGTAAAATTCAGCTTTCCAGTTGCTCAATTATTTATGAGTTCAGCTGCTGTTTGGATATATTATGGAATATTTTATAAATAAATATTTCACGAGCAGCCAGAGGCTATTGGTATTTGATGCCTTTCAGAAAATTACAAAATGAAATTTAAACTGCACCGTACAAAGACAAAAAGAGCACAAGTCCTTGTTGATGGAACATGCATTGCACAGCCTGGATAATTTAAGTTAAACAGGTTGTTTCCATGGATTTTGAATTTAGATAAATTCCCTTTAATAGAGAAATAAAATGGCACCATTTCTACTCTGGTATTCAGCCCTGAGGTAGACTGTGATGGTCTTGTGCTTTCAGAGTCAGATGCAGGTCCTGATTTTTAATCTGCATCTGTGTTTTTGTTGGTTTGCATTTTTTAAAGATTTATTTATTTTTATTTAATGTATATAGGTGTTTTGTCTACATGTATGTGAGTGCCGCACATGTGTACAGCATCTGTGGAGACCAAAAGAGGGTGCCAGATCCCCTGGAACTGGAGTCACATAGAGCTGGCTGTGCACTATGTGGGTGCTGGGAACTGAATTGGGGTCCTCTGCGAGAGCAGCCAATGCCCTTAACCACTGAGCCATCGCCCCAGCCGCTAGCTCGCATTGTTTCAAAATCATCAGGGTAGTAGCCATACCTTAGCAACAATAAGTTGGATATTACTTTCCAAATTCCCACTACTTTAGTCCAAACTGAAAGTCTGTCATTTTCTGGATATGATTCGCAGTACAGAGATTCCGAAGTTATGCACCTTTGAAAAAATGACCAAAAAGACGGTGAGAGTGTCAAAGCCTGGATTCCCCTAGCTCCGTGTATGGGAGAGTACTGATGCCGTGAGACAGAGGTGCCAGAGCAGGGATGAGAGAGAGCAGGGGCAGCTGGAACTTGGGCAATGTCTACTTTTCCTATTCCCCGAGTCTTCTTTGTTACCTAGTATCACCCAGGATACAAGGTCCCTGTGATGACCACTGAGTTTCCAAGGTGACCCGTTAGTCTTCCCTGCCTCAAGAGCCCAGGAGTGGGGCTGTGTTGTGTATACATTAGGCTGCCCTACTCCTGTTATTACCGTGACCTTTAACCTAGTGTATGGTGCATGCTCAGACACCACTCTCCAAGATCTTGGCTTGTTTCCTTTCTGTGGACCACAGGAAGGCTGACTCTAAAACGTACAGAAAGTATATCATTAATGTGGAATAAACTCACTGCTTCTGAGAGGAGGCCTCACTACGCTGCCCAAGCTGATCTCAAATTATTGGGCTCAAACTGCCCTCTATCCCTAACATTTCAGCCAAAGGCTCATGTTTCTGAAGCTGCCGAAATGATAGGAAATTAGACGGAGTGGTCCAAGACGAAGCCACGCACACAATCTCCAGAGGAGACTGCCACATCTAGGCCACAAACCTCTTCCCTGAGGTGGAGTTGGGGATTTACATCTAAAAACCAAGAGTAGCATACGCACTACAGGGTTGCTATGCACCTGTAAGGAAATGAAGGCAGAAGAGCTGAACTGGTAACAGAACTCTCATTGAATTCTCTTAATTAGCTCACTCCGAATGGAATCTGCTCTCCCCATGTGTAGAGCCACACAATGTGACAGAAATCTATCTAGTTTTATGCCATGGATTGTTGTACCGGTACCCACAGTGAGAAGCCTTGGTGCTTAGTAAACCTGCATCAATGTATCCATTTATTTAGAAGCCAAGAGGAGGAAGACCCAGTTCCTCGGCTTGAACTTTTCCTCGCTGACACCATTGAACACCTGCTAGCGATCGTAAGGAAGTTAGAGGCTCCAGAGAACACTGTGCTGTATTCCACGCCCAGCCGCCATGATTCGCTTTATGCTGAGTCCCCTACGGCTACATGTTCTCAACAAGTCAGCCTGGGAAAAACAGTCGTGTTTACCCCCACAGGACTCCAAGACGTCCAGGGTGGGCCAAGATTGGAAAAGAACCAAGTTCGATAAATCAGGGGATGGATTGAGAAAAAAAAAATTAGTTAGGTAGGAATAAAAATATTTTGTGGGCCAGCAAGGTGGCTCAGGAGATAAACGTGCTTGACGCCAAGCCTGAGATCTGAGTTCAGTCCTCAAGACATACGTAGTAGAAGGAGCATCAACTTTAGCAAGCTGTCCTCTGGCCTCCACATCCCTCCTGTGTCCAGCCCACCCCTAGTCAACAAATAGCTGTAATAAAAATATTTTGCTTGGGAAGAGACACATTGAGCAAACTGAAAATAAAATAAGTTGGGAGAAAAAAAATATTTGCGGTATTTATCACATGAAAACGTTGATGCATAAAGAGCTTCTAATAACAGGAAATAAATGTTTTGTTAGCTATCTAGAGGGGAAAAAAACAGTCTGAAGCCATGAGAGAATGCAAATAAAAAGTCATCCATACAACCATATCTCCCACTTAGAAAAGCAGCTGTGCAAACATCTGGCAAAGGAAGACAAAATAAAGAGGAAGAAACAGCAGATTTTTGTAAAAATTATAGACGATTTTTTTCCTTTACTCTGCACCACTATTACCAGAGATGAATCCTGAAGGAAACGCTGGGGAGACAGAAGCATATACAAGGATTCATCGCCCGGCTGTTTGAGGTAGAGAAAGAATGAGCCCAGCCTGGCGTTCGTCTGTGAAGTGCGGATTCAGCCACAGCCTGGCATGTTTCCAACCTTCATTCTGTCGCAATGACCTGAAACTTTGTTCACACAGGTGGTGGCAGGGTCTCCCTGCAGCCCAGGGTGGCCTCCTGCCTGCCTCAGTCTTCCGACAGCTAGGATTGCAGGTGCACAGCCAGCTTGCACCTGATTTAATAGATTTAATTTGGAGGAAAACAAACCATAAAGGAAAAAAATCCCTAAAAATGGCATGCCGCAAATAAGCACAAATGGCAGAACTACACAGAGCAATGGCGCTCCACACGATCTTCAAGCACATTCGACTGTGGGGTCCCCACGGGGAAGATCTCCAAAAAAAGTGAATGCAAGGAATAAAATCCAATCACCCTCCAGCTCTTTCAATGATCATGCTGTTGGCAGCAACGTGACTGTGATTCTGAGGGAACCATGTGAGATGAAGCAAGTTCCTGCTAGACAATGCTAACTGTCTCCAGTCCGTCCTTTCTGCCGTCGGTGGCGAACAAGACTCTTGCAAGAGGGAACAGGAAAAAGAGAAGTTTTTATGCAAATACTGTAATCTTGAATTTGAAATGTTAGGATGAATTCGTCATTGATTTTTTGTCTTTTCCAGTTTGTTTTTGGAGCATGGTCTAATGTAGCCCAGGCTGGCCTCAAACTTGCTGTGTATCTGGGCACGATTTTGCATTTCTGATCCTTCCTCCTCTACTCCAAATGCTGGAATTATTTGTGCTATTTTTGTGCTCCACCTTGCCAAGCTTACTGTGTCTTCTAAAGAACAACTTAAAACAAAACACTTCTTAACTCTGTCTCCTAGAAAGGCCACCCAGATTCCCTAGATCCTATTTCTAGGAAAGCAGCTGAAAAACAAAACCACCACCCCCCAAAATCTATATTATAACTCAAAAAGCACTCGAGGGCCAAGTCCTACGATGTCTTAAATTAAAAAGCACCTGAGAGCCAGCAAGATGGTTCAACAGGAGAAGGTGCTTGCCACCAAGCCTGACTACCTGAGTTCAATCCCTGGGCCCCACATGGGGGAAAGAGGGAACGGAAAGCTTCAAGCTGTCCTCAGACATCTACTCAAAGCTTTACTGGGAACTTACTGAATACTTTAATGACCACCATCTCCTGCACCAGGCATTTTGTAGGCCTTATCTGACAGTCCTTCAACAGCACTGGGGACAGATCTGTTACTGTCCCCATTTTACAGGTTAGGAATCAGGGCAAGTGAGCAGCACGGGTTAGGATAACCCATCAGAAAAGCACAGGCAGGAATCGAACCCTAGGACTCGGCTGCAGACTTTTCAACAACGACAGAGGTTGTTAGCAGGGTGAAACCGTAGTCACTGTGACAGGCTGGAGGGAGTGAGCACTGAAGGGGAAGGTGGTCCTCCTTCCAAACACCTGGGTCACTCTGGGTCACCCAATCTCCAGTCTCGGGCTGCTGTCTGTAAAATGGAGGTATCTTAGGTTTTCCCCACTTGGAACTTTTAACTGATAATGACTTTGATGAGGGGTGATGATCTGCTTCTCAACTTTATTCCGTTTCCAGGCTACCTACAGATTTGCCATTTTGTCTAATGCTCACTGAACCAGATCCCTCAGAAGACACCCGGGGCACCAGACGCTGCGTTCCTTACACTTTACTTCCCTGCTCTTTACCCTAGAATATTTTTCCTCAATTCCGTCTCTTTCATATTTGCTTTCATATTTCAATCACAATAAACATTTGGGGGCGGGGTGGGGGATGGCTCAGCAGGGAAGAGCCTTCAGCACAAGCACAAGTACTGAGTGGGAATCCCCAGCGCCTACGTAAAAAGGGGGCGTGGCCTCCTGAAGCCTTGTGACCCCAGCGCTGAGGGGCAGAGAGAGGAGGATCCGTGGGGCTGACGGACTGCCAGTCTAGCTCCAGGTCCTGTGACTCTGTCTCAAGAGAACAAGATGAGCGTGACAAGAGCGGGACCCTCTGCTGGAGCATGCGTACACGCTCAGGGGCCACATCACCGAAGAACCTGATTCTCCTCCTCCAGTAGCAGCCAGCTGGGGTGGAACTTCAAAGGCTTCCCCCATCTAAGCTGGCTTGAGTTTGTGCAGGTCTCACGCTTGCTGCTGTGTGTCCGTGAGTGTCCAGGCCCTGCCATGTCCAGAAAACACCATTTCACTGCAGTCAATCACCTCCCCTGGCTCTCACCGTCTTTCTGCCCAGGAAGAAGCCCTGGATAATCCTGGAGCCTCGGCTCGGAGGGTACTGTTGGCACAGGCATGACCTCATACTCGTAGGATCTTACAAAGCCTTTCCTGTATGGGTCAGGCTTAGAACGGCAAAGCCTTCCTCTGGTCCAAGTGTGAACGCTGGCAGTGTGTGCAAACTAACAGTTATACCCTTCCCCCTCCAGCCTGAGACTGCTTGCCTACAGACACTGCCTACCAAGACTAGCCAACTCCTCCCCTCTGTGTTGTACAGAACAGATTCACTGACGTTCTGGGTCATTTCATAGTTGGTGTGGCTCTATTCAGGTGTGCATAGCCCACTTGTAAATGTGTCTGGTTTTTTCTTCATTTTTTTTCATTCCCTGACACCTCTAGTCAGGTCAAGTCCTGTCCATGCTGGAGGCAGCATGTGTTACTCCCCATCTATTGCAAAAGGAAGCTTCTCTGGTGAGGGCTGAGACACACACTGATCTGTGTGTAGACTGAGAAGCCAACAGGAGCTGGTTTGATACTATATACATTTAGCTGAATAGTGATAGCAGATTCTCCCCTAGGGCGTATGACACAGGCAGCCACGGATTTTTGGTCTAGTTAACTAGGCATGATTTCCATTTTGTCTCCTTTCCTTCCCCAAATAAAGCTCCCCACATAAGCTCTGTCTGCATGGCGTGTTTGTCCCTCACCAGCTGTGGTTTGGACCCATTCACCAAGGTCCATCTCTCACCAAACCATTTCACAGCGCTGGTTCCGGAAGTCGGATGCTAACGCAGTGGAGCACACGAAAAGGAGCTCATCTCTGCTGGATGCTCTTGGAGAACAGATTCATGTTTTAGATTTCAGTTCCGCTCCCTTGCCCCACCCCCACATAAGACAGTTAATTTTTGGTGCATAAGAAGCATACACATCAGGACTGAAGAGATAGATGGCGCAGGAGTTAAGAGCACCGGCTGCTTTTCCAGAGGTCCTAAATTCAATTCCTGGCACCCACATTGTGGCTTACAATCGTTTATACTTGTAATCTCATAGGATCCAATGCTATCTTCTGATGTCCCGACGTACACGCAGACAGAACATCCATATACATAAAATGCATAAATAAACCTTAAACATGATAGAGCAGTTGAAAATCGGCCCTTCCGGGCATGGCATGGAGAGTATAGGGGCGAAGGGAGGGCGCAGCTAAGACTTAGCCATGGCGCCTAGAAAATCACCCAAAGCAAAGGGAAAGCAAGTGGAGTCCAACAGAGGATGAGTATGATCTTGCCCACTTTCTCGGAGGCCCTACGCCTCTCCCTTAACTCTTATTATTTTACTCCCCGGTGCTTCTCGTTACTTATTTAATGGCTTTGAATGTGGTTCATGAAAGTAGGAAGTTTGTTCCATAGTAGCCAATAAGCAGTTCCCTCTCCGAACTCACATTCCTGAGCCCCCAGCCTCGGTCATTGTCGCCCCCCCCCCCCCCCCCGAGTGAAGTAGGAGGTCACTTGGTTCATTACACTCCAAGGCTTTTTGTTCTGCTCCATGTCCAGTCAAATGAGTTTCCACGCAGCCTTTACCCCTCTATGGTCTCTGTTTCTTGACTGGCTAAGGATTCTCCAGGCCACAGAAGATGGTATTTTGGGGTTTGCCAACCTCATGCTCTGGCACCCTCTAGTGGCCATTTCCAGGAGTGCACTGTCAGCATTGAGTTCTTCACTCTGACCTTCTGGCTGGTCTTGAATAGAAAGCATCACTTTCTCCCGGTAACAAAGCAACCACAGGGGAAAAAAAAGAGGGAACTGAGAACTGATTGCACCCTGCTGGTGACCTCTACCCACACACAGGTGGGTCATCTCACCAAAATGTCCAGAGGCAACTATGTAGACATGAGATAAGATCCTGGGACTCCTTGGATCTTACTCCTTGGGGAGCTGAATGAGACTCGACTCCCTGGGGACCTAATGAGAAGAGGCAACATATGTTGCCAGTAGCGAGGACTTGCAGTGCCTGAAAGATCTAGTCTAGCATTCAGAAACACACAGGGCTGCTGGGGGCCATTCCTTCTGCACAGGTAATTGCAGACTCAGATATACCCAGCAGGAGACAAGTCTAGTACCCACCTCATCTGAAACACTGATGCTAAGAATGGGTAGTGGAGGAAGACCACCTCCAACATTGTCCCACCCCCCAGTGTCTCCTTGGCACGCCTCTTGTAGAATTGTTACACAGCTAGGATACACTGTTTCCTTTCTGTTACTATAGCAAGGTACCTGAGCCATTAGCTTACAAAGAGCAAAGCTGGTTAGCTGACCCATTGCTTTTGAACCTGGAGAGACACAGCACACCGTGGAGGAAGCAAAACACCCTTGACCCAGTGAATGGCTCACAGTGGTTCTCTATGATCCTGATGCTGCGACCCTTTAACCCAGTTCCTCATGTTGTGGTGAACTCTAATTTTGTAAAAATGTTTTGTTTACATAAAAGTAATTTTGCTATTGTTATGAATCACAATGGTAATATCTGTGTTTTCCAGAGGTCTTAGGTGACCCCTGTGAGAGGGTCATTGGATTCCCCCAAGGGGGTCTTAACCCACAGGTTGAGAACCACTGATTTAGAGAGAGAGAAAAAGAGTGAGAAACAGAAACAGAGGGATAGACACAGAGACATACAGAAAGACAGAGATGCAGAGATTGATTGAGAGTCCATGAGCCCCTTGGGGATGTCCATAAAGGACCTCAGACTTCATCCTTGGCTCTACAATTTCTCCACTTCCCAGTAGTACCACACTGGGGACCTAATGCACAGGCTTTTGGGGGCCTTCTAGTTCCAATCTATAGTACTGAAAGTGGGCACACTCCCCTGCTGCCACCTCTAACATTGTTCCCCATCTGAAGCACGCTTCCTGAAGAATTAACAGTTGCTCAGAGACACTCCAGTCTTTCGGGTTTAGCTGCATCCACTTCTAGAATTTAGGGGGTGGTTTATGGGTCTTGAAACCAAGGTTTTACTGCTGATGATAAGTCCTTCCCTTTGACAGTGGACAGTTCGAATGCTTTCAAGGTATCTTTTAGTTGTTTAGATGTTGCTGGGAACCTTACAGGTCAGCCACCTGCTCTAAAAGCTCAGAGACAGCTATGTAGACAAAAGATTTAAATTGCAGTGACTCCGGGTGAAGTGGGTGGGAAGAGACAATACGTGTGATAGGATTGAGGACTCTGCCCACTCCACACAAGGAGGTTCTAGCCTAGCCATATTCAGACGCATGCAGTGGGACGCTTCCTTCTGCCCAGATAATTCCAGACTCGGTTCTATTGAGCAGGGTAGGGCTGCCCCTCATCTGAAACACCGATGAATGATAACAGTGGGTAGCAAGGGGGCTGGGATGGGGGTGAGGGGACAAATCTTGATGGTGGGCATTCCTTGGCCTTACTAGACTGACTCTAAGACCAACGATCCTCCCTAGGAGATGATGGTGTTGTAACGCCTATGGGTCATATCTGGTTTGCTAACAATTCTTGCATACCCCACAAATTTGGGATGATTTTTAACAATTTTAAGGGGTTTGTCTGTGGAAAAACCCTTCTGTACACTGGGAATATGTGTTACTGTCATTGGTTAATAAAAAGCTGAAAGGCCAGTAGCCAGGCAGGAAGTATAGGTGGGACACCAGCCCAGCCTGCTGCCGAAGAAACAGGGAATATAGAAAATGAGGTAAGAAACCGTGAGTCATGTGGGAAAATGCAGAAAAGAAATGTGGGATAATTTAAGTGTAAGAATTAGCTAGTAACAAGCCTGAGTTATCAACCAAACATTTATAAATAATATAAAGCCTCTGTGTCAATTATTTGGGAGCAGATGGTCCGGTAGGAAAACTCCGCCTTCGGGGTTTATAAATAAATGAAAAGAATAAAACTTCATAACATGGAACTCCCACAAGATCAGTTTTCCTATAGGGTTGATAAGAATGTAGCTTCACTCATTTCTTTGTCTATTATGTCTATAGCTACCTAGTGTCGCAGGTACAAAGACCATAGGACTGCAAACCCAAAATATTTACTACCTGGCCCTTTTAAGAAAAGCTTTGCTGACCTAATTTCTCACAGACCTACTCCCTCTAATTATCATAGTCTGCATTGGAGCCTTCGTGGAATGTGTTCACGTTGTGAAAGTCATAAGTGAACGATTTTGCATTTAGTCTGGTATGCGGTGGAGAGCCTTCAAACTTGGTTCCAAAGCAAGGCAGCCTATTCTAGAGACTCAACAGAGCATCGTCGGAAAGCTAAAAGAGGAGAGAATGTGGAGGGAGGGAGAGCAGAGCCCAGAAGTAACGACTGGAGTCATTGAATTTGCAGTAAGCATTAGGACAAGGCAGACCTGGTACCCAGTGGTCCATGGCAGAGACAGCAGGAGATCAAAAAGCAAAGGCGTGAACGCTAAGGGCACAAACATGCTAAAAGTTCATGCCTAAGGGAGACACGAGAGCTTCAGAGAGTGTTTTTGCCCCCTGATATAATTCCTAAGAAGGTGACCTGGTGTTCTTGGCTTCCCAGTAATGTCTTCATATCTACAGCTCAGCATCAACAGATTACAGACTGTAGCAAAGGGATGTCTCTGGGAGGCACACACTTCAGTGTGTGTTATTGTGTGAAATCAGGCAGAAATGGTTCCAGTTCAGTGTGTCCACCCCTGATCCCAACCAAGTAAATTCAATAATTGTCAGAGGCTTACCTTAATTTCCTACTGGATTGACATTAACTGGTCTGAGCAGAGAAGTGGAAAAGACAATAGTTCCAAAGGAAGAAAGGAAGGCTATATGATTACCCTTATAAAATTATGTCATAAGAAAAACAATTGTATTAGTTTACAAAGTTCTTTGAGCAAGTCTGTTTACTATCGGGGGTGTGGGTCTGTGAAGTGATTACTTTTAAGATGGAATACATTGCAAAGTGAAAACCTTTGTCACCCAGCACTTGACCTTGACATAAAGCACTATGGTGTAGGAGGGTCTTCTTTCTATGTGTTGCTTTTATTGGTCAAATAAAGAAACTACCTAGGCCTTTTGATAGGGCAGATCTTAGATAGGCGGGGAAGACAGGACTGGATGCTGGGAGGAAGAAGGCAGTGTGGTAGACACCATGGCTCTCCTCTCCGAGACTGACGCTGGTCAGACTCATGCCAGTAAGCCACAGTCAAGTGGCAACACACATTAATAGAAATGGGTTAATTAAGATGTGAGAGTTAGCCAGTAAGAGGCTAGAAATAATGGACCAGGCAGTGTTTAAATGGATATAATTTGTCTGTTGCCATTTTGGGGTATAAGCTAGCCAGGGGAGCCTGGTGGCGGGAAGTGGCCCGCCGCTCCTTATACAACAGCACTAGTTCACTTTTCAGAATTCATGTTCAGCCCAGGGGGGTATAGGATGCAGCACTCTTGCCTTCTGGGAGACTGAGAAAGGAGGTTCAAAAATTCCAGGCTAGACTAGGCTATGTAACTGAGACTCTGTCTCACACAAAATAAATAAACAAACAATGTATTAGCAACTGTGAAGTCCAAATAAAGTTTGAGTTTGAGTCTTCAGAATGTCAGAGAAAAGCTAGTTGATTTTTACATTCATTTTCCATTTTTAGGGTGGATAAAATTCTCTGAAAGAATGGTTTACAGCAGCATAAATCTTTGTAATAGCACAGACGAGGCTTTTGAAGTAAAATTCATTTTTCTAAGAGTTGCATAGCACCAATTTTGGGATAAAGCTTTACTCTATATGTACAATTTTCTCTAATTACCCCCATATTTCTTATGCTACTTAATCCATCAACTTTCTTTTTTTAAATTATTTATTTATTATGTATACAATATTCTGTCTGTATGTATGCTTGTCTACCAGAAGAGGGCACCAAGTCTCATAGATGGTTGTGAGCCACCATGTGGTTGCTGGGTATTGAACTCAGGACCTCTGGAAGAGCAGCCAGTGCTCTTAACCTCTGAGCCATCTCTCCAGCCCAATCTATCAACTTTCTACTGTAGGAGCACCTTACTTATTATAGTGTTTTTATGTGAAGTTTATTACAGTTAAGAGTCAATAAGATAAAAATCCTTCCTGTGGAAGGCAGAGACTGCTTCTTCGTTTCCCAGCTGCCCAGACCCGAATAATAACACAGAAACTATATTAATCACAGCACTGTTTGGCCAATATCTTATGCATATTCCTAGATAACTCTTGCATCTTAAATTAACCCATTTTTATTAATCTATGAATCACCATGAGGCTGTGACCTCCCAGTAATGTTCTAGCTGGCAGCTGGCATCTTTCTCCCTTGGCAGCTACATGGTGTCTCTCTGACTCCACTTACTCTCTCTCTAAATCTCTTCCGTCCTGACTATATTCTGCCCTTCTATAGGCCAAAGTAGCTTTATTCATCGACCAATAAAAGCAACACTTATACAGAAGGACATCCCACATCATTCCTGAGATGTTTTAGCCACAAAAACCTAGCAATGTCCATAGATTATCCAATAACTGTAGCACAAATAATAAAAACCCAGAGGCAGATATTGGGGTTCAACCTGAAGATCAGAAATACAAAGCAGCCAAGCTGCTAGAGAGCTCTTACCGCTATGAAATCTTCAGATTGAAAGAGAGAGAGTTCCTGTCTCACCTCACCTTATAAACCTCTCTAGTGCTGGCATTAAAGGTATGTGCACCACCACCACCCAGCCTCTATGGCTAACTAGGGTGGCTGCTGGGATTAAACATGTGTGCCACCATTGCCCGGCCCATATGGCTGACTAGTGTGGCTGTTTTGCATTCTGATGTTCAGGCAAACTTTATTCATCAAAATACAAATGAAATATCACTACATTTCCCCCTTTTTGTCTAAAATAAAAAGGAAGGCTATAACTAATATAAGAAAACTATATGCAATAAGTACAATAACTGTGTACAATATATATAAGCAACAAATAGATCAACAATATCTAGTCCATTTGCATTTGACAAATTCAGAGAAAATATTCCATATCCTATCTTGGTGAGTCCAAAGTATTATACCTAACTTACTTTCTATCATAACTTGCTTTCTGCATCTGATAAACAAGGAAAACTATAACTATGTAGTTTTCAGCTCTCTCAGAGACCAAAGAAGGAAATGATATTAACTGTGTAAACAGGAAGTGTGAGCAAGTGACTTCCAAAAATATGTGAAATAACAGAAACAGCTGCCTGGACAGTCACTGAAGTTCCTCTGCAACATTAGGGCATCCATCTTTGGTCTACAGGCCTAGCATATCCAACAGACTTTTCTGAGAAGCAGGATATTCTGAAAGGCTGTCTCTCCTTGTCTTGACAATGTTTGGCAGTCACTCTCTTTAGTGTCCTGCTTCTCCAATTAGGACAGCATACTGTCAGCAGTCTTGCCCAGTGGTTTACTTTTGCCACAAAGAAAGTAAACTCCACGTGGAGTTTCTTCTATGCTCATTATCTTCTCTGAAGTAGATTGGTGTTGCTGGGAGCAGACAAGTCTCATTGTCATAAAAAAAAAAGAGCCTACATTATCAAAACATCTTAAATGTCATATCCTGTAAATCTCTAAAAGGTTTGAAGATAACCCACATATCTAAAATATATCTTTGTTTGACCTTAAAAACATATCCTAGGGGCTGGAGAGATGGCTCAGTGGTTAAGAGCATTGCCTGCTCTTCCAAAGGTCCTGAGTTCAATTCCCAGCAACCACATGGTGGCTCACAACCATCTGTAAAGAGGTCTGGCGCCCTCTTCTGGCCTTCAGGCATACCAACAGAATATTGTATACATAATAAATAAATAAATAAATAAATAAATATTAAAAAAACATAGCCTAATGTTACTACAAGTTTGATTATACTAGGTGATTAACTACTAACCTGTATTTCCTTATTATCCTAAACAGTTGGTAATAATAATTTTCAAGGACTAGAAATTTGCATTACATTGTTAAATGAGTTGTATAGGTACAATACCTTGAACAAGAGTAGAAATGTATGTACAATATGTTCTAAAAAATTAATCTCAAATTTGTATCACTATATAAAATTTGAATACAATATAGAAAAGTCCAATCCAACATAAAATATTTAAAACTTGCTTTTTAAAAGTAGATTCAATAATCTACCCCTTTATCCTATCATATATATATGATATCATGTTGTAGGAGCTGGGGGCTACGTTCCTGCCGCCCCAGCTCCTGGTCGCCTGGCTAGCTTATGCCCCAAAATAACAACACACAAATTGTATTCTTTTAAACACTGCTTGGCCCATTATATCTAGCCTCTTCTCGGCTAACTCTCACACCTGGACTAGCCCATTTCTAATAATGTGTGTAGCACCCCAAGGTGCACTTACCGGGAAAGATTCAGCATGTCTGACCTGGCGGCTTGCTTCATTGCGTCTGCCCGGGAAAGGGGAGCATGGCCTCTGCTCCAGAGAGCAGAGCTGTCAAGTCTGAGCTCACTTCCTCTTCCTCCCAGCATTCTGTTCTGTTTACTCCACCCACCTATGTTCTAACCAATAAAATTGGCCAAGGCAGTTTCTTTATCAGCCAATGACCTTCCTCCATCAATATCATATATATATGATCATATATCATATATTATATATATATATATATATATCCTCCCTTTTTTCATTTCAAAGTAAGAACTTTGAATCTAATTTCCTTTGTTAAGCTTTTTCCTTGACCATTACCAATAACAACTTGTAACCAACTCCCCTAAACAATGACAAATAGCCCTAACACATTAAAAGACCTCACCTTTTGGGAATGTGGTTGTCATGTTCTTAAATTTACTTCCTGTCGTCTGGGGCAACAACATCTTTAAAGGATCCTAAAAAGAAAAATTTGGGTTAATTGTCAAGTCCTGGGAGAGGTTTCTGTATCATTTGTTATCCAGTCTCTGAGTAATGGGAAGGTGCAGGATTTGTCTCAAGTCCTGGCTGGAGCAGTCTGTGAGGCTGGATCATCTCAGATAGCCACCTTGAAATTGTTCTGAGAAATTTGTAGTTCAAAAGTTGATCATTTAACCACTAATAGCATAAAATATCTTGGGGTAACTCTGACCAAGGAAGTAAAAGATCTATTTGACAAGAACTTTAAGTCTTTGAAGAAAGAAATTGAAGAGGACACCAGAAAATGGAAGGATCTCCCTTGCTCTTGGATTGGGAGGATCAACATAGTAAAAGTGGCAATTCTACCAAAAGCAATCTATAGATTCAATGCAATCCCCATCAAAATCCCATCAAAATTCTTCACAGATCTGGAGAAGACAATAATCAACTTTATATGGAAAAACAAAAAACCCAGGATAGCCAAAACAATCTTATACAATAAAGGATTGTCTGGAGGCATTACCATCCCTGACTTCAAACTCTATTACAGAGCTACAGTATTGAAAACAGCTTGGTATTGGCATAATAACAGAGTAGTTGACCAATGGAATCAAATAGAAGACCCTGACTTTAACCCACAAACCTATTAACACCTGATTTTCGTAAAGGAGCTAAAAGTATACAATGGAAAAAAGAGAGCATCTTCAACAAATTGTGCTGGCAAAACTGGATGTCAATCTGTAGAAGAATGAAAATAGATCCATATCTATCACCATGCACAAAACTCAAGTCCAAATGGATTAAAGACCTCAATATCAGTCTCAACACACTGAACCTGATAGAAGAGAAAGTGGGAAGTACTCTACAACACATGGGCACAGGAGACCACTTCCTACGTATAACCCCAGCAGCACAGACATTAAGGGCAACATTGAATAAATAGGACCTCCTGAGACTGAGAAGCTTCTGTAAAGCAAAGGACACTGTCACTAAGACAAAAAGACAATCCACTTACTGGGAGAAGATCTTCACCAACCCCGCAACTGACAAAGGTCTGATCTCCAAAATATATAAAGAACTCAAGAAACTAGACCGTAAAAGGCTAATCAACCCAATTATAAAATGGGGCACTGAGCTGAACAGAGAATTCTCAACAGAAGAAGTTCAGATGGCCAAAAGACACTTAAGGTCATGCTCAACTTCCTTAGCGATCAGGGAAATGCAAATCAAGACAACTTTAAGATACCATCTTACACCTGTCAGAATGGCTAAAATAAAAAACTCCAATGATAGCCTTTGCTGGAGAGGTTGTGGAGAAGGGGGTACACTCATCCATTGCTGGTGGGAATTCAAACTTGTGCAACCACTCTGGAAAGCAGTGTGGCGGTTTCTCAGGAAATTTGGGATCAACCTACCCCTGGACCCAGCAATACCACTCTTGGGAATATACCCAAGAGAGGCCCTATCATACAACAAAAGTATATGCTCAACTATGTTCATAGCAGCATTGTTTGTAATAGTCAGAATCTGGAAACAACCTAGATGCCCTTCAATGGAAGAATGGATGAAGAAAGTATGGAATATATACATATTAGAGTACTACTCAGCAGTAAAAAACAAGGACTTCTTGAATTTTGCATACAAATGGATGGAAATAGAAAACTCTATCCTGAGTGAGGTAAGCCAGACCCAAAAAGAGGAACACGGGATGTACTCACTCATAATTGGTTTCTAAGCCATAAATAAAGGACATTGAGCCTATAATTCATGATCCTAGAAAAGCTAAATAAGAAGGTGAACCCAAAGACAAACATATAGGCATCCTCCTGAATATTAACCTTCATCAGGCGATGAAAGGAGACAGAGACAGAGACCCACACTGGAGCACCAAACTGAAATCTCAAGGTCCAAATCAGGAGCAGAAGGAGAGAGAACACGAGCAAGGAACTCAGGACCGCGAGGGGTGCACCCACACACTGAGACAATGGGGATGTTCTATCTGGAACCCACCAAGGCCACCTGGCCTGGGTCTGAAAAAGCATGGGATAAAACCGGACTCTCTGAACATAGTGGACAATGAGGACTACTGAGAACTCAAGAACAATGGCAATGGGTTTTTAATCCTATTGCACGTACTGGCTTTGGGGGAGCCTAGGCAGTTTGGATGCTCACCTTACTAGACCTGGATGGAGGTGGGTTTTCCTTGGACTTCCCACAGGTCAGGGAACCCTGATTGCTCTTTGAGTTAATGAGGGAGGGTGACTTGATCAGGGGAGGGGGAGGAAAATGGGAGGCGGTGGCGGGGAGGAGGCAGAAATCTTTAATAAATAAATAAATTAAAAAAAGTGAAAAATATTTTACCCACATCAAAAAAAAAGTTGATCATTAGGTGGTGTTTATTTATTTGTTTGTTTGTTTGTTTGTTTTTAGCTTAGTGGTTCCATTGTAGTCCGGGGGATTGTCATTGTGGGGCCCCATCATCCTTTTGAAAACTTGCTGTTTCAAATGTTTCAAATGTTGCTGTTAGGCATACTCATGGTTCACTGCAGAAAACTGATAGAGAGACTCAAACCCAAAATCATGTATAGAAAGGTAGATGAAACATTTTTCTAGAATTAGTTAGTACTCTATATGACCATTAATATCATGACAAAAGTTTTAAAACACACACAAGCACACACATATATGTATATTAATCTTATAAATCCTATACCTTAAGGAAAGCTGTTAAAGAGTCAATATAAAACCAAAGGATTATGAGATTGGTGGCAATATAATAGCCCTTAAATATTTGTTTTTCTTTTGTCTGATATCAGGTGGCTCTTCTGACATGAGACAGAGATGTTAGATTTCACTTTAATAAGCATGCTTGGGTTTAGAGAAGGAGAGAGCCACAGTATAACTCTAAAGCCAGCTTTGATTTTTAATTTGACTGGGACCACAAAAAGACCATTTGCATTATATGTATGTAGAGAACAGCAAAAACAAACATTTGGGAAGATTTATGAAATTTTATCCTGTTGGAAATGTGATATACCAATAGGTCAATTTACTCTTTTTCTTGAGACATTTTTTTTTTTCTGGATGATTTGTCCTTTTTTTTTTTTTCAGAAGTCTTATTTGTCCAGTGGCCTTCAGATTTCTTAGCTGCATATCTTTATTTTCCTAAAAAGACAGAAATGAAACCCTTCCCCAACCCTAATTTTGTGGAGATTCTCCTTTAGCAAGTTATATCTGATCAAATAAAAAGCATTTGTTAGTTTTATAGGTTAGTTTAGATTAATTGGCCATGCTGTTTGATAAACTATCATCTCTTCTAATTAAGAAGTGTCTCTTGTTCAAATTGCATCTTTATCAATTTTGATGGTATCCATAGCTTTTCTTCTCCCATGGAAACAAAAGCAAAACCCCTTCCCCAACATAACACATTTCCTGGCTTCCATTATGAGGTCAGTACATCTTTAAAGTATATCGGCTGACTTAATTCTGTAGTTTTTTCCTACTACCCAATGTCTCTCTACAGCTGTTGTTCCTTTCTCATTAGCGTTTAGAAAATTCAAAATTAATAAAGCATTTCTCAGTTTATTTCTGGGGGGTATTCATCATCCTGCATCCTGCATGCCCTAATTGCACTTGGCTTTGGGGTCTTGCGCAGAGACTAGAGAATGTTGGCTGGGAAGTCTGAGGGAGGAAATGCAGCAAAGAGAACAAATAGAAAAGCCACAGGGGGAAAGTCCTGGGAGTGAGAGAATGTGACATCTCATGAGGAACTAAGAGACGCCCAGAGAAGAAGCTCAGAAGAACTGCACAGCTTGTCACAAGCCATGCAAATGCCTTCGGGCATCGATGGTCACAGCTGTTTCCTGTTTATGTCTGGTTAGTTATTAATAACTAAACCTCTAAATCT
The DNA here is from genome assembly GCF_018167655.1 of Microtus oregoni. Taxonomy (NCBI): domain Eukaryota; kingdom Metazoa; phylum Chordata; class Mammalia; order Rodentia; family Cricetidae; genus Microtus; species Microtus oregoni. The sequence goes on along the minus strand of NW_024544029.1, from coordinate 2,331,995 downwards.
AGAGCCCTGTGCACGCTCCTCTCACCCAGTGGCCGGCGGCTCACCTGAACTACCAGAGCCCAGATCTGCAGAGGCGGTTAAACCATCTGTCCCTTTTACCCACATCACCACGAACCTGCCTATGTGATAAGTAAGTTTCATCTTTAGAAATAACCTTATTTAGCACAAGTTTTGATTATTTTTTTAGTACATTAGCAAATCAATATGGTGCCACACCCTAACCGTAACCCAAACCCTGTCTTTAGGTTTTGTGTGGACATAGTTTGTTGACACATACTTAGACGCACAGTTGCTGGATCCCGTGGTTAGGTTTTGTTCAGCATTTTAAGAGAGTGTTGAACTTGGGACTTACAGGTGAAATAGACTGCTAGAGGCTGTGGCCATGAAAGTCGGTGAAGAGGAGAGAGACTGAGACAGTATTAAAAAACAAACAACCAAGCAAACATGCTCTTCTCTAAAGAGAGACACAGAGGGAAGAACTTTGAAATGAATGAAAGGGCTCTTGAAGAGTCCAGAGAAGGCCAGAGACATTGGGAAGAGGGAAGAATAAAGTTTTAATCTTGCCACTCGCTGGCAGGGGGAGACAACAGCCACTTTCAAACAGTAAGCCCCTGGGACAAGCCCACAAGCCTCGAGTCAGTGGTGGGTCTTGGTGAGTCGTGATTCTTCTCACAGGCAGTTCAGCAGTGAAGATAAATCTCTACGACTCTGAGGGCCTGCTTCATCCTGAGAGAGAACCAATTGTTATAGTCTTAGCTGCTCTGGGGGCCTGAAATCATGTAAGAACCGCAAGTCAGCAAGTCTGGTGTAGTTTACCACCCTCCAGTGTGAGGGAAGACTGGGTGGGAGGGTACCTGGGAGAGTCAAACACTGACAAGCCAAAGCAGAAGGCACCAATCCAGCAAGAACATACGGAGATATGGTCCTCTTTCAGCTGGAATGTGTCTGAACAACTCTGGAGGTTGATAGCACTGAGCCTAAGGCCAGTGGGTAAGCCAACCTCAGTGCAGTTCACGGATAGAGCCCAGGAACTCTGAAGCCAGGGCTCTAACTATTGGTTCATTTTCCCTTTGTAATAAAGTCCCTAAGGATACTTGGAATCGCAATACCTAATGTGTAATCTCTATAGCCAATGTTATTCTAAATGGTGAAATCCTGAGAGAGTGGCCTCTAAACTCTAGAGCTAGGCAAAAGTGCCCAATATTTACTGAAGTCTTAGCTAGAGCAATAAAAAAAGAGAAAGAAATAAAAGGGGTAGAAATAGAGAGGTTACCCTACCCCTATTTACATGGTACATGATCCTATGTTTGAAAAATTGAAGACTAAACCAACATACTCTTGAACCCAATAAACATTTGCAGCATTATAGTAGGATACAACATCAAAATTCATAAAGATGTAGTAGCATTTCTGTATACCAATAATGAATATGTCAGAAGAAACCAGGGGCAGGAAATCATATAGTAACATTAGTTAATTAAAATACCTAGGACTCACTATCACCAAGAAGGTGAAAGAACTCAACAATGAAATCTTCAAGGCGCTAAAGAAAGAGATTGGAGAAAGCAGCAGAAATTGAAAAGATCTCCCAATGCTCCTGGCTTGAATGAATGAATTGAATGAAATTTATGCCCTGGCAATGCTGAAGCATGCATGGGCAGCCCGTACATGGTGGTTTTGTTGAACTTGTCCATATTGGGTTTCATGGATTAAGTTGATGAAGATGACTGACCAAGTCTCTTCCTCAAGTGGGCACCAGATCTCATTACAGATGGTTGTGAGCCACCATGTGGTTCCGGGAACTGAACTCAGGACATTTGGAAGAACAGGCAGTACTCTTCAGTGCTGAGCCATCTCTCCAGCCCTATGCTCCTGGCTTAGGAGAATTAATATTGTGGGGATGGCTGCAATACTGAAAGCAGAGTCAACACACTCTCCATCAAAACTCCAATGACATTTATTGAAGAAAAGACTGTGGTGATATTTTGTTTGTGATCTAATAAATAATTCTTTCCTGAAGATCAGTGTGCAGAGCTAAACCACTGGTTAGCCTAGAAGCCAGGCCACGGTGGCACACACCTTTAATCCCAGCACTTGGGAAGCAGAGGCAGACAGATCTCTGAGTTCAAGGCCACCCTAGGATACCTGTGATTGATCCAGTCTAAAAGAGAAACAGAGCCAGGCAGTGGTGACTCACACCTTTAATGTCAGTACCCGAGAGTCACAGCCGTTAATCCAAGCACTAGCGAGGTGGAGACAGGAGTGACATGGCTGGGCGGAGAGAGGAATGTAAGGTGGGAGGAGACAGAAGCTCAAGGCATTTAATCTAAGTATTTGTAGAAACAGGATCTTGCCCCTTCAGTCTGAACATTTGGAGAGGTAAGAACTCTAGTGACTGGCTGCTCTGCTTCTCTGATCTTTCAGCTTTTACCCCAATATCTGACTCCGGGTTTTTATTAAATAAGACTGATTAGGATTGTGTTACAAAAGACAGCCTCTTCAACAAAATGGTGGGGAAACTGGCTTCCCACACGTACAAGAATAAGAGTAGATCTGTATCTCACACCCTAGACAAAATAATTAAACGCAAGGCCTCCATGTCTGCACCATTCTGCTTAGCACAGACATTTTCAAGGTTCATCCATGCCATAGCATATGGGTCATACTTTGTTCCTTCTTACATCTGAGCAATATTGCTTTCTCTAGACATATCACAATTTGACTGTCCTTTGGGATGACTATTCTTGGTCATCAACTTGACTACATCTCAACTGGAATTAACTAACGCCCAAATGACTAGGCAAACCTGTGACTGATTTTTTTTATTAATTAAATCATTTTAAGGAAGAAGACCCATTTGGATTCTGGATCCTTAAGGTGAGAAGATCCACCTTCAATCTGGGCCACACCTTCTGCTGGCAGCCTATTATAAAAGGCATGGGTGGAGGAAGCTTGCTCTCTTCACCAGCTTGGACTTGCCCTCACTAGCAAATCCATTCCTCCCCTTGCGTTAGAGCCTACTTCTTCAGGATTCCAGAGTATACTGAAGACCAGCCGAGACATCCAGCCTTGCAGACTGAACAACTACTGGACTCTTAGACCTTCAGTTGGTTGGTAGGCAGCCATTGTTGAATTAGCTGGACCACAGCCTGTAAGTCACTCTTATAAACCCCTTTTATATATCTATATATAAAGAGATCCACTCTCTAAGTTTTGTTCATCTAGACCAGTGGTTCTCAACCTTCTTAATGCTATGACTCTTTAATATAGTTCCATATTGTGATGACTCCCCAACCATAAAATGATTTTTGTTGCTATTTCATAACTGTAATTTTGCTACTGTTATGAATAATAATGTAAGTATCTGATATATAAAATATTGGGTATGTGACCCCTGTGGGGTCATGGCCCATTGGTTGAGAACCACTGCTTTGGAGACTCCTAACTAATACATCCACCCCCTGTTAATGGAGTTTGAATGTCTAATTAATAGTGTACTGTTTTTTGAAAAGTCTGTTCTTTCTCCATTGAACTGACTTTGAGTATTTCCAAAACCCAATCTGTCACATTTGCCTCTCTCACCTCTCTGTCCTGTCCCCACGTAGCAGTGTGTCTATTCTTTCACCGGAAGGTAGTAATTGGCTGGGTCCCTGAAGTTTCAGAGTTAGGCTCACGAAAGGAAATCCCTCCCGTTTTGTTTGCTTTTCTAGCTTTGTGCAGGTTATTTTTATGTCTTCGTCTTTATCTCGAACATTATCTTTTCCAGACACATCAGAACAGAGCCACTGCCAAGCCTGGGGGATTCTAAACTAAGAAAAAATCAATTAAATGTGCTTGAGAAAGGAAACTAAACTTGGACTAGCCGACGAAACATGAAGTGCAACAGACGGAGCTGTTAAAGACTTAAGAAAGGGTGGAAAATTTAAGAGGCTTTTTTTCTCTAAATAACAGTGGGAAAAGTAGTATTATTGGTACTACCACTGTGGACCCATCTATGATTGCCAGTTCAAAAATTGAGTCAGCTACCTGCTTGGTTTGTAAAACTATTATCCAACCTCTTATAGTCCCCTGTCACAACAGAGTTCTAACTCTCCTAAAATTAATGCACAAAGACGTCCAAATGAGCACATGCTTTGCAAACAGAATAACCGAAGACGTGGGATTTCAACTTAACGATAATGTATGTGACGAGAATCATCACAAGACAATTACTGCAGTCCACAGTAGTTTCATCGGTAAAATACACAATGACATTTTACTTACTTGTAAAGAAAAATGAAACGGTGCAATGTTCAGGAAATTGATAGATCTAGAAAGTAGATAAATTTTACAAGACACATGTTTTTAGAAAGAACGGGTGCTGAAGTGATGGAGGTTATGCTCTTTTGTCCTGATCTCACCCTGCCTCCATTTGTATCTGCACAGGAGCTTTTCATCCCCTAAACGCCCTGAACCTTGTCAACACATTCAGGACTTTCAATGACCCTGACCCTGACCAGATGTATAACCAAAATACCTGCTGAATGTATAGTCAAAGCAAATGTCACCATGCCCCCCCTTTCCTGTACCTGACGTTGTACTTTTGTGGTTCCTGGCTTAATAAACACAGTGCCCCTGAACTAAAATGCCAAGCATTATTCTGAAGCCATATCATGCTCTTGGTCACTGGACACACCCAACAAACAGCCCAGAAAAACAGAAAAGTTTTGTGTGCCTAAAAACAGTTAAGAAATGAAAAGATGCCGGGCGATGGTGGCGCACACCTTTAATCCCAGCACTCGGGAGGCAGAGGCAGGCGGATCTCTGTGAGTTCGAGACCAGCCTGGTCTACAGAGCTAGTTCCAGGACAGGCTCCAAAGCCACAGAGAAACCCTGTCTCAAAAAAACCAAAAAAAAAAAAAAAAAAAAAAAAGAAATGAAAAGATGTCTATGTTCTTACAGATGTGCTAGTTCTCAGAGTTTGCCACCTCCAAAACGTCCCCCGTTGAAGGTCAGTGACCTCTCTGGAGCCCCTGATGGAATGTAATCCACAGACCCCACCCCATGAACCTGTAGGACATGGGGGTGGGGGAAGGTTAAAAACTGCAAAATTCTGCCAGGTGGTGGGGGCACACCTTTAATCCTAGCATTCAGGAGGCAGAGACAGGCGGATCTCTGAGTTTAAGAACAGCCTGGTCCTACAGAGTGAGTTCTAGGCCAGCCAGGGCTACACAGAGAAATCCAGTCTCAAACAAACAAACAAACAAACAAACACAACCAAAAACCCTGTAAGATTCGAAAGAGAGAAAAAGTTTGTTTAAAACTTGTGGCAAAAAAAGGTTGATTGTAGCATGAATAATAAAAACCCAGAGACAGATATCAGAAAATAATAAATAAAAACCGAGAGACAGATACCAGAAAATAAAAACCTAGAGACAGATATCAGAAAATAGAATAAAATATCAGAAAATAAAATATCAGAAAATAATAAAACCCAGAAACAGATATCAGAAAATAAAAACCTAGAGACAGATATCAGAAAAGCAAAGCAGCCAAGCCACTAGAGAGCTCTACCTCTATGAAATGTTCAGACTGAAAGAAAACATGCTCCCGTCTCATCCTGCCTTATAGTCCTCTCCAATGCTGGCATTAATGGTGTGCACCACCACTACCACGTCTCTATGGTAACTAGTGTAGCTGCTGGAGGAAGGTGTGGGCCACCACTGCTTTGTCTGTATGGCTGACTAGTGTGGTTGTTTTGTGTTCTAGTCTTCAGGCAAGCTTTATTTATTAAAATACAAATGAAATACCACTACATCTGGTCATTCCTTCTTGTGGCTTACTTAAAGGCACATGGAAGAAGGAAGCTCTTGGTGGTCGCCTCCTTACTTTCACCCTTTACTGGCAAGGTCATATGCCGAGGTGTTACTTTGCGGGAATTAGAACCTAATTCTTCAGGATTCCAATAAAGACTGAAGAACAGCTGAGACATCCAGGCTTTCGGACTGAACACCTACTGAATTCGTGGCCTTTCCACCAGAAAATAGTCATTGTTGGAATAGCCGGGCCACAGCCTGAAGCCACAGTAATACATCCTCTTTTGGCGTATGAGCAAAGGACTCTGTCTTGCTTCAGAAATATTGGCATAACCATGTTTACTGCTGCTTTGTTCACACAAGCTAAGACACGGAAAGAGCCTAGATGTCCATCAAGTGGTGACCGGACAAGGAAAACGTGTTGCGTACACACAATGAGATTTTCTTCAGCTGTAAAGAAAGCACTACAAAAATGCAGGAAAATGGATGGAACTTTAAAAGTATTTAACCAAATAACCAGGAGCAGAGAGTCAAATGCTGTGTGTTCTCTTGTGGATCACAACTTTGGGCCTTTGGTTTAAGTTGGGATGTCTCTAGAAACCTGTATCTTCTGCAGCCAAGATTTCATTCTGATGGCCAATGCATTGCCTATAGTTCACTAGTTGGTCAATAACAGTAGGGCTTTGGTTGTTACATTCTCAGGGCAATCAAGAACTTGACATAGCAAACTGGCTTTGCTTGCCTTGGAAGATGTCTTTGTCCCACTGTTTGACAATCTTTATCTTTACATCATGGACTAATACATGTTGTGTGATATTTTACTCTTTTGGCTTTTTGAGGGGCCTACCACTCAACTCCTAAATAAATCACACACACAGATGCTTATTCTCAGTTATGAATACCCAGCCTTAGCTTGTTTCTTGCCAGTTTTTATTAAATTACCCTATCTTTTGCCTCTGGGCTTTTATCTTTCTTATTTCTGTATACCTTTCTTTACTTCTTTCTGTGTGGCTTGCTGTGTAGCTGGATGGCTGACCCCTAGCATCCTCCTCTCCTTATTCTCTTGCTCCTCTTCTTCCTTGTGTCTCCTGCCAGTTCCATCTATTCTTGTTCCTGCCTTGCTATTAGCCATTCAGCTCTTTGTTAGACCATCAGGCAAAGAATCATGGCAAAGAAACAAGGCTTCACAGAGTTAAACAAATGCAGCATAAACAAAAGCAACACACCTTATGATAATATTCGCCAACATTCCTTTTCTTGTTCTCTTGCTCCTTTCCTTCCAGATTTCTCCTTCTATGTACACTCTGCCTGCCAGCCCCCCCCTATCCTTTCTCCTGCCTCATTATTGGCCATTCAGCTCTTTATTAGACCATCAGGTGTTTTAGGCAGGCAACGTAACACAGCCTCACAGGGTTAAACAAATGCAGCTTAAAGAATGCAACCCATCTTTGCATCATGAGACAAATGTTCCACAGCATAAACAGATGTAACACATCTTAACATAAAGAATATTCCACAACAGTATCACACAGGGTATAGTCATTTCTGAGTCTTTGCCAGTGCTCTGGAGGGCTTGCTTTATTGACCACAATGGAGAATGCTCATGGGACACACCCTGACTCCATCTGTGTCTGGCTATGTTGATCAGTGTAAGAGACTGTATGTATGTGGTGGTTCATCTTTCATGAGTGGAATAATGGCTTTAGTAAAGTTGTATTATTTTGTGAAAATTCCTATAACTGTTCCTTGTAGCATTTGCTTCATTTCTTATATGGACATTACATATTTGACCATGTGCTGTTCACGAGTCTTAATTGTATGCCTTTGAATTTGTCAATTTTACTGATGCAAACATGCCATGGACATTAAATTTAAAACTTCCTCTATTATCTAAAAACTGAAGAGGAAAAAACATGATGTTATTTGTTCAAAACTGTAAAGGCATTTGAAGTGACCCCTTTCTCACTTATTCCAAGGTCTTTATACTATGATTTCTTCTCTTAATGTGAATTTTATTTTGCATTCTATTAATAAAAGACAAAGTATAGCTATTATTTCTGATAAAACTGTCAAGATCGATACATTGCATTCATCGTCAAAGACGTTGTTATGGGTGTCTGTTATGCTACGGAAAGTAAGTTGTCTGGAAAGTGCAACAGAACAATTGTGCATTTTGATGAAGATATTTTTATGTGCATCATTTGTAGTTTTTAGCAAATTTCTTTTGGTGGGCGGATGCAGATATGGCTCAGGCCAATTATTAGCATTTCTCTTCCAGGGGCCCTGGGTGTGAGTCCTAGCACCTACATGGTGGCTCATAACATCTACAAATCCAGCCACAGGGTATCTGACACCTTCTCTTGGCCTGCATGGGCACTGAAAGAATGTGGTACAGATCTACATACTGGTACAACACCCATACACATACAAATAAACTAAATTGTGTGTGTGCAAATCCCTGTGAGTGAAGGTATGTGTCCCGTTGTACACACGTGGAGGTCAGAGGACAACACTGGGTGCTGATTCTTGATCTGCAGGCAGGGTCTGTTGTCATTAAGAATAGGCTAGTTGACAGGCGAGTGTCTGAGGGCTCTTCTCACCTCACTGTGGGAGCACTGGAATTAGACACCTGCCATGGTGCCTGGCTTTACATGGGTCCTGGGGATTCAAGCTCAGATCCTCATTCTTGTGTGGTAAGCGCTTTACTTAACTAGCTATCTCCCCAGCCCTCATTTGTTTTTTTATAGTTATTTTAATTTATTTAAATTTAAAATATTAACAAGTATGCCAAACTACATCTACTTTATTCATCCATTTAATAGTCCGTTCTTTATTTAAAACTCTGACCCTCTTTATTATAAATTTAAAGAGTTGAAAACAAAGAAAACAACACATTTTTATTATGTAAACACAGTAAAGAGAATACTATCTATAGAAATAGACATGGTCTCTTTTGGGGAGCAAGAGACGACCTATTAGAGAGCACCCTCTGTTAAGTGTATTTTGTAGATGGGGAGAAGGTCGTCAAAGGACAGCTTTAGTGAGGGAGGAGGAATCATTTTTGATGCTGTTACACAACACGATGGCTATAAATGTTAAATGTTCTTTTGACATATGCACAAACAATAACGTTGAAGCAGGAGTGCAGGAGTTTGAGGGTAGATTGGGTTGGATAGTGAGATTCTGCCTCAGAAAATTCATAAATATAAAATACATACAAAAGAATATTGCACTGTACATCTTCACCAGGAGCTACTCTCCAGCTAAGATTCTCTAGGATGGGTTCCGGAGCTTGGCTGCACACAGGAAGGCTAAACTTCAGCCGTTGGATGGTTAACAGGGCCTTTTACTTGATTCTGTCACGTAACCTTTTCAACAGGTTTTCACAGTCTCCCAATCACCAGCCTTAACTGTCATTACTACCGGGGAAGGTCCTTCAGAGGGGTTCGGTTTCATCAGAATAAAGTATTTTAGCACCCCTAGATCATTGCTCCCTCAAAAACCGCCAAACAGCAGCACCATCAAATCCCCAAACTTCCTATGAAGATAACGCACGGCAAAACTGCAGACTTTGGGAGAGACAAGGCTGCCATTCACGCATCCCTGCAGCAGCATTTTACCCAGTGCCTTGTAGGTGCTCGGCTCTGTGAAGAGCTTGGTGAGACACCATCGCACTCTTCAGTGTGACGTGACGGGCTCTGAGCAGGCAAGCAGCACACGATGAAGGTGCTAGGGAAGCGCCCAGATCAGAGAGCTGGGGACGTGGCAAGCAGCAGTCTGGGAGAACGCTGGCTCGAAGAGAGGAGGGAACAGCCCGGGTCGAGGTGACCCGGGGACAGCAGCGCGCGTGGACAGCAAGAGTACAACGAGAAAAGGCAAGATCGTGGGGTAGGGGACGAAAGAGCCAGCGACCGACGAGAAGCCAGTAAAAAAAAAAAAAAAAAAAAAAAAAAAAAAAACTCCTCCGGGGTGAAACAAAAGATCCGAGGATGCTCCAGGGCAGGACGTCGCAGAGTGACTGGAAGCCACCACCCTAGAGCGGAGGCGCTTAAAGCCAGCCGTGCTCGTCTAGCCACGGTGACGCCAGCTCGGGACGCGGGAGGATGCCCGGGACTGGCGGGCCGCCGCGCACGTGCGCAGCAGGTGCGCCCCGCAGCTGGCTGCATACGGCCTCCGCGCCAACAACGCATGAACTCTTCCCAGGCTCTGCTACTGCAGCCAGGACCGTGGGCTCTCAGAGACATCTTTATTGTTCCCGCGGACCCGGCCGGGAAGCCCACCACGGAGCGCGGCCGGGAAGGCGGGCGGGCTGCGCAGGCGCGCAGCGCTCCGGGCGGCAGCGGGGGCGGGGCGAGAGGAAGGTTTCCCAGAAGCCTCAGCCACTCGCCGCTGCCGGAGCTCCCGCTCTCGGGCCGCACGGCGTGCCCCGCCCACCACGTCGGTCCATTGCCTTCGTAGTTCCGGGCGCCCCCTGGAGGTCCGGTCTAGCACTGCGGCGCCCGCGAGCAGCCAGCGTGCGGCAGGTCCGCCCGCGTCGTCACCACCGCGCGCCGACCTGTGGCGGCGCGGCTGAGCCCCGCGGAGGGAGGGAGGGACGAGAGAGGGAGGGAGAGGGGGGAGGCCGCCCGACACGGCGGGGGAGGGGAGCGGCGGTGGCGCTAGCGGCGCGGAGCGGCGCTGTCCGGGTCCACGGCTTCGTGGCTGCGTGCTCCCCACCGGGCCGGCTGAACCCGCGGGCTCGGACGAGTCCATGGTGCGGAACTTAGCGGCGGACTGACTGACGGGAGAGCTGGCCTCCTGCGCTGGCGCGGCCGCCGGAGCAACGCCTGGACCTCGGCCTGAGGTAAACACGGGGCCGGCCCGGGGAAAAGACGGACGGGGCTGGGGCGCAGCGCGGCTGGCGGGCGAGCTGGGGCGCGGGCCGGGCGGCGGGAGGGCGGGCAAAGTTTGGGGTTCGCGCGCGGCTCGGGCGGCGCCTGGCGCTGCGAGCAAAGTTGGAGCCGCGGCCCCGGGCAGCGCCGGCGGCCGCGCGGGGTGGAGGTCCCGTGCGTGCGCGGGGCCTAGGCGCGGGCTGCCGGGCCTCGGCGGAGCCAGGAAGGGGCTCCAGGCCAGGGCCGCAGCCGCTCCCCCACCCCCAGTGGAAACGTGTCGGCCGGGCTTCCGGGCGCTCCCAGGCTGGCCGCTTTACCCCGGAGTGCGCGTCGATCGCCGAACCTCCCAGCCCGCTAGTGAAACCAAACTTCACTGCGCTGTGACCTCCCCAGCGCCTGACTGAGGAAGAGCCGGAGCTCGGCCTTTCCCTCAGATGCCCTCCGCTGCCGCCTCCCACCTCCCCCACCTCCACCCCGCCTCGTTTTTAAACCCGCTGCCCGGGCTGCCGACGGACTCCCCGGCCGAGAGATCAAAACTAAAGTAATCGCTCACCCCGCTTTAGACTTAGGGATTTTTGTGCCAGGTCGTCTGCACGTTATTCTGAAAATTTAATTGAAAAGACACCTGGTTGTGATTGATGAAAACATCCCCAGATTGAAATGGCGAGTTAAGATGTCCATGTGTCAATATATACAATGCCGTATTTACATTAGTATATAGTTAGCCGTCTTCGTGTGTGATGTAGTAAACAATGCATAATGTAAGTTTTACACATTAGTTGTACTGTGTAAAATGCCGTTCTTAGGATGTCTGATCACAGCTTTTTTCATTCATTTTGGATTACATTGACCACCGTCCTTATGCTAGCGTGACTTAAGACATGTAGGCAAAACTGATGAAGTTTTTAGTATGCCTTGACTAATAGAAGCTCCTCCAGTTTGGGCAGTTTTCTCCGAATTTTGGGAAAGGCATATTAATACGTGTATTTTTCTCGTTTTCAAGGAAACGATAACTCGTGCATGGCTGTTTGCCACAACAGCAAAACACTGAAGGTAGTAGATTCTTGGCCTTTGTAGTTTACTGGCAGTAAAATTTTAATTGTAATCCTGCCTCTCCAGACCAAGTCGTTTCTATCCTGCTTTGCACTTGGCCTGACCATTTCACTGTTTTGCTATTAAAACCTGAAGGAAAAAGTTATTGTTAATTTCACCTAATCACACTGGGGAAACGAAATTTTGAAAGTATCTTTGGATTCGTGCTATACTAGACTATCAAAGATAATACGAACTCATCTGCCTTTTGTTTATGCAGTCAGGTTTTCAAAGATCAACGGTTCTTCCTGTAGCTTCACTTTTGCATTAGTGTTTTTGTTTGTCGGTGCTTGTAAATAAGTAAACAGTCATTCACTTTCACTATAGTGGACTTTGCCTTTCACTTTTTTTTTTTTTTTTTTTTTTTTTTGGTTTTTCGAGACAGGGTTTCTCTGTGGCTTTGGAGCCTGTCCTGGGACTAGCTCTGTAGACCAGGCTGGTCTCGAACTCACAGAGATCCGCCTGCTTCTGCCTCCCGAGTGCTGGGATTAAAGGCGTGCGCCACCATCGCCCGGCTGGACTTTGCCTTTCAAATTGAAGTACATTTTAAGTTTTCAGTTGGGTAAAACTTGAACGCTGCCCTTCTGTAAATACACTCAGTCTGAAAAGACATTCTTCAATATAACAGAGGAGAAAAATGCAAAAGAAGAAAATGTAAAATTATGTTCCTTAAAAACGTGTTATAGAGAAACTTTAAGAAGAATTTTCTTCCTGGAATTCCTTCATGTGGTTATAGGCCTCCTATCAGGGGTACTTAGTTTTCTCATCATACTTGGAGCACTGATTGGATGAAAACTCGTCCTATTAGCCAGATAGGGATAAGGTACACCTATCGTGCTGCTGCTGATGTGTCCCATACCTTTAGTAATGAAGTATAGTGGTAACCATCCATCAGCCTGGAGCACTGTGCGTTTTAGGTACTTCAGTGCAAGAGAGCTGTAAAACCATACCTAGGGGGTGTGTGTTCAGGTAATAAAAGCTAGTTAAAAAGTCTTGTACACTGTCCACCCCAACTTCTGCTCCTGTCTTTCAGTGATGTAAATTGCTTCTGCCTTACTTTGCTGAAAATCAGGTAAAGTTCATGGCCTTGAACTTGTGGTCTTCCTGCCTCTGCCTCCCAAGTGCTGGGATTACAGTTGTACTAGTTTTAAAGCCTAGATCATTTTTTTTTAAAAAAAATTTCTTTATTTTTCTATATCCATGGAGGCCAGAAGAAGGTGTAGGATCTGCAGTTGTGAACCACCAGATGTGGGTATTGGGAACTGAATTCTGGTTCTCTAGAAGAGCATAAAGTATTGTTAACTGCTTAGCCATCTTTTTGGTCCCCAAACCAAAATCTACTCCCTCCCCCCAAGACAAGGTTTCTCTGTGTATTTATGGTGCCTGTCCTGGAACTCAGTTTGTAGACCAGGCTGGCCTCTAGGTCAACAGAGATCCACCTGCCTCTGCTTCCCGAGTGTTGGGATTAAAGCATGCACCACCACTGCCTACCTCCAAATTTTTACTTTGTGTCTGAGCAGTGGTGACTGTAGGAAACCCTAGAGCTGAGAGTTAAAACAGTCAGTATGGAAGCTGTTCTCTGGTGTCAGTGTGTGTGCTGTGGTCCCCTCCGCCCCAGCACAATAGTAATAAGTACGCTAGAAAAAATAGACCCGGTATCACTTGAATTTTATTCCTAAGAATTTCATTTGAATTGTGTCTTTCTTTTCTTTGTTTTTTTTTTTTTTTTTTTTTTTTTCGAGACAGGGTTTCTCTGTAACTTTGAAGCTTGTCCTGGAACTAGCTCTTGTAGACCAGATTGGCCTCTGCCACCACTGCCCTGCTTCTTTTCTTTTTTTTCTTTTTACATTATGGCACAATAAAATTTCAGTGTGAGAATTTTAAAAATACCAACATCTCTTGCTTGGAAAATAACTTCCTAAAACAACAACACCGCTTGCTTATCTTTGAGAGCCCACAGTCTTTAACATTGAACAGCCAGAATGAGCCATTTGTATTATTAGATTGTGTTACTTACCTTCTCAAAAGGCTTTTTTCTTAGTCTAGTAGAGTCTGTAGTTCTCACTGTGGCCTTCTCGTAACTCTTTAAGTTTCTCAAGTCTCTTGTCTGACTTCATCTCGTTACATTTTCTCCAAACCCATTTCTCCGATGCTGCTGAGGTGTTCTCTAACTCTTCCATATGAATCAACATCCCAAAAAAAAAAAAAATGAATCAACATCCCCTCCCTTCTCCCCATGTTTCCCATTATAGTTTATGTCAGTTTTCCCCGTGGCATTTTATCACTTTCTCACATACAATTGTTAATTTACTAACAAGACTTTTGTGGGGTTTTTTCAGTCTAATGCAACTTCTATGAGAACAGAGATTTTCTTAATCCTTTTTATATTATATTTACTTATATTGCATGTGTATACACATCTGCAAATACAGCCCATGAATGAAGTTCAGAGGACAACTTGAGGAAGTGACTTCTCTCTTATTTTGGACCTTAGGGATCAAACTCAAATCACCAGTCTTTAGCATCAAGTGCCTTTATCTGCTGAGTCATCTCACTGGCCCAGGGTTTGTCATTTTGTCACTGTTTTATTCCTAAAAATTTGAACAGTGTCCAGCATTATAGTAGGTAAATGATATTTAGAGGATTCATATGATTTTTGTTGTAACTATTAAAACTAGTATTACCGTTTTTAAAGTTTAGTAAATTATTTACATTTGTGTGTATAAACCACGTTCAGATAGAGTCCATGTTTTTGTTATTACTTATTATATGTGCACACATGTATGTGTATCTGAGTGTCTGTTCTTGTGGGTGTCTGCTTAGGCCAAAACTGTTGTTACAGGTGTTTGTGAGCCACTTGCCATAGGTGCTGGGATCTGAACTCTGGTCCTCAATATTGAATAACAAATGCCTTTTACTGCTGAGCCATCCCTCTAGCCCAGGAATCCTTATAAAAAGAAGAGTGACAGTTTGTGGCCTTGACTCTGTCACTTTTTAATATAGAAACCCTTGAATAAAAGCAAAGTGATGTAACTGTCTTTTTGTCTTTTAAAAAAATGTTCCTGTAGAGGTTGTGTTTGCTGTATTTTTGGTAGTTCAGTAGGGTAGATAGGACTGCCATTCTGATGATATGTCTTGAATGGAAGGAGAGGCAGCAGTAGTGAGAATGGGAAGATAAATCTGGAGGCTTTTAGCAGTAGTCTGGGGAGATGAAAAACCTTGAATAGATAATTGAAACAATAGATATGCATGAAATTGTCTAGGGGTGGGAATAACTAGGAAGAAAAGAGAGATGCCCTAGAATGGAAACACAGTGGCCTTAACAAATTTACTGGAAGAATGTGAGCTCCCAAAGAGCACTGAAGGTCAGAGTAGCAGGAGTTGAGTGCGTTGTTACAGAAGCCACAGAGAAGTCTCAAGGGGAGTGTAGTCAGTAAGGTCAAATGTGGATGGGAGCTGGTTAAAAGTCACTTTTGTTTTTGTTCCCTATAGCAGTACAAAACTCAATGGCTTAATGAGCAGGTAGGAATTGAAGTTTATTTTCTAATTGGTGTTTGTGTAATTGCTCTACTAATTCTAACAGAACTGAAATCAGTTTAAGAAGTTATCCACAGTAGAGAAGACACCTAATGTTAATCAAATAATTACTGTTAGGTTACTGTAGATATTTCACCTTTTAGTTGTAGATATTGCATAAATTCTATTCAGTAGCTTTGTAATATTAGATGTATTAGTCTATTATAGAAATTATTTTTGAGTTTCTAGAGAGATTGAATATATTAGAGTATCTGCTTCATATCTGTATGTAGGACCATCTAATGTTGGGCTATAAATAGTCATTATTATCAGTTGTCCTTCCCACCTGTAGACCATTGCCATTCAGTAGACATTTCTGTGATGCAAATACCATGTATCTCCATTGCCTACTATAGTAGCTGATAGCAATAAGAAATCTGGCCAGTGTAATTGGGGAACTGATGATTATGGTGGTCATAGATGAGAAGTTACTGAAAATAGTATTGGTGATTTAGTTTAGTTGTAGAGCACTTGCTTAACAGGTACAAGTTTTTTTTTTTTTTTAATCTCTAGTGTCAGAAGAAAAAAACATGTGAAAATGTTCACTCTTAAGCAGTGGTTCTCAACCTTCCTAATGCTGCAGTCCTTTAATACAGTACAGTTTCTCATGTTGTGGTGACTCCTAACCATAGCATCATCTTCATTGCTACTTCACTGTGTGATATTTTCTTTGTGCTTTTAACAGATAGAGCTTGCCTGAACATTAAAGTGCAGAGCCATACTAGTTAGCCATAGAGGCGAGGCAGTGGTGGCACACACTTTTAATTCCAGCACTCAGGAGACTTGCAGTTGGAGCTCTGTGAGTTCAAGGCCACCCTGAGATCGAATCAGTCTAAAAGGGAAACAGCCAAGAGCCAAGATGGCTCAGACCCTCAATCCCAGAACTAGGGAGGTGGAGACAGGAAGTGATTGGGCTGTGAGGAGAGAGAAATATGAAGTGGGAGGAGACAGGATCCAGTCTGAGGTTCTGTAGAGAGGACATTCAGTCTGAGGAGTCAGTAGAGACAGGTTCTTGTCCACTTGGTTCTAAGGATTTCGTAGTGGTAAGAACTCTAGTGGCTGGCTGCTCTGCTTCTCTGATCTTTCAGCTTTCACCCCTTAATATCTGACTCCGGGTTTTTATTATTAAGACCAATTAGAAATTGTGCAACACTTCACGACTATAATTTTGCTACTGTTGTGAATTGTAATGAAAATGTTTGATAGGCAGAATATCTGATATTTGACCCTGTAAAAGGGTTTCTGCCCCCTAAAGAGGTTATGACTGATAGGTTGAGAAACAGCGTTCCAAAGTACTGCTTTGATTGCATACCACTTTTAGATGATGTAAGTTTTGTAAGTTACTTAAAAATTGCAAACTTTGAGGGCTGGAGAGATGGCTCAGCAGTTATGAGCACTGACTGCTCTTCTGGAGGACCCGGCTTCAATTCCCAGCACCCACATGGCAGCTCACAACTGTCTGTAACTCCAGTTCTAGGGGATCTGAAACCTTGACACCTATGCACACAAAATAAAGTTAAATGAATTATTTAAGATGCAAACTTTCAGAAGATTTGTAAATCTACTGTAAACATTTTCCCTCAGAACTACTTGAGACTCAGTTGCAGATGCATTCTATTAATCATCTCAAACAAATACAGGAACAAGGACTTTCTGTTATGTTATTATTATGTGTGTGTGTGTTTGTGTGTGTGTGTGTGTGTGTGTGTGTGTGGTTTTTGTTGTTGTTGTTGTTTTGAGACAGGGTCTTGCTATTTAGCCCTGACTGCCCTTGAACTCACTCTGTAGACCAGGCTGGCCTCGAACTTGGAGATTGCCTTCCTCTGCCTTCCAAATGCTGGGATTAAAGGCCTGTGCCACCATCACCTAACAGTTCTTGCTTAATGTAATACACTCACTCGACACACAAATCTGAGAATCACTCAGGTCTCTGTGCTTGTAAGGCAGGGACTTTTAACACTTAAAGACTTCTCCTTATCCCTTCAGGCAGTGGTTCTCAAGCTGTGGATCACAGTCCCTTTGGGGCTTGCACACCAGATATCCTGCATATCAGATATTTGCAATATAATTATAACAGTAGCAAAATTACAATTATGAAGTAACTATGAAATTTGTAATTGGGGATCGCCACACCATGAGGAACTTTATTAAAGGGTCTCAGCATTTGGAAGGTTGAGAACTACTTACTGCCTTAACACAGTGTTTCAATGATTAGTGTTGGTATTTTTATGTTTGCAGTGAGCTTCTAATGTAAGAGGCTCTTTGCCTGATACAACCGTAGGCATATTGCATTGAACAGACTTGCTGCTGGTTTGTTGATTTTTGTGAGGGTTAGGTCTACGATAGATCATGGTCCATATCTTTGCCAAGCATCATCTTAATCAGATGCTCTTCTGTCACCCAGTGTTCTTTCTTTCTCTAACTAGTTTTCTGTAGTTTGTTTTCCCTTGCTTGCTGCTGTGTTAATCTCAAAACTAGGACTTTCCATTTCCCCCCTCTCTCTTTCTCTCTCTCACCTGTACCTACTGCTTTCTTAAGCACATTTGATTGAATTATTTCTGAAAATGTGTTAGAATACTTTTCCTTTACACCTTTTTAAAAAATAATTATTTATTTATTATGTATATAATATTCTGTCTGTGTGTATGTCTTCAGGCCAGAAGAGGGCACCAGACCTCATTATTGATTTTTGTGAGCCACCATGTGGTTGCTGGGAATTGAACTCAGGACCTTTGGAAGAGCAGGCAATGCTCCTAACCACTGAGTCATATCTCTAGCCCTCCTTTACTCTTATTAAAGTCAGTGGTTACTCCCTTCTGAATTTCTTAGAAACTCCTTACCTGTATCTCACACTTGGTACTTGTATATGCATTTTTGTTATTTTCTGTATTGTGTTTCTCTAACTCCATGTCAAAAAAGGGTACCGTATCTTAATCTACATTGTCTTTATTTCCAATGTATTGTATGAGAGAAAAAGTTATATGATTCCCAGAGCAATGAAATTTATAAATTATATATGGTATTTTGTTGTAAATACAGTTGTGGCACTGTTATATATGGCTGATAATCGGTAAAATATTTTTATAAAGCCAGTGTTGTAATGGAGAGTAAATTTTAATAACGTCAAGAAAAATTGTAAGCCGTCATTTTCTTGAGCCCTTATTGTGAAAGAACTTTTCAGGTAGGGCGACTTAGTGCAATGCACTGTATGTCTATAAGAACATGTACTTAGACAGCGACATACGTGAGTGTGGTACATGAACAGTACTCGTCTTTATTGCTTCAAAACTGATAACAGAGGGCAGGAACTTCTGATGGCTGCTTTTTCAGAGGACCTGGGTTCAATTCTCAGCATTCATATGGTGACTCACAATCAGCTATAACTACAGTTCCAGGGCTGCTACCTTTTGGTCTTTGTGGGCACCAGGCACATGATCCACAGACTTACATGGGCAGAACAGCCATATACATTTTTAAAAAATCCTAAAACTGCCACAGAAGTAGTAAAATTAACTATCAGGGAAGCCAATATAATTAAGCTTTAAAGTAAGTTTAAAAATGCATTTCATATTAACAAGCTACCCTAACTTTCTTGAGTATTATTTGTGTGGCATGTTTTTCCCTATTTTATGGAAAAAGACACTTATACTTTCTATGTCTTTGCACATAAAGTGAGTTTCTTAGGGAGATATAATTCAATTCTCTGTTTTTATGTCTCTACATAAAATGTTATGTTCTTGTTCTTTCTCTCTCTCTCTCTCTCTCTCTCTCTGTGTGTGTGTGTGTGTGTGTGTGTATGCGAGGGAAGGAGGGAGGGAGGCCTGTTAGAGGACAGTCTAAGGTTCTCTCCTTTTCTCTTGTTTGAGACAGATGGATAAGTGGGGAGATGAGAGAAGGAACACAGTGATGACTTTTTCTAGGGGATGTGGCTAGGGAAGAGGAACACTGGGAAGCTGTTAAGCTGAGAGGGAGTAGTTTCTCTTTTGGGATGATAGAAATGTTTTTAAACTTGATAGGGCACATTCTCTTTTATTTGTTGTTGGGCTTGGAATTTTTTATTTTTTTAAGGTTGAATACAAAATGCTAAGTTTTATCGTGTGTCTGTCTGCTCACTTGCTCCTGTTTCTCACTACTTCCCCGTTTCTCTCTCTCTACTGGTTTCCTTCTAGTTTTCCCTTTCATTTTTTTAATTTCATCTATTACCTTGTTTCCTGCTTTCTTGAGATCTCTTCTTTCTATCTCTTGATTCCCTTTCTATTTTGATGACCTGTGAATACACATGTGTACACACACACACTCATTTACGTTCCATGTATGGAAGAAAACACTGTGTGTTTTCTTTTTCACTTAACATAATGATTTTCAGTTGCATCCATTTTCCTTCAATTGTCATTTCAATTTTGTTAATGACTGACTGCATAAAATTCCACTGTGTATATGTACTATAATTTTTCAGTTGTTATGTTGATGGACATCATTGCTTGTTCTATTTTTCACTAATGTGAGTAGGATAGCTGTAAACATGGACCAGTAAGTATCTCTTTGGCATGTTGACTTAGGAGTATAGTTGAGAGTGGTATTGGGTTATGGGGTAGTGGTAACTCTGCTCTTTTCAAGACCTGTTTTTTTTTTTTTAATTTTTATTTATTTTTTGGTGGGTGTTTCTATTTTTGATGATCTTCCATGCAAAATTCCATAGTGGCTGTACATGTTTACATTCATAGCATCAATGAGTAAGAGTTGTGCTTTTTTAAAATTTTAGCTAGTGTTGTCCTTTGTTTCCTGAATATTCTTAACTGACAAGGATGGCAAACGCTTTTTTGCAAGCATTTATTGGTCACTTTTTTTTTGAACTGTTTATTTAGTTCATTAGATAATTGGATGATTTGGATGTTTTGGTGTTTAAATGTTAAATCCATGAGGTTGGCATTGATTCCCCTCCCAATTCTGGAAGCATTCTTTTCATTTCAGTGATTGTTTCTTTTGTTGTGCAGATACTTCCTACTTTCTTATGATCCTGTTTATCACATTTTGGGATTATTTCCAGTGCTATTGTAGGCCCTTTCAGAACAATCCTTGCCCACTCCTGTCTTGAAGTGTTTTGCTTATGTTTTTTCTAGCACACTGATTCTCAACCTGTGGGTTGTGAACCTTTGGCATTGTTGAATGACCCTTTCACAGGATCAGATATCCTGCATATCAGATATTTACACTAAAATTCATAACGGCAGCAAAATTATGGTTATGAAGTAGTAACAATAATTTTATGTTTGGGGGTCAGCACAACACGAGGAACTGTGTAGCGCAGGGTGGCCTTGAATTCACAGAGATCCATCTATCTCTGTCTCCTAGATCTGGGATTAAAGGATTTATTTATTTGTGTTATATATTATATATTCTATAGTTTTGTTAATTTGTAAATCCTTGAGTCAGGGCTAGGGGAGAGGCTTAATGTATGTTGGACGGTATTAGACCTGTAGCATGCTTCCCAAATCAGAACACAAGACAACCCCCCATTACCATCCTTCCCTCCTTCCCCAGTCTTTGTTGGCCTTGAATTGGTGATCCTTCCACTTCAGCCTCCCAGTGTTGAGATTATAGACAAGATTCACTAAACTTGACTTTTTTAATTAAGATATTTTTCTACACCAGATACTGCAAACTGTTTTCTTTTCCATTTTCTCCCCTCTTTGCTCCCTCCGTCTTAGGCTAGTACTCTGCCTCCTAGCTGCATCCTCATCCAGTGGCTGATATCTCTCCACTATTGGTTTAGTTTTTCATGTTGTGTTTTGAGGGTTCAAAATAATTGTGGTATGCCACAATTTGGTGGAACAGTAATGTTTTGATGCAGTTAAAATTACTTTTAGACTAAAAGGGTTTGAAAGTCAACAAAACAAACCTAAGGGAAGGGGACAAGCGATAGAGTTAGCTATTATTATATTAAAGTACTTACGCAAAATAGTAGTTTAATGAGATACTTAAGTGCTGTAGAAGCTGTTATTCGGAAATGTTGGGTTGGGTGTTGATTAGTCTGTTTCCTGGTACTATAAAATACCTGAGCTGGGTACTTAATTAACACAAGAAATTTATTTAGCTCATAGCAGCATCTGATCTGCTCTGTTAGTTACTTATTTCATGTAAAATGAAGATGCCTTCTTGACAGGGTACTAAGGGAGGTCAGGGAGACAGTTTATCACCTATTAGGAAGTAGCAGCTACACAGAAATCCAGATCATAGATACTTGAGTGTAGCATTTTTCTTTAGAAGAGTATACTGAGTAGAACAATTTAGTATCTATACATGCCTGGTACTAATGTATTAAGTGGGTTTTTTTTTTAAAAGTTTATATGAATATCTGGGTTAGAATAACTATTTCATAGGAGTACAATTGTCAAATACTTATTTAAGGAATGTGAAATACTGATTTAAGGACACATTTATTTAATAAGCATCATAAAATACATATATTTTGGGATAACTAGGAAGAGGAGTTTAAGGGATTCACATAGTAAACAGTACTAGTAAAGAAGTGGAAATGTTATTTATGATGTAAAATGACTTTTTTTTTATTCATTGTAGCAATGTGTATCAATATGTAAGAGATAGCTGCAAATAAGGTTATCATGTGTCAAGAAACCTTTCAAAAAATAACAGTATTTGTTTAAAAAGAGACTGGTTCTGGAGTTAAAACTCAAAGATTTAAAAGTTTTGTTTAAAAAAGAATAAAGTACAATCAATTCATAAACAACATTTTGAACATTTTCTTGTTCCCTTTTATTGTAGATGGAAGAGTCTGTTCTCATTCCTTATAGTAGTCAAGTCTATTTGATCATGTTTTCTTTAATTTTAATCTTGAACTCTGGGAGTTTTGTTGTAGTTTGAATATGTGTGTCCCCTTCACACATATCATACGTGTCCCTTTCACGTTGAATCTCTAATTCCTAGTGCAGTAATGTTAACAGGTGAAGCTCTGAGGGGTGGTTAGGCCATGTGATCTTTTGGATAGGATTAGTCACTTCTTATTAAATGGCTTGAGGGGTGAGCAGCCCGGCCATTTGCCCATCTGTCTGTTATGACATGTGAGGCCACTACAATAAGGCACCATCTTAGAAACAGGAACTGGACCTTTACTAAATACAAACCTGACAGTACAGCTCTGTGAGAAATAAGTTGTAGTTATTTAAGGAGAACACAATGTTAAGTATTTTGTAGCACAAGCAAAATAAGACATTTATTTTCTGTGCCCTGTTTTTTGTTTGTTTGTATTAAGGTTGGTGGTTTGGGAGGAGTTACCATTTAATTGATCATTGTCCTTTTTTGGTTAAAAGAGAAGGATTTAACAACAATAACAAAATCACGAAATCTTCTGGCGCCCACAGTACCTTTTTCTCTTGGTTTTTTTTTTGCTTGCCAGGTTTAAGGGTTGAGTGCTCTTCTTGAGTGCTCCTACGGTTTTGTTGTAGTGTTTGGTTATAAAATAATATCTTAGTGATCTTTGTCTCTAATAGACATAAAGTTTAATCTGCTAAATGTAAATTCTTTCCTATATATACAATGTTTCTCTTCAGGTGACATACAAGCATTTATGGAAGGTAGTGTTTTAAAAATAATTTTAGGTTTGACTTTGTCATTTAAGTTAGTGATGTTAAGAAAAATGAAATTACAGCATTTTCAGGAAAAGTAATGAAACTGGAAATTATGTGAGAAAAGGCAAATTGAGACAGGTATCACATGTTTTCACTCATGGGGATTTAGAAAAGGTGAGGGGATATATAAAACCAGAAGGGACTGTTAGGGAAGATAATAGGATTAGTGGGAAGATCCGAGGCAGAATACCACGATTATGGTATGGAATAGGCATATATAGGAAAATACTGCAATGAAACTCAGTTGTTTTATGCAGTTAATATATGCTGAGAAAAATAAAGAGGGACCCTTAAAGCATGTATTACTAAAAGAAATAGTTTGAAAAGGATATAAGCTGTGATTCTAACCAGATAATATTCTAGCAAAGGCAGTGCTATGCGCATAGTTAAAAAGACCAATAGTTGTCAGGGATTTGGAGTAGGAAGGAGTAAATAGGTAGAACACAGGTGAATTATAGGGCAGTGAACCCTATTCAGACACCACAGCCGTAAATGGTTAATAGATGTCTTACAACACCAAAAGTGTACTCTAAGTAGAAACTATGGGTTTGAGTGATAATACTGTATTAAATAAGATTAATTGATTTTTGACAAATATTACTCTGGTGTGGAATGTTGATAGTAGGGAAAGTTGTGTGTGGTTATAGATGCCGTGTAGCGATTTTTTGTATAGATTTTCTGTGAACCTATTTTATCTCCCCATATTTTGCTGTTTCTTGAATATCATAAGTTCCACATACAACGTCAGTTTACCAGATAATTCCATTTTAAGTTGATTTTTTTCCATGTATAAGACACTATACTTACGTCTGTGTTAGAGAATTTATTATCTAACCCTTGATAACTAATAGTTATATAAAACTTCTTGTGTTAGTTACTTTTCTTGTGTTTGTGACAAAATACCTGACAAGAAGAAACTGAAGAAAGGGCTTGTTTTGTCTGAGAATTCAAGGGGATAAATACCACTTGGTGGGGAAAGTTAAGTGGCAGGAGTAGGTTGCTGGCTGATCACATTGATCAGATTGTTCAGTCTGACCATGAAGCAGAGATCTGTGCATTCTGGTGGTTAGCCAGTTTTCTCCTTTTTATGTAGTCCAGAGCGTGCTGCACATTCCCATTTATTTAGGGTGATCTTCCCATTTTAACCTAGTTATATCTAGAAATTTGTTCCCAAGGTGTTTCTAGATCTTGCCAGTTAAGCAGCTCTTGATGTAAGTACTATGAAAGAGTAACTGGATTTTGAGTAGGCGATATGGCTTTTAAAGGCACTTGCAGCACAACCTGTTAGTCTTTGAGTTCAATCCCCAGAACCCACTTAAAAGGTGGAAGGAGAAAACAGCTTTCTGCACAGTTGTCCTCTGACATTGCATATGAACTATAACCCCCCCCATAATAATAGATAAATAGTTTTAATAAGAGTACTGGGTTGTCCATAGACTGACTGATTTGGCTTATTCTTTTATGTGTGCAATGATTTCTTTCCGTTCAGAAACTTTTGATATGGTTGGGAGATGGCAAACATAAACATTCTCTTGTGACTATTCTATAGGAGACTCCTTCACAAATAGAGATGAAGAAGAAATCTTTGTATAACCAGAATATGGGTGATCAGGAGTGTGAAGATATGGAAGGTAACTTTGTTGTTTATAAAGCCTGTATGTTGAAAGTCAAACAGTGTCACTAGGCTTTAAAATTAAGATTTCTAAAGTATTACTGTCTTGTTTTTATAGTCGTAAGAATTATACACTTTTCTTTTTCTTGGTTTCATTGATTGAGCATTTTTAGTTTAACTGCTGGCTGTATTTTTTTTTTCTTGATTTGGGTGAAGTGTGTCTGTGTATGTGTACACATTTGTGTGTGGAGGCCCAAGGACAATCTTGGGTGTTTGGCATGTTGTTCCTCAGGGACTCCTCACTCTTTTTTCTTTTGGAGACAGGGTTTCTTAGTGGCCTGGTACTTTTCAAGTTGGTTGGCCAGCAAAAGCCCTAGCAGTTGGCCTGTCTCTGCCTCCTTAGCACTGGAATTACAAACATGTGTTACTTAGCCAACTTTTAAAATGTGTTTTCTGGGAATTGGCAAGCACATTACTAACTGAGCTATCTGGCTAGTCTTTCTTTCTTTCTTTTTTTTATTTTATTTTTCGAGACAGGGTTTCTCCGTAGCTTTTTGTTCCTGTCCTAGAACTAGCTCTTGTAGACCAGGCTGGCCTCACTCACAGAGATCCACCTGCTTCTGCCTCCCGAGTGCTGGGATTAAAGGTGTGCGCCACCACCGCCCGGCCTCAAGTTTTAAAAGCATCAGTGTTTTCTTATCTTCTAAAATTAATCTTTTTTATTTGTTTACTTTATGTGTATGGGTATTTCGCCTACATTGTGTGTCTGTTATTATGTGTGTGCCTATTATTATGTGTGTTTATATTGATAAGTTTAATCTGAAACCCTAAATGACCAGTTCAGATATTCTTTATAGAGTTTGTATTTCCTTCATCCTAGACTCATACTGGAACCATGTGAGCTCCATTTGAGTGTCTTGGCTTAATACTGATCTCTTTTTCAGATTAGTGTATTCCCATCTGGGGGGCTCCAGTTTGTATTGAATTGTATGTATTGTACGGTACCTACTGCTTGCTTATGGCCCAGTATATATGCTTTTAAGTTGATTACTGTTAGGAGCTTAAATTGGTACAATCTCACAGAGATAGATTTGGTATATCTATTCCTGTGTTATAAATGTACATGTTAACCCAGTAATTCCAGTTTTTAAGAATTGCTCTGTAGATACACTTTTTGAAATGTTAGATGATTGTGTTACGATATAAGCTCATTGGTAGAGTACATGCTTCATGCGTGGAGTTCTGGGCTCCATAATTGTCATTCTTTGTCATAGCTAATGGTTGAAAACAAGTGAAATGTCCATTAATAAATTATTTTAAAAAGCAGATTAGTATGTATAATATTCTGGTGTCTGTGTGAAGAAAGAAAAGAAATATGGAAGAATATATTTTAGGGTTTACCCTAGCTTGTTGACTCAACCCTGCGATCCCAGTACCTGGGAACCTGAGATAGGAGTATCGGGAGTTTGAAGCCAGCCTACCTATTGAGAAGCACTTTTTTAAAAATGTTTTTTTGAGGCAGGCTTTCTCTGTGTAGTCCTGGCTGTCCCGAGACTCGCTCTGTAGACCCAGGCTGGCCTTAAATTCAGAACTCCCTACCACTGCCTCCAAGTACTGGAATTAAAGGCGTGTGCTACCATTACCAGTCCAAGAAACCCTGATTTTATTGTGGAAGGGCGAGGAAGGAATTTCTTTTCTGTGCATTAAAAAATAATAGAGTACCAAAAGAAACTTAGAGTTATTTTTGGATTTGACAGAAGTGGATGGGTGTATGTGTAGGTTTGCCACTGTAATCATTTTTACATTTGAACCAGGTAAATAATACTTTAAAATTAAATAATTGTTCATTTATGCCCCCATTTCCTCACTGATATAAGAAAGTTGATTGAGAATTTAGCTAAGTGGTAGGGCATGTACTTGGTATATACAAGGTCTTTGTTAAATTTCCTAGACTCTCCCTACTCCTTCCATAAACACACACACACACACACACACACACACACACACTGCACAAAAGAAAGTGATTGTTGGTGTTATTGAATTTAAAGAGTGTATTTGTCATTTATCTAAGATCTAATTGTAGAGTAGGAGGGCTACCTTTTGAGGATACAGGCAGCCGTATTGCTTATTAAACATAAGTCATTGGTTTTGGGGCTTTTGAAAACATGACCTTTTTCTTTTCTCTTTTTCTTTACAGATGAAGAAAACAGAAATAATGCTGGTTCCTCTGGCCTTTTGTACAGTGGAGCGGACAGATGTCCAATATGTCTTAGTTGCTTGTTAGGAAAGGAAGTTGGTTTTCCAGAAAGTTGTAATCATGTCTTCTGTCTGACCTGTATTCTTAAGTGGGCAGAGGTAATAAATTATTGCATTTAATTTCCTGTTATAGTTTTATTTCACTTAAAGAGTTGCTACTGCTTTTCATGAATTTTTCATATTAAGGTATTTTCCCACTACTATAGTCAAATTTCCCTGTCTGTTCAATTTCTGTCTGCATATTTCCTTCTAATTGTTTTTTACTTAGCGTTTTTATTCTTTTATATAATTAAAGAATTTGTATTTATACTTTGAAGAAAACCTTACAAGAAGAGCAAGCCAAACAGCTTTCTGACTTTTAGGGTATTGCACCTGCCTGCTACTAATAACATTCCTGTGTGCTTTTTGTTTTATGTTTTCACAAAGGTTTATTTGATTTCTTATGTTAACCTATGGAATAACAAGAACAGATATGTCATGGTGTCTTTTTACTTTAAAGCTTAGGGATCTTGCATATTAATGTAATGTAATTTGGCCCAGATTCCATATCTTGGGGGAGGGTATTATCAATTTAGAATTATATAGTTGTTAATTTTTAATTTATCATAAACTAATTTCAGAGTTTAAGTTACAGATTTTCCTTTAGATTCTTTATAAAAATAATAAACAAGATATTTTGGGCTTTGACTACCCTGAATCAATTTGGGCCAAATAAGTTGAAGTGTACCTTAAGCCCTGTTGTTATAAATTATAAAATAACAAATTTAGTGTTTTTATATCAGGTTTTGATTTATTATTTTGTGAGTATATTTAAAATTAGTAAAGAAATAAGTAAATTAGTAAAAATTAGTTGTGTCTTAAAATTGTTTTTTCTTGTGTTTGGATGTTTTTTAATACCATAAAACACTAACTTCATGTATGCAAATCCTGTTTTTCTGGTTAACCTTCATAAGAAGTTCATTAGACTAGTTGAATTAATGAATATATGAAAAAAACCTTTAATCTAGATTAAAAACCTAACTAGTCTTTGACAAGAAGAGACTAAGGAAAGGTGAAAAGGTATTTTTAGAAAAATAATATGAATCTGGGGAGAATATTGTTAAATGTTCATATGTAAGTGCAGTGCTGCTTATTGAAATGATGCCTTTTCTTTTCCACTCAACTACAGATGTAAGTTCTATTGAAGTTAGTGCATCTGTGATATATATGTATTTAACTGGGTGGGAGTTGAGAAACCCTGTTATTGCATGAGTTGAGTTGAAGGTTTCAGTCTTTTTCCTGATTGTGTTCAGTGACTACATAATTATGAACTTCAAAATAATGTGTGTTTTTCTTTAAGACAATTAGAATGTATATACATGATTCTCCTTCCTTCCTTTACAACCTCAAGTGCATCTTTCAACATAAACTTTATCATGATGTACATGTTACAGGTTTCTCTGGGGTACGTATTGAGAAGTTGTAATGGCTATACATACATATAGATTATATGTAATTTAATGGCACTAAACAGTGGTAAATAGCTATATTTTAACTCACTTTAAATTTGAAAATACTTGGCAATATATGTAAAGTCAGCACCTTTTTTTTTAAACATAGAATGTATTCCTTGCTTTTTGTTACTTTGTAAAAATTTATTTTTAATTGTGTGTGTGGGGGGGAGGGGGGAGGAGTATGTGCCTACAAGGCCAGAAGAGGATGTCTGAGCCTTGGAGTTGGAATTACAGCTAATTGTGAGCTGCAGACATGGGTGCTGGAAACCAAACTTGAGTCCTCCTTAAGAGAATTCTACAAGAGAGCAGTGCATGTTCCTAACTGCTTAGCCATCTCTCCAGCCCTAGTATTTTTTCAAAAATAAACAATTTATTGAAGTGAAGTTGCTTTTCAAAAGCAAGTTATGTGTACTATTGTACTGCTGTCTTAAGTTGTGATTACGGGGTAGTGTGGAGTTGTTGTACTGTTTAACAAAGTAAGTAACCTTGGAAGGAGAGAAGAGAGAATATTCAGAACTAGTTCATTGTTCCTAGTGGAGATAGCAGCCATCAGTAAACCATTAAATTGACCAGTAACAATAGAGAAATCATAAAAATATTGTTCATTACAAATCATGAATAAATGCAGGCTTACAGAGTTACTTAGACTTCTAAATTTTCATTCAGTCTTTTGTTCTGATAACAATTAGATGCTTTTTAAATTATGTAAATGCTTTGTCAAACAGAATCAGATTTTAATTTCATTTTTTTTATTGTCACCATTAAAGGGCTTTCTAATTTTTTTCAGCCTCCTGTTTAAAGAGTTATGCAGTCTGTTTCAGATTGAGTACTGGAAATAAATGCTATGTTTAGAGACCCTTGCAGGTTATATTTTCTATTCTTTCATTTAATTCACTATTTTAATGTTTATTTTATGTACAAAATAAGCACTCGACTTTAATTTGCAGACATCTCAAGAATAGCCTAAAGTTAAAATAATTTTTAAGAATCTTTAGTTTAAAATTTTACTAATGTCCAATTCTAGGAGAGGCATAGATATCAAAGTAAAATTGTGGTACTTGGATAAGAAAAGCGTAGATAAGAAAAAGCATAGGATGCGTTCTGGATCATGTTCTAGATTTTTGTGTCTTTTAGAGATTCAGCCTTGCTGCAGTTTGTAGTTGAGGGTCACTGAAGTATGATTAAGAATGGGTATCAAGGCCAGGTGGTGCGGGTGGCAGAGGCAACTGGATCTCTGTGAGTTCAAGGCCAGCCTGGTCTACCAGAACTAGTTTCGGGACTGGCTCCAAAGCAACACAGAGAAACCCTGTCTCAAAAAGCAAAAACAAGGGGGCTGGAGAGATGGCTCACTGGTTAAGAGTACTGACTGCTCTTCCAGAGGACTCGGGTTCAATTCCCAGCACCCACATGGCAGTTCACAACTGTCTGAAGATCCAGTTGCAGGGGATCTAACACCTTTGTACCAATGCACATAAAAAATAAAGTTAAATAAACCATAAAATATTTTTTTTAAAAAAAAGCATAAACAAGAAAAAGAAAGAAAGGGTATCAAGCACACCCTTAGCATTGAAGAAATTCTTATATGAAACTGGTTATTTAGAAAAGTTTCAATGTATTTTAGTCTAATATTTTTATTTTGTACAGACTCCTGAAATTTTTTATATTCCTAAAGCACCTATTTCTCAAATAAAAGTTAGTTTGAGTTTCTTGGTACTCTAAAGTCTTGTTTCTGTGGTTAAACAAACAAACAAAATTGAAGTAGTAAAGTAACTTGTAGTAATAAGGGCGGCGGGGCTGCGTTCTCAGCACCCCTGGCCGCCTGCCCGGCTAGCTTATGCCCGAAATAATTACACGGACACTGTATTCTTTTAAACACTGCTTGGCCCAATCTCTTCTAGGCTAATTCTCACATATTAATTTAGCCCATTTCTAATCATCTGTGTGTAGCACCCCAAGGTGCGCTTACCGGGGAGATTCTAGCCTAGTCCATCCTGGGTCGGAGCTTCATCCCGGGAGCGGGGCATGGCGTCTCTGCTGAGGCATCTGCTCCGGAGAGCAGAGCTGTGGAGTCTCTGAGCTCACTTCCTCTTCCTCCCAGCATTTTGTTCTGTTTACTCCTCCCACCTATCCTCTAACCAATAAAATGGGCCAACGCAGTTCCTTTATTAGCCAATGACCTTCCTCCATCAGTCACTGACAGTCTGTGGTCTCTAGGTATGTCATAGAATTCACTTTACTTTGGAAGGTTTCAGCTTAATTTCCCCTGTACCATTGTTGAGTCCCCAGAATCTAAAGGCCTGCTGTAGGTATACTAGAACAGATTGATCCTCTTATGACTATGTTCAGTTAAGAGGTTCTTTAGATGGCAAGGTTCTTATCTTAAAAGTACAACCAGGATACAAAGAGTTCTGAAAAGCCGATATGGTGTTGTACATGTGCCATCCCAGTATTGTGAAACTGAGATTAGATTGTCACAAGTTAAGAGGGCAGGTAGCGTGGGATACATAGCAAGTACCAGGCTATGCAGGACGGTACACCAAGGCTTTGTCTTAAATAAGGGAAAGGGGGAATGGAAGAAAAAGAAATGGAATATTTAACAAAAATGTAATTGGCAGAAGTACCCTGTTGACAGTTTTAGTAAGCCATTACTATTGCAGCTAAGAATCTTGAAATTTAGAAAATGAGTTTTTCCTGATAAGTGTTATAGAGCCAGTGTGCTTTTACCTTTTCACTGAAAAGATTTCTTTTTTTTACACACTGCTGTTTCTCAGCTGGAGAGATGACTCGGTGATTATGAGCATTGGTTCCCACCACCCACATGGTGGTTCACAATAGTTTGTAACTCCACTTCCAGGGGTTTTTACATCATTTTCTGACTTCTGTGGGGTTCTACGCTCACATGGTGCATGCACATACTATCAGTTACCACACACACACACACACACACACACACACACACACACATACACACACATTGTAGGAGGCCACTAGTTAGTTCCTGGCTGCTCAGCCCTGAAATAATCACTCAGAAACTATATTATTTGCAATACTGTTTGGCCAATAGCTTAAGCATATTGCTAGCTAGCTCGTACATCTAGAATTAGCCCATTTCAATTATTTTATATTTTATCATGAGGCTTGTGGCCTACTGGCAAGGTTCCAGCTAACCTTCTTTCTCCTCTGGTGACTACATGGTGTCTTCTGGCTCTGCCTTCTTTCATCCAGCATTCAGTTTAATTTTCCCTGCCTAGCTCTTCTCTACCCTACCACAGTTTGTTTATTCATTAACCAATAAAAGCAACACATAGATAGAAGGACCTCCCACATCTCTCTCTGTCTCTCTCTCGCTCGCGCACGTGCGCGCACACACACAAATATTTATTTAAATAGAGCTTTGAGCACACAGAAGTTTAACTTCAATTATCTGAGCTTGCCCTTTTAAAAATACAAAGGCGAAGGCTACATAAGTTGGATGCGTCAGTGGAAGTAGTGACTACTGATCATATTTATGATCCTCTACTGAGGAGATACCTCACCTGTATGTACTGAGTAAGAAGAGTGGCTTTCACTTTGGGTTTGGGTATTTAAAGTGTTATGGATTGAGAACTTTGCATGAGAATGCTTTGAGAAGTATTGCATGGTTAAAGGTTTAATAGCTCATACTATATTTAGTGTTGGTGCTGAGGATTGAGTATACTAAGTACATCTTCTGCACTGAGCTGGATATGCTGCATTACAAGGGCGTGTGGTATTTGTGCTGTGTGTGACTAGTATAGTCTTGATAACTACTGAGGGTTCTCCTTTTTATCTTACATATTTTTAAAGTATTATTTTAAAAAAAATGTAATTAGTTTCTCTACGTAAGGAAATTGTTGAACTTACTTAACTCAATCCTCTATTCCTCTGTAATACTGACAACTTTAGTCTGAGAATGAAAGGTTAATGAAGTCAAACTGGGCAGTTAACAAAGGCACTCTCCTGAGAATAGAAATGAAGATACCTTCAAGATGACAGAGCTCTTAAGAGCAGTGTGCACACAGGTGCAAGTGTGTCTTTAGATAGATTAAACAGCAAAGGTTAAGAAAGCAGTTGACACCTGTTACCTAAAGACTATAAGAATATATGTGAGAATCTTCATTTAATATTTTTTTACCATTCAGATAAATTAATCTTTAGATACATATTTCTATATAGGCTAGTTGTAAATGTCAGAATATTTAAAATGATTTATATAGTCAATTTACTGAATTTTCTGTTTGTATATTAGAAAAAGAGCATTAATTATTAGATGTCAGACGACATTAGAGAAAGTACATTGTTACCCTAGTGTTAACAGTGTATCTTGGTGAATGTGCAAATATTCCTTTTGAGTGGGTATATTGAATGCATACTTAGTGTTAATTTTACCGTTGACAGTCATTAATTTTATGGATATGCTTCTGAAAGCTGGTGTAAAGAACCAGATGTGTGCTAATCTCAGCACCCAGGAGGCAGAGGTAGGCGGTTCTCTGAGTTCGAGGTCAGCCTGATCTACAGAGCAAGTTCCAGGACAGCCAGGGCTCTACAGAGAAACCCTGTCTCAAAAAAATTAAAAGAAAAAGAAAGAAAAAACAACCAACTGCGCATTGGCAAAGGCTGTTTAGAGTGAATGTTTAGATATGATAGAGAACATGTAGCATGGCTCCATGTTGGCAAGCCTTGATGGCTAACTGTGTTGGAACTGAGAAAGGGATAATGGTCAACAGTTCTAAAATAAGCACCAACCTCTAACGATTTGCATCCCTAAATTATCTTTGATTTTGAACTGTAATTTTGTGCATAATATGCTTTATTCCTTAGTGGCAGAGATAGGTGTTGTAGATATCCACGAACAGGAAGACCTACCTGTAAGCATAGGTATTGAGACTTAGTGTTTAAACACGTCCTTTAACACTTGCTTCTCTCTCTCTAGGAGGGGCTATCTATAGGCAGCCTATGTGATTGAGGATAGAGCAGCATCAGGAAGCAAGAAATGTTAGAAACCAAGAATCCTGAATTCCCAAATAAGGAAGGTTTCCTGTTGTTACATTTAAATATGGGTTTGTCTGAGCTGGGAATTTACAACGCTTCAGAATACTAGGGTATGTTTTACTAAAATCATTAGGAAAGATTTCTTTTTTATAAAAATTGCCTCCTATAACAGTACAGAGCATGTGCTGTAAGATGTGTGCTCTGTTTTTAATACACATTACACTGTAAAACAATGAGCAAGTTCTATGAACTGTAGTTGTATCATAAAGTTGAATGGTGTTCTTAGATACTTTGGTTATGAAACTAATTAGATACTTAAAATTACTTGAAGTCACATATAAAATAGGTAAATGATATTTTTGTTATATGGTAAAGAATCAAAATGGTGAACATAAAATTTTGCATATAAAAAGTTTAATAGTCTTTAAAGTTAAACTCATTTAAAATGTTAATTTTTATCTATTAGCCTTAAATAGGAGCTTTTTAAAACTTGAAGCTTAAAATTTCAGTTAATATTTGTGGCCAAACAAACCACTTTGAAAACTATACTTTGAAGACCAAAGTGTCTGGGGTTTTCTCACTTATCTACTAAATGTAAGGATGAGAATCCTTTGGGAATGCCTTAAAGTAGCCAATCTAAGCCATTTAAAAATAAAACAAACCCTGGTGTACAATTATCACATGATGTGATTTGATACTTGTACATATTAATGAACTTGATGTGTAAGGGTATATTATGGAAAATAACAGTTCTTAATTTTTTAATGCTTTGATTTTTTCCATTGACTTCTATAATTATTTTATTTACATATACTTTGAAAATGGAGAAGAGATACTAGATTTTTGTTTTCTTCCTGAAGTGCTCTTCTACAATGTATGTTTTTAAGATTACATTTGGGAGCATTGTTTCCCAGCAAAGGCTTTTTTATCTTACCTTTCTGAGCTAATTTTTTTACTTAAACTATTCCTACCTGGAGAAGATAATGCAATTTTAAGATTCTAGTGTTGATTACATCATCTTGAGGAAAGTTAAGTGTGTCCATATTATAACACGTACTAGTTGTTTCTCATTACTGCTCCTTTTTTTTGTTGTTTTTCTTTGTTGTGTGTTTTTGCTATAGCAGTGGAGATCCTTATTCAAATGGATCTAGTCAGATCCAAAGCATTAGTCACAGTAGAAAAAGGAATGGCAATCCTGCTCCAAACCTACATATTTGAAATAGATCAAAGCAGAGTGGTTCAGGTTAAAACTTTGTACTTTAAATTGCAGAGGAGCCGGGCGGTGGTGGCGCTTGCCTTTAATCCCAGCTGTCAGGAGGCAGTGACAGGGGGGCCAGCCTGGTCTACAAGAACTAGTTCCAGGACAGCCAGGGCTGTTACACAGAGAAACCCTGTCTTAAAAAACCAAAGATAAATTAATGAAAAAAAAAGCAACGGAAAGAATGGTGGTTAACTGATTTCGAGAGGAAATTTAATAAGGAGAACAATGAGACAGTATAATTTTATCCACTGATTTGATACATAAATTTCTTTGGATCATAGATTTATTATACTTAGCCCAGCAAAGTAAATCATTTATGCAATCGTGTTTCTCATTTTTATATGTATCACATTACAGATTTTTCTGTTGTTAGTTTTTTTTAGGTTTTTGTTAGTGTAGTTAAACTAGATCTTATGTAGGAACTAGTGTATACCACATATTTTTTAAGAATTGCAAACAATTAATTACCATAGAAAGCTTAAAGCTCGGGCTGGAGAGATGGCTCAAAGACTAAGAGCATTGCCTGTTCTTCCAAAGGTCCTGAGTTCAATTCCCAGCAACCACATGGTGGCTCACAACCATCTGGTGCCCTCTTCTGGCCTGCAGGCATATACACAGATAGACTATTGTATACATAACAAATCAATAAATAAATATTTTAAAAAAAAGAAAGCTTAAAGCTCTTTTATTCCTATTTTCACAAGTTACATACTTAAAGCACAGAGAATCTGTATAACAGGGCCCATATTTGGACAAAACAGGAAATAGGAAAGAAGTAAATAGAGAGTTTATGTGCATCTTATTTTTCAACAAACACTGAAAGAAACTTATGTTTCATTTAAATGAATTAAATATTTTCATTTATTCATTGTTTAATCTTCCAAATTGCCTTTAAAATGTAAATAAAAATATTTGAAAACTTTGGAAAAATGGAAAACACTGGCAAGATTGTCCTCTATATAGTTTCAGTATAGATGTTAAGAATGTATCCTCTTAGACACTGCATAGTCAGTGCCGACTAACAGGCAGCTGCATTGTTAGGACATCAGTTCATTGAGTTAAAATTGTATTTGAAGCCAGGCAGTGGTAGCTCACGACTTTAATCCCAGCACTCGGAGGCAGAGGATCTCTGTGAGTTCAAGGCCAGCCTGGTCTACAAGACCTAGTTTTCAGGACAGGGTCCAAAGCTGCCATGAAATCCTGTTTCAAAAAAAAACAAAAACAATGTATTTGAAATACATTATTATTACGGTGCAGAGTACTTTTTTTGCTACTTTTTTGGGTAGCAAATTAATAGCATCCCAAATCATGAGAATTTGGAAGTGCCTTAAGGTGTCTTGTCAGAAGTGATTTATTGTAGTAAGGCCATGTTTTCTCTTTTCAGGGTGATGAAACATTCTTGTGTGACTCAGTTTATATTTTAGCTGCTTTTTAATAACTCCACGAATTTTGTCAGAATGTGTTATACAATCAGGGGCCACATAACATTTTTCAGTAAGGAATAGTATAAGGTGAACTAATTAAATTCCACAACTATCTTTGATCTTTTAGACAATTGCATTAAATTGTTAGAATTCTTTTTTACCTGTGTAGCTATAGTTACTAGTAATGTCATTAGATTGTTGTTTTTCCTCTTATCCTAGTACAAAACAGTTTGTCTTAAACTAATTTCACAGTATAAATACATTCTTCTATATACATTTAACAATAGAATTATAGTTGATACATACAAACTTTTGAAAGCATAAGAATATATATCAAAATTAGGTTGATTTCTAATCTAAAATAATTAAAAGACAAATTTCCTTACAAACTAAAAAACACATGATTAAATTAGAAGAAAACTGGAAACCTAATGTAAAAATTAGTATGGATAGATTTTTCCTTTAAAGAACTTTTTAATGTACTCTTAAAAATAAGAAAATATGTTCAAACTTATATGAATTAAAAGAAAAGAAAACTAAAGTTTATGATATATCATGATGTTAAGAAAAATTGCTTTGAGCCAATGTCTGATCATTAATTTAGAAGAAAACAATGCAATTTATCATATGAATTATAATATTAAAAAGATTTGTGTATATTGGGTAGCAGCAAAAGTATGTAAGTACTTCTGGAGGGATTATTTAGAACCAACGAGACTGGAGGAATGCTTCATTCTTCCGTATTTTAATCATGTTCTCAGTTCTAACAACTATTCAAAATAATTTGGCAGAAGTGTTAAATCATAGGGTATTAATGTAAATGGCTTCCTTAAGGCATTTTTCTATAGCCGATTTAGAATTTCACAAGCTTAGCATTATAGCCAGCCTTATATGGCAGAGCAGTAGGTTTGAAGTATTCACTGGAGCAGCACGTCCTAATGGTATCTTAGTGAGTATGTGACAGCTCATGATTTCTTTACTCCAGTTAGTATCGTTTAGTGAGCATTTGAGTGAGTGAAGCAAACTTGAGGTGCTTGTGCTTTTGTGTTATGGTACAGTCATTTCCTCTCTGCTTTGAAATTAAAAAAGTATATTTCTGTGGTAGTGGAAAATTACAACTATTAGTGTAGTTTAATTGTAACCTCTTCTAAATATACAATGTAAATATATAATTTCTAATCACTTCTCAGATATTGGCTTCTTGTCCAATCGACCGGAAACCTTTTCAGGCCGTGTTTGAACTTAGTGCATTTGAAGGTTGTGCTAAGGTAAGTTTAGATTTCATTGAGTTTATGAACTTCAGAATGTTAACTGGAGCTACTTTGTTTTGATAGGTCTCTAGTTAATATATTTTTAAAAATTGTTCACCTTTAGGTTTAATGTGTGTCATCATTTTTCTCTAGCATGGCAAGCTCATAGCTTTCAACACTGGTAACTAAAATACTGGACCTTTTTCCTTTGCCTTCTAGAGTGGGCATACCATAGTGGTTA
Source organism: Microtus oregoni (assembly GCF_018167655.1). NCBI lineage: Eukaryota > Metazoa > Chordata > Mammalia > Rodentia > Cricetidae > Microtus > Microtus oregoni. The sequence continues at coordinate 2,294,468 of NW_024544029.1, read as the reverse complement.
CCTTATTGTACAGATGTGGTAGATGAGATGCTTTAAAAGAAGTGTTGGATTTAACTATAGAATTATTGGTATATTATTTGTGTTTTAATAAATAAAACTTGCCTGAAGATCAGAGGGCTAAGCAGCCGTACTAGTCAGCCGTACAGGCCAGGGAGTGGTGGTGTCACCTTTGATCCCAGAATTTGGGAAACTCAGGCAGACAGATCTCTGTGAGTTCAAGGTCACCTGGGCCACACAAGATTGAAATGGTCTCAAAGAGCTCACACAAAGATGATCCCACGCCTTTAATCCCAGCACTAGGGGGATGGAGGCAAGAGCTAGGTGACTGGGCTGAGAGAATAATATAAGGTGGGAGGAGACAGATGCTCATTGCAGTCTGAGATTTGGTAGAGACAGGATCTCACCCCTTTGGTCTGAAGATATGGTGGAGGTAAAACGTCTGTAGTGGTTGGCTGCTTTGCTTTTCTGATCTTCAGGTTGAACCACTATCTGTCTCTGGGCTTTTATTATTTGTGCTACAATAGAATACTTATATTTCCAAATACCATCAGCATGATTGTTTTCCTGTATTTTGAAACAGTTTTTAGTTGGGCAGCACTTTGAATACATATATTTCATCAAAAAAAGTTTTAATTGGAGTATTGCATTCAAAGATACGTCCATAAATCTTAAGCTCCAAATATCTAAAAACCATTCTTAGGAAAAACAAAATTTGGAGACTAGCTAAGTAAAATTAAAAATAAATTGACATCTTTGTACTTAAATGCCATTGATGTTATTTAGTATGAGTCATTATTATATTTAAAAAAATTTTTTAGTTTTTCAAATTAAAATATAATTGGTCTTTTTACCCTCTCCTCCCTCCAACTCTTCCCAGGTCTCTTGCCTTACTAGCTCTCAAATTTATGACCTCTGGCCTCTTTTTCTTAATTGTTATTATATAGATAAGCTTGCATGTATTTATATCTATATATCCCTAAATATATAAACATAATCTACTCAGTATGTAATGTTACTGTATGCATATGATTTTAGGGCTGATCACTTGGTATTAGATAGCCAACTGGGGGATTGTTTCCTGAAAAGGTAATTTCTTCTGCTCTCAGCATCCCTGAGGTAGCTGTAGTTCTTTGTCTAGGGTTGAAGCCCTGTGGGATTTCCCACCTCCATGATAGTGTATCTGTTGGGGCCATCCTTGTTTGGGTCTTGTTTAGGCAGCCATGTTGATGAGACTTCATGGGTGTAGCTTCTCTGACACTCAGTCTCATAGCACACATCCTGTTCCTCTGACTCTTACAAATGATTAATATTTTTATTGTTGATTTTTGGCTTGTTAAAAAGAAGAAAATAAATAGAAACATTCCTGAGTTCATGAGGAAAAGAGGAAGATAGGACAGGACAGTGGTGAGTAAGTAAGATATATGAGAAATATAATAAATATATGACAATAAATGATAGTTTAAATAAAACCATAGACAATGTGTGTGATGCCTCTATGAGAAAAACTGATGTCCATTACAGTTTAGTTACTGGTGGGGAGGGTATAGAGAAACAACTATTTTAGTATTAGTTTTCAATGTAGGTTTTTTTTTTAGCTTGTTTTGATCTATTTTTATTCATGAGTCTTGATATAAAGTGCAAACAGTATTGCAGTACAAATAAAGTATGTTAGAGAAAGGTTTGTGAGCTGGGGAGATAGCCCAGGCAGTAAAATGCATAGACGCGTAAGTAGTTGAGTTCCATGTCTACATTTAAAAAATAATTGTAGGGGTAGTGTGTGCTGCGACCTTTGCCTTGGGTCTTGCTGGCCAGCAACATAGCTTACTTAGCAACTGGTTTGAGGCCTATTAGAGACCTGGCCTTGGAAACAGAAATGTGAGTGGTGCTTGTGAGAAAATACTGAAGCCTTCCTTTGGCCTTCACAAGCTTGCTCATACTTAAAAATAAACATATACACAAAACAGAAGGATCTGGTTGTTATAATTGCTTATCTGTTTACCAAATATGCATATTACCATAAATATCTTGGAGAAAAGTGTTAAGATAATAAAAGTTTTAATAGAGTCTCCGGAAGACAAACTGTTTTCACCATTTTTATAAAATTATGTTGCTAAAGATATTTGTATGCTGCCCTGACTCGTCTGGGATTCTTGGTTTGTCTTCTTCATTCTCCCGAGTGCACAGTGTCAGTCTGTGACTGCACTTTTCAGTGAGGTACTTCTGCCTCGTTAATTTGTAATCACAAAGGAGAATTGAAAAGCTGTGTGCAGTGTTGGTATACTTCTCTAATAGTTGTGCTTTTCTTATAGATTCAAGTAAAAAGACAGTTGAGAGAAATAAAAGACAAGGAAAGTGAAAGGTCTTTTAAGAAACAACTCTTCTATCATGAAAGTTCCAAAAGTGATAAAAGGTTAGTGATCAACTTTACAAGTGGGATTCGGTATGACCATGAGTAGTTGAGTAAAAATAACTTTGGCAGCTTCATACTACAGACATACAGTGCATTGAGATGAGGTTCACCTTCATTTCTTTTCTCCCTCCTCATTCCTGCTAAGTAAAGGGGTGCAGCAGCATTTTTTGCCTATAAAAAGCTCCAGTTACAGTCGTTAGAGGAGAGAATGTTGAATGAATGGAAGGTGACACTCAGGCATGCTTTTTTTTTGCTGGTATTTCCAATTGCTCCTTTAAAAAAGTAATAACCTCTCATACTTCTGTTTTGCATGGCTCAGTAACCAGTCATGATAAGTCAATAAAATTGCTTTAGTACTGAAATAGTACAACTCATATTAAAATCTAGTTTTGCCTATTACTATTTGATCTGAATTCATGAGAATATTTAACCATTTATTGTCTTCCAGTAGTATTAATAAGATTTATGCATAATAGATTTATTATGATGGGTAGTGAATTAAAAATAAATGAACATGCTGGGTGGTAGAGGTACATGCCATTAATCCTAGCAGTATTCAGGAGGCAAGAGGATCTCTTGAGTTAGAGGCCAGCCTGGTTTACAGAGTGAGTTCTAGGACAGCCAGGGCTGCACAGAAAAGTATTGTCTTGAAAAACCATTTAAAAAGAAAAAAATAAGTGAACAAGATTTTTAAAAAAATCTTTTAAACTTTTATCCATATCTACAGAAAAAGGATCCTTATTCGAGAAGATCTATTGTGTGAAAAATTTCATGACTTCAAGGTGTTGTATAGTAAGTAACTCTGCTCGTGTGTGTGTGTGTGTGTGTGTGTGTGTGTGTGTGTGTGTGTGTGTTGTAACTTAGTGTTTTCCAGATCCTCTCCCTCACCTTCCCCCCAAGACAGGGTTTCTCTGTGTAGCCCTGGCTGACCTGGAATTTACTCTGTAGACCAGGCTGGGCCTCAGATTCACAGAGATCTGTCTGCCTGTCTTTGTCTCCTGATGGTTGGGATTAAAGGTGTGTGCTACCACTGCTGGCCCTAGATTTCTTAGTAATACTTTGATTTTGAAAATAGTTGATAATGGAACTTTTTAGATCTCTTCAAAATTACTTTACATTACCTTGCTTTCATGGTGGTCATTTGTGCTGTTCCCTTTTTTTGTTCTCTGTGCTTCGGTTGAAGGGAGAAGGAAGGAAAGGAAGTGTTAAGAGAAAAATAAAGTTTTCTGATTACTTGGTGTTTAGTAACCTGTATTGTAGTCTTATTCTGCATATTCAGGGGAGGTGGTAAAATGTCCATGAATCTTAGATATTTGGAGTTTGGAGTATTTGCATAGATTGGCTGAGCATTACCTTAGGGCTCTTCTACCTTGAAGTGAATTTTAAGTTTGGTTTGTTTTTACCATTCGTAGTAAATTCAGCTTACAAAAAAAGTCTCAGGCATTTCCCTTTTCTTTTTTTTTTTTTTTTTGAGGGGGGTATATGTAGTGACTGTGTGTGTGTGTGTGTGTGTATCTTGGTGTCCTCTTTAATCAGTCTTTCACTCTAAGTTTTTGAGACAGGGTCTCTCACTAAACCTGAAACTAGATCATCAGCTCAGTTAGATTGGCTGGCCATTAATCCCTTGGGATCCTCCTGTCTCTATTCTTCCACTCTGGGATTACAGGTGTCTACTCCCTTAGTTAGTTGTTACGTGGGTTCTGGGGATTCACATGCAGATCCCTGTGCTTGTACAGCAGACATTTTACCACCTGAGCCATCTCTCCAGTTCCTTTCAGGAATTTCTCAAGGACATGCTTTTTCTATATAATTACTAATCTGTTAAATTTGGACTCAGTCAATCAGACTTTGAATACCTGTTTATCACTCAGCTCACAGCTGCCTGTAATTCAGCTATGGGGAATCCGTTGCCTCTGGACTCTGGGTACCAGCACTTATATGTACAGACTCACACACAGACACACCACCCATATGTGCTTAAAAATAATAAAACAAATCTTAAAATAAAAAGAATATATGCTTTATGCTGCCTAATTTGAAATTACACAGAAATAATTTCCAGATGAGGACAAAGCAAAAAAGAAAAAGTGATAAGCAACAGGGCAGCAGCACTGCTGCACCAGTCAGCGGAAGAGCCCGGGTGCTTGATCTGAACTGTCAGTGGCCAAACACCTCACTTCCCCTTGATCTGAACTGTCAGTGGCCAAACACCTCACTTCCCCTTGATCTGAACTGTCAGTGGCCAAACACCTCACTTCCCCTTGGTCTGAACTGTCAGTGGCCAAACACCTCACTTCCCCTTGATCTGAACTGTCAGTGGCCAAACACCTCACTTCCCCTTGGTCTGAACTGTCAGTGGCCAAACACCTCACTTCCCCTTGATCTGAACTGTCAGTGGCCAAACACCTCACTTCCCCTTGGTCTGAACTGTCAGTGGCCAAACACCTCACTTCCCCTTGGGCAGCTCCTGCTTGAGATGAACACAGCTAACTGTCCTAATAGCTGGATAGGAAGCCCTAAATATCTTAATTGCATGTAACACTTAAAGACTTGTATGTAAAATTTTTTAAAAGTTAAACATTTACATAAGGTGATAGAAAATGTTGATTAGAATCATACCCGTTAGGCTCTAAGCATGACAGTTCTATCTATTGTAGCCTTACGCATTTTCTCTTTATCTGTGGTTTAGTAAGATATTATGCAATTAGCATTTGGGAAGTTTTTTTTAATGCAAATAATACTAGATATGAAACACTCCTAGACACTTTGACATTCTTTGTCAATGTCAAAGGTGTACAGACTTCTGAAATAAAATGTGAGGCAAGTACCAGTAACCAGGTTCTGTTTGTTTGTTTGCTTGTTTTATAGGAAACTTTTCAAACAATAAAATGAGGGAAAAGAAAAATGCCACAGTAAAGACAAAGGTTTGTTGAAATAAAAAAAATACCTTCTTTTAAAGATAATAACATTTATAGTTATTTAGTGTTTAAGGTGCATACCAGTACTTTAAAGTAGTTTTGTTTCTGGTTTTGTTAACAACTTTTTATGTTTTTAGGTTCGAGGATCAAATCAGTGTACGGATCCTTGTATCGGAAATTATGTGTCCAGTTTGTTTTCCTGTGGCAGCCACAGTGTGGGACCTCAAACCCATAGAGCTTCCTGGTTAGTATTTGGTCTTTACACTTGGGTTTTAATCATAATTAACTTTCGGTAGAAAATTTGACTGGGCTCAGTGAAAGTGATGAGAACTAATTTTTTTATTATTGTTATTCCTATTGAAAAACAAACTAGTTCCGGCAAAGAGAAAACTTGTTATTTTGTGATAGTCTGTGTTCTACAGTGCTTGCCTATGTCAGTGACCTTTGTTTTAGTAGTAAATTGCTGTGTGAATTTTGATATATGCTGGAGAAACAAGGTGAAATTGTAAGAGTAGTACCTATTAAAACAGACCTATTTTAGAGCTGATTCTGTCTTCCTTGGATGTATAGTAATTTACAGATAGATGTTGAGCATATGTTTTTGTGATTTAAATATTGAATTAAAATTACACAAATTTAACTGAACCAACAAAGTAGAACATAATTGTGATATTTTAGGGCTTGGCAGAGTACTCAAGAAACAGTTACATCTGAATCCCTTTGTGAAAAGCTAAGCTAAATCTATTTTTGGTTAAGATAACCACATCTCTTTTTATTTTCCTATTTTGTTCTAAAGTAGGACATGATTGTCCTGAGTAAGAATTTCTTTCACCAGTTGGAGTTAATATCTGAATAGAAAGTTGCCTAAAGACCTCATTGTTAAGTACCCATGATGGAGCGCTGCTATAGTCTGGCAGTGCAGCAGGTCAGCTTGACTCCATAGTAAGTTTGAGACCATTTCACAAGGCAGACAGTATCCTGCCACATACTGTAGGATTCCAGGTGTAGTGTGCATTATTTAAATGTTTTGCTTTGTAGTGTAAAAAAGCAGGGATATGCTTATTTTGAAAGTGTGGAAACTATTGCTGTTATTTCATATCTCAGTTTTTACACTTGTTAATTGTTGGAATTCTAATGAAAGTTTAAATTTATTTTTTTAGTACAGAATCTGTAGAAGTCAGTGAAATCAATGCATTGATTAGGCAAAAACGACAGGAATTGCAGTTGTCATGGTTCCCTAATACATTACCTGGAATTGGAAGGTAAAAATTGTTCACTAAAATTTATATGCTAATGTAAACCCAAAAATATCATTAAATTCTTAAGTATATGTTTCATATTTGATAGTATCGTATCTTCTTAAGGAGTGTCTTTTACAAGTATAAATTAAAAGTATATAAAATAAAAAGTGAATTAAACTTTGGTGTTACAAATGCCTAATGAAGACTATCTGTGTACTATCTGCTGAGTCATTGTTTCTGTTTCCGTTTCCAAACATTCTCTTGTGAATAATGATTTAGTCGAGGGCCTGCTCTGCCCTGGCCTTCAGACTTTCTATAATCCAGTCCTTTTTAATAGTCCCAGGGCTGGGGCAGTGCCAAATACACACTACTGACTCGAGCTGCTGTGTGCATTGATGAGGAGCTCCTGAACTTTGTATTCTTTCTCTGTTAGAAGATCTTGTCACCGTGATAGAATTTTGTATCTAATGCCTTCATTGTCTAGAAATGGTGAAAAATAAATATAGAAAATGCTTGAAAAGTGGATTGGGCTTGAATGCAGAAAATCTTGAGGACTCTTAACTGGTCCATGCCATTCCTGACAACTTTGAAAAGACATCACTCAGTTTAAGAATTTTACAATGTAAATGTAGCATAAAAATTCCTTCAGTAGGTGACCTGAGGAAGGGATAATGATTCAGAAGAATGGGAGAAAGCTTACTGAAAAGATAGAAATGGTCCTTCTTATGTATGAATATACATATTGGCTAAAAGTCATCAATTATATACTTAAAGGAACTTATCAGTTTATATTGAGTTCACCTCAAAGTTAGTATTTTTTTATAGTAGCAGAAGAGAATAAACGTTAAAATCTGTTTTTAAAGACTAAATTCTTTTATTTTTTTGAAAACATATAATTATGTCTGCGTGTGAATGTACATATGTAAATACATGTGTGGGTGCCTTTGGAAGCCATGGGAGAGGTAGGATCTCTTGGAGCTGGAGTCACAGGCAGTTTGTGAGCCACACAGCATGCATGCTGGGAACTGAACTAGAGTCCTCTGAAAGAGCACCAAGTACCCTTAACCATTAAGACATTGTTCCATACTCCCAAGCAACATCTTGATAAAATGTTTCATTATTTAAAAGAGAAGGAACTATATTCTGAATTCTTTATCTTGTTTTAACATAAAAATATGCCTTTAATTGGGTGGTGGTGGCTCAGGCCTTTAAATCTCAGTGCTGGGGAGGCAGAGGCAGGTGGATCTCTGTGAGTTCAAGGCCAGCCTAGTCTACAAAGGACAGCGAAACCCTGCCTTGACAACCCCTCCCCCCCCCAAAAAAAACCGCCTTTAAACATTGAATTTTTTTGTTTTATTTCCTTTGCAAATTGTGACCATGTTTGGGTAGTGAATAACCTTGAGTTTATATGTTTAGGTATTTGGGCAAAAGCATAAGCTCTACATTTTAATATTACTAATTTAATTTGGAGAATGCTGTAGTTTTAAATTCCGAGCTCAGTTTTTAGACACATAACTAAAGAAGCCTTTGCTTAAATTTTCAGAGTTGGTTTTGTACCTTGGAGTATTGAGACAGAAGTCCTTCCTTTGATTGCCTCTGTGTTGCCAAGGACTATTTTCCCAGCAAGTACCATGTCATTAGAAAATTTTGGTAAAGTTTGTGAATTTATTTTTTGTTTTAAAAATAATTATTAGCTCCTTTTACTTTCACAAACATGTTAGTGTTGATGATTTAGAATAACTAAGTTAATTAGAGTAACTCTTGACTATTTCTGTAAATGGGTATTTTCTTGCTTTAAAATTATTACCACTGTGTGTGCACAGTGGATTATCATGTAGCCATTTAAAAGGGAGGAGTCCCATCTTTTGTAATGAATGAACCTGGAGGACATTATGCTAGGTGATAAAATCCAGGCACAAAATGACAGTAAACATAATTACCCTCATGTGGAATTGAGATCACCATGGCAGTTACCATGAAGTGAAGTGGGCTATAGTTGAGAAGTGAGATTGGGAAGTTACTGATCAAAGAGTACAAAGTCTGAGTAAGGAATAAAGGCAGTGGATCCAGTGTATATACGGTGATTATGTTAATAGTATCATCTTGGAGATTGTGAAATTTCTACACCACACACACAAATACAACTATGGGAATGGTGTGTTAATTAGCTGGATTTTTTCATTTTACAGTATGTACTTTATAATGTCGTATGTGAAAAATACAGCAGACATGGAGAAACTGTCTTTGTTTAGGTTTCTAGTGTCTAAGTCATGGCTATTTAGAAATCACATCTGTGAATTCATTATAAACAAATAGTCTTCACATTCATTCACAGGTAGCATTTCCTGATTCCTTTGCCTAGAAAGTGTTCTTAAATGGTTTGTGCCTAGAGCCACGCCTTCCTTTTTTTCTGTAAAGTTTTCCACCTCCAATCTGGCTGTACCCTTATTTTAGTAGCATTGACAAAATAATGGTGACTGACTAGATGATGTGGCACATGTCAGCACTTGGGAGGTGGAGGTAGGAGGACCCAGGAGGTCAGGGTCATTCTTGGCTACATAGTGAGTTTAAGGTTAACCTGGTATATAAGGACTGTCTCAGTTCCCCAAATATTGATGAATCCACCTATTACTCATTTGTTAGCAGAGACACACTAAACAGCTTGATTCACAAATACACTGTTGTACTGTATTACAGGCAGTTATTCTGATACTAACTAGAGTCAGATTATGTTTTGAAACACATTAAAATACCCTTTTATTTTTCAACATTATCAGGTACTTTTTATAAGGGATATGCATTAGCACATGCCCAAGGAGGAGGAGAAAAAAAGCAAACTTCTGGCACATCAAATACCAGAGGATCAAGACGAAAACCTGCAACAACTGTTCCTACAAGGAGGTCCACACGAAACACAAGAGCTGAGACAGTTAGTCAGCCCCAGAAGTCCCCAGTGTCAAATAATTCCGATTGTGATGCCCCAGGGAATAGTAATTCCTCTGTAAGTATTTCCCCTCCAGCTGAATCAGAAAAGCAAACAAGACAGGCTCCAAAACGGAAATCTATAAGACGAGGAAGAAAACCACCTTCATTGAAAAAGAAACTTCGTAAATCTGTACCTCCCCCTGAAAAAACAACATCTAGTGATTCAGTAGAGGAAGAAACAGCCGACTCTGACACACCACCCCTGTTGGAGAAAGAGCAGCAGTCAGGTGTAGAAAGTAGTAGCATTTCTTCTGTTCAAACAGATGGAGAAAATCATTTGGTTAATTGCTTGAAAAGTTGCAGTGAACAGACAGAAGATGAACAACCTAAGAATCATGAGATAGAAGAAGAAGTGGAATTTTCATATTCTGAATCTTGTACTCAGGATCCTCCTGTGCTTGTTGGAGAAGATACAGGTATGGAGGCTAAGGAGTTAAGTGTAGACCATGAACTTTCTACAGATACTTCTGCAAAAGGAAGTGATCCATTAGAAAAAGAGCAGGCATCTGGAAGTTCAGAGTCAGAGGTTCAGGCACTTGTGTGCACAGAGAGCCCTCCTGATGATTTTCTTACATGTTCAACTTCTGAGAATGAAGGACCTCAGCCAGTGTCCAGTCCCTTGGGTGAAGTGTCCGCAAATACAGGGTCCACAGGTAATGATGAAAAAATAGAAGAGAGTCTTACAGTGGAAAGTACTGATTTGAAAGATTCTTCAGTAAATACAGATGGATTTGTAGTGAGTCCCAAATTGGAAACTTCTGAGGGTGAAATCACACACACATTGGACTCTGTTGCCAGCTCAGAAACTGAGTTGCCTGAGCATGTTCAGACTGAAACTACAGAAGTAATTCCAACATGTGACACTTCAGAAAATGACAGTTCCGGTGCTATTCAAGATTGTGAAGATAATTCATTAAAGCATGATCTTGACAACACCCAACTGGACAAATCTTTAGAAGAAAGGACTGAATCTCTGATTGAACTTCCCCTACCTATAGAGTTATCTAACACCGAGACTGAACAGAGTGAGAAACATTTTAGTGAAGATAACAATGAAACAGTACCTATGGAGTGTGACTCATTTTGTAGTGACCAGAATGAGTCTGAAATGGACTCATCTGTAAAGACTGACTCTAAACAATTGAGTGAAGATTCTGTGGCACACGGTTCTGAAAACAATTTATCTTCTGATCCTACCATTGAGAAGACTGAAACTGAGGCTCAGCCAACTGAAAGCCTAGTGGATAAAGCCCCAAAGCCTCGTACTCGAAGATCTAGATTTCATTCTCCGTCTACAACTTGGTCTCCTAACAAAGATACTGCACAAGAAAAGAGGCGGACTCAGTCTCCATCTCCAAAAAGAGAGACTGCAATAGAAAGTAAGAGTTCTCAGTCACCATCGCCTAAGAGAGAGTCTGGTAGAGGACGAAGAAAATCTCGTTCTCTCTCACCTAAAAAAGATGTGGCAAGAGAAAGAAGGCAGTCTCGGTCTCCAAAGAGAGAGAATGCTAGGGAAGCCAAAAAGTCGGAGTCAGTGTCCCCAAGAAGAGATGCTCCTAGAGAGAACCAGAGATCTCAATCCAGAGTGAAAGATTCTTCCTCAAGAGAACAGTCTAGGTCCCGGAGCAGAGAGCGAGAGAGTGATAGAGATGGGCAGAGGAGAGATCGAGATAGAGAGAGGAGAGCCAGAAGATGGTCAAGGTCCAGATCTCGCTCTCGATCACCATCAAGATTGAGAACAAAAAGTAAGAGTTCATCGTTTGGTAGAAATGAAAGAGATAGCTACTCTCCTCGGTGGAAGGAAAGGTGGACAAATGATGGTTGGAGGTGTCCTCGAGGAAATGACCGCTACCGAAGGAACGACTCAGAGAAACAGAATGAAAACACAAGAAAAGAAAAAAATGACGTCGTTACAGATACTAATGATCCAAATTCCACAGATAAGCATAGAAGTGACTGTCCCAGTTGGGTAACAGAAAAAATAAACTCTGGGCCAGATCCAAGGACCAGAAATCCTGAAAAGTTAAAGGATTCCCACTGGGAAGAAAGTAGAAATGAAAATTCAGGGAATTCTTGGAATAAAAACTTTGGCCCGGGCTGGATGTCCAACCGTGGTCGAGGTGGCCGAGGGAAAGGCAATTATAGAGGTAACTTTGCCTACAGTGACCAGAGCGAGAACAGGTGGCAGAGCCGTACACCCCTCTCAGGGAGTGACTCCTTCAAGTCTGTGGAGCAGCAGCCCTCTAAGCGGAAAAATGAACAAGATCTCTCTTTCGGTACACCTGCAGACAGGTCAGGGTGGACATCTGCGTCCAGTTGGGCGGTAAGAAAGACTCTGCCAGCAGATGTACAGAACTATTATTCTCGACGCGGGAGGAATTCTTCAGGTCCGCAGTCCGGGTGGATGAGACAAGAGGAAGAAACACCTGAACAGGGTAACATTCTCTGCTTGTTCTTGATGTTTAACTTGTAGAAAGAGGCTATTAGATAATAGCTTGAGTTGAAAATGATCCTTAATGCAGTGTACTAAAATTATGCTATTAAACCAAACCCTGGTTATTATAAGTCACTCTTAATTATACAAACACATAGTAAATAAACATTTACTTTATTTATTTATATATATACAAATATATGTGTGTGGCCTGGAACTGACTGTAAAAGACAGACTGGACTTAAAAATTCAGAGATCCACCTACCTCTGCCTCCTGAGTACTGGAATTAAAGCCATGTGCCATCATGCCTGGCTATGTCAGTATTTCTTTAGCACCAAATTTCAACAAAGTCTGAAATACATTTTTTTAATTTTTATTATTTTGAAATATTATATGTGTAACAACAAGCTGCATTAGAGGAATTTGTAATGTTACTGTACGTAATTTAACTTGTATTTCATTTATCTCCAAAAATAAAAGAAAATGCCGTGAATATTGAGTCGGTATAATGTCTGTAATTTATGTGATCTTTTAAAACTATTTGTTTGAATTAATAATTCTTAATTTTATTTTATTTTTTTAAAAGATAGTGTCTCATTATTTATTCCTGGCTGGAATTTGCTAAGTAGAACCAGGGTGGCCTCAAAACTCAAAACAACTGAGTGCTGGCATTAAAAAGCATGAGCTCCTACTTGGAGCTGTCTGTTCTCTGATGTTTGTTATGTGAACGTACACTAGTCGTTGTCAGCATTTCCTTTTGTTAGAGAGTGATTACATATTATTTATAAATGACAGGATTAAATAAGTAGCTTTTGGTGTTGAACCGAGCCTGTTGCTGTTTGCTTCTGTGTTTATGATAAGTATAACATCATTTTCTTTTTTAAACAAAGCTTTTTTTTTCTTTTGACAGATTCTAACCTGAAAGACCAAACAAACCAAGTTGATGGTTCTCAGATACCTGTAAATATGATGCAGCCACACATGAATGTGATGCAGCCCCCAATGAATGCTCAGCCTCAGCCCATGAGTATCTTCCCATACCCAGTGGGCGTCCATGCCCCTCTGATGAATATGCAGCGTAACCCATTCACCATGCACCCTCAGCTGCCCCTGCACCTCCACACAGGAGTGCCTCTCATGCAGGTAGCTGCCCCTGCCAGTGTACCTCAGGGACCACCACCACCACCCCCTCCCCCACCATCCCAGCAGGTCAGCTACGTCGCTTCACAACCAGATGGGAAACAAATACAGGTATGTTCTTAGTAGCTTGAGTTAAATCAGCATCCAAACATTTAGCAAATAGGATAAGAAAGGGTTTCCTGGCATTTAGGAACAGGGCTATATTTGATTGTATTTTTACTTATTTCTAAATTATTCATCATTATTCCTTTTGTTAATTTCCATTCCTATCCCCAGGCAGGAAAATTGACCAGAAACATACATTATAAAGTACAGGCTATATGCATGCCATTATTTACATTCAAACTTGTCTGTCTGTCTGTCTGTCTGTCTATCTATCTATCTATCTATCTATCTGCTGTTTGGTTTGGTCAAGTTAGGATCAGGTTTGAGTTCACTTTTTAAAAAAATTTCCTAAAATTTTAATGATTTTTGGGAGCAAGGTGATTAGGAACTAGTGAGCACTTGTGATAAGGTTTGTGCTGTCTGCTTGGGTAAGCCTTGGACAAAGACATGTCCATTACCGTCTCCTTTAGTTTGATTTTGAGTTTACTGTGCTAAGAGGAGATAAATTCCTGTGCGAGCCAAAAACATGCAGATACTTTGAAAACGTGGTGCCTGCAGCTTTCCCCGTACTTACTTACTTTACTTTTTATTGTTGTATGTTTGTTTTGAGTGCCTAACACAGTAGGCATGTGGATGTCAGAGAATCTTGTGGGTTCTGGGGATTGAACACAGGTCGTCAGGCTTGTGTGACAAGTACTTTCACTTGGTCATCTTGCCATCATCACATACATAATTTAAAAGACATTTGATATACTTAAGTAAGAGCTCTGTTGAAGAATATATTCACTTTTCTTCAACTGCCCCTTCGTACACTTCTAAAGTAGGTACTTCTCTTAGGAATAAGGTCGAATAACTTTGTCAGGTATTTTGTTTGTTTTGTTGTTGTTTCTTAGAGACAGGTTTATCTGTGTAGCTCTGGCTATCCTGGAACTTGTTCTGTAGACCAGACTGTTCTTAAACTCAGAGAGATCCCTCTGTCTCCTAAGTGCTGGGATTGAAGGGGGGCGGTCACCACCATGCCCAGCTCTTTTTTTTTTTTTTTTTTAGTGTCGGTCCTGATAACACAGAGTAAATTTTTTTTTTTGAATACAGTATTCCATTGACAGATGTTAAACCTCTTTAAAACAGGGCCTTCCCAGTGCTTCTCATGTAAGTAATACCATGGCTACACAGGTCTTGCCTGCTCCATCGGCAGCTCCAGGAAACACAGGACCAGTTCAGGGACCAAGTTCTGGTAATGCTTCGTCATCAAGTCACGTCCAGGCCTCTAATGCTGCTGTAAAATTGGCAGAAAGCAAAGTAAGTGTTCCAGTGGAGGCCAGCGCAGATAGCTCCAAGACAGACAAGGCAAGTTCAAGGTTGAGAGCAACCTGCACAATTCTGTATATAATAAAGATGACCAAATGAGAGCTTTGGTTTTATGAGAGATGGGGGGGATTTATTTGTTTGTTTGTTTTTTTTTTTTTGGTTTTTCGAGACAGGGTTTCTCTGTGGTTTTGGAGCCTGTCCTGGAACTAGCTCTGTAGACCAGGCTGGTCTCGAACTCACAGAGATCCGCCTGCCTCTGCCTCCTGAGTGCTGGGATTAAAGGCGTGCGCCACCACCGCCCGGCTTGGAGGGGATTTATTATTGGAAGTTTCAGATTCTAATATCTGAAGGATTGATGCTTGATATGTTACTGGTAATATTGCATAATCATTTTTAGAGATGTTAGATATATGTTAATAAATGTATTATGTCATATTTGAACAGTTATTCACAATGTCACAGTATCCTGTTTTCAGTTTTATAAATTTCTAGAAAGTCTTGAGATTAAGAGTGGCAGGTAATAATCACACATTTTCTTCTCATCAGAAATTGCAAATTCAAGAGAAAGCAGCACAGGAGGTAAAATTGGCTATTAAGCCCTTTTACCAAAATAAAGACATCACCAAGGAAGAGTACAAAGAGATTGTACGGAAAGCAGTGGACAAAGTAAGTGTAGCTGCAGCATGGACTATTTTAACCACCTCTGCTGTAGTAACGCTCAAGTGTAGTTAATAAATACTAGATCCTGCTCTCATCTGTTTCTTTACCTTTGAATGTTTGTATGCGCATGCACATGGAAGCAGGATGTTCTCTTTTGGGTTTTCATACTACTATCCACTTGGCATTGAGCGTGAAAAACATTTTCCCCCCCTTTCTTTTAGGTTTGTCATAGTAAGAGTGGAGAAGTCAATTCTACTAAAGTGGCAAATCTGGTTAAAGCCTATGTAGACAAGTACAAATATTCACGGAAGGGGAGCCAGAAGAAAGCTCTGGAAGAACCTGTGTCTACTGAAAAAAACATAGGCTGACATGGGGAGCGCTGTAAAGGACACTGTCAAGATATCTGCAAAGTGCAATTCAACGTGTACCAACTGTGATCAGAATCTGGTTTTGATAAAATTATTTTTTTTATTGTAGGATATAATGTTTTGTTTTAAATATAGCTGTGCACTGCAACTTCTATATCTAACCCCACCCCCCAATAAAATAAATGCAAGGGAAAATTAAGGGTGTAATGGAATGTGCGTTTTTATCAGGAATGTGTTCTAATGTGGATACTGAAAGATGTATAACTTCTTAAGTGGAGTGCATACATCAGAAACTTGTAGACATATCTATATATCTATGTATAATACATTTATTCTGTCAGGCTGAAAAGTAACATGATCTTCATGACTCCCCCACCTGACTGTAGAAATTGAAACAATGTATTGCAACTAATATTTCTGATATTAATAGAATAAACCAATTACAGGTCCCTAATGTATTTTTGAAGCACATGTCTGAGTAAATGCTTAGGTAAAAAGCAGACCATCATGAGACTTAGCTTGAAGCCTGCAGGTGCTCCTCTCCTGCTGGCACCAGCTCAAGGTCACACTGTGTGTATTGCTTTTGTGCGCTTCTCTCCCACCCAGAAAAAACAATAGCAGTTTGATTTGCTGGATTACAACTTTGCCAGATCAAAGCTTTGTTGAATTTAGAAGACCAGTGTGGGAGAAAGCTAGCTTTAAAAACTTTGTTCTTTCATTTTATCTTCTGTCTATCAGTGATGGTGAATTATTTGTGCCAATTGGAGAATTGCTCAGAGATAGCGACCTTCCTTTTTTGGGACTAAGAATACTTGACCTGCTTCTCTGGCTTCAGGCTGTTGGTCAACTGTCCAATCACAATTCAGTTCTTCTCACACTTCAGAAGTTTCCTAGTGCTTACAGTGTATGAAGTGTTAATCTGGTAATTGATAGCCATGCTGCAGAAATCTAGGTGTTATTGTGTCTGACAGAAGGAGAGAAAAATAAAATAATGATGTTTTTGCTTAGGATATCAGGGACAAGAGGTTTTTGGGTTTTTTATTTTTATTTTTTTAAAGCAATGGGATATGTTAATGTTTATGAAAGGTAAGTTCAGAGTGCTTTGGCACTGTTATTTTCATTGCCATCTAGAAAGAAAAATTCTATGATAAACTTTGATTCCACTTAAAATTTTGAGGACATTTTTTTATCTGAAAAGATGTCCCATAGCATGGTGATATATCAAGGTGAACACACGCTAAGTGAGGCCTACCACTCCCTACTCATGGGGGCAGTGTTTTGTGAGTGCAGGTACCTGACTCTCAGCTCCGCAGAGTGCCTCCTGTCTAGTTTTGGTAGGCAGAACCGTTCTGAGATTTCAACCCCAGAGTGATCGTACTAGGTAGATAATAAGTTTTGTTAGGTTATGATTACAGTCCTATACATATTTCCAAAAAGCTTTGATCTTCATTTTTATATTTCTGGGCATTTATGATGCAGTATTTTACAGACATTTTTAATTAATTTGTGTTTAGATTTTGATGGCAGAAGAAGTTTGGAGATAGTTTTATGTACCAGTGGCATACTGTACTCATTTCAGTTCAGAATCCCATGAACAGATGTGGAACTCTGATGCTGTTTCCTTGCTGACTAGTGGTGTGCCGTGCGCTTCCCTGCATGGTTTTCACTGACTCCTGGGAAGTAGAGAACACTGTAAAATCTGTTTATACAATTTAGGTCTTGCAAACAAGTTTTAAAGCTTAGAAGAAAAGGTAGGTGATGTGGTGAAGTGTTAAGGTCTTACGTCTTTGGGAGAGCTCCACTGTTCTTGAAATTAACAGGTGTGTGTTCCATATCTGGTAGGGCACTGGTTAGAGCGCTTTAAAGTAGTGAATGTTTACTATTCTAATATATTCTAGTACTAGAATATATTCTAACTGGATTAAAATACAAACTTTTAAAGAATGAGTTAGAAAATGCATGCTTTGAGTTAAGAAATAACATTGCTTTTACATTCTTGGTTTTTCTTTCTTTTTTTCTTAAATTCACATTAGTTTTGCCCGTGTATGATGAACTTAACACAGTTAAGTTGCAGGTTCCTCTTGATCATGACTCAGTATTGACTTGACCTTTGGAACCGTGGGCCCTTTAACTTGCTAGTCACATTGATCCATGTTTCAAGTTGTAGAAATGCCCAGTAGTAGTTACTCATTATTTTAACATTCCAAAAGTTTTGTATCTGTTTGTTGCTGTTCTGGTAAGACCACCACATCTCCATTATCTGCCTTTAAATGGCCATGATGTGTACTGCTGACTGTTCCATCCAAAGAAATGTGGCCTCAGAAGCATAGTGGCTGCCTAAGTCTTGAGACATTGCAGTGTGAGTTGCAGTGCTGTCTGCTGAAACAACACTCTAAACCAGATTGTGGTCTGTAATATATCCTAATAAATTTTTTTGCTAAACAAAGTAGTGTCAAAATTTTATTAAGTTTTCTGGGAAATGATGACTTTTATATCATTTAAACCATTTCCAAATGTGTTGAATTATTTCTTGAATTTTTACCAAAGTAATGAGTATCATGATTACATTAATAGCCAGGCAATAAAGTCAGAGTTAGCTATAAGCATATATTTTAATAGTAGTTTTCCTAAATATAATCACTTTAGGAAATTTAAAACCTTTAGTAATTTCTAAAGATAGACTGGAAACAAAAGGAAAAATCATCTGTAATTCTACCAAAGTTAACCTCTTTCAAGGCTGGCTACAATGCACATTGCTATGTTATAATCCGTTCTTTTCAATTCATGTACTGAGAATATTCCATTTTAATAAAAATTAATTTGACAGCATGACTTTTGGTGACTGCATAGTATTCTATTACACAGATGTACTCGTAAAACAGTCCCTTACTGTGGGATATTTGTTTGTTTGATGTTTTGTTTTTGGAGACAGGATCTCACCATGTAGTCCTGGCTAGGCTTAAATAGATTGGCCTCACACTCAAAGGTCCTCTGAGTGCTGGGATTAAAGGCCACCATGCCCAACTTAAGTTGTTTTTACAAATGTAGATAAAGTAAATTAGTGGAGTGTAAAGTTTAACTAACTTAAAGATGTTTTACCCAGGTGTAACTTATATTCCAGGATTTGGGAGGTAGAGGAAGGATGATCGGGAACTGGAGATCATCAGCTGAGTTTGAGGCTAGCCTGGCTCACAGAGCACTCTCAAAAACAAGACACAGAACAGCCTAAAGATGTTAATAGGGAAATGTTTTTATAGATAAATTTTTATACCTAAATCTTTGTTGTTATTTATGAGTAATTTGTTGGAGAATTGGTTATTCAGTCATTTTTGCTAAACATTCAAAAATTATATAATTTTTGAAAATTGAGTTATTACTAGTTTGTAAAACTTGTTCACTTAAAGTGAACAAGTCTGTAGAGACCCACCAGAAAATGTTTTTTTTTCTTCCATTGTCAGACTAGTTTTGTAAGACAAAGTACATTTCCTGTCCCTTCCCTGGTGTGAGCACTGCTCTGAATTGCTGTGTCTGCCTCCTCACGTGTTAGTCTGTCTCCATTGCATTCTGTTAAAGCAGGGTTGCGTCCTAGACAGTGTTGGTTTTTTATGGCTGTCTAGAGAGCACCCTTTGTGACCGACCACTATACCTTCTATTTCTGTGTACTCAGGTGCGTTGAATTTCAGGATATTCATATTTTAAATCTGGATACTTCATTCTCTGAGAGGAGTTTAAGTCATTAAACCTATCGTGTCTGTGTTAACATCTTCTTTCTGCACATCATGCCATGCCTGGTGCTCATGGAGACCAGAAGAGGTCATCAGATCCCTGGAACTGGAGTCACAAGTGGTTGTGAGCTGCCTGGTGGGTGCTCTGCAGGCAGCCAGTGCTGACTGCCGCTGTCTCCCCGACCCCGTTCATCAGTGCACACTCACCTCCTGGAGCTCAGAATTTCTTTGCTGCTTGACATGTTGCAAAAATTTGATCTTGGCACATTTGTGTACCCCATTTAATAAATAAAGCCAGTTCTAGTATTTTATATGAAAATTGAGGTGTATAAAGATGAGCCATTATCTAATTTCATGGTTACTTAGTGCTAGATTCAGATGTCAGATTTGTAGACATTGAAGTCTGTGCTTGACTGAGTAGAAATACCGGGTTAGGAACAGGAAGAGTAGCCGATGGGACACCAAGTGAAGGTGTGGAGGACACAGTTCTGCACAGGTGGTGAGGGAGGGAGTGTGCCTGTCATGTCTAACTGCGCCCCTTCATCTTATCCAGAACTTTGAACGTGTTACAGGCAAGTTCTTTACCAACAACTCAACATCCAGGCATGTTTATTTTTTTAAAAAAAAAACTTTAATAATACTTTTGCATATGTGAAACATTTGATATTAAAGACATTGGTTTGTTTTTTAAAAAGCTGTACCATTTCCATAAGAAGTTTATAGGAGGTACTGATAGATGGCTCCAGCAGTTAAGATATATGCTCTTCACTGCTCTTCATAGGACCCGAGTTCAGATCCCAGCACCCACACCATCAGTTCATAGCTGCCTGGAACTCACGCTGCAGGGGACCAACACCTCTGGTCTCAGAGAGTCCCTGCACTTGTGTGCAGAGACCCACTCACTGAAACACATAATTGAAAACAAATATCTGTTTTAAAGAAGTTTTTTTAAATGAGTCAAAACTAAGAAGCTGCCTCCCTGAAATCAACAGAGCAACTAAGTTGACTCCACGTGGATCCTGTTGTTAGCCCTGTCTTGTACTATTAAAAATTCTGTTACTGAACAGGCAGCAGAAAAATCTACATTTTAGCAAAGGAACGAGAAAGGCAGAACTACAGAAGCTTCTTTGTTGCTGAAGTGTCCTTTGCCCCTCTTCTTCCAGATGCCCAGAGCTACCTCCTCCTGCTTGGTCCAAGGCAGGGTTGTTTTGTTTCTGTCTGCTTGACCAGTTTCCATGGCTGCTGTGGAAATCCCTCTACATAAGGGTCAGTTGGCCACAGGCACTACAGGCCTTGACAATTTGTGTAGAAGCCTCTTGGTTTAGGTGACTGAAATGTTTGAATTCTCTCTATCAAGTCTTTTGCAACAACCCATGCTCCTTTAATTTCCAGAATCATTACATACATGGTGTTTATATGTGTTGTCTTTTGATAGTGCAGTTCATCTTAGGCACTGGAATAGTGCAGCTGTTTGGTGTGTTTATTAAACCATGAAGGGAAGTGGGTACATAGTATATATACCTGGTGGTGGTGGTGGTGGTGTGTGTGTGTGTGTGTGTGTGTGTGTGTGTGGTGCTCCAAGGACCTGGTGGGCAAGTGATGGCACTTTAGTTAACCAGTAGACAGTGAAACCGTGAGAATGAGTGAGCTGGAATAGTAGATGGAAAGTGTTTCTAGCCAAAATTAGCGTCAGAGTCCCAAGCCTAGAGTGGCTGCCAGAGAGATTTGTGGAGGTTTAAAGCTAAGCTGTGGCTTCAAATTGATTTTCCTTTTGCTAGTAGACACAATCAGAAGGCTAGAGGTTTAGCTCAATGGTAGGGTGTACCCAGCATTCATGAAGGCATCCTGGGTTTGAGTCCCACCACTGAGGGTGGGTGGTAAAACCACCACAAGTAATTGTCTCTCAGTAGCTCAATAGAAGTGGTTAAGTCAAAAGTGTTCAACTTTACAAGGCAATACTTAAATTGATTCTGGCAATAGCATCATAACTATGGTGGGGTGCAAGCCTGTACAACACCCTGAAATGCAATTGGAAAATACAAGCCTTACAGAGGTTATAGATTTTTTTCCCCTGTGATTAAAACATCCTCATCCACATGTTATCCCTTTCTAGTAGTGTAAAGTTGGGGGTTAGGCTTAATATAAACTATGGATTATTTGTATTAAGCTATTTGGGGACTATTTTAAATGTGTGCAGAAATTGGTGCTTTTGTAACAGTAAATGGAGAAAGGGTACAACCAATATACAATACTCTTTGAGACTGGACTGTGGACAGTCTTCCTGCCTTAGTCTCACATCTTGGATTACAGGTGTAAGCCACAGGAAAAGATTCACCATTATAAACCATAAATAGAAGTTCCTTCTGGGCTACCAACAGATGGAACTCTGTATCTTTTCCTTGGCTTCTACATTACCATAGTGGGAATAAAAAGTATTATCAAAATATAATGCCTCCCTCCCAAAGTACAAATGGCTTGGAGAGGCAGGGCAGAAGCACTAGAAGGACTAGAGGCATTCAGAAGAGCTGCCGTGCTTTCCCCTTGGCCTTCAGCTCCTCTCCTTGAGTGCCTGGGACTTGGTGGACTTGGCGGCTGATGGTTTTGACTCTCCATAGGTTTGTGGCTGAGAAACCTGTTTGTTAGTGGTCAAGTAGTGGTCCCAAGTCATAAGCAGGTGGAAGTTATTCTCAGTCCTTTAAGTATTAGGGAAGATCATCTGTAAGTGAAGGCAAGTGGGGAGTCTTGGTTTTAAAACTTAAGAACGTAAGGTGTCACCTCCCAGCACGAATTGTCTCTGAGTTCCTGCCTGTTGTGCAGAGTTGTGTCAGGGTTGGAAAACCCCAGCCTGTGTAATCACTGCTGGCTTTCTCAGCCCTCACACCAACATGAAAGTATAACTTGTCCCATGGTTTGTAATCTAGGTACACACACATTTAACCTTCAAGTTCTAATCTTGTTAATTATCTGGGTTTAGACACCCCTTCCCCCTGCTAAGCACTGAAAGATGATGGGAAACTTTTTGCAGAGTATTTGAACAGCTGGTGCAAGTGAAGCGCTGTAGAACCCAGTTAGGTGTGTACGCCCACTGGAATCTTTGTAGAAAGGAGTCTTACCTTGTAAGATTATTGCATTGCTGCTTTTTAAATCATAACGCAGAACCTTTTCTTTAGACATAGATGCATGTGGACCTGGAGCTTGATATGTTGCTGGGAGTGACCTTGAATATGATTGTCCTGCCCTCACCTTTGTGCACTGCTGAGATCTAGTGGCCACAGCATACACATTCTCCGTAGCTCTCACATAGTTGTATGGTCACAGCAGCAGTGCCTGTGATGGAGTGCTTACAGCCTCTGTGCTGAGTTCACTTGTAGTCTCCTAAGATCCCTGAGGAGGTTCCACTTACTAGTGTCATAGGTGTGAAAATCTGCAGGGAGTTTCCTTCCCACAGTCGCATGCAGCCACACCCCAGTCTCAAAGCACAGAGCTGTCTTGTTTAAGCCAGTGAGATTGCCTTAGGCTGGGAAGCAGGCTCTCCTTAAGGAGCGAGTGGAACGAGTACTTGGCTGCTGCCCTACTGCTCTGCTACTGCAGTCATTTAGTCCTCGGACACCACTGCCCGCCCGCCTGCCCTCTTCTTTTTTGAGACGGATATATATGTAGTCTTGGTTGTCCCAGAACTCACTCTGTAGACCAAGTTAGCCTCAAACTCAAAGAGCTGCCTGCCTTAGCCTCTGGACTGCTGGGATTAAAAGCGTGTGCCACCACACCTGACTGACTCCAATGCCATAACAGACTTTTAACTATGAAAAGGGTCTGCTCAGGAGGAGGACGACTGCTCTGCAACATCCTACAGGCCAACTTGGATTCTGATTTGTAAATTATCATCAACGACTGCATGGCAGTAATTTTTGAGATAGTAACTACACGTCCATCCCAAGTACTACCCAGCAGAAACATGCCCAAGGGCACTAGGAGACAGTTCGCACCATCATTTGTAATAGGCAATAGGCAAACCCCTTCAGCAGTAGTACTGAGTTAGACTACTGTCTTTAAACTAAAAAACTAACCCAGAGACGAGTAATAAGCTGTCGAGTGACTGCTTCAGGGCAGTTCTTTCTGATGTGTGAGTGGTGCTCAGGAGAAGGTGGGATCTGAAGCCGTGGGGGACTGTCATTGTATGTGAACAGTATTTGGATCAGGGTTTGCTGCAACATAGTAACATACTGCATTTTATGTTTTTTTTTTTAATGTATGTCTTAGTTCGCTTAAAATATTGTTTGTAGCTATAGACCGTAGTTATTTCATTGTGTGTATATCAGTCCTGGGCATTTAATTCAGATCTTTGTGTTTGTGTTTCATTTTCAGAATGAACCATCCCACTCTCTTAGTGTGGTTGTATTACCAAAGAAAATGAGTTCACTTACCTACATGCACAATACAGCCCCTCAGTTTTTTGTTTGTTTTTAAGCAATGCAGGTAAGTTAACAGGAATCTTTGCTAGAGAAAGTTTACTGACTGTAATGGTACCAGCCAGTAATGTTGTCCCTTCAAGAGTTGCACAGCGTGGGAGTGATAAAAACTAGCATCAGCTGGATATAAATGCCTTCTCTTTCTTTCCCTGACTTGTAAGACTGAACTAACAACAGTGTGAGGTGCCCTCTGTGGCTGATCTTGACGTGCCGCTCTTGCTCCTCTGGGGAAGAGCCTCACTCTTTTCTTTGGTCTTTCAGTACTTTAATCATGGTGTAAAATCAATACAGAAGTCAATTATCCAAACACTCATTTTAAAAATCAGTTTTATTGTCATTTTATGGTTTAAAAAAACATACATGGCATGGCTATAAAATAATGAGACAAGTTTTCATGTGTGGCTTAGTCTACTGAGTCTCATTAATATATAGTCATATCCTGTCTCAAGTTGGAAGAAAAATATGCCTTCACTATATGATCACCAGTTTTGTTACTTAAAATTTATTAAGTGCCAACAGAGCACTAGGCACATATATAACACAGAATTGTACAGTCTCTATGTTGTTGACTATTATTTACATAGATTTCTCAAAGATAACATTAAAGCTTGTATTTACAGAACTTTAGACAAAAATAACAATACTGGAAGTCAGCAAGTTTCTGTCTAGCAAGGAGCACCTTTTCATGACTGCGAGGGTTAAGC